>NC_066623.1:83471804-84134304 GCF_025201925.1 Gopherus flavomarginatus | reverse complement strand
TGCCTCACTAGCTAGCACAGGTTCATTTACCTAGGTCCCCAAGACTGGGTGCAGGACAGCTGGAATGGCAGGTAAAGAATGGCTCCTTTGTGGAGGCTGTATTTCATCCTACGTAGCAGGTGACACCCTGGCTACTTGAAACAGCAGGGCCCTGAAGATCATGGGTCACTTGTAACATATGATGGCCAAGGGAAACCATTTACTTAGAAAAATTCAAACTCTTGGGAAGGACTGTTACAGAACAAAGCCTGTTTTCTACCACTCATGTTTCACTAATAAAATAATACCAGCAGGATTTTATGAGAGATAAGGCAAATCGCCACATTTATTGCAAATACAACAGAACAGTACCGACAGCTGTTAGAATCACTCACACACAAACATTCACACAAGTTCTGCAATGATTAGTTATAGTTACCAGCCTTCAATACATATTTATCCCAATACTCATCAGAACCCACCCACCCAGGGGAGTCTCTTTAGGTCTTCCATTTAGAGCCGGGGTTCTCAAACTGGGGGTCAGGACCCCTCAGGGGGTCACAAGGTTCTTACATGGGGAGTCATGAGCTGTCAGCCTCCACCCCCAAAACCCACTTCGCCTCCAGCATTTATAATAGTGTTAAATATATAAAAATGTTTTTAATTTATAAGGAGGGGCCACATTCAGAGGCTATGTGAAAGGGTCACCAGTACAAAAGTTTGAGAACCACTGTTTTAGAGTGCCATAAACCAGGCACTTTCAGGTGTGGGGCCTTAGCCTGCTCCCATTGGTTCAAGAGTCAGCAGGATTAGACCTTTTGCTAGCAGACTACAGTTTTCAAATGTGGTCTCTAAATGCTAGGTGCCCAACGTGAGGCAGCTGGGGCCTGATTTTTCAGAGATGCTGGAGTTGGTAGGGGCTGCAGATGCTTAGCACCTCTAAACATGAGATCTTTGGTGTCCCAAAAGATGGGCATCCAAAAATTAAGGAATCACAGATTAGAGGCTACTTCAGAAAATTTGGGCCTACTAGCCTTATCCTTGAGAGGTCACCAGTGCCCTCAGCTCCCATTGAAACCCAGAGGTGTTCAAGACCTTCATTAACTCTGGGAATTATTAGTCTATATTTATACTGTATTAGCACCTAAAGGTCTCAGCCAGGATCAGAATCTGATTGTACATTATTTTAGAGTAAAGACCTGGCACAATCTAATTACAGACCAGACAAAAGAAAATTGGTGTGACAGAAAATGGGAGAAAAGTAGGCAGGGAAAGTAGGTTAACAATATGATTTTAGATTATATAGACTCAAACTGTGTACAGTTTGATGAGTCTGAATCATTTAAATAAGGGTAAAATGACGTGAAATAAATACAAACTTTTAACAGTGAGGATGATTAACCACTGGAACAAACTACCAAGGCAAGTGGTGGACTCTCCATTTCTTAAAGTCTTCAACACAGGATGCCTTTCTGGAAAATATGCTTTAGTTAAACACAACCTGCTGGGCTCAATATAGAAGAAATTGGAAGAAATGCTATGATATACAGGAGATTTCAGGCTAGATGATCTAATGGTCCATTCTGGCTTTAAAATCTATGAAATCCCTTTCTGTTTCTCTGTGTTGGGTTTGTTTCTAGCCCTACTGATCACCAGGTGGCTGATTGCTTGGAGTCAGATGATGTGGCACTTGAAGAGAGATTTGAAGGAGGAGAGGACCATGACTTTACGGATCTGTTCAGAAAGGGTGCTCCATACTTAGAGAGAGGCATGAAAGAAATCACTCTACAGTTATTGGAGGAGCAGACAAAGGGACTTATTATCTCTGTGCTTTGTTTCTGAATTAACTCTGAGGAAATGATCCCTAAAATCTCCTAAACAATTAAGATTGTGGCAGACGATTATGCTAAATCCAGTGAGAACAGCAGACTCCTTTAGTTTTGGGGATGGAGCAGTAATTGACAGCCAAAAAGAGAAATCTTCTCATTAAATTCTATATCAACAGTGTCATCGGTCCTTTGCCATGGAATCAAATCTAAGGACAATACAACTCCTTACATTACTTCATCAGAGATGGACCATTGGGAAATGTGGCACCATCTAGTTTTTTCCACTATGTTTTTTGAAGAAAAAGTAAAGTCATGGCCTTGGTATTACTTTTTTAAATGATTAATCGGAAATGCAATGTTCCCCCCGTCCTCTTCTTTGTAATATCCCTCCAACCCCTATAAAAATACCAAATAATTCTATTCACACATCAATCATACAAAATCATCTAGTTCAAAGTGATCTCTTAACTGTAGAGGCTCTGGGCTGGACATCCTGCTGCCATTACACAGGCAAAATTTCCATTGACTTCACTGGGCTTCAGTTGATTTCAGAGAGAGGTTTAACTGCCTAGGAAGTGCAGGATCAGAGCTTGCAGCAGTGTTTCTTGAATTCCTTAAGATTACTTTTGTACAATATTTAAAAAAAAAACTGTTCAGGATTTCTCTAATAAGTAATGCATTGCAGTGTAAATGTCTGCCCTCTGCTTTTAATAGCATTAACTACAGCTCCTGAATTTTATTAATCCCAGTTTGGTTTTCTTTGCATACAAAAAAAGAGATGTTTGACAATAATCTTAAAACATAAATATAAATTTATTTCTTAAGTGGTTTTTAATTACCCTTTAAAATACACAGTGAAATGCTGATACACAGATATTGCTTTTACAATGTTTGTGTTATATGAAAGTGACATTCAGATTTTCTCTTAAACTGAAAAGCTTCCTGCATATGAAAGCGACCATAATGAAATTGTGAAGCTCATCTTATATTCTTTCCACAATATAGGAGGGATATCCCCTGTAAAATTAAAGTCAAGGATAAAACAAGACCATTAGGATATTAAATATGCCAAGATACATTCACTGTCTCTAAATCAACGTTGCTTACTTAGAGAACAGAAACCCTTTTTGCACAATGTCAAAGTGCAATTATTCTTTATACAATAACAATTTAGGATGCATTACTTAATTTGGATTGAATTACAAAGAAAATAATAGAAATGTTCATAACTTAAATTTTAATGCCAATTGAGTTAATTGGAGCCACTGCTGTTCCAAGAAACATTCAGTTCAATAAGCCACTAAGCACTATATAGTGTCAAACATAACCTATTTCCCAGTGTACTGCTGAAAGAAAAAAAATCAAATCTACATACGTGGAACACCTAGGAGGTGAGGTAAAATCTTGATATGAACCAAAGCTATGCATTAGTTGTGGGGCCCAATTCTGCATTCACTGTTCAACCCAGCCTCCTCTTTATGTCAATGAGAGTGCTGGCTGCACAAAATAGTGAGTGCTGGGTTCTAAGTAGGTTAAGCACTTTTATTATGAAAATCTATTTACAGACATTTCTGGAAAAAATGACATGCTTGTTCCCAGCCCAAAGATATGTGTGTGTGTATAGAGAGATCAATTCAAATTCTATTTTGCTCTTTTTAAAAATTGACTTAGTGACATGGTTTGAATGGTAGCTCTGGATGTAAAGTGCTTGTAGGGTTGGGCCCTGGGAATGTGGAAAAAAAAACGTGTTTTCACATTTTAACACTTCCTTACTTTTTTTTGTTTGTTTTGGCAATTCAAATAACAGATTTATTTTTAATATCAGATTTGCCAGTGACTTTGGCCTGATCCTGCACTCTTTATTCAAGCAAATGTCCAGCTGAGTTGTGCCTAAGTAATAAGCCTTTGGCTGGTCCAATAAAATTTGGTTTAGAAATAGCCAAGTTACAAGTGTGTGAATATAGGGAATAGAGAATTAGTACATGATTGTCCCACGTTTCCTGTTAAAATTCCATTGAAGTCAACTTAAAGAGAATGAAGGATCTGGCCCAAATGTTTAAAACACACCACATTGGAGAGCTTTAGATAGACACATAACAAGCATGACGTGTACTGCAAAGTGTAGTCCACTGTGAAAACAGTCTAATAAATGCATTAAGTTGCAAATTCAAACAGCAGCTAAACAAACAAATGTAAGGCCCAATTCTGGCCTCAGAGGTGCACCCAGTGAAAGCCAATGCACATACAACTCAGGACAGAATTTGGCCCTAAATTGGTTCATTTTAATCTTACAGCGTACGATTGAACAGACAAAAATAACTGAGGGGTCCAACATGATTCCTCCAATCTTCTTCCTCTCATTGAGTTCGCTGGAAGGGGGATTAGGCCCACACTTCACTTATTTCCATGGGGTTTTTCTTTTTCACTTCTCCTTTCCACATTTTCACTAAATGTTGTTGCCTGAATAATGTGTACTGAAAATAGCAATCACACCAGCATAGCTTCTGCTCCCTTGACTTCAGTGGGGGCAGAATTGGCCTTTCTGGATTCAACACTGAGGTAAGGGGACTATCACAAGTGTGTCAATACCCTTTCATAGCACAGGTGCTTCCTTCATGCCAAATACTACTAGATTAAAACTCTTTTTGGAAATCTCTTAAAATTTAAAATCTATGTTAATACAAATATTCCTATCCTCCTATTGCGGAGGGCAGGTTGTGCTAGACAATTATGGTTACTGGTGGAAAGAAACATTTTAATTAGTTTTAAAACTTTTAAAAGCTCTAAAAGTGATTTAAAGGACCCTCTCTGTAAACAGTGATAGTCACAGTTCTGGGATCCAATATCATGTTACCTGCCAAGACAAGTTAAGTTGCAGTATCTATATCACTAGAAGGCCCAGAATCCTAGCCTTCCAATAAGATTTAGCAAGTGGTTTTTTTCCCTTAGCAGTTTAATTAATCAAATCTGATGCTGATTCAGAACCGAATAATGCCAATCCTGGACTTTGCATCAGTATGATTCTAAATCCCACTGGTTCTTTTTCGGTGGGGAGAGGGAGGAAGGAGAAATGAATGTTTATGTCAGGTTCTTTTGGAAAAAATGTCTGCTATCTCAAAGTTGCTCAGAGGTGTAGATCATTAGAAGTGGTCTTGGCTAAGGTAGATCAGAGGGCAGAATGCAGGTGAGATGATCAAAGATGTTAAATAAATGCAATGTGTTCTATGGTTCTCCAATGCTTGCAAAAATAAAGAAAATGGAGTGTTTACAGCTTTTCTACATAAAGGTGTCAAGATGTTTATCTAGCCTTAGGTGTTCACTATATGATGGATTTAAGTGTTTAACTTCTTTCAGGACTGATGGTAGTTAGGAGTGCAAATCTCCATCTATTAGGAGATCAGAAGACCCCATAGTTGCTCAATAGCTATCTTGTAGTGTAAAGATACTATTCAATGGCGGGAAATGCAGTACACTTTTTACATTATATATATTAGTGATGACCATGCACACATCATTTCTGGCTTAGTATAATTTAAGAACTGCATGATGATTTCCAGTATATTATACTGTCTACCATCATAGGTGCTCTATAGCTACCAGTCTTTCTCCTGAATCTTCCAAGGCAGAGGACAGCTTCCTGTAAGAAATACCAAGCAACATTGTAAACAATGAATGTTTCCCTACAATCCTGTGCATATGCTTATGTATCAATCAGTACACATCACAGCAGAAAATGTATTCATGTGCTCTGCATATGTCTGTGATCATGTATAGATATAAACAAAAAGACACAGCTAGAGAGATAAACACATATCTCATGGTCCTTTTCACTGCTGTTTGGAATATATGACAGCGTTTCTATTTATGTATTCATTAGCATTCTATGTAATACTGAAGAAAATAATGCTCTTTATACACAGAAATGCATATATTAAAATATGCATACATACCAAGGTTGAAAAGTAGTATCACCACCAGTAATAAAACCAAAATGGTTCTCACACAACAGCCAGGGTAGTTCATTAGACAGACAAATTGTCATGGACTCTGGGTAAGTTTCCCAATTGCACCTGTAATTTTCATACAACATATATAATGTTACCTTAAGCATGAAGAGCAACAAAATTCAAAAAACTCCCCTTACTATTCTTTATTCAACACGTCCAGCAAGTGCAAAAGATTGGCTGGTTTAAAAATTGAATATTTACATTTCAAGCACTCTTACTTGAGAACCCTTTACAACAATAGCATGCAAAGACCGCTAAAGACATTTTCCCCCCATCTGCTTTCTAAATATACATGGCAACTTACTAAATAGCACCCTTTGTGCTGTAGAGATTGCTATCAAAAGCAAACCTGCAAAATAAAAAATCTGAAGATAAAAAATGACTCAAAAATTAAAATAATCAAATATTTAAAATCAGTGACTGCATTATAATTCAGAATGAACAAAACATTATAATCTTATTTTAAAATGCCATTTCCAGGGAGGCCATTGTTTACCCCTTAGTGGTGGGCCATAGATAGCCAATTAATACAACTTAATTCTGTAGTTGTTTCTGTTTAAAGAGTATTTGGAATGATTTTTTTCTGTTGTTTATGATCAAACAAACGAGCCCAGCTAATCTTATATTTTATCTCCCTAACATATGGAAAAGCTATTTATCCTAGCCAATCACAATAAAGTGAAGAAAACCCCATTTTATGGAAAGGTATATATCACAAGTTTGTTCATCATTAAAGATATGATTACCAGTGAAAACCCTCCGAAAGTGGCACATTTATGATTCCAGGAACAGATGGGGACATACATTTTCCTTGCAAATACTTTTGAAATTGCTCTACTGGTAGCAGTATAAAAATGATATACAGATGCCAGTGCCAACGAAGCCAGGACAAGAGGTCCAGATTTACACAGTAAAAGCTTCACATGCGCTCTGTCAGTTTTGATTGATCTGCACTATACCTCAGAAACTTGTTGACTGGTAAAGGAAACAGTGCAAATAATTCACTGCAACAAGCCAGATAATTCACAGAGCCAATTGGTCTGCTTCACTTTTCCTCACCAAGATGCATCATTTTCCAGCATGAGCAGTATTCAGTGTCAGGGAGGGGGAGGGAAAAGGAAAGAAAGAAAAAAAGAAAGATAGGAGTAGCTCACACAAAAGAAAAGGCAAGACAAGAGAAGTTGTTTTGGGTAATGGGCCCAGCCATCTACCTTTTCCACTTTGAGCCCTAGCAGAGCCATTCAGCCCCAATTGTCATTATCATATTGATTAAGTTCATCAGAGTGCAATTTTAGGTTTAACGCCAATGGATTGGGAAAGAGGGCAGAGAATTATCTAAGAAAAGCACAACATTCTCACCGCAGGGACGTTTCCCTGTTCCAGTTCATTGATGGAGTTGATTAAGTTTAAATGAAGCAGACACTGGATAAAAGTAAGGGTATTGACCACTGGGCAGGGCGGGCTGTGCTTGAAAAGGCCTGATACATGCAGAAAAGCAAGATTTGCTAAATGCTCTAATCTTCAATCAAATCTAACATCAATACAGACAAAGTTTGGTAATGAGAGATTCAATGAAGCATGCCGGAGAAAGAATTAATCCTCTTGGTCTAAACTGGGTTCAACTTTGAAGCCTGCTCCGAAGGAAAGACAGTTATCTAAATGCTAAATAAGAAACTTATTGTACTTTTCATGGCATGCTAATCTTTTGTCTATTTCATCTCTATTATTTGTACGCTCATAGATTGCAGTTGTCATGGTGATTATATCAAACCACTTGGAGCGGATGGCTGCGAGGACTCAGGGCCTCTATATAACCTTCAACCACACACACAAAAACAAAAAAACAAGGCATAGCAATTAAGCCCCTTCTGTCCGGCCAGCCAGACCCCCAATATTGCCCTGCGGGTACACGTCAGGAAATTCTTTACGCTACCAGCCGGGTAGCTAGCAGTCAGCCGGGCCCTGGCCACTAGCTTTCTTCAGTGCAGCGATTTAATCTGCTGTGGCAGTCATACCCTTTTAAGCACCCCTGCTACCCCACTCCTTGGGAAGGGAGACCATCCAAACCAGCGAGATCGCTCCCCTCCACGCTCAGCCCAGCCTACGCTAGGTGCTTTCTGTAGGCTTGTCTTGATAAGCTTTTGATGTCACAAATCAAACACTCGCCAGGAGGTAGATAATGGGGAGTGTGATCTCCTCGATTTGTACATAGCTAGCGCTTTGCACCGGCTCTGCCTTGAACTTTTGGGAGGGAGAGTAAAACAAAGGAGCGGAATTTGACAATTGCCACTGAAAGTGGGGAAAGCGCCGGCGGGGGCTGCAGGGCCGGTCCGTCGCATGGAGCACCACCTGGAGGGACGCAGGCCGGGCAGCCATGGACAAGAGGAATTAGGATTCATATATGCAAATACCTAGGGGCCGGCAGACACTTTAATTGAGAAAGATTGGAAGGCAGGGGGAGGAGGAAGCGGTGCGGGCAGGAAAGGGAGCTCGGTGAACGGCACTTGGTTCTCATCTGCAGACAGGCAGCTCGGGACAGCCGCAGGAAGCGCCGCGTAGTTTGTTGGCAAACAGCGAGCTCGCCTCTTCCCTCCGATCGCCGGGCGGGGCCGCGGCCGTGACAGACAAGCAAGCGACACCTTGCTGCTGCTATTGCAACTCCTGCGTCTTGCGGGCCTCATACAGACCCCCCTCGGGGAGGGGACCTGACCCGCAGGCCCACAGCTGCCACTGGCCACATAGGTGAAACACTGGAGAGCTAAAATAGACCAGGGAGGACAGATCTGCTACATAAGATTGGCTAGGTGGGCAGGCCAGACAGGAGCCAGGCAACCCTAATCAGTCAGTCTGCACAGACAGACCGCCGAGATGGATACACAGACAGGCAGATGTCTGGAGAGAAAGACCAGCCCTTGTCCAGGGCCACCTGCTCCCTATCTGCCCAGAAAACTCCAAGTCCAATGTCTCCCTAGGAATTTGAGGGAGTAATCAGGATTTCACTGCCAATGTAGGGGCGGGAGTAGAGCGACCAGCAGAGGGGCACGAGGAGTCCAGGCAAAGAGTCCAGGCGGGGGTAGAGCGACCAGCAGAAAGGCACGAGTCGTCCAGGAACTTCCCTTTGGTTTGTTTCACTATTATATAACCATTTGAGCGCACAAAAGGTAGTACCCCAGCTTTTATGTGTTTTACAAAAGTTACCAAATTAAGGTCGGATTAGGGCTCCCTCCAGGATTGGAGGAAGCTTTGAGGCTGGGAGCGGCAGATATAGCCAGGGTGTGTTTATGAAAAGCTTAAAAAGTAATAAAAGGGGGGAGAGATTCGGAGAGAAAGTAACATGTATAACTCTTATTAAAAGGAGCAGCGAGCAGGGCTGTGAACTTGAATAACTGTTTGAACTTTAATTTGTTCATTAACAGGATTTACCCCTGACTGTGAATGTTATTACTTCTCTAAAGGCGAGGTGCAAATGCAAAGCCATAATGAAAGAGCCTGGCAAAAAGTTAAATGCCTAGTAATTACACTTGTCTCATTGAAAACTTAAAATCATACAAAAGTGATGAAAAATGGGAGCTGGCCTGATATTCTCCCACTGTCCCAACCTTTAAACAATAGAAACGGAAAGCTTAAGGCTTCCATTGAACTTCATCTCAATTCGAGAGCAACACACTAAGCTTGTGCGAATATAACAAGAGACCCACTGATCCTGCTGAACTCTAGGTATATTTAAAACGGTTATGTTTAAACAAGTAAAAAAAAAAAACCTTGGTCTTGGATTTTTGTTTTATTTTCCTTTTCCTCAGTGGGGGAAGTCTGTTTTATTCCTCTGTTTTAAGTCTTGAGTGAAACATGGTGTCAGAAGTCTGATCTAATCTGCATGTTTGTATCCTAAACAGGGCACATGAGCTCCTCTCTCCCCCACCACATCGACAGTAGATAAAACTCTGGAGATCTGGAATAAAACAAACTACTGCTCCTCTCAGAAGGTATGTGACTTTGTACTGATGCTTTTGCCTGTTAGCTCCGCATTGACTGTCTTTTCATCTGTCAGTTCTTTCTTTCCTGTTTTTGTCAACTGTTTTTTTATATATTCACTTGTCATCTGCATCCTTCCTCAACAGGAACATGCAGCCAGGTCGCAATTAACTATACAGATACACGAGCTGTTAGCAAGATTTCACCCTCCCATCCGAATCAGAAAGCAGCAAAGTTGGCGGGGATGATTGCCATGTCACTTATTCTTTACACTTAAAATGTCTTAAAACTCGCCGGCAGAGCGCTGTGTTTGTTATTCAGACACTTTCTTTTGTTAGTGTCCCTTTCGCTACCGAAAATCTTTGAAGTACTGACTTAAACTGCTGCTTTTTGGGTTTTAAACTCCAATGTATACAAGAGAGAGGGAGAGTCCCCAAAGAGATTGTCTACCAGCTACTCTTACCCATTCGCTTCTTCACAATTTTCTCCTCATCACAATCACTATTTGGAGAAGAAATAGTGGAGTCAGGTGGGTTTGATGCTCAGTTCTCCTGATATTCTCCCCCTGGAGATTCTCGCTTGTCTTTACACGCGTTGGAGGGGGATCAGCCGACGTGCTTCTGTTGTGCCTGGGAAACATTCACACAAAGTGTCAGAGGGGAACCCGCGCTTGCCTGATCTTAGCCCTCTCCTGCCATCACCCCCCGCGGGACTGGGCGGGGGGGCTCTGCAAAGGGAAACCCGACTCAATGGCCCGTAACGTCTCCCTGCCCCTGCCCCCGCCGAGCGGGCGAGTTAACACAGCTGTGGGGCCCGGGTCCCATAGCTACGGGGTGGGAGGAGACACCCCCGCCCCCCCAGCGGGGCAGTTGCAATGGCTGGGCCTGGCCTGCAGCTCGCAGCAGAGGCCTGGGAGGGATGCCCGGGAGTAGAGACGGAGCCTCAGCGGCAGGGCTGCGTCCTGCAGCAGCTCAGCTCCTCCCCGAAGCTGGCGAGCCGCCCTGTCGGACGGAGCTCGAGCCCGCAGGCTCCAGGAGAAAGGGAAGGGCCCCGCCCCGCCCTGACGGAGGCCGCTCCCGGCCCGCTGAGGGAGCGAGGGAGGAGCAGGCCGAGCTCTTGCACGCACGCCGCGCTGGCGGGGGGGATTTGTTTACGCGGGAGCGGGGCGGGGAGAGAGGCCTGAATAATTGATGTGGCGGGGCCCGCGCGCCTCTCGAGCTCTTGTCAGGGGGCGGGGACTCGTGTTCCCACAACACGCTGCACGGCCAAAAGGACATGGTAATGGCGGGGCGGCCAATTACAGCAATTAGCTCCCACCAGCCTCTCGCCCCGCATCTCCGTTCAGCTGGAAACGCTCAGAAAGCGGCTCCTCCCAGGGGCTCCCCTGCCAGCCCCACGCTCCACCTGCTCCCTCAGGCGTGGGTGGGTGTCTGCTGTTCGCCTCCCCCTTCCCTGGGCATGGGCGCCAGCGGGCCAGGCAGAGCGAAGCCACCTCCGCGTGCAATGGGGAGACTACGGGCCCCAGCCTTTCAGGAGCCGCGCTGAACTTAACAGGAGGGCCACTAGGCCACGCGATGGACCATTGCATGGTGGGACCTGTGGTCTCCCATCAACTCCATGTCAAAAACTAGGGTGCTGTGGGGGGGCTCGTGCCATGTGGGCTATTCTTTACACCTCGACCACCCCTTCCCTAGGTTGTAACCAGGTACCAGAGGACTCTGCTATGCAGCAGGCTTTTTCTCTTCACCCTCTTAGAGCTTTTTTTCGAAGTTGAATAATAAGCATCTAGATATTTTCAAGATGAGCTGCAAACACACCCAGAGTTTACCAAATTAAAGATGCTTTTGTGAGCGCATGGAAACTATTATTTCCAAAGAAATGCCATATGGGAAGTGATGTGTGACAACAGGAGAAACAGAGTCCTGTGCAGAGGGCCCCTAGGAAGCCAATGCACCTCTGTCAACAAGGCTCAGGTGGCTTTGAGTGATGCACTGGCCTAGTGGTGGTGGTCTGCACAGGTTAACTTCCTAAGGATGTCCTACCAGCCAGCTCAGGCCTTTTTCCTGAGAGGACATATAGTGTCCTGCAGGTTCTGCAGAGCCATTTTTGGGGGAAGGAACAATTCTGGGTCTTCTGACAATCTGGCATCTCCACTGTTTGCATTTATTTAGAATCATCTACCACTGGGGGGCTACTTATATGTTTGTACTACCCAGTATGTCCTTCATGAGAGTGAAGATGAAGCACACTGGTGGTACAGGAGCAAGCAACTGTTTCAAAATAGCTTTAAGGGCCACAAGCAAAGCAAAATATGTGTCAGGTAGAGAGCAGTAAATATTCCTTTTCCTGTACAGGAACAGCTGTGCCCAACCTTTATACCCATATAACTGTCTACAGTAGGGTGATGGTACTGCATTAACTATACTGGTATAGCTTAAGTGGTACTACCTTGTGTAGAGAGGCCTTATTTTTGTATTTACAAAAAAGCAGCTCTAGGGCACCATTACAGTCATTAGAAGAACACTTTTTTGGGGTTCACTATCCAGAAAAAAATCCTACCATCCACAAACAAATTCCTTTCCTTCAGCCCCTCTCTAATCCCCAGTCTGCCTGATCAACAATCCCGCCCCAGGGAAAGCCTGGGTATATCGATAGGCTTTGCCAGGTGAGCTGAATGGCAACAAATGCAGACTCTACTAGACCCTAGGGGAAAGGTGGGTACCATAGCTGAAGGCTCATCTATTGAAGCCACTAACAATCTCTGATTTAAATCAGGAGCTGTAAACTCCAGTGCTTTAGCTGATCATAACTGTTGCATTATCATATGAAAATAGAGGTAGTTTCTAAAATATCCAGAACACAAGACACTATGGGTGCTGGAAGTCAAAAAACACCTTACACTACACCAGGAAACTAAATGGAAGCCAGTGCAGATCACAGAGAATGGGTATAATTGGCTTTATGTGAGAAGTACCATGAAACTTATAGATGGCTACATTCTGCACCAGCTGAAATTTCTGAATGACCTCAGCTACTGTCTCACATATCAGTAACCCAGTCGTTAGGTGACCGTGATCGGTAACTAACAAGGTCCACATCCAAAAGAGAAAGTCCCATCATTTTTTCCAAGCAGAGATGAAAAATGTGGCCAGTCACACCAGTGCAACTATCTGGATAGCTAGAAACTGCTGGAGTCCAAGTTACATACTTGGCTGACAAATGGCAGGCAAGTGCCCACAAATGAGGGGTCAGACATAGGCCCCAATCTTGCAGTGGACTGTGCATGTGCTGCTCCTTGTGCCTGCATGGAGCCCCATTAATGTCATTGACTGCCTGCATAGAGCCTATTGTAAGTTCAAGGGGACAAACCATTCCTTCTGTTTTTTTTCACAGCCTATGAGCATTACTTAAATCTGATAAGGATTTAACTTTAGCCAGATAACCCTCATCCAAAGGATTGCCAAACACTGCACTGGCTGGATTGTTCAACTCCAGCACACAGGCTTATTAACTGGAGGCACAGAGCTGGGTGTAACCTACTTATTGGAAGTACATCAGCATAAAAAACCTTACTAACTGAGATCAGACATCCTGATATTATCGGGACCATCCCAACATAAGGGCAACTATACCACTCCCTCCAAAAGGGTCCCTGTTTTTCAGACTTACTATCTGGTCACTTTAGGCAGACTAGAATGAACACAGTGGTTGCTTCTGGCCTTAGAATCTATGGACCAACTATCTCCCCCAGTAGTCTCATATATACATTGAACAGAAGTGACAAAATAGAAACTCATGAGAGAATATCTGGGGCAGAGGAGTACCTGAGGTCACTCAGAATAAAACAGTCAAAAGCAAACTTCACTTGCCCCCATTTGAGGTATCAGCAACAGCTCATGGGAAAAATGTTTGCAGCTGATGGGTTCAACTGGGAGCATTTGCCACTGAAAGAGGAAGAGTTCTGGCAGCCAAGTAAGGTGCTTGACAATGGAGTATGGGATTTGGTAGGATTCTGCACACTGAAAAGTGATTGGGCTCTGGGAGTCTTATGGGAGGGTATATGTGAGGGGCTTCTCACTGAGATGAAGGCTTCTCAGAGATTGCAGGAGAGGTGTCATTGAGAATGCACTCTCCAGTTTCTTCTCCTTTTATCTCTGCCAAACACCACATTTGATGGCAATGGGAGTTTTGCTTTAGTAATATTGCAGGATCAAGCCCTACATAGTCATAACCAATATATTTTAATCCTGAGATATGCTATATCATCTGTAAAATTTTAATAAATATGTACTTTATAGGATACATCAGATAAATCATATGCTGCATGGTAGGACTACATCAGTTCATAAACCAGTCTTTGCCACAGCATCTCAATAAAGCATTTAAAGGTAGGATGTCAATCCATGGAGTTCTAATCTTAATCTAAATACAACTGGTAAACTACATTTTAAATGTTTATTTCACAAATATCCACATTTTTAAATATTGGTAACTTAGCAATAATAATTACATTTTTATACTAGAAATGGCCTACAACATAGTGACAAATATTGGCCCCCACAGTTGTAATTGGAGTGAAATCTCCCCCAACCTTTTTTTAGTGAAAGTGCAAATAAGTGCACAAAACTGAACAAAATAGTATTTACTTCTTCTGCAAATAAAAAGTAAATGATTTTATAAAAACTGTAAAAATGCCTACAGCCAGATTTGTAAGTTGTTTCTGTTATTGCGGATATTATTTTTTGTATATAGCTACATAAAACTGATTGGTGCTTTACAGGCAAATAAAAACTGAAGTCCCTGCCCTGAAGATCTTACAATCTAGGTAAGGATCATCTCTGTTCAGCCTGACTTGTGTAATTGGAGAGGTATTTATGTACCTGGGCAATTGTTGTCACTTATTTACCTGACAGATGGTAAAAGCTCTTTTGAACCAGGTGTTAACACAAATAATGAAGTTAGTGCAAATTTTGTCTGAGTAAGAAATTCAAGAGTGGACCATAATATGGATTGCTTCTGTGTGCCATGTCAGAGATCCTATCTGTGCTTCCATTTATGTGCTGAGGATTGAAGGGAGATTCTGAGCACACTGTGAACTACATCCTGCAGTTCTCACTCAGGCAAAATTCTCAGGATGGGAGGCAAACTCCCATTGGTGCAAAGACGGCAGGATCAGGTCCTTTGATCTTTGAAAGAGCTTTACTTAGAAGCAATTCTGAGGGAAGACGGAGGAGAGGAGAGTCTTTCGACGAGCCCTTTTTCTTATTTTTGTATTTTTTTTAAATCAAACTATTTCATTAGGCCAGAGCAAACCGGGGAGAGAAATTCCCCTGCATCCTCACTGTGTATGAAACAGTCTCGTTCTAATATGTGGTCGAGCACGGAACATCAAATGTAACGTAATAAAGAAATGATGTATAAAATACAAATGGACAGATTTCAGCCTCTCTCACTGACAAGCGTCCCCACTTCACTCAATTGCCAGAACCGCTCAATTTCGCTCTTGATCAGCCCTGACCTTCTATAGTCTACCTCACCTACAGATGTAGGGGTACTTGAGGGGATTGAAAAGAGTAGGTGAATTCCGGTACCATAAATACTACAACATACAGATAGTGATTTACGAAGATAATTAAGAGCTCTTGAATTTCTGGGCTACTATGGGTTTACCTCAGGATTATTCACGGATTTTAGTGACTCTTTTGTATATTACGAGTTAGTTTATAGGATGATTTCTGCAACCTATAATCTATTAAAGGGCAAAAACTACAGAGAATAAAGGATACAGATACATGTAATCATACAAATAGTATCTGTAAGCATTTCCTGTAGGTATTTGATAGTGAATTTCAATACTTTAGTCCCTTCTTTTTTCCTTCTTCCTTTCCCTGCATTTGTGGTAACTTGAATCTTGGTCTTAGGTCATAAACTGATTAGTATAGCTTTTATTAATTTACAGCGGGGAGCGAGAGAAAAGACTGGAAGGGAAGAAATAAAACCAGTTTTTATCGAATAGTTTACGGTAGCCCAATGATAAGATCCACACACCCACTCTTATGATCAGACAATAAAGCTGTAATTCATAATGGGAGGGAAAAATCATGATCGTTCTCAAAAGTCTATGGCAAATATGAGTCCCTTTTAACTCTCGCTAACCTGGATGGTAGTAAAGGATATTCGGTACTTACTCTCTTGTAAGTCCAACTGGCCTTCTCCAAATGATTCAAAGCCTTTTAATTGTGAGGTTTCTGAGTCAAACCTTCTTACTCTTTGGCTGGTGTAAGCAGATCACGAGCCTAATCGTGGTAGAAGTATGCAAATAGAGCGGCCTCTAGTGTTCATTCTCAGATTTACATTTCTGACATGGAAACAGCTAGTAACAACAAAACAACACTTGGGGCTAAAGCAGCTACTGGGCAAAAGACGAACAAGAAGTGACAGAGGAACCATTCTACCAAAATGAACCGTGATATCCTTTTGATGGCTATAATTTATTCCGCATAGTCCTGGACTGAAACGATCAATTAGCAGCCTGAAATGCACTGTGAAGTAAATTGTCACACTCCCTATTACAGGGTGGTTATCATATATTTATAAGGTGGGTTTTCTGCAATCAGAGCCAACAAGGTGTTGAGTGATCAGTCATAAACGTAATTCTTCAAAAAAAGAAAAGCCCAAGTATTGTGTACTGAAAAGAGAAATCTTTGTGACAGATATTACACCTTTCCTCCAAGAGTGTTAGATTTTATCTGCGGAATGCAACAATGCACTAAAAATGGGAACCGTGCTATTGCTAAATTGGGAGATTTCTATACATGTATTTAAAGGGCAGCCTACTCTGGCCGATAGTAGGGAAGATCCGCTGTCTTCTCTAGGTTCATAAGAAGGAAGACTGAAATGGAGAGTTTAATCTGTTGACGTGCCTCTAGCTCGCCCAAACCGGGTGTGACAGCTCTCTCTCTCCCATGACATGTTCTGTGCTCGCCTTCTCCACTGGTTCCCTTTTCCAAGCAACTACTTAGTAATTTGTGCTTTTAATGAATTAGGCCACAGATTTCGCTCCTATTGTTTGTTTCCCTGTAGCACGATAGTTTCATTTGAAAATAAATTAGCTTTTAATTGGAGTTGACATCTCACATTGTGAGAGCCAGGGGCAGGAGTGAATGAGCTATCACTGCCTTTTAGGGGCATTTTTCTTATTTGAAATAAGCCTCATAGAAACCAAAGAGACCCCTCTGATCCAGACGCTGGGTGTCCTCCCAGAAGATGGAACGCAGGCCTCTGTGCAGGGGGTTCTCTGGGCCGGGCGTCACCGGTGTGACGGGTTCAGTATTGCAGGAGTCAGTCTTTCAAATTTGGGATATAACCCGGCTACAGCGCCACCTTCTCTCCTGAGAGCTACAGGCCCGGTTTCTTCCCCCCCTCCACTTCCCCATAATGCACCTTCCCTGGTGCTGCTGACCGCCTAGCGGCGCAGGAGGGCCTGAGAAAGGAGGTCAGATTGCGCCTGGAGGGATGAGGGGCAGCTGCTGGGTGACCAGCTCTCTGTCACACCTAGAGCTTTTTGTCTGGAGACGTTTTTAAGCGAGTGGTCAGTGGGAAATAACGGCCTAGCCAGAGGAGCCGCGAGCAGCCTCTCCCAGTGCTCTCCGACTGGGGAGCTGCACCGTATTAGCATATGTATACTTTTAAATAGCACTTCAGCCAGGGAAATTGGCTGCAGCCTACACCAGCGCCGGCTCCCAGGCCGAGGAGGCAGGTTGCTGGGACCACTGGAGGGCAGAAGCAGCGTATACAGGAGGGGCTGGGTGGCAAAGGAGGAGGCCGCCCTCAGGAACGACATGCACCTGGGACAGCAGCTTCCCATGTTCAGTAGGACCCCAGCCCCACTCCCTTGCCGTGCAGAGCTGTGAACAGGGCACATCTCGCAGGTCTCCCAAGTCTAAGTCAGGCGAAGGAGGTGCAGACACGGAGGCAGAGGCCTTCTCAGCCCAGTGTGGCTCACCGGAGGTGGAATTTAGCTTCTTAATGGACTTCAGATTACCAGCATCGCTAAACTCTCCCCTAATAGACTCGTAAAGATCCTCACGCTACCTTTTCCCCTTGCATCTGGAATTCGTAATCAAGAGCCCAATTTTGTCATTTGGAAATACTAATTATCTAATCACGCCACGCGACAGAACGCACTTGTCTGCCCAATTAGCTAGGACAATTATTAAAATTCGGAGGCCTAATGATGTCTCAATTTAATGCTGGCAAACTCGCGTATGGAGCAGTAATTAAAAGCCGCTCTTTGCCTCTGCCTTTAGGGCAGTGGCTGATTAGGACCTGTCAGAGGCTGTACTGAACCAAACCAGTCAAGCGTATTGTGCAACATGACCCTGCATTGTTAAGTGTGTCAACATATTAACCTGAATTCCCTTCAGCCCCCATAATCACGTTTGGTAAGAGGAAGAAAGGAGGCTACAATATGAAGCATTTTATTAAAAACACATACATGCTTTTTAATTAATGCTACAAGAGATCTGACGCGTTTTGAGCTACCAAGTGCTGCAAGTCATAAGACCAGTTCTTCCTAATTACCAGTAAAGGAGGGTTTATTCTTTCCCCTTCCAAACGCCTCCCTTCTGCTCTCGTTTAAAGAAAATGATCGGTCTGATGGAGAGTGTATTTTTTAAAATCCAGCTAGTTGGCTCGCAGTGATAAGTTGATTGCCAGTTTTTCTGTTTGATGAGGGGAACGCAAGCGACTCTGGGCTTCTGCGCGAATCAAACGGAGGGCTGGAGGCACAAAGAAAGAGCGGCTGGAAATTAAAAATCCTAATATTGGGTTAATTGCTCGCTATTGATTTTCGTTCCGCTTCCCACTTCGGTGCCTGATCGGAATTCCGCCGGAACCCCGAGACCGCCAAGACCCGGGCTGAGCCCAGAGGCAGGCCCGGGACTCACTCCGCTGGCGTGGCTGGGGTTACACTGAGGCCGCGCTCCGGCAGGGAATCCGCATTGACAGGTGGGGAGCGCGGCTGCGCTCCACAGAGCCAGTGGCTGGGGAAGGCCCTGCAGTAACGACGCATCCTCTGATCCAGGAAGTTGTCCAGGCTGTGTCTGTGCGCACAGGACCCTGAACGTCCAAGGCCGTCCTGCTGAGGGAGCGGCGTTTGCCCTACATCTGGGAACAGGCCTTCCTCTGAGCCTCTCTGGACGGCAAGCCGAAGTGCAGAGCTGTGTTTCGACTTGTTCTAGTGGCTGTCAGCATGTTTGCCTCTTGTCAGCAGCAATTGACTGGTCAGGTTCACCCTTGCACAGCAATTGTCACAGCTCATTGACAGACCAGTGACCCAGCCGCACCCGATAATGGAAAACTATTGATTTTTTGTAGGCTCCACGAATCTAAAACAAACAAGCCCTGTAAAGTCATCAATTGCCTTGGACCCTGGTAAAAAGACAAAGTTCCAAAGATCTGCTGCACATCATGACAATTCACGCGTAAAAAATCAGTGAATACAACAATGAAGTGGACCTTTATCAGCTTGTTTCCCAAATAAACAATGATCAATCAATCCCTCTTTAAACCCTAAGGCTGCATTACTACATGCGCCTGTAGGCCAGCTGCGGTGGGGATTCCAGCTACCTTTTAACTGAAGAGATCTGTGTCTGTCTCTTCGGCTGTTAACACTTGCAAAGGAAGAACAAGCATAAGGAGAATGATAATAAAAACTGCACCAACCCAGTCTAGACCAGAGACCAAGCAATGCTAGGGGAATGAACAAAGACAGCACAGTATCACCTCTGTAGCCAATACTATCAACTTATAGCTGTAATCAAGCAGAAAGCTAGAATAACCAGACCCAGCTGTGCAGACCGCATCTCCTAGCTACGGAGTCTGGTAAGGCAACGTGAAACTTTTACTTATTAGGGAATTGGTTCAAATGTGACCCACCTCAGGTAAGGCTTGGTTTTCAGAAGAGATGAGCACCCACAGGTCCACCTGAAGTCAACGGGATATGTCTACACAGGGATAAAAGACCCTAGCACAGCCACTGGCTAGAGTTTGCCTTGAGAGGGTCTTCTGACAATTAGGCCCTTGCTGTCCAGCTGCTCTTTAATGAATTCTTGTTCTTACTCCCTACTGGACAAATACAGACTATACAAAACCTAGGAGCAGACCTGACAGAAGTGAACAGTCAGGAACAAATTGCGGGGGCCTGGCAAAATTGTGCTAGCACATAGAACATTGTGTGATTACGTTATATCTTGCAGAGGTGGGGAAGTGGAAGACATAGATCTATGAAAAGTCTAGGGGGAAGGCAACTGCACCCCTATCGCATAACAAAAGGCATCCCTGCTTGTAGCCAGTCTCAGCAGAGAAGTCAAGGATTGACTGAGCATGGCAAATGAGCTATTCTCAAACTTGTTCAGGGGCCCATCCCTCTTCCAGGTGACAGGAGAGACACCAGTAGGGAAGCTCATACTGCTGTGGGACTGTAGCTTTGCTTTGACTGCTAGGTTCCATCCTGTAAGGCACTAACTAAATGACAGTTAAGGGTACTCAGCAGCTCGCAGAATTAAGCCATTAGGATCTGATCCTGCAAAACCATACTCATGTGAGTGCTCCTCCCTCAGAGGCAGGGAATATGTTTCACTCCTGCAAGCACTGAAGAACAGATGTAACTTTACTCAAGTGAGTAGCCCTATTGAGTAAATTAAGTGCTTGCTGAAGGGAATAGTGTCATATATAGCTATTAATAACCAAGGATTTCATTCAACAGTATTTTAGAGATAATCAATTTGGGGTTCTTTTTAGTTTCTTCCGTGATTTTATGAAATCATTCATCAGTATTGTCCACCTAGCATCTTTCCTAAGAAATCATTACTTTGGGGAAAATCTGATAGTTTAACAATTATCTGGTTTAAGATTACCTTATTTTAAAATCACAGAAATCATTGTCTATTCCTTTATAAATGTTGAGTAAATCATTCCTTTTATGAAGGAATATAGAGTAATGAATCACCTTTAGTTTCTTGTAGGCAATTGGCTGAACACAGATCTTGTATACACTTGCATAAATCAGGAGTAAGTTAGTGGAGTTACGACAGTGTAATGCATAGGGGAGATGAGAATCTGGCAGGTTCTGGCTGGAGGCTACTAAGGCCTTGTCTACACTACAGAGTTGCAGCGCTGGTGAGGGGGTTACAGCGCTGCAACTTAGGATGTGTACACACTTGCACAGCACGGCCAGCACTGCAACTCCCTGTTTGCAGCGCTGGCTGTACACCCGGTTGAGCCTCGGGTGTAGAGGATCCAGCGCTGGTGATCCAGCGCTGGTCAGCAAGTGTAGACGCCCACCAGCATTTTTGTTGACCTCCGTGGCATAAGCAGGTATCCCAGCATACCTTAGAAGCCTCTCTGGTAATCATGCAAACTCCACTGCCCTGGGCTCACCTGACCCCTCCTTTAAATGCCCCGGGAATTTTAAAAATCCCCTTCCTGTTTGCTCAGCCAGGTGTGGAGTTCAATTAATCAATCAAATCACTCAGCGACCATGCCTCCACGCACCAAATGAGCCCCAGCATGGACCAATGCAGAGCTGCAGGACCTCATAAGTGTTTGGGGAGAGGAGGCTGTGCAAGCACAGCTGCGCTCCAGAAGGAGAAATTATGATACCTATGGGCAGATATCGCAGTCCTTGCTGAGAAGGGGCCATGAACGGGACGCGTTGCAGTGCAGGGTCAAAATTAAAGAGCTGAGGAGTGCTTACTGCAAAGCTCGTGAGGGAAATCGCCGCTCAGGAGCTGCCCCCACGACCTGCCGTTTTTACCAGGAGCTGGATGCCATACTTGGGTGTGACCCCACTGCCAATCCTAGGAGCACGATGGAGAGTTCAGAGCAGGGAGAAGTGGGGGAGGTTGTAGAGGACGGCGACAGTGAGGCTACTGGCGTGGAGGGAGACACCCCGGAGTCCCAGTACACATGCAGCCAGGAGCTCTTCTCAAGCCAGGAGGAGGCTAGCCAGTCGCAGCAGCTGGAAGTTGATGGTGAGGAAGAAGCTGAGGATTGTGCTCGGGGTAAGTAGATTTTTATGTTTTGGGAGAGAAGGGTTTTGGTTACGGCTGCCTGCATGCATGCCTAAACGTGGAATAGCCCATTGATTTGCTCTATCACGTCTCTGTAATCTGCCTCGGTAATCTCTTGAAAAGTTTCAGCAAGAGCGTTTGAAATTTGCTTTCTCAAGTTGATCGGGAGAGCCACCGTGGTCCCTGTCCCGGTCAGGCTAACTCGTCCGATCCACTGTGCAGCGAGGGGTGGGGGGACCATGGCTGCACACAGGCAAGCTGCATAGGGGCCAGGGCGGTATCCACATTCCTGTAGAAGACCCTCCCTCTCTTCCCAGGTAACACGCAGCAGTGATATGTCTGGCAGTAGGAAACCCTGTTGAGAGTTTAGGGATACTTGAGTGCAGGGCGCCAGGTTCGCGTTTCCCCAGCCCATGGCGCTCTGTTGTTAACCCCCCCTCCCAGCACGTAGCCAGCCATGCGGTGCGCTCCGGTGTTCCCCACCCCACCTCCAAGCAGGCATCCAGCACCGCCGTGTGCTCCTGTGTTCCCCACCCCCCCTCCAAGCAGGCATCCAGCACCGCGGTGCTTCCCCCCTCCCTCACCAGCAGGACGGCGTGAACGCGGACCAAAGAACACCCCCCCTCCCCCAAGCAGCTCAACACCTTCCTGTTCACTACTGTCCCCTCTTCAGGACACCAGCTACCTCCTGTACCCATTGCTGATGAACCCTAGTGACCCATTGGTCAATTCCCACTCCCAAGGGGAAATAGGGGCAAAACCACTTACCCCATTGCTCGCCATGACTTAGCTTGCCTGCCCTCTCTGTGTTATGTGAGGTATGTGAGAAGGATGCTACCAAAAGTCTAAAAAGTCCTTCAACGTGTGATAATAAACAATGTAGCCTCTGTGTATTACATGGTTCTATCTCTCTTTTTTCTAGTGACCTTGACTACTGCAGCCGGATCACCGGCCTCACGTAGGTTGCAGAACTTGAGACGGAATCCTAGAAAATCAAAAGAGGAATTGATCAAATCTGTTATGAGCCACTACAACAGAGAAAGTAGGAAGACACAGGAATGGAGAGAGAAGACGTATGAATGGAGAGAGAAGTATGAATGGAGAGAGAGTGTACATGAATGGAGGCAAACAGAAAGCAGGAGAAAGGAATTGTCTGCCAAAAAAACCACAAAGCAGATGATAAGCCTCCTGGCTCGCCAAACTGAGTCTTTCGAGTATCTTGTAGCCATGCAGACAAATATGTACCGTGGTAACCCACAGCCCTCCCAAAGCTCTCTTCCTTGTTCCCCAGTATTTCCACAAAACAACTTTCTCCAGCAGCCAGTTCCTTATTATCCCCAGCTGCCCCCAACACCTGTACGATCACCTGCCAGCCCTGATAACTATAATTCTTACCCTGTTCACTCCACCCCCATTATTCTGCAGCATAGTAATCCTGAAGTGCAGCAGACATTGAATAGTGATGAAAATAGGGCATATCCAAACCTCTGAATGTACAGTCCACCACCCCAACCCCCTTGCCTGTTATGTACTGTATGTTGAATAAAGGTTTTTTTTCTTTTTCACTACGTTATATTATTGCTGGAAGTGGTAAATATTATACACCAAGGTAAAGCAAAGCGCATCAAACATTACTGTTGGCTCTCAGCATCAAATTGCTCCCTTAAAGCATCCCTAATCCTTGAAGCCCTTTCCTGGGCCTCCCTATTAGCCCTGCTCTCTGGCTGAGCAAACTCATCCTCTAGGCGTCGAACCTCGGAGGTCCATTCCTCACTGAATCTTTACAAGTGCTGTAAATGTGGCCACACTGCAGCGCTGGTAGCTGTCAGTGTGGCCACACTGCAGCGCTGGCCCTACACAGCTGTACGAACACAGCTGTAACTACCAGCGCTGCAAAACTGTAAGTGTAGCCATACCCTTAAAAGGCCCTTGAAAGGAGATAGCCAGAACTTTACTTGTTTCTGCTAAATGAAGCTTCCTTTAAAAAGAGAGAGAGAGAGAAGGAAACAAATATTTATCTTGCAGATGACATGATAAACTTAATTCAACAACTAATAACAGTTGAGACTTGAATAGCTTCGTAATCCTGGTAAAAAAAGTTAAAGTACCTTTGCAGGAAGGAAGTTTCTTTTACACCTTAACTATTGACCAGCCCCTATCACCAAAACAAAAATCCATTCTGCAATAGTTTTTCACTCATCTACTGTAATTTCTCCTTGCTGGCCTCTCACTCTCCTGCCTTGTTTCCATCCATGCAAAGGCAGCTCCCAGTATCACCTTTATCTCCCACCTTTGTGACAATGGGCCTAACCCAGCAATCTGCGGAGGACTGTCAGTCAAGCAGAGTAAGTCAGCATCTTGCAGGAAGCACTCAGCCTCTCACAAGATAATGACTGTCTTGCCCCACTTTTGAATTCTTTCTTATCTTCTTCATATAGTATTAAAACTTCTTCTCACCTTCAGGCAACTCCATAACACCGGTTCTGCCAACACCTGAGCCCTGACTTCCCCCTTCATCTCCATCCTCTCCCTACATTCCTCTCAACCCTCTCTCCTTAGTGTTCCCTTTTGGGCCTGATACTGTGAGGGTAGGTATGCAGCACCTGAGAACTGACGAGTGCCATCAACTCCCAATAAAGTCATTGAGAGTAGAGGGCATCCAGCCCCACACATAAAGTTGCTCAGGACCGCACCTTTTGTCATAGTCTCTTACTATGAATTCTGTCATACTGGCCCCCTAATCTTGCAACACCTTCCAATTAAATACTCAATGCCTCTTCCTTCTCCTTGCGTCTATTAAGCCAACCAGGGATCGCCTCTATTCACTGCTCTCTGTTTGACTGCAGCGTACCCACACAGGCCTTTAGATAGTAAGATTGTACATAAGAATGGCCGTACCGGGTCAGACCAAAGGTCCATCTAGCCCAGTATCTGTCTACCGACAGTGGCCAATGCCAGGTGCCCCAGAGGGAGTGAAGCTAACAGGCAATGATCAAGTGATCTCTTTCCTGCCATCCATCTCCATCCTCTGATGAACAGAGGCTAGGGACACCATTCTTTACCCTTCCTGGCTAATAGCCATTTATGGACTTAGCCACCATGAATTTATCCAGTTCCCTTTTAAACATTGTTATAGTCTGAGCCTTCACAACCTCCTCAGGTACCACAAGTTGACTGTGCGCTGTGTGAAGAACTTCCTTTTATTTGTTTTAAACCTGCTACCTATTAATTTCATTTGGTGACCCCTAGTTCTTGTATTATGGGAATAAGTAAATAACTTTTCCTTATCCACTTTCTCAACATCACTCATGATTTTATATACCTCTATCATATCCCCCCTTAGTCTCCTCTTTTCCAAGCTGAAGAGGCCTAGCCTCTTTAATCTTTCCTCATATGGGACCCTCTCCAAACCCCTAATCATTTTAGTTGCCCTTTTCTGAACCTTTTCTAGTGCCAGTATATCTTTTTTGAGGTGAGAAGACCACATCTGTACACAGTATTCGAGATGTGGGCGTACCATGGATTTATATAAGGGCAATAATATAGTCTCAGTCTTATTCTCTATCCCCTTTTTAATGATTCCTAACATCCTGTTTGCTTTTTTGACCGCCTCTGCACACTGCATGGACATCTTCAGAGAACTATCCACGATGACGCCAAGATCTTTTTCCTGACTTCTTGTAGCTAAATTAGCCCCCATCATATTGTATGTATAGTTGGGGTTATTTTTTCCAATGTGCATCACTTTACATTTATCCACATTACATTTCATTTGCCATTTTGTTGCCCAATCACTTAGTTTTGTGAGAACTTTTTGAAGTTCTTCACAATCTGCTTTGGTCTTAACTATCTTGAGCAGTTTAGTATCATCTGCAAACTTTGCCACCTCACTGTTTACCCCTTTCTCCAGATCATTTATGAATAAATTGAATAGGATTGGTCCTAGGACTGACCCTTGGGGAACACCACTAGTTACCCCTCTCCATTCTGAGAATTTACCATTAATTCCTACCCTTTGTTCCCTGTCCTTTAGCCAGTTCTAAGTCCATGAAAGGACCTTCCCTTTTATCCCGTGACAGCTTAATTTACATAAGAGCCTTTGGTGAAGGACCTTGTCAGAGACTTTCTGGAAATCTAAGTACACTATGTCCACTGGATCCCGCTTGTCCATATGTTTGTTGACCCCTTCAAAGAACTCTAATAGATTAGTAAGACACGATTTCCCTTTACAGAAACTATGTTGACTATTGCTCAACAGTTTATGTTTTTCTATGTGTCTGACAATTTTATTCTTAACTATTGTTTCGACTAATTTGCCTGGTACCGATGTTATTGCTGGGATCACCTCTAGAGCCCTTTTAAAATATTGGCGTTACATTATGTAACCTCCAGTCACTGGGTACCGAAGCCGATTTAAAGGAGAGGTTACAAAGCTTAGTTAATAGGGCCATGGATTGTGGGCCATGGATATTGCTCATTATTACTGTTGTCATATTTTCCCTGCTGTATGTTTAATGTACAATTATGGCACCTCATAAAAATATAATAAAGACATGTTGGAACACACATGGAAGCTGAAGAGAAAAATAAAAGTGGAGCAGCCCTCTAAGTTTGTTATCTAAAACGATGATGTATCTGATGACGTGTTGCCAACCACCAGATCTGAAAAGGAAATGAACTACAATTCTGAACATTTCAAAATACAGCAAACTAAAAGGAGCCCAGGCTGTGATTCCCTTTCACTTAAATGGTGCATTCATTATGGTCTTCAGTAGTTCTTTGTCCCCTGGCTTTTGATCATCTCCTCCCTCAACACACTTTTTCCTCATTCAAATGATTAAGTTTAATTTAGGCAGTAGTTTTTACTGCCACATGATAAATCCAGCAGCAATGAAAGTAACTAACCAACTAACTACAGTAATTATAAGAAGGAAAACATTGTGTATTCTTGTGTCCCATGTGTGTTCTTGTAGCATTTGACTTTTCCATGATGAAGCAAATCTTAACTCAAACAGTAATCTCTTTTCTAGTCACCTCACACACTACGGAGATAGAGAGAGGGAATTTAAAATGGCTCAGTTCAGTAGCTGTCCCTCTGCAAACACCTGCTAAAATTAACCATTAAAAGGTTTGCTTCAAATCACCAGAACTTCTAAAGGCAAATCTGACTTGTAACTAAATCCCTCTCTGCAAAAGTTTTCAGTATGAAATCAGTCACCTCCATCTTTTCCATAAGAAAGAAATTAATATAATACAATCATTCATTTGGCTTTAAATGAGTTTAAATAGATACCACACAGAATCCAATGTCTTGGGCAGTGGCTTGCCAAATCCAACATGACCTATACATTTAATAGACATAGGTCCCCATCCTGCAACTTCTCCCACACAGGAAGACTCCTGTGCCTATGGAGAGCCCTACTGTAGTCAATGGGGATCCTTCCATTGGATGCAATTGCAGGACTGAGGCCTAATTTGGGCTGTGATTTTTGTAGGGATCTTACAAAGCCTAGAATTTTTCTTTGCAAGGGGCTACTAATACTACAAACCCAAATCCCACCCTATCTTTATAAGCACATTTTGCTGTTAATCTCAATTACTCCTCTGGCTAGTTGTTGTCTATCTAAACTTCCCAGGATTTTTAGTAGAATTTTCTAATGCTTAATAATTACATTATCTTTTCTATATGATATGTTACAAAAGACTAATTTACTTCATGATCAATTTATGTTAGATTTGGGAATAGCCTATTAATCTTAAATTCTACAGTGTTAAATATTAAACTAATATGATCTAATTCTATACTTTCTTTTTCAGTGGAAGGTAAACATGGTTTTCATTCCTGAATAGTAGAAGATCCAGAGGAAGGCCAGCTCATGTTATTTTGACTTCATAAATAGCTCTCTATGCCTATAAAAGCTCATAAGTGTAAACACAGATTTAACAAAGCCAGGTTTATTCAGGTTCGTGTGAATCCAAACGCACAGGTTTAGTTTCCACAAAGGCACAGTGGCTCAGAGAGGTTACGTGATTTATACACAGTCATCACAACTCAGTGGAACAGCAAGAACCAAACTTAGAGGGACCGAAACCTCCCAACACTATGGCCTTTTTTGCACTACTCAGGCTGTGCAAAGTCCCATAAAGCTGGCTAAATCAGCCCCTTCAAGATTCCTCTTGAGCAAGGAGAAAACCCACATGATGAACAATCATGTGCCTCTGTACCAACACCCTTCTCAGTCCCTGGCGTAGGTAGCATGGCTGGTGTGCCCCTGTCCTTTGGTAATTTCCAATTGCACAGCCCTTTGGTGCCGTTGGGCTCTGGACATAATTTAAAATAGCCTTGAGACTGCTTTAAGTTGCACCAGAGAACAAGCCTGGATGGGAAGGAAAGAGAAGGGTGTAAAGCTGACTTATTTTCCCCATCCAGAAACATTCTGAATACAGCTCTGGCATGGCTCAGGATCAGGGTCTAGGAGTCTAACTTCAAAACATGACACAATGAGTTAGTGTGATCCGACTGGCATTCTTCTTTGAAGTGAAGTCTAAAATACAAAAGCTTTCATTGGTTAGTTCAAATCCCTGCTAAGAACGCTCCTATTTTTGACCCCTTATGGAGCACTCTTAATTTAGTCTCACTGGGAGCACCAGATGCTCTAATTACATCATCCTTGTCCTTTATAAGTTCTATTAGACAACAAATGGGAACATTTTAAATTTAACATTGACAAATATTTTTTAATCAGATCAGCAACATTTTTTATATCGCAGCTCAAGAATCCTCTTCAGCGGGACTATTTTATGTTTTAACACTACCCAAGAGCGTTAGTGAGGAATTCTTAGGATGCACACGCTTGTATCTGTTTTGAAAAGACTCAGGCACATAAGGCCATGAATATATCTTGTCCATCTGCTCCATAACTTTTTCTGTAAGGCTTATTTGTAGAACACAGTAAATGAGTTTTCCTTGGTCAGCTGTTGCTTTCCATTTTTGCTGAAATCACTTAATATGTTGCAGATAAAGCTCATTGCTGCATCAGCCTGTTTGATTTCATTTAAATCTAAATTAAATGGTTAGGTTAAATCTGAATTACTGTTATCTTTATCATCTCTTAATTATTCATTTATTTTAGTAATATTAACAGCTGCATGGAAAGGACCCATGAAACCTTTACATGTTATTTTCCTATCATATTATATGAAAGTTTAGTTTCCCCCCAATCAGATGTCTCAAATACAGTATGGCAAACTTAAAAATCACAAGCATTGTAGAATGATCATTGCATTCTTAGCCAGAGTTTTCATCACTTATTGAAGCTGCCGTTTTGTCTTCATGATTGAACGATGTTCTTTTCCTATTCCCTTCTACACCCTCTGAAGGTATGTGAGCAACTTTTGAAAGTTAGTCTTAAATAAGGATTTGGATTAAGTGTCATCAGGAATCACAGACGACAGGATGCATGGCTGTTGTGAGATAAGCACACATCTCAGGTGTGTGCTGAAGTGTAAGACTGAATGCCAGGTAGCTTCAGCATCTGAGAAGTGCAGATTTCTCACAATCATTGCAAATCATGGAATGTGTTTTTTTAGCTATGTGAAGGAATAAGTCGGGGGGTGGGGGGAAGTGCTAAGCCCTAGTTCCAAGAAGTGCGGCTGTTGTCCCATATCACGTGGGCTAAGAGCTTAGCTAGCGAACCTAATGTCTCTCTTGGTCCTGCCCATTTTATAGTGTTCATTATGCTGGGGAAGGGATATGAAAAACAATGAAATACACTGGGAGAACAGTGAAAGTATAACCTAAAGTCCAGGGAGCTAACTCAGGGGTCAGAATGGAGTCAGCACTTCCAGCCATCCCCTCACCATCATACGTGCGGACACCTACACTGAACAAAACATTTTATAAACTGGATTTGCGCAAATAAAAGGAAGAAGGTCGTATGCCTTCTGCTCTACAAATATTGCCATCCTCTGAGGACTACGCCGCACTTGAGTGCTAAGTTGGAAAACCCTTCCTGTTATAGCATGGTAAGGATAGAAGAGGATCTCCTAGTGCTCTCTTCCCCCAGTAATTCATTTGCACAGCAGAAGATCTAGCCCTTACTGTATTTCTCTTAGCCTTTCTGCCAGAGATTTTTTTTTTGTTAATTTAAATGATTAATTTACTCTGAGTATCTTGCTCTGACCATTACTTGTAACCAATGCTCACCACTGTCATCAGGAAATTCATAAGGTAAATCCTTTGCCCAACTGGGATCAGAAACATCTCTTTCTGCTAGGAGTAAGTTAAGGAAAATTCATAAAAAATTGAAAAATACTTGGCTTGTGCAAGCACTCTGATTTTGGCTAGTATACAGGGCAAAGGATCATTTAAGTCTACTCTGATGTCATGTTTTGGCATTTATCTTTCTGTTTAATTATTTCTGAAATGTTAATTTTCTGTAATTCACTGGTTTTACTCTTAAATTCTCCTTTCACTTCACTCCTGCACCAATGGTCAATCAGTGCAATCTTACTTATTGAAGACAAGGCTGCCAGAATCTAGCTATTTCTTTAATAATTTTCATAAAATATGTAGGGTTAAAGGGTCCAAATATTCACAGAATTACTTTGGTTAAGGCATTTTGCAACTACTAAAAACAGTATGACAAAATGAGTAATGAAAAGAAGTCCAGATCCTGGGAGACTGGAGTTCAAGTCCAGGTTTTGCCACAGATATTCTACGTCAATGATTCTCAATCGGTATGTGTACCCCGGTGGTACACAGAGGTCTTCAAGAGGGTACATCAACTTATTTAGATATTTGCCTAATTTTACAACGAGAGACAAAGAGCACTAGCAAAGTTAGTGTGAACTAAAATTTCATACAATGACTTGTTTAGACTGCTCTATATACTATACACTGTAATATAAGTACACTATTTATATTGTAAATGATTTATTTTATAATTACATGGCAAATATGAGAAAGTAAAGCAATTTTTCAGTACTGTGCTGTGACACTTTTATATTTTTCTATCTGATTTTGTGAGCAAGTAGTTTTTAAGTGATGGTAAACTTGGGGGTATGCAAGACAAATCAGACTCCTGGAAGAGTTACCATAGTCTGGAAAGATTGAGTCACTGTCTTATGTTACCTTGAGTAAGTCATTTGGTCTCTGTATGCCTTAGTTCCCCATCTGTAAAATGGGGATGTTTCTTTACCTCACAGGGGTGATGTGAGGATAAATACATTAAAGATTGTGAAGCACCCAGATATTACAGTAATGGGGCCAGATCAGTATCTTAGAAAGATACCAAGAAAAGAATGTGTCAACTACAGGCTTGATCCAGACAACTGTGGCACACTCACTTTCTTGGAATTAAGCATAGGTGGTTGGGGTGAGATTTCTGAGAGAGGAGATTGCTGTTTGGGACCATCTCTGTTCAAGGACTGGTGTAGAGTATGTAAATAAACCCATTGTGCGCACGCGTGCACACACACACACCCTCCCTCCCCCCACCCTTTTCCACACAAAATACCCAGACTCCGCATTTGAAAGGCATTCAGATGGATGGTGGGTGAGGTTAAGATTGAACACAACTAAAACACCTCTGCAACCCATTAATGAATTAATAGTTTGGGTAGTGGGGATGGTCAGAACCTGAGGAATTACCCTTAATTTGATTTTATTCAAGATGTGGTATACAGGGAAATCTTGAGTTTATGAAGCTATTGATATCTTTTCAAAAACCTAGACTGGAAGTTACCTTTCTAAAAGAAATCAGTGCAGAAACAGAACATTTGATCTAGGCCCTTTTTTTGTGTTTAAGCCCTATGAAGCCTGAATTCATAACATACCTTTACCAACTTCCTCATAAGGGCGAAACCCTTCTATGTGATCTACATCATCTAGTAAATGTTTTGTTCTCAATTATATCTGTAAACAAGTGAGTGCAATGAACAGAAGTTTTTAAAAGCATGCATCCAAGATACTTTCTTTTGTTTTTATTATTTTTTTCACGACGTATTCCCACATAATATAAAATTAGGGCCATATTCAAGCTTTTGTTATGAGAAGATGATGAGCCTATGTTTAAGCAAATCTGGTAAGTCCCCTTGGGTTATGTGTCATTCACCGAGCTGTGCTTACAGTCTGAGCCAGATGGCTGATGCAGAAGTCTTTTGGAAGAACACATCTCTACAGAGGATGATGTCGCACTGTACATGGTGGCCAGGCTCTCACTGAATGCAACTCCGTCACAGTATTTAAATCACATTAAAGCTTTCTTTTATTTATATACCCCCTTGTGATTTTGTCTGGCTACATTCTAATTGCTAGCCTCACTGCAGTGCATTGATGTGCCACAACTAGCTATCTCTTTTTATTCTAGGGAATATGACCTCCATCTTCTGCATAGAGTATTCACAATCCTATTGAAAATACTGTGACGAAGTAACTCACTCTTCTGTAGAGAGGTCAAAGTTTCAAAAACAAATGTACTATCTATTCTCCCTCAGCAATGGAAAATATAATGTATTAACTAGAAGAATTGTTGAAAATAAGATGTTTCACTGACTTCTGATGACTGATTTTATAAGAAAAAAAAAGTCCAGCAAAAGTTAAAGGTGATAAGTAGTGTAGTGCTCTTCCATCTATTACCCACTTGCCTGCAGTCTGGATAGGGAAGGACTCACTGGAGTTTAAAAGAAAAGTAGAGAATGTAATAATCATGAAAGCAAAGGATGTAAATCAGTAGTCCAGTCCTTCATACATCTCTGCCATTGCTCTTCAATCATAGCCTGGAACAACCCTTGCCATTCCAGGCTCAGATCTCTCTTGAGTAATATCTCAACTATATTAAACTGTGTGTCAGTTCCATAATCTGTCCACCCTCCATAGCTGCCTATTTGAATGATACTCAAACTCATTTCAACTGGTAACCAAAGCAAAACTCCAGTGTGGTGAAAGGTCAAGTGTGTACTTACTCTCTCCTAGGTTTTTCCTGTAAGAACAAAATTGTGGACGATGAGAATGAACCACAGCATAGGGCAATTTCAGTCTGGAAAGTGAAAAGTTCAGACCTACATAGAGATAAAGGGGAGCACATGTAGAGATCTCAGCTACGCAGTTATATCTGCCCCAAACCTAGACCTTTCATGAGAACCATCTTCATTAAAATCCACACAACTAATAGCTCTCTTGAGAGCAAGGTGCTAAAGAAGAAAATTCTAGCTTCATGGGGACAGTTCCATAGTGGTGGCAAATTGAGATCTTTGTGAGATAGTAATCAATACAAGGCATTGACTGTATACAGACAGCACATGCCAATGATCCCAGGCAGCTGCCACATGGAACAGTTGAAGCTCTGAATACACCCGCTTTTATGTTCACTAGGTTCACAATTTCATTTTGATTCTGGGGGGCTCAAACTATTCTATCTATGCATAGTAATAACAGTAACATCACTGGAGGTTTGTAAAATTAGGCCAAATTATTCAGATGTTGGGAGTCTGAAATGAGACACCTAAATAAGTTGCCTGATTTTCAGAGATGCTAAGCCCTCACAGGCCATTTATGGGTTTCTGAGAAATCAGGACACTTTTGAGGTGGCTAACACTAGACATCCGAGTTTGAAAATTTTGGTCCAAGAATTTGTGTAGAAGTAAAATAAGTTGTAGATAAACTTGTGAAATCTGAGACAGCAGTGTAAGAAAACTTACTGCTTCAAAGTGAAACAAGTAAAGAATCTGCCTGTTGTAGGCATAGCTGCTTTGGCAGTAGATATTCTATACATTTATCTAGAGATATAAATACCCTCCTTCACAATATGCGAACTACTTTACATTTCTAAGGCAACACAAAGTGCATTTCCTTCACATCTTATCTCACCATTCATAAACCAATCTAGTGCCCAACACATGTTAGAACAAGTGTAGACTTCAAGCCAGTGCCCGCCTCTATTAAATTATGTGCCAGCTGTTATGTACTGCAAAGAAATTATGTTAAACTGCAGGTTGTTAGTTTTGTTTGCTGCTAGCAGTGGGGGGTTCAGGTACTTCTGACACAGTTCCAGATAAAATCTGAAATCACAGTTTAATTTTGTATGGATATTTTCCTGACATCTATTGTATTCATTTTTAACAAGTATACGTGCCATGATTCAGGCTCTTCAATATGTTTGTACACAACATATTTTCTTTTAAGTCTCTCTGTGAAGTTATCAATACTACCTTGCTTAAAAAGCTCGCTGGCTGCTTGCTCACAAATAATCATTCAAGTCAAATACTTCATTTCCCAGTTTTCCCATTTTAAATTGGACTTGTCAGCAAAGCATTTTGCTGTTACATTAGGAAACCAGAAACATGGGACAGGGAAAAGAGTATTCCATTCATGTGGCCTCAGCTCATTCTATGTAAAATAATTCAGCAGAAAAGATATTTCAATCATGAAACCAAATAGAAACACAAGTGCATTTTGACCATCAAGATTTGGGAGGAATTGTTACAGCTCTGGCCTTACTATTTCTGGTTTCTCTCATCTGCTCAAAAACATATTTAAACATTAACAAAGACACCGAGGATCTATTTATAGGGGAGACACCAATAAAAGACAGTTACCTTTTCCGTAACTGGTGTTCTTTGAGATGTGTTGCTCATGTCTATTCCATAGTAGGTGTGCGTGCTCGCTATGTGCATCAGTGCCGGAAGTTTTCCCCCTAGGACAGCAGTTCTCAAACGGGGGGTTGGGACCCCTCAGTGGGTCGCAAGATAATTACATGAGGGGTTGCGAGCTGTCAACCTCCACCCCAAATATCCTGCTTTGCCTCCAGCATTTATAATGGTGTTAAATATATAAAAAAGTGTTTTTAATTTATGGGTGGGGGGGTCACACTCAGAGGCTTGCTATGTGAAAGGGGTCACTAGTACAAAAGGTTGAGACCCACTGCTCTAGCAGTACCCGTAGGGAGGAGCGCTTCCCACAACCCGTGGGGTGGCGCCTCCATGGCATGGTATAAGGGACGCTGCACTCTCTCCCCATTCCTCAGTTCCTTCTTGCCAGACAACTCCGACAGCAGGAAAGGGGGACGGGATGTGGAATAGACTTGAGCAACACATCTCGAAGAATGCCAGTTACGGAACAGGTAAGTGTCTTTTCTTCTTTGAGTGACTGCTCATGTGTATTCCACGATAAGTGATTCCAAGCTATATCTGTGGGAGGTGGGAAAGAGTTCACAAATTCTCAGGACGGAGAATGGCGCTGCCGAACCTAGCGTCTTCCCTGGTCTGAGAAACAATCGCATAATACGTGGTGAACGTGTGAACTGAAGACCACGTGGCAGCCCTACAAATGTCCTGAAAGGGGACATGGGCCAAAAAGGCAGCTGATAAGGCCTGCGCCCTCGTCGAGCGTGCCTTCACAATAGGTGGCAGAGGGATTTCCGCCAGGTCATAACAGGAACGGATGCACAAGGTGATCCAGTTGGAGAGCTGCTGAGTGGAGATTGGCTGACCTTTCATGCACTCAGCCAAGGCAATGAACAGTTGCAAGGACTTTCTGAATGGCTTAGTCTGCTCCAGGTAAAAAGCCAGAGCCCATCTCACATCCAGCTCCTCACTGAATGCATTGGGACTTGGGGCAGAGGACCGGCAGAAAAATGTCCTGACCCATGTGATAAGTGGAGGCCATCTTCGGAAGGAACAAAGGATGTGGGCGGAGCTGGACTTTATCTTTATGAAACACCGTGTACAGGGACTTGGAGGTCAGGGCCCTGAGTTCTGAGGCCCACCTAGCTGACCCTGATCGCAACCAGGAAGGCCACCTTCCACGAGAGGTGTGACCAGGAGCACGTGGCTAGCGGCTCAAATGGGGGCCCCGTGAGACGGGTCAACACCAGGTTTAAGACCCACTGTGGGACTGGGGGCCTAACATACAAGAAGAGACGATCCAACTCCTTCAGGAATCAGCAAGTCATAGCATGGGAGAATATCATGTGGCCCTGCACCGGCAGATGGAAGGCCGATATGGCTGCCAGATGCACCTTGACTGATGAGGGCACCATGCCCTGGGCTCTAAGGTGACGGAGGTAGTCCAGAATGAGCTGGATCGGGCAGCCACCAAGGAAACACCCCAATCCATCCGCCCATCTGGAAAATTGAGAACACTTTGCCAAGTAGGCTTGGCATGTGGAGGGCCATCTGCTTTCTAAGAGGATGCGCTGAACCCCTTCCGAGCATGTCCTTTCCTGCCTACTTAACCATTGAGCTGCCACACCATGAGGTGGAGTGCTACTAGGTTGGGGTGGAGGAGGCAGCCCTGGTCCTGGGAGAGCAGGTCTGGGCACAATGGCAATGGCCACAGCAGGGCGACCGCCAGGCCTGTGAGGGTCCTGTACCAATGCTGCCAGGGCCATGCGGGGGCAATCAGAAGGACCCAGGCTTTGTCCAGCTTTATCTTTTCCAGGGCCTTGCCAATTAGCAGGATCAGGGGAAAGGCACAGAGAAACTGGCTTGACCAGGACAGGAGGAAGGCATCGGAGATAGTGCCCCATCCCTGCCCCATGAGCAGAACTGGAGACAGCGACGGTCCTGCCGAGTCATGAACAGGTCCACCTGGCGAGTTCCCCACACTTGAACTCTGTGTCTGTGCACCATCTCCGGGTGAAGAGACCACTCATGCTGAGAGGAGAAGCCCCTGCTCAAGCGATCTGCTTGCGTGTACTGGGCAGATGGGAGGCCTGCAGGCAGATGTCATGGGTTATACAAAAGTCCCACAGCCTGAGGGCTTCGCGGCAGAGGATCGGGCCCCGCCTTGCCTGTTGATGTAGAACATCAAGGCTGTGTTGTCCATGAGAACCCAGACCACTCTGCCCTCCAAGTGCGAGTGGAAGGCTGTGCGCGCCAACCGTACCACTCTGAGCTCCTTGATGTTTATGTGGAGGGTCAGATCCTGAGCTGACCACAGACCTTGGGTCTGAATGTTTCCCACACAGGCCCCCCATCCCAGGCCTGACGCGTTGAACACCAGTTCCCAGTGACGAGGCCCTGCCCCTGAACAGGACCCCTGGGAGCATGTTTCTCATGGAGGACCACCACCGTAGGGAGGTGATCCCTGTCTTGGGCACCGTGAGGACTTTGTCCATCCTGTCTCTGGCCTGGGAGAACTCCGAGGCCAAACAGAGCTGGAGGGGCCTCATTCTGAGTCTGGCGTGATGGACCAACTAACGTGCACCCCAACATGTGACTCAAGAGCTGGAGGCACGCTCTGGCTGTTGTCACCGGAAACCTTGTGACTGTGTTGATGAGCCCCTTCAGGGTCTTGAACCTGTCCAGTGGGAGGGAGGCTCTGGCTGATGAGGTGTCCAGGACTGCCCTGATAAACTCTATGCGTTGTACCAGGACTAACGTGGACTTTGTGTGTTTACTAACAGGCCCAAAGTGGTACATGTGGACAGAAGGAGCATCATGTGATCCTGCACCTGCGACTGGGAGCTGCCTTTGACCAACCAGTCGTCGGGATAGGGGAAGATCTAGACCCCATGGTGCCTGAGGTGGGCTGCCACCATTGACATACATTTCGTGAATACTCTGGGGGTCGCAGACAGGCCAAACGGGAGAACCGTAAATTGGTAGAGTTCCTGCCCCACCATGAAATGGAGGAAGCATCTGTGCCCCTTGAATATATGAATGTGGAAGTACGTGTCCTGCAGACTGAGGGCAGTGTACCAGTCCGCAGGATCCAAGGAGGGGATGATGGAGACCATGTGGAACTTGAGCTTCACTATGTACTGGTTCAGGCTTCGCAGGTCCAAGATGGGCCTGAGCCCCCCTTTGGCCTTCGGGATAAGGAAATAGCGGGAGTAGTACCCCTTGCCTGTGAACTCCCCTGGTACCGCTTTCACTGCTCCTAGGCCCAGGAGCCATCCCACCTCCTGCTCTAGCAGAGCCTCGTGTGAGGGGTCCCCCAGGAGGGACAGAGGCGGGGTGGTTGGGCGGGGAGGAAGTAAACTGGAGGGTGTAGCTCCAGGAGATGGTGTTGAGGACCCACTGGTCTGAGGTCAGCGGCGAACACTCGAGAGGAAAGCATACAACCAATTGGAGAAGGGAAGTTTTATTGACGGGGGATCTCTGATGAGAACTGGCAGGGCGCCCCGGGCGTCCTGTCAAAACCACCTTCTCCCTGCTTGCTTGCCCTTGGATGACCCAGGCTGGGGGGCAGGCCGAGACTGCCTCTGTGGGCACCTCTTTCAGTCCCGCAACTTCTTATAAGCTGTCTCATATTTTGAATGGGTGGCCTGAGCGGGAGTCTCCTGTGGCTTGAACATATGTTTAGCCAGAGCTGGAACATAGAGACCCAGAGTCCGGAGAGTGATGTGGGAGACTTTCAGGCCATGCATCTTTGTATCTGTTCCGCAGACAGAGTTTTGCCATCAAATGGGAGGTCCTGCAGGGAGGTCTGTGCTTCACTGGACAGCCCAGACAGCAGGAGCCATGACACCCTTCTCATGGACACCGCGGAGGCAATGGACCACGTGGCCATGTCTGCTGCATCCGAAGCAGCCTGCAGGGTTGCCCTGGCAGCTGCTGTGCCCTTCTCCACCAGCGCTTTGAACTCCTTCCTGTCGCACTCCTGGAGGGAGTCCTTTAACTTGGTCAGGGAGCCTCACAGATTGAACTCATACTGGCCCAGGAGAGCTTGGTGGTTCGCCACCCATAACTGGAAGCTCGAGGATGAATAAATTTTTCTTCCAAATGAATCCAGCCTCCTTGAATCTTTATTTTTCAGGGTAGGGGCTGGTTGGCCCTGCCGTTCCCTGTGGTTTACCGACTCGACCACCAGGGAGTTAGGAGCATGGTGGGTGTATAAGTATTCATGCCCGTTGGTGGGAACAAAAAACTTGCGTTCCACTCTCTTAGAGATAAGGGTCAATGAGGCCGAGGTTTGCCACAGGGCACTTGAAATTTTCGCCACCCTTTTGTGGAGAGGCAAGGGCACCTTGCCTGGTGCCAAGGAGGACAGTACATTAACCAGGGAGTCCGAGGGCTCTTCCATCTCCTCTGCTTGGAGGTGGAGGCTTGATGCCCCCTTTATAAAAGAGTTCTTGGTAGGCCCTAAAGTCCTCCTGCGGGATGGAGGGAGGAGAGGCTGTAATTGCCTCATCCGGGGACAGTGAAGAGGCTGGCGCGGTACTTTGCATGTCCACTGGCACTGGAGGGTCCACCACCTGGCCAGTTTCTGTGCACGGTGCCGAGGACGTACGTCCCACCGACTCCTTCCTCAGAGGTCTGGAGAGGGAGGCCAATGGTCCTTCTGAGGCTCTGGCAACTGAGTGAGCCCCTATTGGGGGCCGCGTCAGGGGCCATGGTGCCCCCTGGTACCATTGGGCCAGCCACGGGACCCAGTGACACTGCATCTGCTGTGGCTCTGGCAGAGCCGGCTGTTCAGCCTGGCTGGGGCCTGGCCAATCAATAGATGACTACAAAGGGAGGCCAAGCTGACATACGACCTGCTGCTGTCCCTGGACCGGGAGGAGCGGCGGCACCAGGAGCCTTGCCAACATGGAGGACTGGTACCATTGGTAACAGCTGCTCTGTGATCGGCTTTGGCAGGTGGACCCGTGCTGGCGATCAACGCCTGAGGCTGCGGAGGCAGTGTCATGGCAGGATCCTGGAGCAGAATGACGAATGGGAATGATGTCAATGTTAATGCCGTGACTGGGTGCAATAGCCTCGCTGAGATGAGGACCTTTGGCGTTGACTGCCTCAGTCCCATCAGCGTTTGCTCCTCAAGGCGGAATGGTGCCGAGAGTCTTGTTCAGACAGAACCCAACCAGAAAGCCTGGTGGGCGTCAAGGGCAATCCACGTGGACTTTGCCCTGAATGGTCACTGGGTGGCGAACGGAATCAGGAACATTCCCTCAACCGAGACTGGTACTGAGCCAGGGGTGACTGCGGAGATCCCATTTGTGGCTTGCTTCTGGACTGTGGGATTGACATCAGCAGTGCTCCTGGTACTGGCATGGACATAACATCCCGGGCCGCCTGCAGGGCCTCTGGTGTGGAGGGCACCCGGACATCAGAGGAGGCCTGCTCTGAATGGGCTAGGCTATTCCGCTTGACTTGAGTCGGATGCCTAGAAGCTGGTGGGGATCAAGGACTGCCCAACATGGGTATAACCTCTGTCGTGAGTTTACTCCAGTGCTACGGCGAAGAAGGCCTCTTCCTAGCCTTCTTGGCATGCTCCGTGGATGGGGAGCAGTGCCAATTAGTCGATGGCGCCGAAGGGTCACCGCACACCGATACCGTGGTGCCAACTCAGAGCAGCACGCCGGAGCTGGGGTCAGCACCGACTCCATCAGAATAGCCCAGAGCCTAATGTCCCTTTCTCTCTTGGTCCGAGGCTTAAACAACTTGCAAATCTTGCAGCCATTGCTGAGATGGGTTTCCCCCAAACAGTCCACGTGCGAATCACTCACTTGCCTAGATTGCCTACAAGTGTTGCATGACTTAAAACCTGGGGCACAGGGCATACCCCGGCCCAGGCGCTCTTGCTAAACTAAACTAATTACAGGTACCATACACTGAAAGAACAAGCAGTTTTGGGGATGAATTACAGCAAAGCTGGAGCAGAGTAGTTCCGAAGCATCTTCACTGGTGGCAAGAAGGAACTGAGGGTGGGGGCGGGGGTGCGTGCAGCACCCCTTATACCGCGCACGCCATGGAGGTGCGACTTCAGGGGTCAACTAGGGTGCTCCCCTACGGGTACTGCTAGGAGAAAAACTTCTGGCACCAGTGCACGTGGCGAGCAAGCACACCTATTGTGGAATACACATGAGCAATCATTTGAAGAACAACTTTGGCTTTTAGCAACAAAGCACAATGAGATAGTGAAAACAGGTACTTACTATTAAGTTACAGGTGTTCAAACTACATATATCCTGTCAGCCTCTCTCAATACAATTAGGAAACAAACCTTTAGCTCTGAGGTGGCAGAGGTAAAACAAGACACAATAGGACAGGAAGAGAAGAGCACCAGGCCCCCTGCTACCCTCCCAGGCTGCTCTGGACCCAGAGCCATCCCATCCATAGGATGGACTGGGGCAATTGCCCCAGGCCCTCCGCTTTGTGGGCCCTGCGCTTCGGGGGGATGTGAGGTTCAGCGCAGCCGGGGGAGGGGTTAGCAGGGAGGCCTGGCACTGGCAGCAGTGAGTGACCTGGCCCGCAGCGCACTCCTGTTCCACCCCTTCCCCCGAACCCCCACCCCGCCTCTTTCTGGCTTCCGGCCCCTCCCCCGAGCAATGCCGGGGCAGGGCAGAGCAAGGTGGGCTGGGGCCGGGTCACTCACTGCTGCTGACACCAGGCCCTGCATCCCCATGAAGTATGGGAACCCCCCACCCTCGCAAAGCACAATAAGCTGAAACATTGGTGGAGCCGGGCCCACGTTCCTAAATATTGGTGAGCACGGGCACCATGGATCCATACAATTCGCTGCCTATACCACCTTGTCTTTTGTAGAGAGGGCTGCTTCCTACTGTTCAGTTGGAGAAAAGGACAAAATGGCAGATGTGTAAGAGAGAGACCTTTAAGAAGGAAAACAATACACCCAATAGGAAGAGGAGTTAGAAAGTTATCAGTAAGGGGTCTGTGACTGAGGCTAAATACAGTGAAGGGTTCACACTAATTTGTTGTGACTAATCATTCACAGATTGAACCATCATTTAAAAAATTTACAGTAACATTAATTCAGATGGCAAAGTAGAACAAATAGCTTCTATGATAATTTGGATTTAAAACCTGTATTTGTTCCTGGCACAAGCCTATTTCTTTATATATTTTATCTGGACACTCCAGGGCCACATTAGTGATCTTTGCCCTGTAAAGGCACTTGGAGAATATTTGAAGAGTCTGGGAAATTCAGCAATCAGATTTCATGGAACACAACAAAATAATCAGCAACTTTATCTTCTGCTGTTTCTCTCTCAGAAGCTGGGGAAAACCTAGCAAAAACTGTCTATGTCCAAAAAAGGACAAAGTTATTTTACATTCTGTAACTGGCTTTTTTAGAAAAGAGGTAGATGAAAGTCTGATTTCTAGTGAGCAGGGTTTATACCTGGTTGACATGCACTTCTTCATTCAATTAAAATGTAGCTTAATCTTGTTAACTCATACTCTCTTTGTCAGTCATATCTCTTACACTGAACAAGTGCAAGAAATCATTACTTTGGCATTCATTACTGCAGTGACTTAAGTTATTAAGTTGAATTTGAATGTTTCACAACGACATACATGAACATGATTTGTATTTGTAGCTGTCTAAAGGATCCATCACCAATACTACCTTGTGTAGATAACCCAAACATCGGAAGAACAATCACTGGCAATGAAATTCCAAAAAGCACAGATTATTACAATAATATACAAGTACAAAGATCAGTATACAGCACTTTCCCTAAAAAGTCACTGGGGGGGAAGTGAGGCTATGTTGCAGGTCTCTCCCATACAAAATGCTGCATTCAATAAGTAAAGATACAATTGTCAGTTAACTTTTGTCAAAAGACCCAGTTTTGAGAAGTTAAAAACATAGCTTTTTACTGGGATACAGGATGCTGAAATACACAATGCTACACATGCTATGGGATTGGTTCAAACATTTTTGGAAGTGTAAGGGACGGGGGTCCAGCATTTTGCTATCCCTTTAAGTCTCACTCGTAACAAAGTTGTTCACATAGGGGCAATTCCAAGGTCGATCAATCTCTCATAACTACCAGGAATACTTGTTTGTGATGTCGTATATATTAGGGAAATTTACCATGACCCTGTGTGTGGTCTCCCTAGCACACTTGTACCCTTGCCTCCATACTAGTGCTCCCAGTGATGTGTATCCATACCAAACAGCTTTTGAATTGGACACATTTCCAGCCAGGTTAACCACTGTCAGTCTCCACTGCCACTGTGGGCACAAGTCTGCTGCTGTAACACCTCAAATGGTGCATATAGTCCTCTTCCATCCCAGAGCATTCTGGTGGCCTGTCTGGTCTAGGTTCTGTGCTCCGGTGACTAGAAGTCAAGATGGTCAGACACCACTTACCTGTTCAAAGTTGCACACACATGGGCTGCAGATGCAAACTACTTAGACTGCAAGTATCTTCTGCTTCAAGCACTTGAATATTATCTGCATGTCATAGAGGAAGCCTTCTCATAAATGGGCTGACAGCTGGCAGGCCCTGTTCTCAAGTCTGGGGAGAGGTGGAGATGCAAGGTAAGCTAGGCAACATAATTAGAAATACCCTGTTTTATGGCCAGGTGATGGCAGAGTTTAGGATAACCAAGACTAGCATCCAATGCCAGGGGATTAAGGGCCTTAAACTACAATATAACAAGGCCAAGAGAAAATAGCAGTTAGTGAAAAACATGCTCATTTTATGATGAACTTGATTGGCTCCTGGGCATTTGCTCCCACAGTGAGCCTTAAGTGCTGTGAGTCTGCAATGAATCACTTTGTGGTATGGTTGTGAGGGCTCAGGACTGCCAGCAGGGAGGATCAAGAGGCTAAGGAAATGCACTGAGAGATACCTGATATACTGCTAGGATTACAGGATCTTTTTGGGGTGGACTCAGGATCCAAATGTGACTGGTGACCCAATGGGCAAGCCAGTTCTGTGATGGAGGAGTTGTGGGATCTGGGACCCTCTACGGGAGATAGGTAGCTCTTTATGATAAAGGTACCAGTGAGGGTGAATTTGGCAGGCTCAGTGGAAAAGTTCTGCAGATTCTTATGAACAGTGCCATTATTATTTGTGAAAGGATGGATATAGCCTCCTATCAGGGCAGAAGCGCCCACACTCTCTGCTCCACCAGTCTCCATTCTCCACCTGCACCACTGTAGCACAAGTAACAGCTGGCTGGACCCTTCCTAGCTCCCCCAATTCAGGCCCCTCAGAATTTCCTAGGTCTTGTAATTCTCTTGGCCACCATTTTAGCTGCATAGGGCATTGTTCCAGGTGGAAGCAGAAGGGCCTGGTTTGGCATATATGGCAGCTCACTGAACCAAGTCAGATGGCTGAACTTGGAAAGGACCAGTTGGGAAAAAAATTCAAGAAGTCACACAAACTGCAGTGTTAAAAGGCGAAACATAGGAACATTTTATTGCAAGAAGTTACATATTGTGCACTATGGCCAAAATGTTTCCATTACATTGACTCTGCTAGCCCACGTGCCAGGCAATGGCATCCACATCGCATGCTGAGCTTACACACCTGAAATCACATGAAATTAGTCTGACTTTCTATGAAACACTTTCCTAAGCAGATTCTTTCTAGCTGTTTAGGTAATACCTTTAAAACTGTATAAAGCACAATTCTGGAATGTAACCAATGTGCAAGTAACAGTCCACTGATTAGTGGGGTACAAACTACAGTTTAGTAGAGAGTTCTGTTAACTATAGCCCTTATTTCTTCCCAGTCTCTAATTAGTTTCCAAAAACCATTCATAAGAGCAAACACTTGCTATTCACCATCACCATTCTACTCAGTGTAAAGCTGAATTTTCTTCTATATATGTTTGCATACTCAGAAAAAGGCTTAACCTATGAACAAGCCTCAGAAGATAACACCATTAATTGTAAAAATAGTTTGGTGAATTCCACACTGCTCACTCTTCAGAAGTTCTAAGTTTTGAAAATCCTGGAATTATGCATGTTTCAAGGCTCCAAAGGCTTCATAAAGATCCACGAAGGCCTGCACCACCATGGAGAAGCAACCCTTTCGGTTAACTGTATTCCTGAGCTTGTTTGGGAAGATGGTGGGACACAGAATGGATATTTGGATTCTTCCATAACAACTCACAAAACCCAACTGTTTAAATACCTTGATAAACTTAGGCACATTAGCAGCTTGATCACACACTCCTGCAATACACTAGGTTTTGTCTTGCACACTTTCACCAGAACAGCAACTACCATGGACTTTCTGATTCCAGACTGACTCTCTCCAGATGACTGGTTATGAATCTGGAGTGGCCAGATTCAACAGGATGATGACTACTCTTTTCCACAGAAGTCTAGCACTGCAGTATTGGGCCCTGGTCAGCATAAGAGTTCCAGAACAGTTTCTTTTTTCATCCCAAGGTTCTGTAGATAGAGCTGGCCATCCCAAGTCACCAGAACAACTCTGTCCCACAAGCCTGTGATCGTGGTTCACCGGGTGCAATTCATCCAAGAGTTAAAACACACAGCTATGCATGTGGCAAGCAGCAGTAAGTGCCTGATGTGTGTGTGTGTGTGTGTCTCTAGCTCTCTGCAGGTACTATCTGAACCATTTTGTCACTCTGCAGCAGCTCACTCAGATGCCTCCTAAGGGCTTGTCAAAAATTTGACTTTTCCCATAATTCTCCTGTGCTTCCCAGGATATTCTAGAAGTCCTTCCACAATCTGCCAGAAACAACTGCTTGCGAGAGCTGTACCAGAAACTAGGATAGTTATTGGGAGGTCAGTGCAACTATATTGCAGTAGAAGAGCATAATATAAGGAGATAGAGCAAAACTGCAACTGTCTTTAGCCTGAAACATGTCTAGTGTGGACACACTATCACTGGTGCTTACATGAGTGCAATTCAAATGGTTCAACTCCCTAGTGAAGACTCTGTCTAAAGCCTCCTAAGCACAGCAAACATGCAAAGATTCAACATCCCTATGCTCAGAGGACTGGATTTATGAATTTTGTCATTTGGCAGCCTCAGGAAAGGTGGCTAACAAAAGACAAACATTTTGGAAAATGTGCGTGGCCTGATTTTCAGAGGTTTTGAGTACCTGTAACTCCCATGGAAGTCCATGAAACCTAAAAGGTGGCACCTCTGAAAAATGAGACCAATCATCCTTATTGCCTGACATCCATGATAAATGATCCACTATAAAACTGTCTTGCACTTCACAAACACCCTATGCATCACCCCTCCCTTTGCTTTTCCTGTCAGTTCTTTCCAACTTTTTGAAAAGCTGTAATCCCTCTTCTACAAATTATATATTTTACCTAAGAAATCCAATAAATGCTTTTAACTGGAAAAAAAAATCAGCCTGATCAGTTCAGGCTGAACATGGTCATTTGAACTGGCCACAAAGCAACACGTATAAACTAGTCAGAATGATTTATGTTAATTCAGACATCATCTCCATTCAGTTCCTAGTGGAAAAATGTCTGCAACACAAAAAAAGTCCTTCACAATTGGCACCCTTCCTGGTGATCTCATCGGAGAGACAAGGCATGGGAACCCAGCTGGTTACCAATAAATATATTAACGTACAGTAACCAGTAATGGCTATAAACAAAAGAAAAGGTCAAACACTAGACCAAAATTCTCAAATTGGATGCCCAGCACAAAGAATCCATATTTTGGAACCTACATGATGTGGGCTGTGATGTACCGAGCAATTTACTGAGTCAATGGAGGCACTGAAGTCAGTGGGAGCTGAATAGGCTGTGAATGCTAAGCACTTCTGAAAGTCAGACCACTTATTCAGATGCCTAAATATGGAATTAGGTGCACAAGTTTGAAAATTTTAGACTTCTCTGTGAAATGAAAAAGGATGATCGATTTAACTAAGCCTGTTCTATCAGATTTTTCATTACCTCCATAGTACTGGAAATTGGGATTTATGGAATCTGACAGCAAATACTGATGGGGACCAAGACTCCCAGCAACAGTTACACTAGGACAGTAGAGAAGTCCTAACATCTTGGGTCAATAGGGTTATTTGAAAAAGACCTAAGGATAGATAATTTAATAAGCCACTTTTAGATAATTCATTTTAAATCCAATGTAGGTCCCAAGTGCAATGAATTTAACTATTCAAAGAGTGCTAAGATTTGTCTATACACCTCTACACCGATATAACGTGACCCGATATAACACAAATTCGGATATAACGTGGTAAAGCAGTGCTCCTGAGGGGGGGAGAGGAGGGAAGGGCTGCGCGCTCCAGCAGATCAAAGCAAGTTCGATATAACGTGGTAAGATTTTTTGGCTCTCGAGGACAGTGTTATATCAGGATAGATGTGTATTTTTAAAAAAAATATATTAGTAGGAGTCCAAGATAAGCACAGCGGGATGCCACATTTTGAGACAGATCTGGATTAGCAGTGAGGGTATAGCTAAAGAATTGTGCAGCTCTGGCTCACACTATGCAAAATTGTAGCCATTACAAACAATCATTTTCTCAAAATTTAAAGGCCTGATCCTGGAAGTTGCAGAGCTCCTCCTTCAAGGATTATAGGACTAGACCCATATGCTCTTCAAACTTAACTTTAAAAGTGAAGATGTTACATTAAGTGATTCACGCAGTGATATTACACATTGCCTGAATGAACTAAATTAAATTCAAGTTATTTATCTTGTTGAAAACCTAGTTAGATTTTCTACTACTGCTACATTCTGCATGGTACAGTTTTACTCTATCACCATATTTAGCAATGATAATTATCAGTGTAGCTTCACCGAATTTTTCATAAGTTAACCAGCCACAAAATATGCTTAACATCTTTTTGTGAAAAGAATAAACAAATATTCTAATAAAACATTCTGAACTTTCAAGGCAATTTCATTGTTCTTATCTAATTTACATTCATTTCTTATGAATATTTTTTCTAATCCTCCACTTTACAAAGCAAGTTTTCCACCACAAGAGCTCAAAATCCCACAGGTTGCTTGCAAACACCTACTTATTTTTCAGTATCCACAACTAAACCAGCTCCCATGCAGACAGAGACTAAGGCCCTGATCCCACATTGTCTAGTGTGTGGGTGTACTGCTGCACTGAAGCAAAGCCCAACTGATGTAGATGGAGCTTTGCATGGGCACAGCAGTTCACCTGTGCGCTACACAATGTAGGATCAGTTCCTAAAGGATAACAGACACTCAGTTTTACGATGAGATATAAAAAAAAAATCAAGATTAAATGCAGTTTTAGTATATCAAACCAAACACATGTAAGGAAATGCTCAGGAGTACTGCTATGAGATTTTCCGCTCATCCTAAAGATATCAGGAGGCAGCACTCTTTTTAAATAACAAGAAAAGCCCTACAACATTATAGTAGGATGTTTTTGTACCATACATCAACATATTTCAGTTATCCTATTTTAAAAATTTTTCCCACAGCCAAAAATCCTTTGAATATTTTGAGGTATATTTTTATTCAGAAAGGTAACAATATAATGGACATGTTAAAGCTTCTACTTATCCACAGGGAGATTCCACTACGGCCATGGCTACACTGGCGCTTTACAGTGCTGCAAATTTCTCACTCTGGGGTGTGAAAAAACATCCCCCTGAGCGCAGCAAGTTACAGCGCTGCAAAGCGCCAGTGTAAACAGTGCCCCAGCGCTGGAAGCGCGGCTCCCAGCCCTGCAAGCTGATCCCCATGAGGAGGTGGAGTACGTGCAGCGCTGAGAGAGCTCTCTCCCAGCGCTGGCACCGTGACCACACTCACACTTCAAAGCGCTCCCGCGGCAGTGCTCCCGCGGCAGCGCTTTGGAGTTTCGAGCGTAGCCAAGCCCTAAGACAGTGGCTTTCAAACTTTTTTTTACTGGTGACCCCTTTCACATAGGAAGCCTCTGAGTGCGACCCCCCCCCTTATAAATTAAAAACACTTTTTAATATATTTAACACCATTATAAATGCTGGAGCCAAAGTGGGATTTGGGGTGGAGGTTGACAGTTCGCAACCCCCCATGTAATAACCTTGTGACCCCCTGAGGGGTCCCGACCCCCAATTTGAGAACCCCTGCACTAAGAATACATTACAATACCTCTCTAACGACTTAAGCCTAGATATATAGAGAGCTATTTTTGCAAGATATTAGCAAGTACTAGTATGGAGATTATTTCAACTTTATAAAAAAAATCATCCTGACATTTACACCAACCAATGTAATACATCTGTGAAGAGATCATATTATGTTGTGAGTAAACGTATTCTACTCTGGATCACTAATGAGGAGAGTCTAATCTCAAGCAAGACAAATCAACTTCTCATGAACTGTTACTTCATACATAACACAAATAAGAAATGCTTCACATTATAGACATTTATATTTTGTTTAAACCTTTTTATTTAGAGATTTTTCTGGTAAGGAGATATACCATAGGAAAGCAATTTCATTGGCAGTGAGGTATGTATATACTCTACCAAAATACTCCTTGCTTTAACTGCTTTTAACTTTATTTACATATAAAGAAAATATCAATGCATATTCTTGATTTAACTACTGCTTTAGTTACCCTACATGAATAAAATGAAATGTTACTTGCATACAAAACTGATTTGTAGAGGAATCTGATTTACTGATTAAAAAATTAAATCACGTTTTGATGACAATTTAAATGAACAAACACAATTTATCATGACCAAGACACCTGCACCATATTGTCCATCCTCACAGCACATTTATTCAGTAATTCCGCAAGTAGGTCCTCAGCATGAGCATAGTGTTACACAGTTTTCATACATAGAATCACATCCAAAACAAGTTCTAAAATTTAAATTGTAAACATTCTCTTCATATGTAGAAACATTTCAATGTGTTCAAATTTGTTAAAATGATCAAAAAAATTTAAACAGAATTATAAATGAAAAGTCTAGTCCTAAACTGTGTAGTGAGCAGTTCTTATTAGTACATTTCTACAGTGTTAAATAAAGTAGTACAGAGGCAAACTGTTCTGTAAGCAAGTCAGACTTTAAGTAAAACATCATAAGGAAACAAACTTTAAAAAAATGCTTTGCAATAAAGAAAGTTGGATTTGAATCTACTATGATACAAAAACAAAGGGTAAATGACATCTTTGTTGACAAAGTAGGAGGTAGCATGGATGCACCACTTTATTGTTAGTGAGAAATGCAACTGAAGTAAAGAATACTTCCTTACCACAAATAATTTCCAGTACTATGTACATATTTCTCTTAGAAATATTTGTTTAAACAAGTTTCCCTCCACTTTTTAGTACAAAAAAGCCTCATATGATTTAAAAAAAACAACACTTACACACCTAGATGGAATAGTACTAATTGCCCTATTTGAATGAAACAGTCTCTTGAACTAAGAAGTACATGATATTTAATGCCCTAAGTTGAGTAAGTTGTATTAGCGGTTCTTGGTATTATACAAAACACTACATACATACAAACAAAATATAATATCTTATTTTACTATGCAAGTGTGTTTTTTGTGTGTGTGTGTTTTTTTGTTTTTGTTTTTTGAATAAACAGAGCCTTGATTCTGGTAACACTGCAGAGGGCATGGTTTGTTTTTATTAAAATCTGTCTATAAGTACCCATGTGCAACAATTTAAAAATGGCTGCTTACATGTAATGATCTTGTATTGATAGTGAACACAGTAACTGACAAAAACATAGTAAACCTTAAAAACACATCTGCCACCCTATATAAAATATAAAGACTACTTACTGTAACTGTTAAGTACTCAATTTGTTTTGATGTTACTGTAATTCACTTTCCCTACTTCTCTGGCTTTAGGATTTATAAACATAATTTAGTGTAGCAATATTTTTTAAAAAATGACAAAGTATTTCAAATTTACATCCAATTCAAATTTAAAAGGTTTCCTTGTTCTATGATGCTGCTTCTGCCATCAGTAAAGAAAATGAAGTTTCAGTAATTGCAGCAGGCTTTTTAAGTAGCGATGTGACCTCAACCATGCCAGCCCCAGTCCGTGGAAGATTTGCATTGACGATGTGTCTCTGCAAGTGCTTTATCCAGTCTTCCTGAACAGACAATGGTCCTCGAAAGACCAGACCACAAAACCTGTGCAAATTTTAAAATCATTCCATCAAGAATTTATATTAGCATTAAACAAAGTACAGGTCAGCAGACATTGCTAAGGATTAAGAATCATACAGAAAGTAAACTTTTCTCCTAAAAGCTCATTTTAATATATTTTTTAGATGAAAACCCTAATAGTTTCATAGTTAATTCAACAATACTTAATGTTTCAACTGACTACGAAGATATAAACACAAGATTGAAGTTTATACTATAAATTATACCTTCACATTTGTAATGCGATAGTTAATGGCCCATTTCCATTAATAGGCTTCTGTTTGTTTTGTGCAGGGGAAGAACACTGCCCAAATATGAAATATGGAAAACACATTTTCAGGCAGGAGAGGGAAAAAAAATCTGTTCCAAAATGTAAAACTGTTTCAGGTTCTTTTTTGTTTAGGTTAATGTAATATTCAACTTAGTTGTTTGTTTTGCTCAATATTGACTTTTTAAATCAAATGCAGTTACAATATATTTCTGAATATTCTTACGTAAAAGCAACAATATATAACCTCTCCCAGATACTGTAATTTCAGTTAACCAGTTATAAAAATCCTGTATATACCTGCATCGGAGTATGTAAACTTCATCAGCACTATGAGGTAATGGCAGCATTTTTTTCTTGCTTCCAGATCTTGATCTTGACTTTTTTTGCTTACAATCTAAGGCTAAGAAGGAAGGAGAACATTTTCCATATATAAAAGTTAACAATTAAAAGTTAGTCCTAAACCAAATAGAAATATTCAACAAACCTTCATTTATAACCATGCTGAAAAACCCATTTATTTTCTCTTACTGTGCCCTGTTAAATTGCCATCTAAATTCCAAAACTTTCAATTACCTTTCAAACTCAGAGAATGATTCACAAAGAAGCAAAGATAGTCTTTTCCTATCTTTGTTTATCTTAGTGTTTGTTCTCCTCTAAAAACCATAGGACAATCATGAAGCTAGATACTTTTTAGTTCCAGCAAGCACTAGTAACTGTTATTGTGGAATTACCTGGAATTACCCAATGACAGTTTGAACTTCCCTTTCATTCTTGAAACTTTTTCGGTCATGGAAGATCTGTTGATAACTATAGTTCAAATTATGTTATAAAAATACAGTTACAGCTTCAAAATGTTAACACATTCAAGCTAATTTGATTTAAATCCAAAACATGAATGAGAACTTCTGTCTGCAAGGAGGTCTTGTTTACATCTGCTACAACAGTGAGGAATGCACAGTCATCTGCTCACATCATTCAAGCGCCAAACCGAAGCAAAAGTTTTGGTCCTGTCCTGTCTCTGGGACTCTTAGCTGAAGCTTTCTTACCATTTGTCTATTCAATGGTTAAAAAGGAATAATAAGAAAACAGGGATTATGAACCTCTGTGATAAAGTCTGTCAACCTATTACAAATGTATAGAGATGAAAGAGCCACTTGCTGAATCACTGTCTTATCAGGTGTTTGAACTATGCATGAAGGTACAGCATAAATACTGCTGAAGCATACTAGCATGTGGATTTAGGATTAAGAGGGGCTGAGCCCTCTAGGGGCAGAGGAAATAGAAGTTTGCAACAGAGGCCTTGCAGGGAAAAACTCTATATCAGCCATGGTTGGGAAATAACTTTAAACTGCACTTGACATTGTGTAATGATTTACACTTACCATGAAGCTAAACTCAAGGGAGAGTCTGGAGGCATGTGGAAACATTAACTACTCCTAAACATGAACACGAAACACTAATGACATAGAACTACCAAAGTAACAGTAATGGAAAGGGCATCAGCAGCACCGTGGACAGTCACTCTAGACCAGAGGTTCTCAAACAATGAGGCACAGGCACCAGTTTTCTGCCTTTTGGCCAGCAGTTAAGTGCTCCCAGAGCAGACCCAGAGCTCTGCCCTGCCTGGGGGAAGGGCAGAAGGGGCCAGAGCTCTGTCCAGAGGACAGTGCTGGGACAGTGGACAGCCAGGGATCTGTGGGGGAAGCAGCTTGCAGGGGCTCCCCTGCTCCACCCCCCAACTTATCTCTGCCTACAGCAGCACAGGGATTCTCCTGATTCCCCATCTTTTCTCCAGTAACACAAGGCCTGCCATCCCTGCCATCTTCCCCATGTGCTCTGCTCACCAGCTCAGCTGGGGCTCGGAGATCCCCGGGGGGCTCTCCTCTTTGGCTGAAGCTCCTCCGCAATATCCCAGGGGCTCCCTTCCATCCCCTTCCACCCAGCCCAGCCACATACACGGGGCTCCCCTCCACTCCTGCCTCAGCCCGGCCCTGCAATATCCCCTCCATTTGCTACTGAGCTGCTGTTCATCCCTGGGCTGCTGCGCTGGATGCATTGGGCTTAGCAGAAGGGTTCTCTTTCCCCAGCTGCTGCAGCTGTTCATTTCCAGCTGGTGCCCCTATCATGACAGCAGCCCTTATGCAAAGCTGGCTCTTTGCTCTGCAGAGGCTATTGACACTGCCTTCCTCTCCATCCCTGGTGCTGGAGATTGGCTGCTTGCGACAGGGAGAAGCCACCATGGGGGTCCCTGTGGCAGTGGGGAGCCATGGACCCTGCATGGTTCCTGCTCAGCGTGACACACCACCTCTCCTGTAGCACCAGTGCAGCTAGACAGTAACCAGCTGGTCCTGGCCAGCAGCAGCCCAGCTCAGTCCCAGCTGCCAGCTTAGTACCCTGATGGACTTCCTGCTGCACCAGACCTATGCAGAACTCACAGTGCTGGCGAACCTCTGACTGTCATGCTCTGACCTGCCCCCCACCTCCCACCTGCACTAAATGGGGGGCCCTGTTCCCTGCCTGTAAGCCCAGGACAGCTGGGGCGGTGTCACGCAGTCAATAGTGTTATGATTTCCTAAAATGTTAGTGCAGTTTTATTTTAGTTGCTACAGTTTGTATTTTTTGGAACACAACTGTGAGATAGCACGAAAAATAATTTCTGCAATAAAATTAGTACTTTTGATACTCATATCCTTATTTTAACTATACTGATCACACCCTGCTACATTATTATTCATATTCTTGCGAAGTATAGGCTTTTCAGTTTTGTGTTGTCACTGTAAACGATGGGGGGCTGGGAGGTGCAATTTTCTCTCTCTCTCTCTCTCTCTCTAAGCTTCGGGAGGCTCACTGTGACAAAGTTTGAGAATCTCTGTTTTATGCTGGTGTTTCTCAGGTGCAGAAACATTAAGATGTAAAATCCTAATGTTTGCATTCTCTGATATACCAGTCAAGGATAATGACACAAAGACAATAGCACTCAAAGCCTCCTCTGCTTACGCATTCATACCAATTAAGAGAAAAGAGAGAGCATCACACTGCACCTTTGCATTTTTTTCCTACCATGGGTGAATATTCTGGGGAGCAGGGGATCCCTTTAGATGGACACTTGATCTATAGGTTTTAATCCAGTGGGCCAAACTTATTTTTAGAGGCCTTGTCTTCATCCCTGATTCTGTCCAACAGAATAACTATTTAAAGATTTCTGTTCCGCTAATTCTTTCCAGATAGAACCTCAAGGCCATAGTGTTCAGAAGCTGCCACAGAAACTAGCTACTGACTGAGTACCAAGATGTTCCCTCTCCCTCTATCATCTTATTGTTGTGGAAAGAGAGTAAGGGAGAAGAGATAAAGAGACAGCTGCCAAGTTGCTGATCCCTTTTCTGGAAACAATATTATCTAGAAAAAAGACTAAAAAGCCAATAGAAAACTCACTGACACTTCTGAGTCTTGAAGGTAGGAGAGAATTAAATTCAGACTCCAAATGGGTACAAAACAGGTATCCAGATAGGCTTATTTACACAAAGTTGAAGGAAGCCTTCTATTAGTAGATGAGGCCCAATGGTGTTCTCTTTGACAGCAGCAAGCAAAGGGCTCTGGACACAAAAGGTGCTGACAGCAAGGACTTTGTCAAGACCCTCTTGGAGAAAGTGAAGGATGTGATCAAGGGAACAGAAATTGGCCCTAATGCTTTATGGTAACATACAAGAACATATTCTATTTTCTATAATGGAGAGAAGACCATATCTTCCAAGCTTTAGGAAAGTATGAATTACACAGGAGTAGAAACCATTAAATTGGTGGCTTTGCCTTTACCACACCACTGGCACCTTATCTTTGGGGAGGATCACAGGACTGGAAGGGACCTCATGGATCATTAAGTACAGTCCTTGGCTATTGCAGGCAACACCATTCACAAATTTAAAACTAGTTGGGATGCTCATCCTCTCTGCTCTGCTAAGGAGTTTTGAGATCTTCAGGTGAAAGGTGCTCTCAGTACAAGGTACTAATTTTAATCACTTTGTGTCCTCTCATAGGTATCAAAGATCCTTTTCAGCCTCATCTATATAAATACATAAGTTTTTATGTAACTCTCAAAAATGCAGCATCTGAGCACCTTCAGCAAGAGATATAATCACCTGCACAGAGATATAATCTCTCCTCCCAGTCAGGAGGAACTGGGCTTAATTCAGTCTGTATTTTCCCCCCTTTAAATCTAGTATTACTGATGGACATCTTGCTCAAAAAAGCAAGGTTTGCATTTTGCCTGGAAGGTACTGAAATTTATGGCCATCCTTCTCTCTGAGAAGGATGACAGGATACTTCTCAGAGAGGAGACAGGATACCTGAGGCCTGGATACCAGTGTACCAGTAGAGAACAATTAGCATAAAAGGAGATCCATCTGGCAAGGTGAAAATAGTTCTACAACAATGGCTTTGCCTCTGTGGATTTTGCAGAACACCCCAGAGAGGAAAACTGGAGGAAACAGAGACCACAGCTCCATTAGATTGCCAAAGCATTGATGTGAGATCCTTCTGAGGTCAGTTAGCAGTTACAAAATCAATGACATTAAAGAACGTGAAAAAGGTCTACAAAGTGGCAGCCCTATACGTGTAGCAGGCTCTAAAAACCAGAAGGATGTCGCTCTTGTGAGATAAATGCTTTGTGGCTCAGAGTCTCTTAGATCAGATTTCTCTGGATACAGATAGACTTCAAGGCTAGATTCCCTCATTCCCATCAAAAAATTGGACTCTTCTCACTCAGGCAAATACTCTAGTGTTTCAGTGAGGCTATACCATCACTTGTGTCCTAATCCTAGCTTTTCTTACAAAGGGTTCCTGAAGGCTAGGAATTCTAGGACAGGGATGTGCAATCTTCTGAGAAAAACCTCCCTGACCATCCCACACTCAATTGGGCCCTAACATAGGAAAATGGAGTCTGGCATAATGCACCAAGAGAGGTGACTTTGCAATAGCCAGACAGGGATTTTACAGTGTGTAGAGGGAAGGAAGGAGAGAATGGGCAAGTAATTTTTTGCTGTGTCTAGTACACAGGCTCTAGATAGAATAACTCTAAAACACAGGACTGAAGAAGTCAGCGAAGATGTCCAGTGAATGCAGCCCCTCTCACATAGAGTAACAGGACTAAGGTTGGAACATAAGGATCAGTCCACATGAAACAATAGTAACAATAGACTTAGAAAACAAATTTACAAGCAATTCAAATGTTAAAACTGGCCATGCGTTGAAGTAGCATTCCACACAACACATTTGTCCCCTTTTCTTGTGGTTTTGACTTTGAGTACATTTCTTTACTTTTAACAGCACAAACTAGCATGAATATGCTTTCGGGTCATTGTAGGAGAGAAGGTAAGACCAAAACTTTTGGTAAAATTTGACTGATGCTTCTGATCAACATTCAGATGATTCATTCTCCAAACAGACTGGTATATGAGTAACTGTAAAACTGTCATCAAATTGCTAAAACTCAGGAGTAGTAAACTCACTTAAATTAAAGCCATGTGTGCACAAACACTTTTGATGCTCACATACTGTACTGACAGGATACTAAAACAAGCAGCACCAACTTAAGAATAACACAGTCTCACCCCTAGGTCACTTCTTCCAACCCAGCCCATGTTATGACCAAAACCGGTTATTTAACAACATCTGTCTGGTGGTTTCAATCCAGTTCCTAGTGGACAGTTTCCACATGACAAAGTAAAATTCCCACAAACAGCAGGCTCACTAACACTCAGCAAAGAGATAAAGAAATCTGAACCCCAACCAGCCTCCTGGAAATTCCTTAAGATTAGGGTGAGGCACATTGTCAAAGTGTATGGAAGCTCTGACTGCCACTACCTATGCCCATGTTGTGGACAGAGGGTATCAGTCTCCACAGCTGCCAACTATCACCTTTCATGAACACTATATGCAGTACAACAGTCTCTCTGAAAGAAGGCTTTTCCCTTCAACCTTGACTACCTGCTGTCTTAGTTGCTGCTTCTGAAAGCTGTGTGTGACTGACTGGATTCACTGCTCACCAAAAGCTCTGATTCAGCATGGCAGAGTAGAGGAACAACCAATTTAAAATAGAAGATAATTGAAAATCTTTGGAAAGATCACTTGGAGGAGCTCCAGTTCTGTTGAGAACACACTATTTAAAAAAGCATACACACATTAGGTAAACAGGCTGCATATACTCAATTTCACAGCACAGTGTCAGCATGGCAGGAAAGACTCAGTCTCACGGAGGTGGCAGATTAAAATGTATGCCCAATATGAGTGGGCAGCAGCATGGATTATGTTGAAAATTGTAACTAGTGGTTCTTCGTTGCACATCTTTAGGTCCAATGAAATTCTCAGGCTGTGAAATAAGTGTGCAACTACACAACGACTTAAATTTGTGCTTCCTGCTAATCCACAGTCCCCAAAACAGGAATATTCTTTACTTCAAGTGCTGAAGCAAGGTCCGTTCTTACTAGGACTTCATTATTTTTGCTACAGAACATTTACTAGTATACTAAACTCAGGCAAGACTACAATTAAGTGATATATGTTATCATTAAATTGTATTTGTTTGCTTACTTGCTAATTGGCCACATTCAAATCATTTGCAATGTCTCTCCCAGTCATTAGGGCAAATTTGTAGGGTTTAACTATACATCAAAATATTTTTATCTACAGTAATTTTTATGCCAGGGAACTTTATTGTGTATTCCTCAAGATATTAATACATTTTCTTAAGTACTGCTTGATCAATTATGGATGTAAGACTGCAGAATAAAGACTTCCATTGTATTTCTTGCTCCTCCTCCTAGCTCCAAGGCCACTTCCCTTGTTACATGCCTCACTGCAGCAGTACAGCAGAGAGCAGTAGCAGAGAAAGCATACGTTATTTTCAGGAGAGCCAAAGGAACGGTAGGTCGGTAAAGACAAAAGATAGGTGGAAATGTCAGGGTGCAAGAGAGATCAAAGAATCTTAGGGGACAAAGAGAAATTTGCGGAGGTCAAGGAGAGAGAAATGGGGGACTCTGGAAGATAAGACCTTAATAGGGAAAAACCAAGTGGAGAAAGATGTATTTTGAAGATGGTGAAGAGGTATGTCCTTAAAGTGACAGCGTGAAAGAGAAAACCTCTCATCTGCTCTGCAAAACACCAGAAGTGGACAGCAGTCCACTAACCCTTTCACCAAAATAGGTAGGAGGAAGAAAACTAGCATCTGTTGGGCATGAGGGATTAAAGCCAATCATGCAAACCTGTGTTGTACAGCCTGAAAACTTGCACTAACTTCTGGAACCAGTCCAAAGTTAAATGTAGAATTTCACAAGCAAATTGGGTAACTGTGCACACAAATGCACCTAGGTCCTTTATGCACATAATTACAGTGAACAGTGGACCCATATTGCATAAATTAAGTTTGCAATTACACACTAAACTTAGCATAGCCAATGCCCTAACAAATCTTGGCCTTGCTTGAAGATTTGTTCCTTGAACTATTTTTCAAATATTGGCAGCCATATTTCATATTTTTTCTTGTTAAATCATAACAAGTGGCGGCATAATATTCCTGTATTTTCTCAGCATGCAAAATTTGGTTGCATACCCTGTAAGTTACTGGTTGTGAAACAGCATGGAATCTACTAGAAAAGTGATGTTGTAATAGTTAATATTGAAAATACGCATAGTCAAAGTAGTGAGAAAAACATTAAATTGCCTAAAAGAAGGGTACTTAAGCTAATGCAGCCCTAGGAAAGTTTTCATTTCTGCTTCAATGACTTGCATAGATGATTCTATTCTTTTATCCAATGCCAAAGTATAAACAGTTCCCATAATAACTGCCACATCACATAAGAATTACAGCAATCATGTATGCATACAATTATGTAATTAGAGCAAGGACCTGGCACAAGTACTGAACTAATAAAGAATTTCTCTGATTAATATTTCTTTACAAAGATGTAAGGAAGTAAAAGAGTAAGTTCAGGGCTTTTTTAAAATAGGAAAAATTACTAGATACTCAATGCCTTTACACAGTTTAGAAGCTGAGGTCAATGAATTTCAGGGCTGAAGACCCCATATAATAATTTCTCTAAAACATAGTCATCTTCATCTAACAAGACAAGAAGAACTGGGATCTTCCCAATATAGGAGATGCTCAGTAATACCTGCACTCACACAGAGCCATCTCTTCTCACGTCTCAGAAAAATAGTAAGAGCACAGTGCTTGTAGTGTGGTATTATATCACTAAGACCTCATCCTATACAATGTACAACAGTGTAGATGATTTACTGGTACACTATGAATTATCAGTTAATTAAAACCACAATTTTCAAAGTACATTTTGTGATCCATTATCCTAGCTTTGTTTATTCGCTTACCAATTGACAAAAGTCACTAATTTGCAAAGGTCTCCAAGTCACTAGTGAAAACTAGCAGCATTCTAGTATCAGTTACTGGGGATAAAAGTAATACTAAATACTGATTATGTATTCTAACATAATTCAATCTTCCTATACATCATTTTTGAGACATCCAACCCATGGATTTCCTCTAGCTGGTTTAATGTATCTCCTCTCTGTGACTAGATTCAAATTCTGCACTTAAAAATTAAGTTTCTAGCTCTTCCAGATGAGAAGAAAAACTTACAAATGGGCAAATATAAATGAAGAACTACTCATACAGAATTATCACTGTAAGTTTGCAGACAGCCTGAAACAGCTCTAAAAAACATGAACTGCCCTCCATCTCACAGGTGTTATATAATAAATCATAAGAATAATACCACCTAGCTTTTATATAGAACTTTTCATAAGTAATCTCAAAGGACTTCATTAAGTGAGTACCATCTCCGTTTTATAGATTGGGAAACGGAGGCACAGAATGACCTGCTCAGTGTTACCAAACCAGCGACTCCTGTTAACTTTTAAGTCTAATAAAAATATTTTAAAAGCAATAATTTCCAGCAACTTACATATGCAGTTGTACACCTATCTTGCACAATTATCATAATTTTATGCATAAACTGAATAAAAGCAGTAGCAAAGAGTCCAAAATCTCAAAAACAGCAGTGATGGTAAAGCCCGGTGCATCATCTTTTCCCCACTGAGTGACATGGCAAACAGTAACCTTAACAACAAAGTTAATTATTATGTAAGAGCTAGATTCTACCATGCAGTCTTTGATCAAACCTCCCATTGTTATCAGTGGGAGATCCACTGTGAATCACGGGTAGCACACAACTCAACCTTCATAGACTCTGCCTACAGACTAGAATTAAAAACGTATCTTGGCCCTCTTCACAGAAAGTTTGACATCCCTGCTTTACATATGACTTGTACTTCATATAACTAGCAAGATCTATGGCTAAGAAAATGGAACACTACTTTTACCAAAGTTTTCTTTTTCCTGTGCTTGTTTCTTCTTTATGGAGTGACAGACAGCTGCCTTCCCCAGTTACTTAGTATTTCTATTTCATGCTCTCCACCTCCCAATTTCCTTGATATCTTCCCCTTCTGCTCCGCAACCCTCATTCTGCCTCCTACTGTAGACCATACAGATTCAGATCACACTGACTTCAGTGATATTTCATGTAGCCACAAGGGGGTTACCTGCAGAAAGCCAGCTGCAGAACCAGGCCCCCGGATAATATTCCGGATCACAACATAAAACGGTAAGGGACACCAACCTGAAATCTAGTTTATTTTAATATGAATGATTTAAAAGTAGTGTCAGGACAGTACTACACTCACCCCATAGTACCACTACCAAATTATTTTCGCTTTGTGAACCACCAACACCAACAGAGAAAATTGTGAAACTGACTATAGACAAAGTGCTGTCAGATGCATAGACTGAAAAATTAGTTATTTTTCGCTCATCTATTTCAACTGTAGTACTCTTAAGGGCTATTTGTAATAGTAAGTAGGTAAAAAGTGTTTGGACAGGCATGATTTTTTAAAGCTGTCATATCCCTTTCATAAAAAAACAAATAGCTATTTTGATTTTGGGGTGAAGAATGAAAGTTGCTCAGCTTGCAGCTTTGTTTACATACCTGAAATGCTGGACCAAAATGAGTGAGTAAGAATGAAAAACAAACATGAAAAATGGACAACAGCAACGCCTATATGTTTACAAGTTGCTGAAGTTCAATTTCTTAATTAAACTTGTTTACCAGAGAAAGCGTCAAAATTCATTTGGATTAACATATAAGTTTGTGCAGTCTGATGAGGAAAATGCATCATACACAAACTTGCTTTTACATCTGTAACAAAACATACCTGTCCCAGTCAAAAGTCCAGCACTCTTCTTTCGTGCATAAGCGCGTAAGTGGTTGGACAGACTAACAGCACTTGTAAACGTCGTATTGCAATGCACACACGTTCTAAGCTTCACAGGCATACCTATCATTCAAAAGAAAACTATAATCCAGTTCTCTCTTCAAAAAATGAAATTCTCAAAGCGTTGTAAAAAGTTTTCTGTAATAAAGATGTTTAAAATATATTCACTGCATTGATGCAATCGTTTAGTATATTAGAAGGATCCAAATTAACCATTATTAGTTTTGCATGTAGCGTTTAGAGCCAAACCATGTTATTTTGAAAGAAAAGAGGGGTAAACCTTGAACCCCCAAGCTTCTCTGGATTTAACACCTATTATCACTTTCCTGCAGATCTCCACAGTATGCAGATCATTTCCTAACCCCAAAATACAATCCTGTGATTTGAATAGCACAAATCTGTTGAGAAGTTTCAAAGCCTGCAACATTCCCAATAAAGAGAATTAAAAAGTCTAGTTGACAAAGTGGTAATTAAAGTGTTTTACCCACAAGACTGTAAAAGGCTCACTACTAAATTAGGCTGCTGATGAAGGCTGGGAGAAAAGGTGGTAAAACACACCACTGAACAGCTGTTAGACAAAACATTTTATTCAGTGCATTTTATGTTCATTACTTTGGATGCGCAATCAATAATGAAAGTTAATGATTTGAAGTTTTTTGCTAAAATCTTTGTGCTAAATAAATGATCAACAAACTAACATCTTATTTATCACAGGAAAGAAAACATAGTGAAACAATACTAAACTCCTCACTAACCAGACAAAGAAACCATTATAATTGGTTTCTTCTCAAATTTACTGTGATACTACATCAAAGTGCTTCCCTTCCCTTTGTCAAAAATACATTATCTTGGTCAATGATGTCAACTAATATTATAGAAAACTTAAAATATGTTAGTTTAAAAATGTCTAGAGCTATTATGTTGGAAAACTTCTGTCTGCAGGATAGAAAGAATCCTATAATCCAGCAGCCCACAGAAGAAAGACTGCTTTTCAGGCAAATCACAGAACGAGAATACCTGGTTGGTAGACAATTTTTTAAATTGGAATTGTATTAAAGATATTTGAAATAACTTAATTTTTGCTTGATAAGCAACTTATGGTTATAGAGATTTTCTTTTCTTTTTAACTCAACAGTCACAGGGAGTTAGTTGTCAAATTCTATTATCTTAGCCACAGCTAGCTCAAGGGCTTTGTTTATAACTATTAGTATTATGCAAGTATATGTTGATTTTCACTTAATTTTTCAGTACAGCCAAATAGATACCATCTAACATTCAGAAGTGAATGTATTAAATTTGGCAAGCTATACTTCAGTATGTTTTTCCAAAATATAGTGAAATCTGTCAAAGAGACAATTCCCTTATTAGGCAACTTCCTGTGTGAAGAGACCACTAAAAATACCCAAATGTACTGAATATAATTCTGTTTCACCTTTGTTAGGCCAAATTAGAAAGTCACCTTTGTTAAGAAACTGATTTTTCTCAGACAATTGTGTGGTCACTTAAGACAGATTTTACTGCACAGGCAAGTTATTTTTTAAAAAGGCAAACACACAGGTGAACAAGCATTGAGCACTGCCAGATATGCTATACTGTACTGGAATATTGGCAAGAGAACCAGCAAAACAAAAAACTGTTAAGGAAATAAAATAAGAACCGATACTTCAGTATCTAGGATATTGCAGTACCAGAAAGCGGTGTCCAAACTAGGAGCAGAAACAGACTAGCTAGAAATTCTGTTTACACAAAGGCATTATCAAAGGATACTAGTAGAGTTTCCCTAATCAATGGAAACAGATTTTATTGCAAGAGCTGCGTTAAGAACATTGTTCTAAAATGGGGCTAGAGACTATTGAGCAAGTAGTCAAAAATTACACAATTGTTTTATTAGCACAGTTCTCAGGGAAAAAAAATCTTTGCCCGCAACAGTCAGGGATTATGCGTTAGAACCCTGCTGGCAACCACTGTGTTCAAACAGAGCTGTAACTAGCACAGTTCTTCTCCCATGGTAGACAGGGCTAAAAGGAGAACAGCAGTTTCCCACATCAGCCACAATTATACAACAAACATGCATTAATTTATGCTGAAGAAGCATGTTTGCCTAAAATGTTGAAATTATTCAATAGTTGTTCATAGTTTTGAAATATTATGCCTTTGTAACATTGAGAATAGTTCTGTCAGCTTGCGTAAATGCTGTTTCTGTACAAGTTGGATTATTCTCTGGGAGGTCTAAAGGTTGCACCCAGCTACTTCAACTATTTTTGTTGAGGAGCAGCATATTTTGCTATCAAAGAGTGTACTTTTGTCTAACCTTTTCCTTAATTTCTGGCTCCTTTTAAATCACACCCCAACCACATGCCAAAAAAGAACTATTTTTTGTGCAAGAGAATTCACTAACGTTGGGCAAGTTACACTAGAAGTTTATTGCACTCTCTTTCCCCACTCAGTACTTTGCAAAGGAAACAAGAGTTAAATGAACTGTGTTCTAGGAAAAATATTCTACACCACAATAGGTTTGCTAATAAATGAAAGAACTCTTTGGAAGCATAGTTAGACAGCTATAAACAGCCTCTTACCTGACTGCATAGTCAAGTCCATTCGTTGCGGCTGATACATCAATGGACTGTCTTCATTTAATGGAAGAACACATTTCTGAACAAACCTCTTCCTTGCAGTTTGATTATGGATCTTTTGAGAAGAGATATCAGGATTCCTTTCTTCTCCTAACCTTTTATTTTTCAGAAGTTCTATCAGTGTAAGTGACTGATTTTTTTTTTCATCATGTAGTACTGTTTTTGTTTCATCACATTCATTTAGGAAACTCAGACCTTCTTCCTCCGATGCAGACACTGAAATATCTTCAGTCTTTAGGCCATTACGGTATGCTTCAAGAGGTATAACATTTTGAGATAAAAAGTCATCATTTGAAGCAAGTTTCTGAGCGACAAATGGTCTGGGAATAATACGGCGACTGTTCAATGCCTTTAGGATTTTTTCATATTTTTCTTCATTTTGCATCATCTCATTTAGAACACAGATTGGAGACTTGTGTGCATCCCACTTGGTTTTGCCAAGCCTTTTCAGGTGTCCTCGCACATGATTAGACAATCCAATTTTTGTATCAAACCAACCTCCACAGAGCTGGCATGTGTGTTCAGAAGAAGTTTCGGATTTCTCAATAGCTAAAGAGAGAAAATAATGATTTATCAATTTTTCCAAACATTTTTGAACACCTTAACTGTACTTAATGCTATAAACTTTTAATCATGAATACAAAAAAACCCCTTTTTTAAAGGAAAGAAAACATAATTCATCTTCTTTTATGATTAGCAGACCATTATATCCTCCTCTACCCCCCACTGCACACCCAAATTAAAAAATTGTACCTTTTCTAACTCGTTTAACAGGGGTTCCTGTTCCAGTTCTTTTGAAATGCTGCATTTTGTCACTTGTCGCTATCTGCTCCGGTGAAACAACATGGCGGGCTTCATAGCTTAATCCAGCTCTGTGAAGATGCCCACGAACATGATTAGACAATCCAACTCCTGTTTCAAATGTTGCTGGACAGTATGGACAGGACTTCTTCTCAAGTGATAAATCAGTCCAATGGAAAACTGAGTTGTGCTTTGGCAATGCTGTTCCTACGTTTTCTAAATTTTGAGGATCATGTAATTCATGCAGAAAGTTACTACTCTCTGCATCTTCATAATACTCAAAATAAAAACCATCATTCTGCTCATAATGAAGAGAGGATTTATCACCAGCTTCTTGATCCTCCATTTTACCTTTGAATAAAGGGAATAGGTTTACATGATCCTGATTAATATCACTGTAAGATTCATCCTCCATAGACTGTGCAGTGTAATCACATAGTTCAACATTATCCCATGAACTTTCATCCTCCGTTTCATAGCTGTCTTTTTTTTCAGCAGAGTTAAGTTTCTGTAAAACAACAACAGTCATTTTATGTAGAAAATCTGGATAGCAATCCAAATCATCTCCTGTAACAGAGCCTTCCCTCTTAGACTCTTTAACCACTCTTTTTACAGCTACACGCCTACGATCTTTATAGCCTTCTGGGCTTTTGGAATCAAGATTATGAGAATCCATCATAAAACAATTATTATGGGGACTATTTGATGATGAAAATAAATGTAAAGAACTAACAGAGCTGGACTCTTCCTTTTTAAAATGTAAAGGATAAGGATCACTAGATTTTTTAATCATCCTGTAGTTTTCATATTTGTGCCTATATAAATAATTACTGCTTGTTTTGACACTAGCTTTTTGTTTTGCTGCTTGATGGAAATATTTAGGTTTTTGGTCAATGCTATTTTTAATCAAAATAGTCTTGTTTGTAGAGTTTTGATTGCACACACTTACAGCTGACTGTGAAACGCTTTTCCGAGCCTTCTGTATCCTGTGGGGTCTCCTGTGAAGTTTCGCAAAGTTACTGGATTGTGAAGCTGAGCCAAATGATCTTTTTACATCTTGCTTTAGAACAGAATTCTTTGGAAATGTAGATGATTGTTTGATCAAATGTTTAGTTCTGCTACCAAAATCTAAAGGTTCTTCAATTATGCTGCTTTTCCTTTTTTCTAATCTAAGATGGCTACCAAATGGATCAATGCACGATGTTGGATGCAAGTATTCCATGTGTTTTTTTAAAATGCTTCTCGCTGATGTAGTAAATGGACACATTTTGCACATATATGTGGTTGACTTTTTTGATGAGCCTACATATGGATCTTTCACTGAAGTCTTTTTCTGTGTTTTTCTCTGGGAGATATCACTACTGATAATTGAACACTTCACTACTGCTCCATGAGCAATCCCTCTATGGCATTCCAGTTCATTTTCTGTCACAGCCATGAAATTGCATTCCTCACAACAGTAATATCTTTTATCCTTTTCATGGGTTTTAGCATGTTGCACAAATGTTTTGGGACAATTGGTACCAAATACACATTGTGGACACTGTAATCGTGCACTTCTACCCTCATCCTGGAGTTCTTTCAACTCCCGGATTTCTTCCATCAGTTTCTGCCTTCTTTCCTGGTGAATTATCATGTGCTTAAGAAGTGAATTACGATCTCGAAATGTCCGTCCACATTCCCTACATGCATAGGGTCTTGGAACATTGAGATGACGGAAGTGACTGTTCCCATCCAAATGATACATCATATGCCTATGCAGGTGTTTCTTCTCCCTAAAATTCACATTGCACTTTGTACAAGGATAAAACGATGGCTCATCAGTACTAAAAGTAGATGGTGATTCTGAATCATTCTGTTCACATTTGTTTTTTAAAGTACTAGAAAGAAAAGTGCTAGTGTGAACTGGAGAAGTATCTTCTGCACATTTGTTAGTAGGACTATAAATCAATTGTTGAATAGCATCAACAGCTTCTAACTCCTCATCTGTTGATTCAGGCTTCACTTTTGTTAATGCATATTTCTGTGGTTCCACTACTTCTAGATCCTCACTCTGCTCTAAATAGTCAACATTTAGTAATTTTGATTTACTGGGAATATAATCTGTATCATCAAAACAGTCCTCTGTATAACGTGTTATCTTGCTAACATCCATTTTTCTTTTTCTCTTTTTCTCTAGACTTACTTTACAGTGAACTGGAGACTTCTCTATTGTTTCTTCATTTGTCATAAGAAACTGTATAAACTCTTTTTGTGGATCCCAGTTTGTATCATTTCCTGATCTGAAACCACCTGTACCTGAGGAATTTCCTGTTAATGTATTGACACAATCATCGTCTACTAGTAAACTTTTGCTATCCTCACACACTTCTACTTGGCTTATTAAAGTGCTATCTGATTTCACACTATTTCCTATAGATTTCTGTGTATCACAACCAACTGAAGCAGAGGTAGGTAGATTTTTAATGGAATGAGTCAGGTTCTTAGCCTGTGCTACATCAGGTAACAAAAATAACACTTGGTGTTGACTTGATTTCTGTGTTGTACTCTTTGCAGGCAACTGGAGATCATGTACCACTGGCAAAGTTAAGCAGGAATCTGTATGACCCACAGGTTGTCCAGTGGTTAATGAAACACTGCCTTTATTCATAATGGAAGTTTTAGTTAAGGTGGAGTGTGAAACTGGTCCATTAACAGCAGTTCCTTTAGGCAAGATAAAGTTTTCGGTAGAAACAGTAGGAGCACCAGTATGTATAAACAGAGACTTCTGGCCTCCACTTAAGGCTTTTTCAGATCTGTCCCTTGACAGCTCTTCCGGCAGAGTCAATATATTGTTTTTCTGAAATGATGTTTCACTCTCTTGTGGTTTAGGAATGCCACTTTCTCCCTCGGAGATGAAATTGCTGTCATCTAGGAATCCTTCTTTAGCACCAGTAATCTCAGTATTTATCTTTGAATCATCCATATTGCTGGTCTGTCTACTAAGCACATTTATACTAAAAATAAAAAGAAATACAGTAGTTAGACATGCACAGAAATAGCTGATAAAAACAGTTTTAAACTGATATTATTTCTGAAGCAATGTGCTGTATTATGATTAGCTGTTTGAAGCTGAAAAATCATTTTGACTGTGTTAAAAACAGTTCAGTCTTTTCATTTAGGAGATTCAGTGCAGACTTGTTTTCTATATTAACTTGAAAAACAAAGTGAATCTAATGCTCCTCTCCCCCTAATTTGTGCAACGTTAAAGTTGCAAGATAAAGCATTAAAAACAAACAAAGTTCAAAAAGTTAAGTTTGAGATAACAAGATTAACGTAGCCACATTACACAGCCGGTATACTTTATGATATATTAACATTAACATTTTCTAAGGAAAAGAAATAGTATTTCCTACGTATTTGCAATGGGCAGGCAGTAACCTTAATTTGTGGAATTTCCAAAAGTGCTTACAACCTGATCTTGCAGCCTTAACATCATTTCCCCCTTCTAATGTCCTACAGTTTGTATTTGTTTAAAAGGGGAACTATGGTGGAAACTGGAAGTAATTGGCTTCTGCAGCTTAACACCAGCAGAACTTTTAAGGCCCCCAGTCCTGCAAACACACATTCTTAACTTTACTATGGGGAGTAGTTCCAGTGGAACTATTCACAATAGTAAAGTGGTTGTAGAATCAGGGCCTAAATACCTTGTTCCATATCTGTTGGGTGTGCATACCTTACAAACTTCACTGGCTTTGCACTTGTCAATTCACAGAAATTTTCTATTATATTCAGCGTGTAGTTTTTAATGGTTAGATCTTAATTACTCTATATACTCGTTCATAAGCTGAATATTTTTGGTAAAGAAGTGAGGCATCAAAGAGCAGGGGGTTGGCTTATAAACAGGTCTACATGTGGCCATGGTTTGCCATTTCCAGCCAACGGGAGCTGCAGGAAGTGGCGCCACTTCCCACAGCTCCTATTGACTGGGAACAGCGAACCGCAGCCAAGGGAGCTGAGGGGCTCCAGGCCTGCAGTTGCTCCAGGTAAACAAAACATCCCGACTCGCCAGCGGCTTACCCTGTTGGGCCGGGAGACAAAGTTTTCCAACCCCTGAAATACAGGGTCGGCTTATGAAAGGGTCATACAGCTTTTGCTATTTTTACCTATCCATTGGGGGGGGGGGACGGGTGGGCTTATAAACGTACGGGCTAATGAACAAGTATATACGGTAAATCAAAACTAACTTTACTACAAAGTAAGAGCAACAGTGCTTAATGAGGATATTTGCAGGTAATTATTTAAAAAAAACAGAAAAAAGGATCTTCACTAGTTTGATGTCTCCCTCTCCCCCAAATTGTCCGCCAGTCATCTATTTATACAATATTTAATCTCCTGATTAAAAAATGAACTAGTACATGCAGGTAAAAAGGGCAGGAAAGTATTAACAACACAAAACTACTGAAAGTACAATTTATAAGTACATTAATGTGGATTACAAAGCCAACGGAGAGTTCATTTTTAGCTGTTTACTATAAAACATTCTAATCTACACATTAGTGGTTACAGATGTAAAACTACAGTTGGAAAAGAATAAAGGCTTCCAAGATCACGATGTTAGAATCATTTCAATGAATTTGCATCATCAGAAAATCAAAAGCTCCCTTTAGCATCTGCAGAGTTAATCAAGAGAACTTGTTCTGTATCTGAAAGCATCACCCACTTCAAGGTGTTTGTCACAACAGATCTGACACTTACTAGCGAACAATTTATTAAAACCTTTGTTCTGGTGGTCAAGGAACTCCCCAGTACCAGAAAGAAGAAAACAAAAACCTAATTCTAGTCTATGAGCATTGATATAAAACATGGAAAAGCACACTGAGTATATAGACAGACCTGGGTTACCTGAATCAGTTAATGAATTTAAATATGTTTTGCAAGAAAGAGGAGAAGTTGGGTGTCCGTCTTTCACTACTTCCTTATGCTACATAAGTTCACCTGAAAGATTTTTCTCTCCTTCCTCCACATCCTTCCTCCTCAACCCCAAAAATATTTTTTCTTTTACTTGGTTTAACATTAGGATTTCCAATCCCATTTAGAATAGAACACTGTGGCAACTGGAGAGCAAGTGTAATATGACATCTCAAGGGTACAAAAAGTGAAAGTTAAGCAACAGAAAGGGAGAGTGAATTTTAAAGGTGTATCAAACAGGGCACCCAAAACTTGAGGCAGCCAAATTACCAAGCACTTTTGAAAATTTTGATCTTTGTTATCTGTTTGTTGTTAAACACCTATATAACTTCAATTACTAATTAACATTTTGAATAAAGAAAGCCTCTATTAAAGTCATCACCTACACTCCTTCAATTAAAGCACCACAACAAATATTCCTGGCTCCTCCCAATGGTCCTTCAACAAAACCCAGGAAGACCACACCTGACATCCCTTTTTCTTAAAATTAAAATTAAAAATAGAAATCAAGCAGTAAGTTAAAGAAAGCACACTTTCGTCTTATTAACAAATCAAAAACTAGTAAAATGGACCCACAGTGTCTTATTTAAAAAAAAAATCCTTTATAGTTCACTCTAAAGACAATCTCCTCCTCCTAACACAAAGCCAGCCAATGCCAGGCCTCATGGAAATACAGCTGCTATACTGCTTATATTGAAGCCAATTTACAGAGAAGGAAAACCACAGATTTACCAAGCCACACTTAATTTTCTCCCTCTCCGCCCCACAACACTTTTTTACTATCTTATTTTCCTGGCGCAGTTATTCTTCTAAAAACTAAACTGGGCTAAAGAGTGTGAAGAAGAAATGATAATACAAGTACTGCTGTATAATGAAAATAGCTTTAATTACATGCAATATATATCAAAAGCTTCTCTTCATTGTATCAATATTCAGAACAATTCCATTTAAGTAATACAGTATTACTCATATCAGTGTGCAGTTACAAATACATGAAGTATACATTAATGACAGAACATTGTTTAAACAGATTTATGCTATATCCTTAAGTAAACCTAACTAGACAAATCATCAATTTTTAATCCTTCTATTTCTCCAATTTTCAAAATTCTATTAAATGTTGAGATTAGCAAATTTCCACAGTAATTAAAAGACTTATAATAAGATCATATTCAATGTTATCACCCTAAAATGGTGATAATGCAGCACCCAGCAGGAGTCTTTACATCACATACACAAGTTAAAAATGGGTAGCACAAACATGCACTAAAAAGCAATAGTGCAAATGTCAGTTAAAAGAAAAGCAAACTCTAAGGATGCTCCACAGTTTCCCTGTCAAATTTCTCATGGAATAAGTATAAAATATTGAACTCTCAATCATATCATGTTATTCAATCATTCTGAAATAGAGTTTAGAGATTTCATCTTTTTTAGTTATTTATTCTGAAAAGATTTGTATTTTTTTCATCTTATATTCACAGAGGTAGACAAACGTATGTTCAGTCAATTTGAGAGCCTATATTAGTTTTTCTCAACAGGAAGCAATGTTGCTAACGAAGTGGTAAATTCAGTGTTAATGAGTGGCTTCACTGTTACCACCTCTTGAAGTAAAACCTTCCATGTTCCATGTTCTACCCATCTGTTCTGGTGTTAGGGGTTCAGAGAAAGAACAGACGCTTCCCATTTAAAGCTACTTCATTGGTACCCCCCGAACAGCAGGGTGGCAAACTGAGAATATCATGTCTGCTTGGAGATTGCAATCCTCATTATCAAAATGGTTTCCTGAAAACTTTCCACAGGTTTAGATGAAGACAAAGCCATACTGTTGCACACATGAAATTGTAAATGAATAAAGACTTTAGTAATCTATAGAGAGCATTTAATTTTATTAAAATTATGAAACATGGAAATATTACAATCCAACCACCTCCAGCTAGAAATTTATTTTAATGGTATGATGAACAACAGTTTAATTATATCAGATATTTTTATTTTTCATAAATTACTTCAGGTGTTATACGTTTATGAAGATTGACAATGAGTCAGAAGAGGCTCGATGAAGACTATCAAAACTGACAAGAGTCTTTCCACAGACTTCAGCAGGCTTTGGATCAGGCCCACAATGCATACTACTCCAACAATAAGATGTATCAGATCATTTTAAGTTAGTTGTAGCATTTTTCCACCTATGAACCAAGTGTTGGTGCCAATTAGCTGGCACCAAAGGATGAAGTAACTTTATGTTTGCAATTATTTTAAATGTCTTTTTGTGAGTGCATTGGGAGGCGGAGATTTGAGGCTGAAATTCAATACTTAAACCTATTGGATTATACTTGAATACTACAACATACAATCGCTTAGGGTCACCAGATGTCCTGATTTTAGAAGGACAGTCCCGATTTTTGGGTCTTTTTCTTATATAGGCTCCTATTACCCCCCACCTCCTGTCGTGATTTTTCACAAGTGCTGTCTGGTCACCCTACAATCGTCCACTCTGATATCCTGAAACGGATGCAATAAAACAATACGCAGGGTTAGACGGTTTTAATAGTGTTCTATCCTGAGCTTTCAATGTCCTTATTTTTAAGAGAATGTTTATGTTTGAACCTCAAGAAGAATAGTGACCTACTGAAGTGTAATCTGATCCAAGACACTTTCAAAACTAGGTGCATCAATAGAGCAATTAAGATTGAGCCAAGATTGTATATTATTCTTAACATGCAGTCATAGCACACATCTTAAAAAACTTCATGCTGTACACTGTACCATGAAAGCATAAAACAATACAAACTGATCCAAATGCACAGTAGTAACTTTTAAATATCCTTACTGTACTTGCACAGCACTAGCCACTTCAATATGTCAGGATTTAAACAATCTATTTCTTTGTAAATGCTGAATGTATATAGTATCCCTCCTCTCCCCCCATGTTAAGCATTGTCTCTCTTTTTCTAAGATAGAGAGCTGAGCTAGTTTCAACTTTTTAAAAAAAGGTACGACTTCTGGCTAAAATCTTGTATAACAAGTCATTTAGATTGCAGCAATGCCTAAAATATGCTATGATTTTACAAACACAGAATGACACAGTCCCTGCCTTGAAGAGCTTACACAATATATACCTGCAATATCTGGCTAATAAAGACTGATAAATTACTAGAGCAGTGCTATCATCCAACTGTATATAAGTACTGTGCCAAATTCAGTTACATTAGCAGAAGTCTGGAATAACTCTGCTGCTCCTAGCAATCTTACTCCAGATTTACACCAGCACAACTATTTATTGTATTGAGTTACTCAAGATTTGTCCTAGCGTAGCCAAGAGCAGAATATGATCCATTGCTCAGCTAACCGAAACAGTTTGTCCCCCCTACTTTATTTATAAATGGACATTTAAAAAAATAAAACCACTAATTCTTCTTAAATATCTTGTTTTCAGTATTTAACATAAAACATCTCATTTTCTGAAAAATTCTAATGAGTTCTGCAGCTATAACTGCCTGTAGCTAGATACCACAAGTCTTTTTAAAAAAAAGTGCAAAGGTCAGATCTGTCTTCAAGATGACAGATCATCACTTAAATGCCTCAAGCTAATCTTATTGTCTCAGAAATCTCAAACATCAGTATTTTTGCAAACTATCAGCACTTGCTATAACACCCTTACTACACTACATCTTGAGGTTACCACAGAAGAAATGAGGTGATAATTGCATATTAACATAATTATTCTGTAATCCCTCTGAGCAAGCTTCCTAGGTCACTCAGTGATTCAGATTAGATGCAACCTTCTTGTCATCAAATCTATGCTGTCCACTTTCTGTTCATTAATAATTCTTTTTGATAGAAAATGTACTTAATTCCATTCTTTTATGTACATTATTAATTGTATTTATTACAAGTAGGTTAATATTTCTTGAGTACTTATTTCATAACAATAACCTTTGCCATGTAATACTGTCACACACCAAATTATAATATTGCTCTCATTCAAGGCTAGTTCACTACGGAGCTAAATATATTATACTGTTGCCTGCTAGCACCATTATAGTTAGAGGCATGTCGATTTCTGTTATAACCCCTCTATTTTGTAGGCATTTGCAGCATACTCAAAAAAACACTGGAACTGAAAGAACAGGATTTAACCAAATTTGTAAAGAGTATAAAATGCTTTTCCACAGCTAATATAAATTTTCATGCAAAAGCTACAAGTAAAACATAAATGAGCTAAAACCATGGATCTTAAAGTCACATTAACATTAGACATTTTTAATAAGGCCATAGGGTTTGTTTGTTATTTTCTGAAACTCTGATTAAAAGGAACACTGGCAAGTAAGTGGCCCAAAAAATTGAGCCAATTTAAAGGTGAGCTAATTTTATTCATCCTGTTTATACAATATCAAAGAGAGAAAACAAGCCTTTCAGCATAGTTTTAACTCTATATAAGCCCAGCACACTGTTTTTTTTAAACAGACGTGCACAATCTTTTCACAGGAAATATGGATCCAACATTTAGCAACAGGAAAGGCATTTAAAACTCTGCACCAAGTTTTCACTTGTGCCTCTTTTGTCACCCAAGAGTGAAGCCTTGAAGAGAGAAGACTGCTGCCTAACGTGTATCAACTGACTATTTTGAATGTACTTACTAAAATGCATAATTTTACATACAGAAGCTTTCATAGAGTAACGGTCTCACACACACACAACCCTTATATGACTGGGAGACAAGATGGTAGAGCCAAAGCACAGCTTTTCATGAAATGAAGGACAGAAACGGAAATTTTAGACTGCTGGCTCTTTGGTTCTGGGATCAGACAGGACCACAATCAGGCTAGTGGACGGGTTCAGTAGCCATGCTGAAGAGGGGCCATTTGCAGCCAGAAAGCATAAGCCTGAAGACTATCATTGAAGACAGAAAAGTAAAGATAATGGGTGAGAGAAGAGAAAAAATGACCGAGATGAGGAGACACTGTTCTAGTCTGGAAGCTATTTTTGCCTAAAGAAAAAAGCATACAGGACAACTGGGGAGGAGGGAAGAGTCACAGCAGGCAAGAACTCATTACTTAGAGAATGAAATTAAAAAGATAGATAGGAAAAATAAAAAAATACAGGAGAGAAGAGAAGAATAAAAGATGCACAGTTTTTGGGTTGATATTTTGTGTTTTATATTTTCTCTCTATATACCATCTTGATCAAAGCAAAATTTGAGATGACAGGGAAAAAGAATGTTAACCTTATGCGAACAGGAGTCATTACTTCATATTGTTATAGCTGAGCATGTAAGAACTCATATTGTTTGAGGTGGGGTTGTTTCAATGAAGCTAATTGCCACGTCATGTTCAAGCACTGGTTTGGAACAAGATTGAAAGTTTAAGACCTTTTAAAAAATGAAAGGGCACAAAAAGAAACAGTTATGACGAGAAATTGGTATTAACGGGCCAACAGTCAGCCTGGAGGGAGACAGCCTGCTCCACCATCACTAACAATGCTAGCAGAAGTCAGTCAATCACCCAGCAAAACCCAAATGGTGTAAAGCAAGAACAAAATCACTTGACTTTAAGTGGATTTTTGTCTAATAATTCTGGATATTCATATTGTTGGATATATAACTGACTATAAGTTTTAGCTTGTGCTTCTGAAGGAACAGTTTAGCAGTTTCTGGTTCTCTGCCTTTTAGAGCAATTCTGACCGCTCCCTGAGAGAAATTTACTGTTCCTTATGTAAGGCTTCAAAGTGCTTTCTCCCCTTTTCTGCTTGTACTTGCAAAGCAGATTGTTGAGAGTGTGCTCCCATACTCACAGCATAGCACTATGGATCATACCATCTCCACTGTTTGTGGGCTTGCCTTGTTTAGAAACCCACATTTTACAGAATTCCAGTAAATGCAGATGTGACTTTGTTTAGCACATGGTCTGATCCTCTTCTCCCTTGGCTACTCATGCCGAATTTAATCAAACACACACAGAGCATTCATTTAATAAAGGAGTAATGGAGAAAGGCTCCTTTAAGCTCTGAACAAAATGCTCTCTTTTTAAAAAGAAAGAAAAAAACAGAGCACCAATGGTTCTTCCTGATATTTACATGGATCGATTGTTTTGAGTATAGTTACTAAAATGCATCGTCTCCAGGGTGACCAGATAGCAACTGTGAAAAAACAGGACAGGGGGTGGGGGTAATAGGGGCCTATATAAGAAAAAGACCCAAAAAACAGGACTGTCCCTATAAAAACGGGACATAGACTCATAGACTCTAGGACTGGAAGGGACCTCGAGAGGTCATCGAGTCCAGTCCCCTGCCCTTATGGCAGGACCAAATACTGTCTAGACCATCCCTAATAGACATTTATCTAACCTACTCTTAAATATCTCCAGAGATGGAGATTCCACAACTTCCCTAGGCAATCTATTCCAGTGTTTAACTACCCTGACAGTTAGGAACTTTTTCCTAATGTCCAATCTAAATCTCCCTTGCTGCAGTTTAAGCCCATTGCTTCTTGTTCTATCATTGGAGGCTAAGGTGAACAAGTTTTCTCCCTCCTCCTGATGACACCCTTTTAGATACCTGAAAACTGCTATCACGTCCCCTCTCAGTCTTCTCTTTTCCAAACTGAACAAACCCAATTGTTTCAGCCTTCCTTCATAGGTCATGTTCTCAAGATGTTTAATCATTCTTGTTGCTCTTCTCTGGACCCTCTCCAATTTCTCCACATCTTTCTTGAAATGTGGTGCCCAGAACTGGACACAATACTCCAGTTGAGGCCTAACCAGCACAGAGTAAAGCGGAAGAATGACTTCTCGTGTCTTGCTTACAACACACCGGTTAATGCATCCCAGAATCACGTTTGCTTTTTTTGCAACAGTATCACACTGTTGACTCATATTAAGCTTGTGGTCCACTATGACCCCTAGATCTCTTTCTGCCATACTCCTTCCTAGACAGTCTCTTCCCATTCTGTATGTGTGAAACTGATTGTTCCTTCCTAAGTGGAGCACTTTGCACTTATCTTTATTGAACTTCATCCTGTTTACCTCAGACTATTTCTCCAATTTGTCCAGACCATTCTGAGTTTTGACCCTGTCCTCCAAAGCAGTTGCAATCCCTCCCAGTTTGGTATCGTCTGCAAACTTAATAAGCATACTTTCTATGTCAACATCTAAATCGTTGATGAAGATATTGAACAGAGCCAGTCCCAAAACAGACCCCTGAGGAACCCCACTTGTTATACCTTTCCAGCAGGATTGGGAGCCATTAATAACTACTCTCCGAGTACAGTTATCCAGCCACTTATGCACCCACTTTATAGTAGCCCCATCTAATTTGTACTTTCCTAGTTTATCTATAAGAATATCATGCGAGACCGTATCAAATGCCTTACTAAAGTCTAGGTATATCACATCCACCGCTTCTCCCTTATCCACAAGGCTCGTTATCCTATCAAAGAATGCTATCAGATTAGTTTGACATGATTTGTTCTTTACAAATCCATGCTGGCTATTCCCTATCACCTTACCACCTTCCAAGTGTTTGCAGATGATTTCTTTAATTACTTGCTCCATTATCTTCCCTGGCACAGAAGTTAAACTAACTGGTCTGTAGTTTCCTGGGTTGTTTTTATTTCCCTTTTTATAGATGGGCATTAAATTTGCCCTTTTCCAGTCTTCTGGAATCTCCTCCGTCTCCCATGATTTCCCAAAGATAATAGCTAGAGGCTCAGCTACCTCCTCTATTAACTCCTTGAGTATTCTAGGATGCATTTCATCAGGCCCTGGTGACTTGCAGGCATCTAACTTTTCTAAGTGATTTTTTACTTGCTCTTTTTTTATTTTATCTTCTAAACCTACTCTCTTCCCGTAAGCATTCACTATATTAGACATTCCTTCAGACTTCTCAGTGAAGACCGAAAGAAAGAAGTCATTAAGCATCTCTGCCATTTCCAAGTCTCCCGTTACTGTTTCCCCCTCCTCACTGAGCAGTGGGCCTACCCTGTCCTTGGTCTTCCTCTTGCTTCTAATGTATTGATAAAAAGTCTTCTTGTTTCCCTTTATTCCCATAGCTAGTTTGAGTTCATTTTGTGCCTTTGCCTTTCTAATCTTGCCTCTGCATTCCTGTGTTATTTGCCTATATTCGTCCTTTGTAATCTGACCTAGTTTCCATTTTTTATATGACGCCTTTTTATTTTGTAGGTCACGCAAGACCTCGTGGTTAAGCCAAGGGTGTCTTTTGCCACATTTTCTATCTTTCCTAACCATCGGAATAGCTTGCTTTTGGGCCCTTAATAGCGTCCCTTTGAAAAACTGCCAACTCTCCTCAGTTGTTTTTCCCCTCAGTCTTGATTCCCATGGGACCTTACCTATCAGCTCTCTGAGCTTACCAAAATCCACCTTCCTGAAATCCATTGTCTCTATTTTGCTGTACTCCCTTCTACCCTTCCTTAGAATTGCAAACTCTATGATTTCATGATCACTTTCACCCAAGCTTCCTTCTACTTTCAAATTCTCAACGAGTTCCTCCCTATTTGTTAAAATCAAGTCTAGAGCAGCTTCCCCCCTAGTAGCTTTTTCAACTTTCTGAAATAAAAAGTTGTCTGCAATGCAGTCCAGGAACTTATTGGATAGTCTGTGCCCCGCGGTGTTATTTTCCCAATATATCTGGATAGTTGAAGTCCCCCATCACCACCAAATCTTGGGCTTTGGATGATTTTGCTAGTTGTTTGAAAAAAGCCTCATCCACCTCTTCCACCTGATTAGGTGGCCTGTAGTAGACTCCGGGCATGACATCACCCGTGTTTTTTACCCCTTTCAGCCTAACCCAGAGACTCTCAACACTTCCGTCTCCTATGTCCATCTCCACCTCAGTCCAAGTGTGTACATTTTTAATATATAAGGCAACATCTCCTCCCTTTTTCCCATCTATCCTTCCTGAGCAAACTATACCCATCCACACCAACATTCCAGTCATGTGTATTATCCCACCAAGTTTCAGTAATGCCAACAATGTCATCGTTGTATTTATTTATTAGCACTTCCAGTTCTTCCTGCTTATTACCCATATTTCTTGCATTTGTATATAGGCATCTAAGATACTGGTTTGATCTTGCCTCCCAGCTTTGCCCTGACCCTCCTTTCTCTCTGCCATTATAGCCCATGCTCCCTCCTGTTTCCGACCCATCTCCCAGGTTTTGTTCCCCGCTTACCTGTGGGGTTTGCTCACCTGTCCCCGTCGAACCTAGTTTAAAGCCCTCCTTACTAGGTTAGCCAGTCTGTGCGCAAATAAGGCCTTTCCCCTCCTCGAAAGGTGAACGCCATCTCTGCCTAGCAGTCCTTCCTCGAATAGCATCCCGTGGTCGAGGAAGCCAAAGCCCTCCTGGGGACACCATCTTCGCAGCCAGGCATTCACCTCCACGATGCATCTGTCTCTGCCCGGGCCCCTACCTTCGACAGGAAGAATCGAAGAGAATACCACCTGCGCTCCAAACTCCTTAACCCGTACTCCCAGAGCCCTGTAGTCACTCTTGATCTGCTCAGTGTCACACCTCACAGTATCATTTGTGCCCACATGGATGAGTAACATGGGGTAGTAGTCAGAAGGCCGGATAATCCTTGACAATGCCTCTGTAACATCTCGGATACGGGCTCCTGGCAGGCAGCATACCTCCCGGGATGTACGGTCAGGGCGACAGATGGGTGTCTCCGTCCCCCTCAGCAGAGAGTCTCCAACCACCACTACCCTACGTTTCTTACTATCAGTGGTGGCAGCAGACCTCCCAGCCTTAGGGGTACGAGGCTTCCCCTCCTTAACTGTTGGGGGTGATTCCTTCTCTCTTGTATCAAGAAGAGCATAACGGTTATCTATTACCACAGCAGGAGGGTTCGTAGCAGGGGTGGAGCACTGCCTGCTGCCAGAAGTAACCAGCTGCCAGTGTCCACCCTGAGCCATCTCCTCCTCCACTGGTGTGTCAGTAGTCCTGTGAACTGGGACAGCTACGTCAGCTGTCTCCACATGGATACTGTCCAGGAATTGCTCATGGATACGGATGCTCCTTAACCTAGCCACCTCTTCCTGTAGCTCTCCCACCTGCTGCCTGAGAGATTCCACCAGTAGGCACCTTTCACATTGGATGCCACCCCCAGCCTGGATACCAGTAAGTGGAAATTGCAAGTTACAGTCTTTGCAAACCCACACCAGAATCTGGGTAAAAGCATCCATGCTTCGGTGCTCTGTCTGGCTACAGGCGCAGGTGGAGGAGACAGAAGCAGTGCTGCCACAGGTGTTGTGGGTCCTCCTAACCATCGTAAGCCTCCCTCTGTCAAACTCTCTCAAATTCCCATCTGCAGCTCCCTGTCCGCTCTGCTCTGCTTTAAACAGAAAGGTTTTGGATGTGGCTTGGTTTATAGGTTCAGGGGACCAATGGGTCACAGATGAGACCGACAAGGGACCTCCACTCCCTTCCTACTCCCCTTCCAAACTCCCTTGCAAAACTCCGTTAGCAGCTCCTGTTCACATCTGGTCACCCTAATCATCTGACACACAGAAGTGTTCCTAAAAAGATCATTCAGGCCTTCTCTAGATGTTTTTCATTTGTTTTTATAAATTCACATTGTAGAGTTTTGAAACAAGTATGATTACTTGTTTGGAAACAATTCCAACCTAACTATCACTATAATGAAGTGCTAAAATTAAGTTTTCCAGGTAGTGTGGTATGGCACTACTCAAGTCAGAGAGCAGAAACCAAGTCCTTGTATCTGGCTCCTTGAGTCAGCAAGGGTTGAAAGTGCTCAAGAAGCAACATAGTTGCAGAAAGAAGGAAAATGGATAATTGTTCAAGTCATTCAACTGGGACAATAGATCTGTTAACACCGAGTGACTCTGAAATCTTGTAGTTGTTGTAACTTGGGTCCTTAAGACATATTCTGGCTTGCTGGAGGCAGTTTTCGCCGAGAGAAGGCTGTAATTATGCAAAGTGTTCACACTATTCCTTCTGTTGGAGATATGCTGGGGGTGATCACAACCCACAAAGTGGGTAGTACAGTCATTGCAGGGGTTTTGGCACGGCAGCCAGGAAATGTGTCTATTCAGTACACTACCAGGACTGCGTCAATTAGCAGAGTGTGAGAGATTAGACACCAAGCACAAAATAAAGCTGGCCCTGGTCAAACCATGACCAAAATTCAAACTGCTGCTGACCACTGGACTCCTCCCAAGGTGGAAATAATGTTTATCCTCACTAGGTGTTAATCCTTGCTGAAATGCAGTGGGCCTTGCTAGTGTGGAGAAGTGCAATTTACACCACCATCCAACAATCAGAGTATATCCAGCCCACTTTTGGATGTGTGATCTCTAGATTCAGAGAAGCATATCAAATGCATTTACTTGAATATGCACTCTTTCGTACCCGGGACATAAAAACTATCACATTACATTTAAGTACAGCAGAGTCTTCACAGTAATTAAGGTTAAAGATGAGCGATCAGGCAAATTACTTTACACCATATTTGACTGCACGATGATCCAAATTTCTACCAAAACTATTTCTAGAGCATGTCACCTTTGCATCTAATTCTGCAACAAAAGCATCACATCTTGATGTATTAAGTTAATAGAAAATGATAATCTCAAAGCACTTTTCAGATAGACAATGCCTTAAGACAACACTCTTGTGACGTACAGATATCATCTCCATCTTACAGAAAAGGAAACAGATTTTGCCTTGACCAAAGAAGGGGGTTGGCAAAGGAGAGGAGACTGCAACTAGATGTGATTTGGTAACCAAAATCCTTTGAACAAGACAGAAGGCATTAAAAGTCAGATAGTTTAAGAAACACAGAAAAAGTGATGGAGTGCAAACCCCGAAAGTTTCTGAGCTGGTAAAATACACCATATCCTCAGGCTCAGATCTTTCTGGAATGGCAAAATGGCTTTTCACTAACCAAACAACAAAAGAAATTCACCTTTCATTGAGGATATACATGTACAAATAAGAAGTCCCATGAATTTTTCTCTGTGCATCATTTTAAAATTAAAATATTTAAATAAGATAAACTAGTAATGAAAATGAAATCCCAGTTTCAAAAGTAGCACATCGACGCATATGGCAAAAATGTACTGTTAAAATATTGTTTCATGTATTATTCGTAGCAGTAGTCATGGATCAGGAACCCATTGGGCTATTAAAAAAATCGTATGATTTCATTATTAACGGTAAGACTTTTATAGTGAATTTAGTACCTATGAAAGATGCCTGATTGACAACACTGTAATCTGAATTCCTATTTTACTACAGCTTGGATGGCAACAGCGCAAGCTTCCCCAAGCCCCCAGAGTGTTCAATTCTGTTCTATCAGGGACCATCAGGTCTCCACATGTATTCAGTGCTTGATGACTCTACTGAGATTGCCAAAGAGTATCAATTGCTGGTGAATTTCACTAAAGCTATGGCTGCATTATAGAGCTTACAGCAGCGTAGCTATACCAATACAGCTGTGCTGCTGTAAGTTCTCCAATGTAGCCACTCTAAGCTGACGGGAGCTCTCTCCCATCAGCTTAGCTACTCCAGCCCCTGTGAGCGGTGGTAGCTATGTCAGCAGGAGAAGCTCTCCAGCCAACATAGCACTGTCCATATGGCGCTTATGTCAGTGTAACTTATGTCGCTCATGGGGGTGATTTATTCACACCCCTGAGTGACATAAGTTATGCTGACACAAGCTACAGTGTAGACATAGTCTAATTCTCACTAAGGACTGGGAGACCATATTTGAATCATTGAATTTTCTAAGCAGGCCATACATACAGCAATCAATGCAAGAGGAATGAGTGCTTCTATAAATGGCAAGATAGATGTCTGGAAATAGTATTCTTGAAAGCATTTTTAATTAAAACATATAAAGAGTGGTTTCTTTAGAAAACTTGGAATATTTTGTCTTACAAAGAAAATATTGACTTTTGGTCCTTATTCATTCATAAGTAGTAAGAGACATGGTATAATCATGAGTTTATAACACTAAGTCTCAGTATTTGGTGATTTTCTTAAAGCCTCAGTAGTTGGACTGCATGAAAATCTTGATATTTGAATGCTTAGGATTGGTAATACTGAAGAACATATCCTCATCCTCTTGGGACCATAAACTGGTAACCAAATTAGCTGTAACACAGAAAACTACTTCTAAAAGCCTGAAAAGAGAAAATCTAGCTGTTAAGTACGGCTAAAGCAGCTTTTTCACAATAAGTACAATTGCTTTAAATTTTCTCCAGGAAACTCTCAACAAAGTCAGAGCCTTTAAAGTTTTACTGTAAAAAGAATTAATTCTTTTCAACTTAAGCATGTATTCTGTATGCCCCATTAAGAAAATCAAATTATTTGTAAAGGTAAGAGAGCCTCAAGCTAATCAACACTATGGATTCAGTTTAGAAACTCCAGAAACAGGAAATTTGCTCATCTGCACTGAAACTTGTTTAATATGCACCTTTGTCACATGACTATCTTCAAAATGAATATATTTTTGCAGTGGCAAATAACCAGCAGTTTCCTCTAGCTGTGATTCAACACTCATTAAAGCTGTTAAGTTTTTGCTTATTACATACTCAGTTTTAGCGTTTCATTTACTATTGCAGATACATCTGTTTAGTATAAATTTCAATAATTTAAAAGCCACATTAATAGATTACAGAACACGAAGCCCATATGTTATACAAAGCTTCCATTCCTCAGATAATTTTTTTTTTTTTTTTTTTTTAATACCGAGAGCTGGATTTTTGTGGGGTATTTGTCAGCAACTGATCACCATCACAAACCAGCAAAAGAAATTAAGAATTCCAGTTCTCTCAAGAAAACAATATACCCCAAACAAGTATAATACAGTGTTCAAGACCATACAGACTATCTAAGGTCAGAGAGGTTATGTACATTTGGGGGAGAACTGGTAGAGAGGGGACACACATATTTTAGTTTGATTTTTTGAGTCCTGAAATAAAGTGCTATTTTCCAGGACACAGTATATCCCAGCCATTCTTCCAGCTGCTCTGTGTCAGTGCTCTCTCCTTAATGTCTCTTCACTTAAGCCATGTCCACACTACCTCTTATGTTGGCAAAACTTATGTCACTCAGAGGTATGAAAAAAACCACCCTCTTGGGATGGAATCCTATCCACTGTAGACTTCTACCATCTCATAATTCTAATTCTTTCAGGTCTTACACTTAAAAAATGAGAGCATGCTGCAATGCAGACCAAACAATATGGATATCAAAGTGTCAGGGTGGCTGATTTATGTATCTCCTGCTTCAGTTCTTGCTATGGTGACCAGATATCCCAATTTTATAGGGACAGTCCTGATTTTTGGGTCTTTTTCTTATACTGGCTTCTATTACCGCCTCACTCCATTCCGATTTTTCACACTTGCTGTCTGGTCACCCTAGTCTTCTCATTCTGGTTTTTGTTTGTTTGTTTGTTTAATTCCTTAATCTAAAAACAACATATTTGGGTTGACAGCTGCACAGCCCAGGATATTTTTTCTAAAGTTAGAAAAAAAAAAGACCCCATTACTATGGGGTATCACTAATTAAGGTGAAAACAAGCTTTTTAAAGCATTTTCCTGTGTATTTCATTGCCACTGAATACGCTGCAGAACCCACTCATTGACAAACTATGCTTCAAAATCTTAAGTTTTCATCTAAAAGGAGTTTTGTTCCCAGCCTTCATGATAGCAAAGGTAGCCTTTCAAAAGTGAAATGAATATAAATTATGTAGTGTTGTTGCCTTCCTCAGTTTGCAGGCAGTTTGAAGCAATGTCTTTAAGATAGATAAGACCTGCCCCCCGTTTGGCATTATGGCATATTATATTATAGTCATAGAAGTGTAAGGCTGGAAGGGACCTCAAGGAGCCATCACGTCCAGCCTCCTGTGTTGTGGCAGGGCCAAGTAAATCTAGACCATCCCTGAAATGCTTCTCTCACCTGTTCTTAAAAACCTCCAATGATTAAACCTCCTCACTCAATTTCAGAATCAAAGGTCAACATTTTTTAACTGTCACTGCTGATCATTTCAGTAGAAACATCTAGCTAATATGTTTATCGCGGCAACTCAAACGACAGTGAGTGCCAAATGCCCCATTCGTCTCTATCCAGCTGCCAAAACATCTAGTTTCCCAATGATCCCTGATGAGACTATATGGAAACTCACAAATTTTCTTGTGTAGAGGATGTGTCATCCCACAGACAAATGAAGTGTTAATCATCAAATGGTTATCAGAGAAGTTGAAGGTTTTGAGGGTTATATTCTAATACTAAAATACAAAGATGTGTACAAAATACATCTAAGTACTGTTGAGACTAAGAATGTTAGAGAATTGTGAAAGCTGCCTCCTGCTTTCACGTGCATTCAAATGTTAAGTAGCACTACTTTTAACAAAATTGACATTTGACTGGCAGAACAGACACTTTACTTCTTCAGTATTTATAACGGGGCAGATTTTCAAGCATTTTCAGCACCCAGCAGTGCCCATTGAAAAAAAACAGGAATTGAACACTTCTGAAAAATCTGGCCACTTTGTTTGGGTGCCTAACCCTTCTCCTGAAATTCTGGTTCAAACTGCGGATGTGGAGTGCTTTTGAAAATTCAGCGGTTTTTTTATACAACACAACAGGTGGATATTTTAAAATATTGTAATTATTATTTGATTATGAAGTAGCTTCAAATGTTCTATGTCAATGGCACACAGAGAATAAAGGAGAATTATCTTCTATGTAGCAAAAATGTTTAGTCTATTCAAAAAAGACGGTTACTCACCTTTGTAACGGGGTTGTTCTTCGAGATGTGTTGCTCATATCCATTCCAGTTAGGTGTGTGCGCCGTGCGTGCACATTCGTCGGAAAACTTTTACCCTAGCAACTCAGTGGGCCGGCAGGTCGCCCCCTACAGTGGCGCCGTTATGGTGCTCGATATATACCCCTGCCGGCCCAACCGCTCCTCAGTTCCTTCTTGCCGGCTACTCCGACAGTGGGGAAGGAGGGCGGGTGTGGAATGGATATGAGCAACACATCTCGAAGAACAACAGTTACAAAGGTGAGTAACCGTCTTTTCTTCTTTGAGTGATTGCTCATATCCATTCCAGTTAGATGAATCCCAAGCCTTACGTAGGCGGTGGGGTCAGAGTGAAATGTGGCAGAAAGAAAACTGCTGAGCCAGAGGCTACAGCATCTCTCGACTGTTGAACCAGGGCATACTGCGAAGCAAAGGTATGGACCGAGGACCAATGGAGCTGCGCGACAGATCTTGTGGGTAGGAACACGAGCCAGCAAGGCGGCAGATGAAGCCTGGGCCCTGGTAGAATGCACGGTGATGCGGCTTGGGGAAATATGAGCCAAATCATAACAAGTGCGGATGTACGCCATCACCCAAGATGAGATCCTCTGAGAGGAAAACAAGCAAGCCTTCCCTTTGGTCTGCTACCGTGACAGAGCTGGGGCACCTTACGAAATGGTTCTGTCAGCGCAATATAAATGCAAGCGCTCTACAGACGTCCAGGGAGTGCAATTGTTGCGCCCATTGCATTGAGCTGTGGGTAACATGAAAGGCCGAAACCACCCTAGGGAGGAAAGCCGGGTGTGGTCATAACTGCACCTTGTCTTTGTGAAACCTAGTGTACGGCGGAACCACCGTAAGAGCTCTGAGCTCGGAGACTCGTCTGGCCGATGTAACAGCTACGAGGAAAGTTGTCGTCCAAGACAGGTATAGCAGAGGGCCGGTCGCGAACGGCTCGAATGGGGGAGACATAAGTCTGGTTAAAACTAGGTTGAGGTCCCAGGTTGGGGCTGGGCGGCGCAGCCGAGGGTGCAAGCGCTCCAAGCCCTTGAGGGACCTTGAACCCATAGTGTGAGAGAACACGGAACGTCCACCTTAGCTTGGTTGGAAGGTAGAGATGGCTGCCAAGTGTACCCTCAGCGATGATACCGCCAGGTCCTGCCGCTGAAGGCCAGAGGCAGGCCAAATAGAGGGGATCGAGACCTCAGTAGGAGCAAGATCGAGCGTATCACACCTGTAGAAGAAACGCTTCCACTCGGCCAGGTACGATGACCAGGTGGAAGGATTCCTGCCACCCCGGCTCAGTTACGCAGCAGCCACACCGTGAGGCAAAGAGGCTGCAGGTCCGGGTGACGAAGCCTGTCGTGGCCCTGAGTGATGAGGTCTGGGTGGGGTGGCAGGGTAATTGGGTTGGTTATTGACAGGCCGAGAAACGTGGTGTATCAGTGCTGCCTGGACCACGCTGGAGTGATCACGATAATGCGCGCTCTGCCCCTGCGGAGTTTGAGCAGGACCTAATGAACCAGCGGGAACAGTGGGAAGGCATAAAGGAGTTGGCCTTTCCACGGCATCAGGAATGCGTCCAAGATCGATCCCGAGGAGAGACCTTGGAAGGAGCAGAACATGTGGCATTTTCTGTTCTCGCAGTGAGCGAACAGGTCTATGTGAGGAAAAATCTGCACTTCTGGAAATCAGAACGCCTCACATGGGGCAGAGTGACCACTCGTAAGACAGGAAAGACCTGCTGAGTCAAAGCGCCAAGGCGTTCCGAACGCCTGGGAGAAAGGACGTCACCAGCTCCATCAAGTGGGCCATGCAAAAGTCCCAGAGATGGATGGCCTCCTGACAAAAGGGGGAGGACCATGTCCCTCCCTGGTTATTTATGAAGCACATGGCCATTGTGTTGGCTGTAAACACCGAGATACCACGGCCTTGCAGCTGCCGCTGGAACCCCTGGCACGCCAGACGGACTACTCTCATTTTTGGGGCATTGATGTGGAATGCCAGCTCCCGAGAAGACCAAAGGCCTTAAGCTCAGAGGTGACCATGAGCACTCGAGCAGAGAGATGACACGTCCGTAGTCAGGGGCAGTGAGGGCTGGGGCGGATGGAACCGCATCCCTGCCCACACCAGAGAGGGAGTCAGCCACCACTCTAGGGAGCCTAAGGTGCTCGAGGGAACGGTGACTACCATGACCATTGGCTCCCTGTCCGGCCGGTACGCCGAGGTGAGCCGGACTTGGAGAGGACGGAGGCGGAGCTTGGCGTGTTTGGTTACAAACTTGCGGGCACCCATGGACCCAAGAGACTGAGACAAGTGCGAGCCGAGGTCGTTGGGAAAGTCTGCAGACCTCAGATGATTGATGCCATCGCCTAAAACCGCGGCTGTGGTAAGCAGGCTCCGGCTAGGTCGGAGACCAGGATAGCCCCTAGGAAATCCAACCTCTGCGTGGGAACCAGAGTGGATTGCGCTATAGTAATCATCAGGCCTAGACCTGTGAATAAGACCGTGACGAAGCCCACGTGCTGAGTGGTTTGTGTCTCGGAGTCTCCTCGGATAAGCGAATCGTCCAGATATGGAAAAACGCATATCCGACATCAGCGAAGGTAGGCGGCGACTATGGCCATACACTTGGACAATACCCGTGGGGCTGTAGAAAGGCCAAACAGCAGGATCGTAAACCAGAAGTACTGACGGTTGGCTAGAAAGCAGAGGTATCTCCTGTGCGGAGGGAACATGGCGATGTGAAAGTACGCGCCCTTCATATCGAGGGTGGCATAGCAGTCCCCAGGAGACAAGGATGGGATAATGGTTCCCAAGGATACCATGCGGAACTTCAACCTTATCCTAAACTGGTTGAGTCCGCGCAGGACTAGGAAGGTCTGAGACCTCCGTTCGAGTGGGGGACTACGGCATAACGGGAGTAAACCCCCTTGCCCCTTTCGTCCGTCGGCGTCTGCACCTCTTATACGAGGAATTGCTCGTGAGAGGGGTCCCTGCAGGGGGACAGGGTTGGAACAAATTAGAGGTGACTGGTACACCGCCCTCAGGCGCACCTTAGAAGGTTTCGTCTTTGGTTCCAGTGGTAATTGCGAGGGATGTTGACCTTGGCTCTTTAGAGGTCCTGACGTTTGTCTGCGACCACCTTGGCCTTGCCGTTTGCCAAAGTCCTGTCTCTGGCTAGGCACAGAGTATGGCGGCTGGGGACAGAAAGGCCTGCGTTTGGTCGCTGGCATATGCATGCTGAGAGAGCACATTAGGACCCTATTGTCCATCAGGCTTCGCAGCCTGGGGCTGTCTTTGCCGCGAAGAGGCCTTTACCAACAAAGGGTAAGTCCTGAATGGCATACTGCAGCTCCGGCCGGAGGTTTGAAACCTGAAGCCATGAGATGCACCTCATGGCAACACCAAAGGCCAGAGTCCTGGCTGCTGAGTCGGCTGCGTCCAACGAGGCCTGGAGGGACGCCCTGGGTACCTTTTTCCTCCGTCCTCCAAGACGGCAGCGAACTCTTGGCGGGAGTTTTGAGGGAGAAACTCCATAAACTAAACTACCGTCACCCAGGTGCTATAATTATAGCAGCTAAACAAGGCTTGTTGCTTTGCTACCAGAGCTGCAGGGCCTCTGCAGAGTACACCTGGCGGCCAAGTAGGTTCATTCGCCGAGCCTCCTTCGGTTTCGGGGCTGGCGCCTGCTGGCCATGCCAATCCCTCTTCTTAACAGACTGAACGACTAGTGAGCAGAGAGGACGACGGACAGACGAGTAGTCGTACCCCTTAGAGGGCACCATACTGGGTCCTCTACCTCCGGGACCTCCTCCACCTCAGGTTGCCTGAGCATAAGATCTGCGCACGTGGGATGACATGGATGCGTGTCTGGATGGCCATGGAGGTACTAAAAAAGGCATGGGCAGAGTCTCTGATTCTATCGGACCTTGCCCAACTCGGCACCGGGAACCGGCACCGGGAGGCGTACCGGTACCTGGAAAGAGATCCAGACCTGCAACCAGAATGGTGCCGGGAGGTCGACCGAGATCTCGAGGCTCGGGGAGAGGCTACGGGAGTCACGGTACCTGTCGCAGTGCCGGGCGTCGGAACGGTGCCGATAGTAGCGGGTCAGCGAACGGGATACCGACCGGTGCGGTGAGTGCAACCAGTACCGAGGAGGAAAACAGCACCGGGACTGCAAGTGGTGTCGGGTGTGCCGACGGGACCTGGAGCGTCTGCGGGACCGTGATCATGAACAGTGCCGCTCTGCTGTGCCGACAGAGGACGGTCAAATGAAGAGACTGTATTACCCACACCGGCGGTGCCGGGGTCAGGCAGCATCGACTCTGTCATGGCAATGAGATCCCTCGCCGTTGGTAATGTCTCCGGCGTGGAGGGAACAGCAGGCTCAACCACGGCGCGTGCTGGGGAGCTGTCAGGCACTGGATTCGACGGCCCTTGTGGGACCGGGATCGACGGTGCCGACATCGTCAGTGCCTCAGCAGGTGTTGGTGCGGGGCGATCTGACTTAGATGAGCTCTCTGGCTGTGGTGCAATTGGCACGGAAGCAGCAGGAGTAGCAAGCTCTACTACGGCGCGTGCCGGGGAGCTGTCAGGCACTGGATTCAATGGCCCTGTGGGACTGGAATCGACGGTGCCGACGTCATCAGTGCCTCTGCAGGTGTCGGTGCCAGGCAATCCGACTTAGACGAGCTCTCTGGCTGCGATGCAGGTGGCACGGAAGCAGCAGGAGCAGGGGGCTCAACCACGGCGCGTGCCGGGGAGCCGTCAGGCACCAGCAGGAATTGTAGGCTCTCTCGACCTCGGAGGGAGGGAGCGGTGCCGAGTCGATGCCGGCGACGGCCGGTGTCGAAAGGCCTTGGCAGTACTGTCGGGGTCCGGTGCCGAGGAGGTGCTTCTGCTAGCCGCTTGATCATCGCTCAGTGCCAAAGGTGGACGGGTAAGTGAAAGTCCCGCTCCTTTTTGTTCTCGGCTTAAAAGCCTTGCACATGGGGTACTTAGCTGTCAAGTGTGATTCCCCGAGGCACTTCAAACAGGAGTCGTGTGGATCTCCCGTCGGCATCGGCTTCTGGCAGGCCGAACCCATTTTAAAACCCGGTGAGCCGTGCATGGGCTTCGGCACCGAGTGCGGAGAAGGGGCTACTTCCTGAACCCCGCTAACTATTATTAAACTAACTATGTGAGCAAAGAAAAAACGTATAACTATACAAATATATATATAAAAGGATTATAACTGCATAACTATATACACGAGAACTACGAGTAGCTAGGGAAGTGGAGGTCAGCTAAGCCGCGCTCCACTGTTCCAATGACCAACACGGGCGGTAAGAAGGAACTGAGGAGCGGGTGGGCCGGCAGGGGTATATAATCGAGCACCGTAACAGTGCCACTCTAAGGGGCGACCTGCCGGCCCACTGAGTTGCTAGGGTAAAAGTTTTCCGACGAATGTGCACGCGCGGTGCACACACCTAACTGGAATGGATATGAGCAATCACTCGAAGAAGAATTTATTTTCCACCTCAACCCACCCCCCATCAAAACCCTGACCATTCTCAAATGGTTTGGAGCTGGTTTGTGTTTAAGTTTAGTTCTCACCTCCATCAACTGTAACACTTTCTCAATATAAACTCTTGTTCTCTTCACTATTATTTCACAGACTTACAGATTTTTGAAGCCAAAAGGGACAATCATAATTTAGTCTGACCCCACCCCCCATCTAAACACAGACAGTAGAATTTTGCCCAATTATTCCTGTACTGAGCCCAATAACTTGTGGCTGAACTAGTGCATAAATCCTAGAATGTCTTATTCAGTTTTTATTTAAATATTTCAAGGGATGGAGAATTTATCACAACCCTTAAACTGTTGGTTAATAATCCTTATTTAAAATTTATATCTTCTTTCCCGTTGGAATTTGTCCGACTTCCAACTTCATGCCACTGGATCTTGTTATGTCTGTCTATTAGAGCTCTCTCACATCAGAAATCTGCCCTCTTTTGATGTACTTGGCATGATCAAGTTGTCTCTAATATCTCTTCAATACCATAAACAGACTAAGCTTCTTAAGTCTCCCATTGTAAGGTCTTCCAGACCATGAATCATTCTTGTCAATTTTGACTTCCATCCTTCATAACGCTTCTTTATTTGTACACTTGATTTCTCCCCCAAACTTCTCTCTTATGTTCCCTTCTGCCTAGATTAATTCCTTTCCTTCATGCTAATTTCAGATGCCGAAGCATCCTTTCTTTAAAAATCTAAAACCTTGATACCATATCATCTAGGTTTTCCTTTCCTCATTATCACCTGGCTCCTTTCATTCAGACTTCAAATATTTTTTATTTCACTTATGTCTAGAGTAACCTGCAGACTGATCAGTATTTTGGCTACAAGTAACTTTTTATCATTAAAATTCTATTTTATTAAGTATTTGCATTTCAAACCAAAATGTTTGGTGTAGACTTCTTTTTTCGCTGTCCATTCCTCCCTTCCAGTAAAATTCTCAACCTTTTCTTTCTTCCCTTTTTCCCCCCCAAATTAAAACTCCACATTTTATCAGTGCCTAGACAAATTCTAGGTTTTAACATAAATATATAGATATACAGGGGATTCATTCTGATCTCCATTACAACTCTACTTTAACGGATGTGCCCTGCAGGCTCAGATTTAATCTACAACTTTCACCCATTCTCAAATCTGGCATTAAGCAAATTAAGGAATTTTACCCAAAAAATGTCCACTGATGCTACAACCAGATGCAGCCGCAGTTAAGTCTCCTGAGCAGGTTAAACCCTCTTTACTGAACACAATATTATAGGTGCATTTAGAAGATAATTATTTTACACAATGGCGCTATGAACATAATCACACCTAATATATTGCCCACCATCGCCTCTAGGTCTCTTTCACCATTAGTGTTTTCAAAGAGTGTCTCATTAAATTGCTCAGTTTGGGATCACTCCTCCACCACTGTATTAACTTGCATTTTTCCAACTCACAACTTGGTATTTTCTATTAATAATTCTAATATTCAAGGTATTTATTATTTCTCAATTTTAGGCAATTTAAGATCTGTAAATTTCACTACTGTTCTGTGGATTATACCCTCCTCTAGGTCAGGACAGTTTACCTGGACTGCCTTCTTGATTTATCGTGTTTCAAAGGAGCCTAAGGGAATTAGACACCCAACCTATATCAGCTTCTAAGGTGATGCAAGAAAAGAATGCACTTTCTTCTGGCAGACTTGTTTTTGTTTTGTTTATGGTTTTTTGATGGGGCGCACACAGCAACAGCCAATTCTAGTTCCTATTACAAGAGATGAGAATTGTCCCAACAGGAGGCACTTTTTTAAGAGGGGGGGTTTCCTCCATCCCCTGCAGGTCCCAGCCCTCCAAACACACAGTCTTCATGAAACAAGCAATTCTGAAAGCAGTTTTCCTCCAAGCCAAGAAGTGCTGCAATCATTAAGGTATGAGGGACATCATTAGGAAAGGAACAGGTGAAAGTAGTCCGTGTCCCACTGTCTGGAGCCATCATCTCCAAAATATTAAATAAGTTATGCTATTTCAATTGAAGTAACTGAATGAAAACTTTTCCATTTAGGGAAATGTCATCATATTAGTAGTAAAACTACAGTAGGTTAGAATTCCTTTAAATACACTGTCCCCAATAAAAGTAACACACTAAGGTAAATAATATGTTATTACACAATGAAGGGCACACCAGTTCTTTAGCTTTACAGTTAAACATTGCCCAAAGCTAACACTTAATAAAAAACACATCCCTTTAATTATACATTTTAAACATTCTAACTAACTTTTCTATAAAACAGTCTTTGGGACATAACAATTAAAAGCTTTTCTTTACGTTAAATAAAAGCCTCTTGCATTTCTGAACACATTGGCATTCTTTCCTATTTTAAAACAAAATTAATACAATTCCTGTACCCTCTAATCTGTAATTTTAAAGAGAATTAAGGCCATTTTCCTTTTGAAGCCAAGTACTGCCACCAAGTGGTGATCAGAATCTTTAACCAACAATTTGACGGAGTACACAAAAAACAGAGAACCGAAAACTCTTATTTTTTCAAAATGAGCACAAAAAAATTATTAAAACTATGCAAGTAACTCAGGACAAAATGGATTTGAACATTTGCTTCACGTTCCAAAACTGAACTTTCCTTTCAGTCTGAATAATAAAGATTTTTTCTAATACTAAAGTAATCTTTTACATATAGTATTTTTTACTGTAGCCTTTAACCATTACTCCCATAGCTATGAACAAAAATAATTTAAAATCTTATATTTATACTGAAAGTTACTATTGTATGATAGAGCAGTTATATCCTGCAGAGTTACAGTAAATTTAATTTTTATAAGAATTTAGATGTTAAGCTCCAGGAGACAGACAGTGTCTTCCTCTGATCTACCCAGAGCAACAAGTATATTGTCAAAGTTTAAATGTCTATATCTTTCACTGGAATTAATGAAAGTTGAACAACTTTGAGAGGGGGAAATTGCCTTTTTTTATTATTATTTCTTACATTCCCTTACACACTTTCAAGAACATACTTTTCAAAGGACAATCCAGGCTTATATGTAAGGCTAGCACTCACCCAACCATTACTGAAACTTTTTAAAAATAGTCTTGAATTTCTGTATTATCCTCTTCTGCAACCTATACATCAAAGTAGTGTTTTATAGCTCTTTTCAGCAGATATTATTTCATGATTTCTCTTCAAGCTGTCTGATCATGCTGCTGCAACAACAGGCAGTCATATATAAGGCTTATTTTCATGGTAGTTACAGATTTTTATAGGTAGTGTGAAATTAAGTTCTCACAGTGGAAAACATTAATATTCAAAATTCCTTACAGTTTTTTGTTTACTGCAAAGTTGATTGAATAGAATCTAAATTATTTAATATTTATATTGTTATAGCGCCTATAGGTCACAACCAGGTTGGTCAGGAAATACAAGAAATCAGCTCAATTTGATTCTTGACAAGAACATTTCCCAGATTTGTCAAACTTTGCCGTCAGCTTGTGCATTAGTCCAAAAGTACAAGTTCTAAAAGATTTTCATATAATGCACAGAAAGATGATAAAATCAGGAGCACAAAGACAGAGAATTTGCATGTCAACAGCATACTGCCACAGAATGAACTTAAAGTACAGCTTCCCTACAGCCAACTTAAGAAATTTTTAATTCAATTTTACTGAAGTTTGTCATGGTTTTATAACAAGTTACACATCTTCTGATTTTTGGAATTTTTCAAAGTGAAGTTCCATCAAGCTACAAAGTGAAAATTCTTTCTTCAATGTATACTGAAACATACCTAGCTACTTGTGATACTTTCTTTGGTTGATAGTGACCATTGCTATCATGAAAATTCATGACCAAATTTTGCCATTTTGTTCTTCGAAAGCAGATTTTTTCAAACTGAAAAAAATACAGCCCTAGTCATATGTTCTGTTAAATATTTTATAGGTAACTGGATACTGTATTGGTATGACTGATAAACTTAAAAATACAATGAAGTAAAATTGATGATCTGAGGAAGCCATCCACCCTGCCTCATCAAGATCCATCTTCCCTAAATTAGGAATTCCTCAATGGGAGGTGGAAATGACCAGCACTTTTATTTTCTTCTCTGGCCCCTAGCACACTACCAGCATGCTATCCTTTCCAATCTCATGATGTGCCTTTCAATAGGGAACCTTTTAAGGGCAAACCCTCCTTCCTCTATCCCACTCTACAGTACTGGACAATGACTGACATTTAGGGAAGTACTTTGCATCTGTCCTGGGGTCGGCTTCTTATGCTCCTAGCTCAACAGCTGTACTCTTCAATGATCACGTGTATTTTTAATTTATAAACAAATGCCAATTCTAGGCAAGGCCAAAAAAGTAAAGATTGGGAGCTAAGAATTTGGCAGTTTGGTGGGGGAGGGGAGGGTTCCCTTTCAGTATTATCCAACATACTGAAAGATTAGGAAATGAACCAAATATAGTTTAGAAAAAAAATGGAGAACTATCAGATGTCCAATGTGCTAATTACAGTAAAAGAGCAATAGGATACAAGACAAAGGAGATAGTGATACATAAGAGCATCCAATGTGTCTCTTCATTGCCCAAGAGGGATTTGGACTATATTTAGTCTAAGGTAAAATAATTACATAAATCAGTTTGCTTGTAAAAATATTTCCAACTTACTAGACCAGATACTTCAGTTCTCATACACACACAATCTAGCTGGAATCTTCCAGAGGAAATAAAAACACATGTATTACTTTAAAGTTTTTTTTTAATTGCTCAAGTAAATGAAAAGTTGGAAATTTGGAATTCTACAACTTCAAATTACAACGATCAAAACGTTAGGATACATGAACACACAGAACACTAATTGTTCACCAAGTGCATTCTCTGTTTTATAGTAAATATATCCTGCTATTTAACAAGTATACCAAGCTAAGTATTTTGATGTCATTACTGTACATGGTATTAGGTAAGCCAAATCTGAGACACAGACCTAGGAAAGAACAGTTAATAATCTTCAGTAGCAGTGGTTCTTCAAGAGGTGCTGTCCACATTAATTTCACCTATGGTGCGCACGCACCATGCGCTAAAGAGCCAATTCTTTTTGGCTAGCAGTATCTGCTGGAGTCACACCTGTATTATGGATGTCCTCGCACTCTCCCCTCATCTCCCTCCAGGGCATAAAGGACAGAGCTGGCCCAGCTATTTCTCATTTCCTTTGAGGATACAGAATTCTGTAGCTAGAGACATGAAAAAAGCAGAGAAGAAGGGCAGGTGGTAGAAAACTCTGCAGAAACAGGGACTCAACAACAGGATGTGAGCAAGAGCCTGGTCCTGGCCCTTTACAACCAACAGGGACTGCAATTGGGGAGCTCTGTCAATAGCAAGGGATCCTTCCCAGACAGCAGAGACCCATGCCAGTCCAGGAACGTATCTAAAGGTCTTGTGTGTTTGGTTCAGGGATTTTTGCAGTCTTGTTCATCTGCCATTCAACCATGGCCCACACCACACCCCTCTTCTGCATGCTAGCCCCCATCCTCATACTCTTGCCTCTTCCTTTTCCCTCCCACCAGCTCCCTCTTCCTTTCCTGGTAACCTCCACCCCTCTACAATTCTTCCTACCACCTATACCTACTCTTTTCCTCTCCATCAAAACCTGCCCCCTCCTCCTGCCAGCACAAACCTAGGTCCAACATCCAATTTGTCCTCCTTATCTTTGATGACATTTGCCACAATCCTGACCTTCCCTCCACCCTCACCATCACCTCCACCCTTCTTGTACTACCATTCCTAACCTCACACCCAAACTCCCCCACCACAGCCTTTTCTTGCTGTCATTTCTTAAAAGATCAGTCATTCAGGACCTCTTCCTATCTCACTCTCTCCAGCTCCTGGCTCTCACAGAGATCTGGAGTCCTCTATCTGACCTGCTTCTGCAGTCACCCTCTTATGGAGGCCCGTCCTTCTCTCACACTCTCTAAGACCATGGTGAGGGTATTGAGATTCTCCTCTCCTGATCCTGCTGCCATTTTCAATAACCCTCCTTCTCCCTTACCAATCTCTTCCCTCTTTTGAATAAACCTGTATCCGACCCCTCTCCTCTCCCTCTCCAGATTGCTGTCAGCTGCCATCCATTCAACTCCTCCCCATCAGCCTTCCCCTCTGATTTCAACTCCTGGCTCTTTCAGTTCCTGGCTCTCTCACTTCCTCTCTTCTCAGTCTCCCACACTCATCTGCAGCAACTTCAGCTTTTGTGTTGATAACACATCTGACCCCTGAGCTGCTCATTTTCTTACCCTCACCTCTTCATTTGACCTACAGCCCTGATTCGGTTCTCCCACTCACCAAAAGGGCCATTCACTTGACATATCTCCAGACAGTGGCCTCTGTTGTTGAATTCTCCCTCCCTGACCATCACCTTCTCTCTTTCAGCACATCCAACAGCCTCCATGTCCTATCACTCTGCTTTTCCGTGATTTCTCTCCTCTCGCCACACCCTTCTGAATAACTCCATACACAAATTCAACTCTATGATGAGGTCTCACAGATCTACCTCTCCAGACCTGTCTCCTTCTGTCCAACCTAAAATCTTTGCCCATCTGTTTAGCTTCTCTTCTTTTATTGATTTATTGTGCTCTCTGCACTGGCAATATTGATGCACCAATCTATCAAAAAAGAAAAGAAAAATCTCCCCCCACATTTAAGCTATTAATACACTGTACCTGTATCTACCCTGTAAATCAGGAAGAAAGCGTTTAAGATAATCATTATCAGGCATGAAAATTAGAGGTAACAAGGGGCCCAAAAGATTTAAATACACACTATATGTGGCCCAACAAAAATCGTCTCCCCATTCATGGTTCTTCTATTATAAACTCAATCTGGAAAGTAAAGATGAAAATCTTTGTGGGCATAGTTTTGCAGAGTTCCGATTGTTCCACTTTTCAAAGTCCAGCTTGAAATTGTCATCAGTCCCAGTGTTAAACATATTCATGTCACTATGATACACTTCTACTTCGATATAACGCTGTCCTCGGGAGCCAAAAAATCTTACCGCATTATAGGTGAAACTGTGTTATAGCGAACTTACTGTGATCTGCTGGAGTGCACAGCCCTGCCCTCCGAGCACAGCTTTACCGCGTTGTATCCAAATTCATGTTATATCGGGTCACGTTATATCAAGGCAGAGGTGTATTGGAAACATTCTTCTCTAGCTAAATATTAACATGATACAATAACCCGTCTGTTTATACTGTTTCCTCCAAACAACAGAAGATCACACTATTCAGCCCAGAGTTGCTTACTTCAGTACACAAACCTACACCAGTAGACAAATTGACATTTCAAATTTGTAGGACGTGTTCTCCTACAATCAGTGCTGTTAGGCCCATACCTGTGGCTCCTTCAGAATCTTAGGACAAATGAGGTGAAGAGACAAAGTAGCTCAAGCCTATTTTAAAATGTACATTTCAACTTATTTTTAAAGCAATTTGAACTCATTTTAGGTCTACGTATTAATTACAGATCAGAGAAACAAAGCAAGTTCAATATGTGTAAACCCATCCCATCCAAAATAGCAAGCTACCCATTATTTGGTTCAAAGATTACATTAGTTGAATAGCGAGCAGAAAATGGGATGTAGAGCCTAAATAGTCAGATAAGTGAAGAAGCTTCTGTACATACAATGCCATCATGACCAGGTTTCAAGCACAGAAAGTTCCTTGAGAAATGGGTCCTTAACTAAAGCTGCCATGCTTTAATAGGCCCAGCAGTAATGCAAAAAGTAGGCCAAGTAGTATGCAGAGAGATTAAAATTACAGAGGCTCAAATTTAATTTCATTACCACAGAGAACATTTTCTATAATCTTGACTTTATAAATCTGTGTTTGTAACAAATTGATCTCTAAAGACTGTAGGTATATTTAGGTCTAAAATGGAGTGATGTCTCTAATAATGAGGGACAGTTGAGTGCATGGGTAATTTTTGGTAATGGAACCTAGCTATTATTGACCAGTGACCCATGTTTCTTAAGTCACCAATACATGCAGATATCTTTCGAACAGCATAGATATTTACAAACGTTATTCTTGATACAACCCAAACTTTTTTGTACTCTGTCTTCTGTGGTGTTATCTACACCTGTCCCCCCAGGTCCTCTCAAGCCACATCAATTTGTTCAAAATCATGCAGCACACTTGACTCATTTGGCCCAGGAGTTATCTTTAGTTTAAAAATAAATAAATAAATAAATAAAATCAACCTGATTGCATGCTTTATTTTACCATGGGATTTCCCACTTGCTGCACAGTCAGAAAGGGTTTGCTCTGACACAGCATTCCATTCCAGCACGTTTCAGAATACAAATGGCCCTGGTCATGCCCTAGAAAAGAAGATTCTCTAACATGAGTCTTGGCCAAACTCCTAATACTCAACCCCACTGCCTTAGGCACTCACCTGTTTGGTCCCTTAATTCCCACCGAGCACCCTCGCAAGGTGAGGACACCTTTGATTGCAAACTCCTATACACTTAAAAATGTAAAAAGGAATGCCAACTGATAATCGAAAGAGGTTTTAAAAAGATCTGACTATGTGAATCATTTGTTCTTCAAAGTTAAATTTGCTTAGCAAACTTTAATGGGGAATAGAGGGAGAGGTTTTCTGACCACAGAAATCCTCCACAAACAGAATGTCAAGCAATAAAAGAGAGGCCCAGAATCCAGCTTTAGTTAGAATTTCCTTGATCTGAAAATATTTATTGTGAATTGTTCCTTTTTGGCAATGCTGCAGTGAAAAAAAAAATCTCCTCGAGAACATATATTTTGCAGTTATCTGAGAATGCCCATGTAATACTCTGAAGAATATCAATGCTTTATAGTAAAGTCCTTACTAGCTTGTCAGTCAGTCTCATGCCACCTGATACAGTCCCTGAGGACAGGAAAACCAAAGAATATAGGTAAACCTGATGTCCTCTGGTATTTCATTTTGTAAAACGTTAAATGTTCTGGTGGCCACTCAAATTTTCGATCTACCAGTTAAGAGAGCTATGAACTGAATTAAATCTGAAATACAAACCTAAACAATACTTCTGTAGCACAGCAAACTACATTGGCAGCATTTCAAATCATGTGAACAATTTGCAGATAGAAATCCACATGAATGAAGTCTTCACTGTTTTGGTTCTCCACAACTAGCACAAGCGCTGGTTACTTTCTCGGCTATGGATCATTTGACAGATTTGTCATCATAATTTTAAATATACAGTCAACACAAAACAGCACAAGAATTTCATTTTTTTAGACCTCAGAAGAGGAAAAATAAGCTATTACAAACAAGTAAACATTCACTTTAACTTATTAATTTATTCCAATTTCTGTAAACCGGTGTTTCTGGCTATTTATAAGTAGGTATTCAGAGATAAAAAATTTGCTACATACCACTTTTATAAGCTGGTTTTCTACTTACCGTTGTCTGTTTTATTTGTATCAAGCTGTGAGGTCTGATTTAAAACAAACCTGCAAAATAATAAAAAAGTTAAAATCTTAGAGTCATCATACTGCTTAGGATCCTGTAAGCATTTGATGACAGATCAGCAGAGCACCAAGTGAGGAGTTTACACACATGGAAGTATTTTATCTTGCCCCAAGTTGTAAGGATCAAAATAGAAAGGCACTTTCTCTCTCACATGCACAGATATCAAGATGACTGGATAACTACTATAATTAAAAAGGTGAGGAGAGACCCTGAATATCTACAGACCTGACACTTGATACGGTAACAAAAATGTACACAAGATATTTCTTTGGTAAACTGTGTGTGCAGAGCAGGAAAATCACATTAAAAAGTCAGGGAAAACCCAACATCTTCAATGTCTGCTACGCTATTTCCCTGGACTGCACCAAGCAGCAAACTGAAAGAATAAGTTCAATACCTGGATGCAAATGGAAAATGGGATGAAACGCAACATGGGTTTACCAAAGGTAGATCACGCCAAACTAACTTGATATCTTTCTTTGAAAAGATCTGACTTTTTTAGACAGAAATGCATAGATCTAATCTATCTGGACTTCAGTAAAGCTTTTGATACAGTCCCACATGGGATATAATTACACCTCTACCCTGCTATAACGCGACCCGATATAATACGCGCTTTAAAGGGTCCAGGGCTCCAGCTGCTGCGGGGAGCCCAGGGCCTTTTAAATCACTGCCAGAGCCCTGCTGCTGCTACCTGGGGCTGCTGCAGCACAGCTCGCCAGCAATTTAAAGGGCCCGGGCTCCCCGCAGTAGCCAGAGCCCTGCCGCTGCTACCCCGGGACTGCGGCAACAGGGTTCACCGGCAATTTAAAGGGCCCAGGACTCCGGCTGCTGCAGGGAGCCCCGGGCTCTTTAAATCGCTGCTGGAGCCCTGCTGCTGCTACCACGAGGCTGCAGCAGCGGGGCTCCACCGGCGATTTAAAGGGCCTGGGGCTCCTCACAGCTGGGGGCCTGGGGCTCCTCACAGCTGGAGCCCTGGGCTCTTTAAATCACCGCTGCAGCCCTGCCACCACTACCCCGATATAACAGCGTTTCACTTATAACGCAGTAGGGATTTTTGGCTCCCCACGACCGCGTTGTATCGGGGTAGAGGTGTAGTTAAACTGGAGTAGATAAGGATTAGTACAAGAATTGTAAAAGACAAGTTGTGCCTAAAGGAGAACTATTGGGCTGGAGGGTGGTTACTAGTGGAGTTCCTCAAGAGCCAGTTTTGGGACTGATCTTATTTAACAGTTTTATTAATGAGGTTATTACAAATAGTGGAAGACTGTTAATGAAATTTGCTGATGACACAAAGTTGGGAGGCACTGTCAATACAGGAGGATCAGAATATTGCAAGAACAATTTGGATGACCTAGAATATCGGTGGGATTGTGTAACTGAGTTGCCTATGATGGTGGGGGACCAGACTCAGTGGTCAAGGGAGTTCCAGTCCTGAGTCTTATACCCCTAAATCTAATGTTTAGAATTGTAGCCAGTTACTTGCAAGGTCAGGAAAGAATCTGTCCCCTCTCCCCCATGCAAATGCATTCTAGGGTGGTTGTTTCCCCCCCCCCCTTTAAAACATCAAAGATGGTCACATCTGGAGATGGGACACCAGACAGGATAAGCTTGTGCTCTAAGACAGAAAAGAGAATTCTCTTTCAGATGCTCAGTCAAACTGATTGCCATATTTGGGATCAGAAAGAAATTTTTCATAAGGTCATATTGGCAGGGATCTTGGAAGATTTTTCACCTTCCTCTGCAGCATGGTGAGCTGGATACTTGCTACAATCACCTCGGTATATCTCAACAAATCAATTCTATCATTTCAGGAGCTTTTCAGTCCCTCCTGTTCTCTGCCTGTGGCACACAATATTTTAGTCTATAATACTTTATTCTAATCCAGGTTATTGTGCTCAATACTGGGGAGGGGGGTTAGTAATATACAGGAGGTAAGACTAGTTGATCTGGTGGTCCCTTCTGGGACTATGACTCAGACTCTATTAGAGAAGACAAGGAAGCAAGTGGGGAAAGTGAGAACGATTTTTCTAAACCACTTCAGAAGAATTATCAACCTTTTTGAGACCAAGTGCTGAAGGACATCAGAGCTGGGCCAAACTAATGCCTTGTCTTCACTAGGAAAAGTGTGTTTTTAAGGTGTTGGCTAACACCCCTTAGTTTTATTCTTGACCAGTTAACCTGTTAAAATCCTAGTATAGACCAAGCAAACTGTAGTCTTAACATGTGTTAGTTAACATGCTTTAGCTAACACATTAAAAATACACCTTCCCCCAAGTGTAGACATGGCTTCAAAGGGCTTTGGCTTCGCTGTTTTAGTTAAGGTGCCATAGATAAGTCACCTCTCTTCTCTGTTCATCCCCTCCAACCAGACTCCAGTCCCAAACTACCAAGTATAATTTTATGAATCCCTGTGATTTGAAACTGGGTCACATCTCCTTAAATCTCATTTTGGACCACATAGATGAAACAATTCTAACAAAAGAGCTGTAGACAGAGTTACCATATATCTGGGTTTTCCTGGACATTTCCTCTTTTTTGATCCTCCACCCTCTATCTGATCAGATTTTTCAAGTAAGAGGAAATGTCCAGGATTTTTGCAGAGCAGACATTGCAGCTCAGAAAAAGCTGGCTCCACATCTGGATTGGTCCCTGCATTGCAGCCACCCGCTCCCATTCCCCCTCACCCAAGCCCTGGCCCCCAGCCCTGGAAAGTGGAAGAGGCAAGGAGGCACTGATGGACAACTAGAGCTGTGTCCGAGGTCTGCACCACTGCCCCCCACGTCGAGAGTGAGGCTGCAAGTACCCCTCCCAATACACATCTCCTCCTGCATCCCCAATGACTCCCCAGTACTCCCAAATACTCCCTTCTGGTAGACACCCCTCCAACAGTACCTTCTCCTCCAGCTGCCCCTTCCCCCCCTGTCTCTGGCAGTGTTCTCTTTTTGGGAATCTGAAAGATGGTAATCCTAGATGTAGAGTAAATCAAGACAGTAGTGAACTCAAAACATTCCATCCCTTCAAATCCTACGGCTTGACATTGTTACGGCCTGTCTTCACTAAGAAGACAATTGAGTTTAAAGGTGACGAGCAATATTTTGAAAAATTGAAATTATAACTTTTGCTTCTTTTATGCTATATGGAGGAAGTCCAGAAGGCTCTCTCCCTTTTCCCCAGCTTTATATTCTACCTTTGAAATGCTGATGTCTTGTTAGATAATATACTCTGGTTTCGCTAGTGGGCCTATGAGAAGACTCAAGGACATATGTGTGAGCTCTAACATCTTGACTGGAGAGCAAAGGTGTGAAATATTTAGGGATGACTTACCCAAAATTATAAAGTCAGTCACTGAAATTAAATAAAAACACAAAGCCAGAGTTTTAAGGATGTGTCTTTACTGCACAGTTAACTTTGGCTTTTCCTTGGGTGTTGCCCCTGACCTCACTCCCAGCCGCACAACTCTCTCACCTGAGTTTAGTTATGCTTTAAACCCAGGCTAGCTGGCCTGACTGGTGAAGATATAAGCTACAGCGCAGCTGCTGCTTTCACTCAGGCTCGTAGCCCAGGCACTTTGCAGTGAGAACACAGGCTAAATCTCTCAATTGCTGAGAGTCCTCTAATGTCTTCCCCCGGTTCCCCCCGTATGCCCAGAAGGACAGAAAAGTTATCTCACAATTCACTGGGAAAAGAATAAAAAAAGACAGGTTCAATTTACTATAGCACAAAAAAACATGGGCTGTGCCCCCAGAAGTCTTAGCAACACACACTGTTGAGGACACATTCACTTGGGTACAGCTTTGCAGTGTGGCTGCTCACACCAGGCTATGCTTACCTGGGTCCTCATACACAGGTGCTGAACGCCTCAGCTAACTCTGCAGTGAAGACATCCCTTTAGGATATGTCTACAGAGCAACTAGACACCCGCGGCTGGCCCGTACCCGCTGACTTGGGATCATGGGGCTTGGGCCGCAGGATTGTTTCATTGCTGTGTAGACTTCTGTACTCCAACACCCTCCTTACCTTTCAGTTTTAGAGCTCAGGCTCCAGACCAAACGCAGACATCTACACAGTAGTGAAGCAGCCCCAGAGCCCAAGCCCCACGAGCCTGAGTTGGCTGCCATGGGCCGGCCATGGGTTTTCTTTGCAGTGTAGACACACTCTTAGACAACATAAGTAAAAGTCCCTTTCCCCTCAGATCCTTCATGCTCTTGGTTCTTGTGATGTCCCCACTTTGAATTCTCCAATTAGCTCATCATAATTCCCTCAAGGCTGGACAGAATTTTATTCCTAATGATAAAAAAGAAGGAGTGGGGGAGGTGGTTTTTTGTTGTTATTAAATTTAAAACTTTTCAGGCCTTGATTATCTATCATAAAGTAGCAAGAAAGGGCACCAGCCTCCCCGCCTTGCAGGTTAATTGTAACAACTCTTATGCTCAACTGTGGCCCAAACACGTTATTAGCAAGTATGATCCAGCCTGTGTGGATAGTGAAATTAAGTTATAATCAGATTTTTAAAATGCTTTAGCCCAAGTCTCTTGCTTTCATAACAAACGTATCTTACACATGCAGAAGCCCAACAACTTGCATTAAAATAAGACGACACTAAAGTAAAACTTTGCACTTTGGCTATGTCCTCAAAGAACCACAGTAGCTCCAACCATGTTTCTCTGACCAGTGCAAACAGGAATTTTTATTGCTAAGAACCATACAATAGAATACTGCCCCCTTGTAGTCAACAGCATGGATTTACCATTATCACAATCTTCAAATCTTTTGACCACACTTCTTAGGGAAACATTAGCAATAACTGTACTTAAAATGTATCTGTAAGTAGCAGGTTTCTGATCTAAATGTGGACAGAACATAGTTCTCTGAAGAAGAAGAATATAGTTTAGTTCTCAAATTAGATTATATAAAATAGCAAAATAAGGCATGTAAAATTAAACTGTATATATTTCTCTTGGGGATTTCCATTTTCCTTATAAGATAGAACAGCTTCTGCAGTCCCCAAATCAGTAGCACATTAGAAGCCTTTCAGGAACAAAATGAAGTACTATGTCTGTAATATACTGGTATAATACTACAGTTGGAATATTAAACTAGGAAACAAGGAAGAGGTCTGCAGAGAAATAATGGTAATAAAAAAAAATCCAGAAAACAGACCCCTACAAGCTGGAGAAAACAAAAAACAAAAAAAATGCAGGATTCCCAGCAAACAAAGACAGATGTTTTAAGCCAAAAATAAAATCTGTAGTTTACCAAAAAAACTAAAAGACTATTGTTCACAAATTGCAGTCCACAAAGTGGTGGCTGGTCAGACAGCAGTTACCAAAAAACCCTTTTCCAATATAAGGATCCCAAATAAGGAATTGCTGTGATTGTAACAGGGATGTTTAGAGATTTAAGGCCACTGCAATGATCTTCTAGCCTGACCTCCTATATAAAAGGTCAAAGAATTTTATCCAGTAATTCCTGCATCAAGCCCACATCCTGTGGTTCAGCTTCAGTATATTTTATAGAAAGATACCTAATCCTGATGTAAAGATTTCAAATAATGGAGAATTCACAACAGGTCTTGGTAAATTGTTCCAAAAGTTAATTTCCCTAATTTTAAAAAATCTGCATCTTGTCTCTAATCTGAATTTCTCTTCTTTCACTGACTCTTATTATGTCTTTGTTTGGTATTATCAGAAATCTCCCTGTCTACTTATTTACAGGCTGTGATCAAGTCACCTCTTAACCTTCTCTTTGATAAGCTGGCAGTTTGAGTGGAAAGAGAAGTGATCCCTGCAACTGTGAATGGGAGGGGTGGTAATTCACAAATCTCTCTCTACTAAAATCTGTTTCATGCTATGAATTTTTGAGAAGCCTTGGACTATACTATTGTGGCCTGTGTAAAGGCTATGATGAATCTGCGTTGATTAAATAGAAGCCTGCAATGCTCCTGTCAACACTTTATATTTTTTCTGAGGGAATCGTTTATCTTCATTTCTGTTTATTCCATTAGGAAGGAGCCCTTTCCCAAATGAATTCTTGTCATTTGCTAAGGAATCTACTATTGCATCCACCAGGGATATTTGCAATTGCTGATCCTAGGTATACACTACAAACTTTTTCTGAATTATATTGATCAGAGATGTGATGAGGTGTGATTTTGACTGACACCGCTGAGCTGGGAAAAACCCTGATCATAGACACAGCTATATCAGCAAAACTGCACTTTTGCTGGTATAACTTATTTCACTTGGAAGGAGGGAGTGGCCCAGAATAAGCAATAATAGGAAAAACAGTTTTACCAGTATAAACTAGACCCACACTATCTGTTAGGTATGAGATTTACACTTAGTAGGATGCTCCCACTCCAAAAATATAATTTGAGAAATGCAAGTTAAAAAACTTTTTATCAGAAGGAAAAGATTCACCATGTTCAAATTCTGGCTTCCACTTGTTGCAGGCCTGAAGTATTAGAGTCTTACCATCATCTTAAAGAAATCTGAAGATCTTAAGAACTAAGGTCAGAAGGATTGGGGGAAAGAACAGAGCATGTACTCACCAGGAAAGTACTAGCTAAACCCCAGCTTCCCCACCTAGGGAAGTATGAAGTATATAACCACCTCATGAGGCACTCCTCTTCACACTTATGTAATTACCTTTGAAAGGGATTGAAAAAAGTAGCATTTATCTTAAACCAGTCATTTCTGAGTCAGTTACTACAGCTGACTCAGCTGTTGGACTGAGTATGTGTACTCATCAGATTGCAATCACCAACATAGGCAATCAGCAAGGCTAACTAGCTCTGTATGGAGGTATACAGCTTCCTGCTCCTTTTAAATGCTTGCATAGGGAGGGACCCTGGAAGATCTTTATGGTTCCAGTTATGAGTCTGAAATTACTTTATCCACATTCAATTCCTAAAACTAAAACTAGTACCCAGGGTGGAGCAATTTAGATCATCAGTTTACATCATGATTTGAACACGATTTTTTAAAAACTGATTTAAATCAGGTTGAGGCTTTGTAAAACTAACATGATAACCTGTGCTACTGAAATGTAAAATTTATAAAGAGCTAAATTAAAAATGCTTTTTTTAGGGCTGTTGAGCAATTAAAAAAATTATCGCGATTAATCACACTGTTAAACAATAACAGACTATCATTTATTTAAATATTTTTGGATGTTTTCTACATTTTCAAATATATTGATTTCAATTACAACACAGAATACGTGTACAGTGCTCACTTACTTGTAATCAAAAATAAAAATATTTGCACTGCAAATAACAAAAGAAATAGTATTTTTCAATTCACCTCATACAAGTACTGTAATAAACTCTCTTTATCATGAAAACCGAACTTACAAATATAGAATTATGTACAAAAAAAACTGAATTCAAAATTAAAACAAAGTCCACTCAGTTCTACTTCTTGTTCAGCCAATCGCTAAGACAAACAAGTTTGTTTACATTTGCAGGAGATAATTCTTCTTGTTTACAATGTCACCTCTAAGTGAGAACAGGCGTTCTCATGGCACTGTTGTAGCTGGCATCACAAGATATTTACATGCCAGATAAGCTAAAATTTCATATGTCCCTTCATTCTTCAACCACCATTCCAGGGGACATGTGCCCATGCCGATGATGGGTTCTACTCGATAACAATCCAAAGCAGTGTAGAGCAATGCATGTTCATTTTCATTATCTGAGTCAGATAACACCAGCAGAAGGTTGATTTATTTATTTTTTTTAGTAGTTCGGGTTCTGTAGTTTCCACACAAGTGTGTTGCTCTTTTAAGACTTCTGAAAGCATGCTCTACACTTCGACCCTCTCAGATTTTGGAAGGCACTTCAGATTCTTAAACCCTGGGTCGAGTGCCGTAGCTATCTTTAGAAATTCTCACATTGGTACCTTCTTTGCGTTTTGTCAGATCTGCAGTGAAAGTGTTCTTAAAACAAACAACATGTGCTGGGTGGTCATCTGAGATTGCTATAACATGAAATATATGGCAGAATGCGGGCAAAACAGAACAGGAGACAAACAATTCTCCCTCAAGGAGTTCAGTAACAAATTTCACTAACGCTTTTTTTTTTTTTTTAACAAGCATCATTGGCATGGAAGCATGACTTCTGAAATGGTAGCTGAACCATGACGGGACATACGAATGTTTAGCATATCTGGCATGTAAATACCTTGCAATACCAGCTACAAAAATGCCACGCAAATGCCTGTTCTCACTTTCAGGTGACATTGTAAATAAGAAGAGGGCAGCATTATCTCCTGTAAATGTAAACAACCTTGTTTGTCTTAGCGATTGGCTGAACAAGAAGTAGTACTGAGTGGACCTGTAGGCTCTAAAGCAGGGGTTGGCAACCTTTCAGAAGTGGTGTGCCAAGTCTTCATTTATTCACTCTAATTTAAGGTTTTGCGTGCCAGTAATACATTTTAATGTTTTCAGAAGGTCTCTTTCTATAAGTCTATAATATATAACTAAATTATTGTTGTATGTAAAGTAAATAAGGTTTTTTAAATGATTAAGAAGTTTTATTTAAAATTAAATTAAAATGCAAAGCCACCTGGACTGGTGGCCAGGACCTGGGCAGTGTGAGTGCCACTGAAAATCAGCTCGCGTGCCACCTTCAACACGCGTGCAATAGGTTGCCTACCCCTGTTCTAAAGTTTTCCATTGTTTTGGTTCTGAGTGCAGTTATGTAACAAACAAACAAAAAATCTACATTTTTAAGCTGCACTTTCACAACAGAGACTGCGCTACAGTACTTCTATGAGGTGAACTGAAAAATACTATTTCTTTTGTTTTTCATTTTTACAGTGCAAGTATTTGTAATAAAAAATAATACTTTGATTTCAATTACAATACAGAATAAAATATATATGAAAATGTAGAAAAACATCCAAAATATTTAATAAATTTCAATTGGCATTCTATTGTTTAACAGTGTGATTAAAACGGCAATTAATCACGATAAATTTTTTTAATCGTGATTAATTTTTTTGAGTTAATCACATGAGTTAACTGCAGTTAATCGACAGCCCTAGCTTTTTTATTTAAATGCCAGGAGTAAGCTATCTTATTTAAATTTTACAAAACTGCTAGAGGCAAAACAAACTTTTGAAAATTAAAACACTGATCCTGCAAGCACTAAAGGGGGTATGTAACTTCATGAATTAACCCACTGACTTCAACTGGACTACATGATTTTAAAGTTAAACATGTGCACAAAAGTGTTTGCAGTATCAGGAGCTAAAACTTTATTTCTCCAGAGGCCTTTGGCCTCTACATTTGCTCAAGAAACCTTCCCTTATACTACAGAGAAGAAAAACAGACTTAGACCAGGTCTACACTATAATCTTATACTGCTATAATAACGTCACTCAGAGTGTCAAAAATTCACAGCCCTGAGCAACATAGTTATCCAGACCTAACCCACAGTAGAGATTACAATGGCAGCTATATCAATGGGAGAAGCCCTCCCATCAGATAGGTGTAGATCTGCCCTTAGCTTCCTGAATCTGCTGCTAGATTTTGCCAGTCATATGAGCTTCTGAGTTTAGAAGAAAACTAATCTCAGAAAAGTTGCATTTATTCCTTTTTCCAATCACCCTATTCGGAGAACTTATAATACACATGCAGAGCTCCCCAAAACCGTGGTCAGGCCTGCAATCTCTCAATTTTCCAGTCTTAGAGAAAGTTTTTATTTGCTGACAGTCCTAATCATAGATGGTGAAGCAGTTCAAAAAGATGCCTGACAAGCACAGGAAACAAACAAAACTGATAGTAACAAAAAACAAAACAAAACAAAACACACCACCACCCAACTTCACAGCCTATACAGTCCAGACAAATAGATTACAAGTATCCACATGCCAAAAAAGAAAACAAACAAAGCAGTGAAGAATTGTGTCACTCAGTGAGAGGGGAAAAAGTAATTAAAGGAGCTAAAATGAGGAGTGAATGAAAAGATACAGAACAAGAACATGTGCTTTATCAATTAAGATACTTACAGGCATGGATATTTATTCCAAACTTCTACAATGCTAGTAAAATGACTAAAAGAGCCCTCCCTCACGTCAGAAAGAAATAAATAGCCAGTAGACTGTAGACTCTTGGATGGACACACAGAATTTACTATTAACAATATAAATGGTTATTTTTTCCCCTCCGCATTCCTAAACAAATAAAAATATTCAATTTTATGACATTTCTGTTAGAGATGGTAGGGGAGGAAAGAGAAAAGAAATCAAATACTATTCTTTTAAAAAACTGTTTGGTCAGTATTCAGTCAAAGCAATGAACAAGTAGATGACTGAACTGTAACTGTACATATGAAAATAGCAAAGTTTTGAAAATATTTTATGGCCTCAAACCCTTACCAGATTACATATGCGTATTTGTTATTTGAAAGTTTACTTACTCTGCAAAAGGAAAATTGCCATGATTGGTGGTAATACTCCACAGAGTTAACCCAGTATTTGGTAAATAAAAATGTGTTTGCCGCCTCTCGCTATGTCAGTGTCTGGTATCTCTTACAATAAGAACTACCATGTAGTAGGATTACATCAAAGATACAAGAAGCAATGCAATTCAATTCTCTACATCTACCTTCTCTTCTGCCATCTTAAGTTACAAGTTAGAGATATCACACCGATACTCCGTTGTACATCTTTCAGCACCACCTTCCACCTTAGTTATCTTGACCAAGTAAACTAGCTGTCTCAATTTCCTTCATCTATATATCTCAAAGCTAACAGCTTCTCTTGAACAAGGAAAGCTAACTCAAACATAATGCAAGTCTCTCTTTCCATTTCACTCCGATCCACAAGTTGCTTCCACTATACATAAGCTTGGCATCATCCTTCGCCCTAAACTTCTTTTAGGTCTATGTGTCAGCAAAATCTCTCCAACGTATTAGCAGTACATGATACTGGCATGATCTGTCACCTGCTGAAATTTTCTGTTTGAATTATAGAAAATTCCTTTTTCGATAGTACCACCAAGTCAAAGTTCTATAATCTCCACTATGCACAAACTACTGCTGTCCACCACCTCTCATTTACAAAGCTGCATGAACATACAAACTCAACACAGAGGAAGACTTGGGCTATACAGATCCTATTTTATTTCTTGGACTTTGTTCCATAGCAACAGCTATTATTAGGGTACCCTAAGTGTTTCCATTCCAAACCACCATTTTCGGTTGCTCATGTCTTCAAACACCTTATAGGCTGAGAAGTTTTAGACTTGACCTCTGCTCCATGGTGAATATTTCTGAAGGTTTTAGCAAGAATAGTTCAGCCATTTTTGAGGAACAAACATTTTTCCCATTACAAAAAAATAACATTGCATGCACTTCTCTTAGATATTTAAAATCTGAAAATAAAACTTTCTTAATTAAGAAGTGCTTGAATGTTTGTGAAACAGTGCATGAGAAAAAGAGTACTATCCAAGAGACAGGCTGGTATCTACAAACTGCTGCCCACTTGGCTTCCACTTCCCTCACTTTTGTTCTGCTTCCTGCTCTGGTTTATATAACTGAGCTGCTAGGGCAGGGAAGAGTCTTGTTGATTATCCCCAGGCTGCAGGTGGCAGGCTACAGACAGTCACTTAAAGGGATAGTAGCCTTTTCTCATGCACTCTTTCCCAGTGTTCCAGTGAAAAAGATTTTATTTGAAAAAACTGCATTTCATGCTTTGTTTTTTAAAAACAAAAGTGCATAAGTCAAGCTTATATATTCAAGTTTAACTTTTCCATTTCCTGACTTGCAGGTTTCACATTTCAACTTTAAAAATAAGTTGTTGTTGGTTTGTTTTTTCCAGAAAAGGGAAAAGCATTTTACTTATAATTGTTTGAGATCTTAAAACAGTTATTTCTTCATCAGGAACTATACTTTCACCAGGTGCTTAACCTATACATTTCAATCCATTCTGTCCCAACTATGCAATAAGATACAGTCAGGTAGAATCCTTCCTGTTTCAGCTGCAGGATCTGGCTTAAAAAAAACCAACCACTAGACATTTTTAGATTATTTTAATATCAACAATGAAGGCTTTGTTGGACTAAAACCCACTGAAGGCTCATTCTTTGAAAAGTGGGATTACATTCTAGGTACCAAATACATTCTGGAAGGATATTGAATTTTTTTCAATATTACTGAAGAGACAAGACTTTCCTTTTGGGATGTTGTTTTCATCTGTCATTTTATAATGTGGAACTAGAAATAAATGCTTCTCTACAAAGAATGAATGATTGGTTTACTAAAACTATATTTAGAACAGTCAAATATTATTAAAAGATTCTAAGAATTCAAACTCTGAAAGAGCAATCCACTTACAGAAATGTAATTATAAAATAAAATTCTGACAAAAATCAAAGTTTATAAATAACTATATGTGAACATACATTCCCATTAAGCATCTCTTTTCCTGAAAGGCAGGCCTTATAAAACATTTCAAATGCTATATGAAACGGTACATTAGGAGTCAAGCCATGTTGTGCTGTAGCAGCAATGATTTCTAGTGGCCATTTTCTTTTCAGTTCTAATACTGTGCCAATTCCAACACTTCTTGCTGCAATCTCTGTTTAAACCCAAAGGAGGCAATTGCTTTAATGCATGGTCTCTCCAGCTATGTATAGTCAGATCCCTTCTTCTTCATTATCTTCTTAAACCTAATGTACATTCTTAATTGTATTTCCTAATCACATATTGCATACCTGTATTTCATATGTAAAAATTATTTGGGTCAATAAAAGTCTAACTTACTACATTTTGTGGACTAGTTTGCATCACACCAGTCAAAACTGCAAGAGAATTAGGGCAGAATGATGGTTATCTTAAATCTATGGCCTACAAATAAAAAAAACAGTAAAAAAAAGAAAAAAAATCCTATTGAAAATTTGAACTAGACAAAGCTGAAATTTCAAGACAAAAGCATTGCTACAACATAAACAGAATTGAGTACTACTATAATGTAAACTGTATTATCTTTCCACCTGTTTAGGTCCTTATATAACTGCACTACTGTTCCCCAAACAACAGAGTACCTGAAGGACAGTAAAAGCAGGGAAAAGTAAGCTACTAAGGATGTTTAATTAAATGTTTATTGCACTTGTTTTTATTAGGAAAGATTTTTAGCCACCAATTTATATATGTGCATCATAGCACCACTATAGTAAGAAGTGATTATTAGAGAAAATACATCCACACCAATCCAAAGTACTGCCTATAGAACTGGGCATAGTAGATCGAAAACGACTGAGAGTCAAGCTATTGCAGTTTAGTAATCCAGTATATATGTACACTACTACAAAGGAGACAATAGACAGAAGCTGGAGAAAAAGAAATAGGAAGGCTTAAGTAACCATTCGCTTAAGAGAACATAATGGCATCTCCAGCAAGGTAATTATGTTTTAATTACAAAAATGCATGTAATCTTTGTCTCTCATTTTACCTTTCAAAGAAAATTTGTAAATAAGGGGCAGGAAATTAAAAACTGCAACTACGGCCATGTCTATACGTACAGCACTGCATCGGTACAGCTGTACCGATACAACTGTGCCACTGCAGCGCATCTGGTGAAGATGCTCTATGCCGACAGGCGAGGGCTCTCCTAACAGCACAAAAAACCCCCACCCCTGCTAGCAATATAAGCTCTGTCGATGGGAGAAGCTCACACAAGCTCTTATGCTGATGTAATGCATGTCGCTCATGGACATGGAATATTCACACCCCTGACAACATTAATTTTTGCCAACAGAGGCTATAGTGTAGACATAGCCTAAGACTCCATATCTAACTCAAGCAGACTTGACTTCTCAATATGGTGATTTAGAAAGACGAAGTCTATTGTCGGTTTCTCACCATCTTATCTTTTAAGGATTTTTTAAAGTGTATTAGCTGTGCATGTGAAAATGTTGGTTTAAAAATTAATTTATTTTGAAATTCTACAAATTTTACAAATTGAATAGAAAAATGTGACCTAACACACTTGAATACAAGAAAGATTAATATAATTCACACCTTCAGTCAATTTGGATTAACTTTCCTGAGTGCCCCCTCTAGACAAGACTTCAATTTTCACTCATTTCCTCTACATAAACTACTCCAGCAAAAACCAGAACAAATTCAGTTTTACTACATCTACAAAGCAGTTACAAAGCTTGTCACTGTAAATAATGTTCCAGAATTCCAAAAGATAATGTGTAATTTCAAGAATCAGCTATTAGATAATTCTTGACTGAGAAAAGTATTATTACAACTGTTTTGTCCAAACATAGAGAGCAAAGATCTCTAGGATTTTACCACTGTCTATAAACAGTTTTAAAGATAGCCTGCAAAAAGAATTTTTTTTAATTGGACTTGTATAAATTCTGCTTCTTTATAAATTCTATCTAGTCTTCTCTAGTTTTACATGAGGAGATGCTAAGAATATGTTGAGAGTTCCATCATCTTAACTGAAAAGGTGCAAGTGTTAAAGGTTTAAACAGACATCTTTTATCCAAAAGGTTAGTCACTGAGGTGAAACAAGTGTTGAGTTATTAAACAAGTCAAAATCCCCTCCTCTCCTCTCAGCTACTCAACTTTCACCATTGTTTCTTGAAATATTATTTCACAAGTCCCCCAGGTGTCACTGTTTCTAAACCTGACGTTAATATTGAATAAATCATGACTTTTTTTATATATCACAAAGTGATAAAAAGGGTATAAGCCCATTCCTTCCCATTTTGCAGGCCACTTTTGAAATAAAGATGTTAGTTCCCAGCAGAGGTTTAAAAAAAAAAGTTGCAGAACAGTAAACCAAAAGGATCAGCTTATACTGTTATAGCTTATTTCCATATGGGAAGGGGAATAAGCTATCCCAATATAAGGCATCTTTGTATCAGTATAACTGCATCCACAATGGGGGCTGTTATTGGTATAAAATTAAACCCTAACCAAAATAATTACATTTGTTCAAAATCTGCACATAAAGCAGTACAACAGCATCTGAACAAGATTTGTACTAGTTTAACTATATTGGTTTAAAAAAGAATTGTTAAACCAGTGCAACTTTCTCCATGTAAATAAGAACTACACGATTATATCGTCTCAAAGTCTAAAAAGAAATGTCAGATGAAGACAAGATCTCAGATTCAAGCTTCTGATCTAGTCTTTAACAAGGAAAAACAAACAGGATGAAGTATTATAGAATTTAGACATGCAAGAGACCATAGAAAACCATTGAGAAGTGACGGTCACAAGATCCTGGATCCTTTTGTTCCCCATTAACTTGCATCAAGATAAACTAAAGACATTTAAAACGTTCTGACTACTACTTTTCTCTATAAGTCATTGCTGTACTCACTATGTTGGATTGCAAATAGATGATCCACGAGACAACTGTTCTATTAAAATGTGGACCTTCTGTAAACATCTGGAAACCCTTACACTAGATCATTTTGCCCATCTCATTGTAAACACAGGATTGTTTTATTTAGTACATTTTCTAGTGTTTTGTCCAGAATAGTTTTAGAAGTGTTGAAGAAAGGAAGCTTCTACCACTTCCTTTGGAAATTTATTCTACTGCCTATACATTTCACCATCAGGTAGATTTTCTCATTTTCTTAATTTCCTCCTAATTCATATTTATAGTGCACACAATGACATAATAGTGAAAGTTTCTCACTCTTGCAGTGAGCTTCACAGAGTCAGATCCCTCTACCCATACAGAGTCTCTCTGACTTCAGTAGTGCTCCACGTAGGGCAGAGGTCTTTCTGGGGAGAGTTCATTGGAAGATCACAGCCTAAATAATTCTTCTCCCTCTTTAGTGTTTACACCTTTCAAATATTTGTAGGCACTGTACCCTTCACATCCCCTTTTGCTAAGTCATCACTTGCCCAAGCTATACAAATTTAGCTCTTTTAATTTTTATTCAAATTAATCCCTCCAGCCACATGACAATAGATGAACAACAAATTAACTCTCTCAACCTTGCCAATATTATGTTTAGTTCTGGATGTCAAATTAGCATAATATTCCAGGTACGATTGTGTGAGTTTCACAGACTAACTTCCCTCTCTGCTCCATGATTCCTTTTCATATGCAGCCAAAAATTGCACTGGCTTTTTTTTTTCCTGCCAGCTTATACTGCGAGCTCTTGCTGTCCAGTTTGCTTTCCATTACCATATGTCTCTTTCAGAATTAATGCTTCCCAGGTTTCTCCCCACTATTAAGTATTTGTTTCTGATAAGTTTTCCTTCCCCATGTATATAGCTTGCATTTTTTCCAAGTTACAGATATTTATATATTAGCTACGTTTTGGTGAGGAAATTGATATCCCTCTTCCAATTTCTACATGATAATATCCCATGATGTGAAATTTACACAGGATGTTTCAAAGAAAAACATCATTGAGACAGGCTAGACAAGAGACAAACTTTCACATATTTCTGGCTAAGGTATATTACCAGAAGGCAAGGGGCGGGGGGTGGGGAGGGGAGAAGCGGGAGTAACTGGATAAGCAAAGAGAAACTTGTCACTTATTGGATTAAGGGAGATAGCAACACACACCAAAAGAACTCTGCTAGAAGTATGTTTCAAATTTGCTTTAGCTAAAATTGACAAAAATCCAGAACAGATGGGGAAAATCATAGATTTTGCACTTTATTTTAGCTGTTCCCAGAATAAACCAATTAACTTCAGAATACAGACCCCAATGCCAGGTTTTTAACTGGAGGAAAAGTGATTCCAGATGAAGAAGTATTTAGGTAGAAAATATTCCACTATCTAGTGGAGAGTACCTTGTCCTACCAGTATATAGTTTATGTAACCTGTGCCAAAGGGCCCAGAACCAAGAATCCTCTTAAAACAAACCAAAATGAGCACTCAGATTAAGAGAATGGGCAACACTCACTGTCAGTGAGGCTTTTGACCATCTAAGCTTTAAAAATTGACTAAAAAGGCCAATTAGATGATGGTTCCAATTAATTTATGCAGAGACAATATCTGAAATCTCCACAGTCTGTACCCCTGAAGTGAATCCAATCCTTACAGGACACACCAGGACCCATAAAACAGGGGAGTTCATGGGAGCACTAATGTAGCAAATATATTGACTGACAGAAAGAAGGGAAAGCGGCCACCTTTTTAGTAAAAAATCTGAATGGCTTCCCTTTTGGGATAGGAACAGCAGAGCCAGCTCCTTTCCAACAACAGAGAGGAAACACCTCTCCTTGTCCCGACAGAATTCTGATGAGGAATGGGGTACAAGATGGAGGAGTTAGAGGCAAATTGCCCAATGATTAATTAGAAGGCAAAAGAGGAAAAGTTCTGAAGGGCAAAGATAATGAAAACAGCCTCAGAATGGCACGATGGCCTAAAATGCGTCTAGGTCTGCTGGCCTTGAAGTTGTCACCTCAGTATTTTCACCTGGGAATTTTGCAGCCCTAAGTTTGACTGTTAGTTTGTTAGTGTTACAGCACTACAAGTTAGGATTTTCAAGGGTAAACATAGCACTCCATATTAGTTTCTGAGTAGGGCCCAGAAGTATCATATCTGATACAGAATGCTCAGAGAATGCTTCAGAAAATTAATCCTTCTGTTTAAACACTTCAGGGATGTAAATACCAAAAAAAAAAAAAAAATTCCAAGAGTATCTGGAATGTATCTTAAAGCGGGTTACTTTGTCAATCTGAAACCAGAAATCGTTCTGAATATTTTTACATTTCCCATTTATTTAACCTCAAAAACCGTCTGCAGAGCCAATGAGATACTAGAGTTGCTATCTATAAGTCTGGTGAAGGAAGAATACAGAAAAGCTTAAGGAATGTTTAGACCAACTGAAATCAAATCTCCTTGAATAAGTCAAAAAAGTGACATTGGGAGGACAGGCCAACTTCTTTAAATCTTTTTCTGATTTAAGAATATTATAAACAAAGGTATAGCAAGGGAATTAGTATGCCACCTGAAAATTTCTTGAAGACTGACAATATTTAGAAAAAAAGCCGACAACAAAGTGTCTTTTTCAACTATTAGTTAATATTGCTCCCAGGTGTGCATCCTTAAGTTTACCATCAGGCTGTGTGTCTGTGTCAGAGGATGAAGGACAAGACTCTAGAGAGAAAAAGAAGAGAGGTAACTATCTTTGAATTAGTAGTGCTGTCCCCAGATGACATTCAAGTGAAACTAAATTTGAGCAAAGAATGTCACTGACAAATGCTTGTGCTTCAGAGCACCACTTTTAATTCTCAGTACTCTCCCAATTAAGCTGATCCTTAACATCAAGCATTTTTCTTTAGTCGATTCCTTAGATGACACAACCTACTTTAAGACTAAGAATTAAGGCTAATGAAACTGTATGAATTGAAAAACATGAAGATATGAGCATATGTTGTTTTAGTTTAATTTGCTGGGTCCTTGAATTTGTTGTAAGAAGAAACTCTGAAAATACGACCTGGAACAATACTAAAAAACAAATGGGAAGAAGACCCTCAACATAAATAAAAGTTTGTTCAAATTTTCAAACACAGTCTGGTCTGAGGCAACAAGGAAACTTCTTTTGAAACAGCTCCTCTCAAAGCTATTTTTCCCTCTCCTACATTAGCTTAGAACCTCGTTCCATCACCGTCATTTTGAAAAAGCTCGACCTGAGGTGCCCACAATACTGACAGACTACTTTTAAAATTCTTCCAGGTCTATCTGCACTGGGTAAAACCAAGTTAATGTACAATGTATAAATAACGTTCCACTAGGTCAACTTTCCAATAGTTTGGCCATCCAATGTTAAAAACCATCTTAGAGCCCAGAACTATTTTTAAAACAAAATTTTAACAGCTGAACTTATCAGCTAAACCACATCAAAACCAATTTAGCTGAAACGGTGTTTAAACAGTTTATCAATTCTTCAGCTGAGCTATACAGTGCCTTAATACTTCCTCACACATCAATCCTTCTAATCTCTTGGTCAACTTTGTTACACTTGTCCAAATTCTCTCTAGTTTCTTTCTAATATAAACTGCTCAGAAATGAACAAATTAGACTGCACCTAGAATAATCATTTCAGTTTTTACCTATATTCAAGAGTTAAGACAAATTAACTAGCAGTGTGAAGTTAATACGAATAAATTAAAGCATATTAGTTCACTGTGGCTTAGTTCACTGTGGAAGATTGACTGGTAACTTCCAATGCTACTTCCCCCAGGACCCTCAAACATTTAAAACCTCCTGATTCGAGGGCAGAGCTAAGGCAGTACACAAGTGGAATCAGCCTTCTCAATCTCCCCCACTCAGTTAGACTTAAAAAGAATCAACACTATGCAGCCACTTTCCTTCTTGGAGGATCAGGTTGAGATAATAACCCCTTTTGACTTGTAGGTTATTAGTCCATTAGGGGCCAATTAAATTTGATCACTACCAACAAAGAAAGCACGCTGCAGGGCCCCTTCTTCTGGCTGCAGAGAGCTGAACAAGGCTCCCTCCAGGCCCATTACTCAAGCTCCAGAGACTGACCATGCAGGATTTGGACTGCAAACCTCTTCTTGGTACTATGCCCAGGTGACAGATCTAACAATAAATAAACTAAAGATTTGGGCTTTAAGCAGGAATCACTAGGTGAAATCTGGTAACCCATGTTATACAGGAGGCCAGATTATATGATTGTAATGGTCCCTTCTGGCTTTAAAATCTATGAATGTACTGAAGTACCTGTATGGTATCTTTGTAAATATTGTGACACTTCAGTTCTACTAGAGTTCAGATGGTGTCTTCCAAGTTCTGTTTCCAATACTGATTCCAATGCACAAATATAAAACGTGAAGCAAACTGACTGGGAAGCAGTACTGCAGAAAAGGATCTAGGTTATAGTGGATCACAAGTTGGAATGAGTCAACAGTGAGATGCGATGACAAAAAAGGCAAATTTATTTTGGAATGTATTAACAAGCGTGCCAGATGTAAGACATGGGAAATAACTGTTCTGCTCTGGTCAGCGCAAGTGATGCCTCAACTGCAGTACTGTCTCTTATTTTTGGGCACCACACTTTAGGAAGGATGTGAACAACTTGGAGAGTCCAGAGGAGAGCAACAAAACTGGTAAGAGGTTTAGAAAATATGACATATGAGGAAAGGTTGAAAGAACTGGGCATTCTTAGAGAACACTCAAGAAGGGACATAACAGCATTTCAAATACATAAACTGTTTTTATAAAGAGGACAGTGATCAACTGTTCTTGTCCTACCCTTGGTGGACCTAAAGAAGTAATTGGCTTAGTCTGCAGCAAGAAGATTCAGAATAGATATCAACAAGTTTTTCCTAACTATAAGGATAGTTAAGCACTACAACAGCTTACCTAGGGAGGTTGTGGAATTCCTGTCATTTGAGGTTTCTAAGAACAGGTCAGATAGATGAACACCTTTCAGGGATGGTTTAAGTATACTTAATCCTGCCTCAGTGTATGGGAGTGGTCTACAGATGACCTCATCAGGCTCTATAGTTCTATGATTCTCCATCTCCAACCCACCCATTCTTTATAACTAACCTGGGTAATTCACCAATGCCTTCTTTCTTTTTTCTACTTCAGGAAAGTTGTCACAGTACAATATCAATCCCTTGCTGACTACTCTTTATAAAAATGCAGTCTATCTGGTTATTTGTTTTTCATTTCACAGAAGACAGGACAAAGTTTTCAAAACAAGTTTAGAATTTGTCAACTTCAGTGCAATGTTCTTATAAAGTGTACTAAATCTCTGATCAAGTACAGCAAAGATCAACTTAGTGCCTTGATTGAGGCCAACCTAATTAAACAAGAGTAAGGGAACCAGGAGTTGCTAAATGCAGGAGGACAAAGTACACACACAAACATGGGATAGAACTGGGAAGAAATAAACTGCAATAACTATTGCTGCCATCCACAGATTCAGTGCACCAGGGTGCAATGCATAAGCACAGAGCGAGACATGATCCCTCCCCCCTCTTATTTTTTTTGCTTTTTCACTCAGACCAGTACTGGCAATGTTTACACAGTACTAGAAGCATTTTTGTGTGAGGACACAAACCTTGTCTACATTAGGAAAATTTTCTAAAAATATCCCACTATGCCTAGAACTGGTCCGAGTAACAAGAGCACAAAGTTTCATTGATATGGTGGTATAAAGAGGTCGAGTTGTAGGAACCGTGTCTATACAAGGGTTCCACTCATGCCAGTGGTAATACTGGACATACAATTTTTGGTAAAATTCCCTAAAAGTATACAAAGCATAAAAACAGTGAATTCTAACAAGTGAGGCACTGTCCTGAAAAGTTTGAATAAGGTAAACTAGATGCAACTGGTAAGTAGAAAGCTTTTCCTAGTGAACATGAGTCAAATTATCTCTCTTGCAGCTTTAAGATTTCACTTTAAGTTGTTTCTAACCCTTAAGGTTTGCAAAGAAACTTTCAAATACGAAATGAATGTACACCAGTTCATTTTTGATTCTGCATAGAGCTCCAAATCTGCTGTCCATTGTGGCATTCTAAACTGCCACAAAGTACAATTAACAAGACTGGTCAGTTATCATTCCCTTCCAACAGCTACAGCAGACACAACTTAAAATTTAAACAGACACCATTTATTCAGAAGCTAACACAAAAGATGGAGCCCCAAAAAGGGTCAGCACAGCCTTCATGCTACCTCAAGTTGTTGGGTAGGAGTGCAGTGTGCTTTGGACAGCTCCTAGGTAAAAATCCCAGCATCCTCCCTTCCCAGGAGCTGGACAACAAAAAGTAGCTAAACTTTTCACCAGACAATATAAGGATCATCTTTTCAGTTTACCACAAAATGAATCATTATAATGTTATACAGTTTGGCTTTGTTAAGGAATACCTCATTTTTCTTCCTTTTTTAACATATAAAAGTTTAATAATCCACATGTACAGCAGAGGACATTACTTAAGAAACACTAACACATCCAATGAAAGCTACAGAATTTACACTTCGTTTTGCCCTGTTTTCAGTGAGCCATAGGTCTGTAAAGTGAGCTATTACCATGTAGAATTGCCAATTACTGATCCAAAAATCGGTGCCCCTACAGAAAAGCTGGGATAATCCTGACTTCATCAGTGACTGTAAAACAGCTGAAGGGCAGCAATTCTAACTCCTCCTCCCACAAGGCTTTCTGATTAATATCCTATTTGCTTGATTTCTTTTGCATTTGGAAGTCCCGTAACATTATCCAATTGTGGCTTCATATAAATAGTGGTAACTGAAATTTATAAAAATAAGTGTCCCTCAAAATAATTTGAGAATATATATTTGTTTATAAAGTCAATTTGCATCATTTTACTTCCCTTATTAAAACTGAGTAAGGGAAATTGCAAATTTGAACTGCACGACTACATTTAAAGAATTGCAATTCCATTTTTAGAAAATTTAAACTTTTACAATGTCATAGACATGTCACTAATTAGTTATTTTAGGCACCTTGGAAGTAGTCATCCATACATTGACACTATACCAGAAGTTCTAGCAATCACAGAACTGGAAGGGATCTAGTCCAGTACCCTGCACTCATGGCAGGACTAAGTATTATCTAGATCACCCATGACAGGTGTTTGCTTATGGAATCTCCATCATTGGAGATTTTTAAGAGGTTAGGCAATTTATTCCTGTGCTTAACCACCCTGACAGCTATGAAGTTTTTCCTAATGTCCAACCTAAATCTCCCTTGCTGCAATTTAAGCCTATTGCTTCTTGTCCTATCCTCAGAGGTTATGACGAACAATTTTTCTCTCTCTTCCATGTGACAACTTTTTATGTACTTGAAAACTTATGCCCCTTCTCAGTCTCTTCTTTTCCAGATTAAACAAACCCAATTTTTTCGATCTTCCTTCATAGGTCATGTTTTCTAGACCTTTAATCCTTTTTGTTGCTCTTCTTTGGACTTTCTCCAATTTATCCACATCTTTCCTGAAATGTGGCGCCCAGAACTGGATACAATACTCCAGCTGAGGTCTAATCAGCACAGAGTAGAGTGAGAGAATTACTTCTCGTGTCCTGCTTACAACACTCCTGCTACTACATCCCAGAATGATGGTGGGTTTTTTTTTGTTTTTGCAGTAATGTTACATTGTTGACTCATATTTAGCTTGTGGTCCATTATGACCCCTAGATCCCTTACCACAGTACTCCTTCCGAGGCAGTCACTTCCCATTGTGTATGTGTGCAACTGCTTGTTCTTTCCTAAGTGGAGTACTTTGCATTTGTCCTTATTGAATTTCATCCTACTTACTTCAGACCATTTCTTCAGTTTGCCCAGATCATTTTGAATTATAATCCTATCCTTCAGAGCACTAACAACCCCTCGCAGCTTAGTATCATCTGCAAACTTTGTAAGTCTACTCTCTATGCCATTATCTAAATCACTGATGAAGATATTGAACAGAACTGGACACAGATCCCTGCAGGACCCCACTCATTATGCCCTTCCAGCTTGACTATGAATAACTAATAACTACTCTCTGGGAATAAATTTTCCAACCAATCTGAACTTCATACTGATTTACTCCTAATATTAACATTGCCTTGTCCTCGTATGAATTTCAAGAAATGCTGAAAGACTAAACATCATATCATCATTCATTTGGTCAATTACACAAGTAATTGTTAAAACTGCTCAAAATCAAAAAGTAATTCTTAGAATTCTAATTATTTACAGATGGAGCTGGTGAATTTAGTCATTTCTAAAGTACTAACTCCGATTCCATAAATATTAATATCATGCTTATGCCAGTTTGAAAGGAAGTTTTAAATATTATCAAGTTCACTAAGAAACATTAAATAAACTGGTTAACATTGGGTGTAGGCAAAAACAAAAATGCATACTCACTGTCAAGCCAGTTCTTCCCCCTTAAACCTAAGTGGCAATAATAAACTGTGCTTATTCATCACAACAGCTGCCGTATACTGCTAAACAGCCAAAGTGCACACAACTACTCATTTATCTTACACTTCAAGTAATACAAATCAAGGAATCAAAATAAGTGGATTTCTCTTATTCAAAGAATGACTATTTAAATTTGAGTATTGTCCAATTCTGAGCAAAACACAACTCATACCCAGATCTAGGATGACTGCTACAAACTGAACAACAAGTAACATTACTCTTCCTAAAGAATATGTACTCATGTCAACAATTTGGAAATCTTATATTAAAGTCTATCCAAAGTCAGTGCCTTTTCTTGGCAGGCAGCAGGAACGGATTTACCATGAAACGAACCGAGGTGGCACAGGGCCCCCAGTAATGGGGGGGGGGGTGCGATGGGGCAAAATACAGGACAAATATCTGACAACCAGCATGAGTCCCAGCTGCTGGCGCAGCAAGGCTCAGGCAGGCAGGCTGCCTGCATGCTGTGGCCAGTGGCCCCATGCCACTCCCAGAAGCGGCTGGCTGCTGGCACATCTCTGCGTGCCCCTGCTGGGGAAGAGGGACGCAGCTCAAGGGGCGCAGAGATGTGCTAACAGCAAGGCTAAGGTGGCTCCCTGTCCGCCCTACCTCCCTCCCTCCATGTCACTTTGCTCCTGGAAGCAGCCAGCACGTCCCTGTGGCCCTAGGCGCGTCTCTCTCTGCATGCAGCTCCCACTGTCCAGGAACTGTGGCCAACGGGAACTGTGGGGGTGGCGCCTGCAGGCAGCACCACGCAGAGACCCCCTTGCCTCCCCCACCTAGGAGCCGCTGCTGAGGGGTGTGTGCGCCAATCGCTTCGGGGTCCACCCCACCCAAGGTAAGCGCTGCCCCCCTCCCACACCCTAAAACCCTGCCCCAGCCTAGAGCCCGCACCCAGCACCTGAACTTCCTCCCAGAGCCCACACCCCTCCCCCCTCTTCCCACACCCCAAACCACTGCCCCAGCCCAGAGGCCACACCCAGCACCCAAACTTCTTCCCTGCACCCCAAACCCCACCCCAATTAAGGTACCTCACTTTATTTTCATTTACTTCCCATTACTTATAATATAGGAGGAGGATGAAGAAAAAAAAATGAAAAACGGAAAGATGAGAGAATGTTCTTTTTCTTGGCTGGATCCCAAGGGGGGAGCTCCCGACAATGAAGCTGTGTATAGGGCCTCACTAATTTTGAGTCCGCCACTGGCAGGCAGCTGTCATCTCAGAACCTAATCAAATCCCACACAAAAAGTATTGCTGTATCTATGGTAAAATTCCATGAATTAGAAAGAAGTGAAGGAAACTATACTGAATATGGCAGCACATAGCAGAGAGAGGAGGCATATTCCTATGGCCTCTGAATAATACAAGTGTGAAAGTCCTGATGTAAGTAGTACACACACAAATGGAACAGCAAACATTCAGAAGTTTTTAATGTTAAGGGTAGCAGCATGTTCGGACAAAGAAGTGCATGAAAAAGGAGGCTCTCTCTCTCCCCACCCCTTTTTTAAAATGAGGAAAAGGCATTCCTTCAAAGATACTTCATGTGATTTGACATCCTTTTAAATTCATTTTTGGGACCACCCAGCTTAGCAGCATCCATCTGAGAAACAGCTTATATGTAAAACATATTTCTGTGCAATTTTAATTATCCACCCAAAGTTTTACATACCTGGCCAATAACCTGAAGTACTTTTCTATAACTAGGACATGCCTACAAGAGAAAATTGTACTGGCTTAATTAAAAAAAAATGTGATTTAAAACCAATTTATAGTTAAATTGGTGGAAAATAATAGGAACACTTATTTTGGTATAAAACTATCTTATGATTTTAAATTGATAAATCTATTTATGCTAAATCAAAATAAGCAGCTCTTAAATTGAAGTAAATGTCCACACAGCGGTTTGCACCAGTCTAAATCAGTTTTAAAAAAAAAATCAATTTAAGCTAAACCAGTCAAAATTTTCAGTTTCATGCCTTTGGAAAAAAACAATGACAGTACTGTATTTCTACCATAGACTACAAATAAAACTGCCTTATGTTCAATTTAATTTAGCTCTTTCAAAACACAAAGTTAATACTGGTTACACTACCTTGAGATACCAGGCAGCAAAAATCTTAGAAAGATGCCCTCTCCTAAGAGCATTACTTATTATGCTTATTGTTGAAGACAAGGAATTCTTTTCTTCTTTAAAAACAAACAGTGAGGAGAGGGAAAGGTTTGAGTTCCACAGAGTTCACATACTCTCGTTGTGCCATAATCAATAGCAACTCCCATCTGGCTACTGCATCGGAGGTCCAAGTATTTTCACTGAATCCAACTAATTGTGAAAATAATTTCTTCATGAAACTGTAATGGGAATTATGTAGCCACTCTATACTTTTTTCCCCCCAATTTTAAACTCAAACAGCTTTTGTAAGTCTGTAAGTAAGCCTGTCAGTGCTCAAAATTAAAAACCTACAGGTCAGTAACTGTATACTTAATACTGTCCATCACTTTAGCATTTTTTCAAAGTGTGTGTTTTCTAGTTTTGAAGAACTTGAAGCAAAAATGCATGCGCATTAGTACATTTGGTTTATACATACAGCTATACGCACAAATCTTCTTGATGATAAAATGCAGTCATCCCTTAAATTCAAGAAATATCCATAAATAAATTCAGAATGCAGTTATTTCAAAATGGAAAATATTACTACCATTGTTCATTATCCTGTTTATTCAACTGCTGACGCTACCACTCTGACATATGTTCCAGTCAAGTGTTACATTGCTAGAGAAGACATGTAGGATGCTCAAAGTCATCATCATCTTCTCTTCTGACTACCCAGGTCAGCTAAATGGAAACAGCAGAGATAGGTTTCAAGATAACACTGCAAGAAAACATTTTTAACTCAAAAACTTTATAAGTACTTTGTATTGTTTTGTAGATAGCATCTAGCACTACTGAATCTAAACGATTTATAGATATTGCATATTCTGCAGAAAATTCAGAAAGTAGGAGAGGGAAAGGTGTTGCACTGAAATCAGAGGAAAAGCACTGAAATGCAGAGTTTTATATTAAAATGTATGAAAGTCATACAAGGAGTATACAGACACAGTGTTCTGGCTTTCCTTTAGTTATTTCCATTACAAGAAAAGAAATTAGTGAAATTAGTGACCAATTTATTTTTGCATCCCTTCTCTCATACATGTTTATTTGAGAAACAGAATGTCACTTTTTGACGCAAGACAAACATCCAGTTTTAAAAGCTTAATTGAGATGGCTGTGGAAGTAATACATAAATTAATATTCTGAAGTTGATTGCAAATTCTGGTTGTAATTCATTAATATTTCTACACCACATCACTTTACTATCTTATTGACAGGTTTGCAACAACAGCTCTGATTATAAGTCAGTGTAATAGGACTGTCACACTGCACTGCTCCTCCATGCACTCTGCTTAAACTCTTCTCCAGTAAGGGAATTGCTGAATTCTCTCTGCATCTAAGTGATCCGTTAGCAGCTTTTCAAGATTTATTTTCTCTGTCTAATCACTCCACTCCTGCAGTCTTCAAAATCAGCTCATCATGTAATCCTGGTAGTGAAGAATTTTATGCAGAAGGGTTAAATTAAATTGTGGAAGTCTTGAAGCATCTTACTCATTTTAGTGTAGTAAGATTCTTCTGTTTAAAATTATTTCATATCTTGAACCAAACAAGTAATTTAGAACCTACTTTTAATGGAAAAAATATTATGAAGAATTCCTGATATAAAGCTACATACAGCTATAATCCCATCATGGAGTTTGAGAAACAACTATTCAAGGGTTGCTCTCATGGTTTAGGTCCTCATTAAGATACCCAAGATAAAATGGTTGCCTTGGCTGGGTGCATATGGTTTCTAATATGCTTCTAACTACTAAATTCCATGACGCAGCCTTCATAATTAAATTAACTGCTAGAAAATCAGAATATCACTTTTCAATACTGCAACTGAGATTTTGCTTAAAGTGTTATTTTTCTGCAACACCAATGGGAACCTATTTGGGCACATTTTTATTAATGGCATGTCCTATCTTACAGTCCACAGAGCCACAATGCATGCTTTTTCAACAGGCCTAAAATAGATATAAGGCATTGAAGAAAGAAAACTTATTTTGGGATTTTGAACAAGTTGCACAATGGCAAAGGGGCTTCAACTTAAAATTGTATCTGGACTCAGATTTTTTTTGAACACCTGAACGACTAACTTTTCCTTACCTATTGTAAGTTAAAGCATGTGAAGCATGTGCCCAGAAGACAGTGACGACGCCACCATATTCATAGCACAGGCTTCTCAGACTCCACAATGGGCCACAAACTTGCCAGCTTCAGTAACAATGACATACGTTTTGCTGACCTCCCGGCTTCATGCAAACGGGACAAATGTTGGAACAGACTTAGCACCACACCCAAGTGGGGACGCCACTCTCTGCCACCATGACCACGCACCCAGCTGGGCACGGGGTGTGGCAAGCCCCACTACACTGCCGTGCCTAGAGGTGGCACCGGAGTTGGCAGAACCCACCACGCTCTTTTTCCACACCCAGGGACATCGGGCCCGTCAGACAGCACTAGTGACCCCGGCTGCCCTGCAGCTTCTGCAGCTTCCTATCCCAGTCACCCTCTGGGCGCCCCAGCGGGGCCCTGGCACCACTGGATCGGGGCTTTACCTCTCCTCCCCGCGCCCCAGCTTCCTCTCGGCTCTGCCGCCCGGCAATCCCGCGCCCCTGAGGCGACGCCGGGCTCCCCCAGCTCCTCAGCGCCTGGCAATGGCGGCGGCCCCGCTCCCCCTCCCAGCTCCTCGCTCACTGGCTGCGCCGCTTCACGTGACCGAACAAAACCCTCCTCAGCTCAGCCCTTTGTGTCCGGCCCGGCCAGGGCAGCGGGGAAGCCGCCCGCTTGCCCGCGCGGGGCTCCGGGGGAGGCCGCTGAGCCCGGCCGCAGCGCCGCCTCCCCGGCTTCGCCTCTGCTCCCCACCACCTACCCTGCAAGGGCGGCCGGGGCCGAGTCCCTTTGCCGCACCAGCTCGGCGACGGCGGCGGCCATGTTCCCCGATGCGGCAGGATGGAGGGGACGCCCCCGAGCCGCTAGGGCAGCCGGTTCGCCCCCTCTCGGGTGTCTCCCCCTGCCCGCGACCGCGCGTTCCGCCCTTTCCCCGCGCGCCCCCTCCCGCAGAGAGCCACGCTCCCCTCCCCCACTGTCAGCGCCGGGAAAAAAAATCCATAACGGGAAACTCACGGGCTCGCCAGGGTGTGCGTCACACCGCGGTTACGTCCCACGCTCAGCGCCATGACGTCACCGCGCAACTCCCCCCCACAGTAACATTCGTCGCCCTCTCCCCTACTGTGGGGAAGAGGGACGCAGGCGTGTAGGTTTCCCGCACCAGCGCATCGTAGAGCCCCACCCTGAGGTGTCAGTGGAAGGCGCACAAGTGCCCCTGCTCGAAGTGGGTGGTTGAGCAACGTGGCTCTAGGGGCTGGCACTAGGGGTGTCGCACTCCCCGTGCACTTTGCCAGGAACCCAGCCAGTGCTCACGCACAGGGCGCGTTACTGTAGCAGCCAAAGGCTCCAGCTGAGATCAGGGCCCCTAGGCACTGTACACGCACCTCATAAGAGACAGTCCCTCCTCTGGAGGGCCCAGTCCTACTGACTCTGAGGGGCGGAGCCCTGTGTCGGTGTAGATCCTCCCTGAAGTCGAAATGCAGAACCAGTTGCAGGACTGGGAACTAAAGGGGTGGGGGGGATTAGCAGTAGGAGCTAGGCTTTACTGGTAGGGAACCAAGGCACATTGCTCAAGAGTTTGTAGATTGTCCTGCATGTCAAACTGACTCTGGAAATCTCACCTGTCACACAGCCAGGTCAGCCAATGGCCCACAAGGCAGAGTGAGATCTTGCCCTGGGGAAAGTGCCCTCAACTGGGAGAGCTGCAAAGAATCCTGTGGCACCTTATAGACTAACAGACGTTTTGGAGCATGAGGTTTCGTGGGTGAATACCCACTTCGTCAGATGCATGCATCTGACGAAGTGGGTATTCACCCACGAAACCTCATGCTCCAAAACGTCTGTTAGTCTATAAGCTGTCACAGGATTCTTTGCTGCTTTTACAGATCCAGACTAACACGGCTACCCCTCTGATACTCAACTGGGAGGTAGGAGAATGAGTTGTGGTTTCTCCTATAACGGCTGCTGTTTATATTTCTCTGCACATTGGAACAGCTGTTGTGGAGTAAGACCTCATACCTTACCCTAAAAGGCAGCTCTGTGTCATTCCAGACTGAAGTGAGCTGAGTGGTTGCACCAGGGCCCAGCTAGGAACAGAATCTGAGATTCTAACAGGGCAGCCCCAAGTCTTACCACTGAGTTACGTGGCCTTTCAGCTCTACGAAGTTGGCTCCCCTGTCTGTAACCACTCAGCCTCTCTCTGCTCCCAGAGCCAGGAATAGAACCCAGGCATCCTGATCGGGACTCTGGAACTTGGGGCGTGGACTGCAGTAGCACCCCCGGCTTAGAACACGTGGCTTCCAACACATGCAGGTTTTCGATAGCTGTCAGCACCCCCACTAGAAAAATAGTTGCAATCCTCTGCCAGAACCCTCCGCCACAGCTCCCTTTAGTGACTGGTCTACATAGAGGATCAATTACTCCTTTTGCTCAAGTAGTACTGTAGACATCTGTGCTGAACGTCCAGGTTCAAGGCTAGCCAATGCCCCACGTGGGGTGACAGAAATTTGTTTCCTTTTTTAAAAAAAAACAAACCAAGGTGTTCTTAATTCACCCAAGGAAGAAGCATCCTTAGCAACAGAGTTTATAGTTTAAAAACACTGTAATCCATCATCGATAGTGTGACAAACAGCAAACCTCACCGGCATGCATCACATGTTCAGTCGCTTGCATCGTGCACTGGCAACAGTCGAAGGTTGAAGAAGCACCTGCAGGGCTGAATTAATCTTTTGTAAGCCCTGTGGCCCCTTCCCTGCTCTGCTCCAAGGCCCCATCCCGGCTGGGCCTCTTCCCAGTGAGGCCCACCCACTGCTCGCACAGGTAGGAGCAGTCGGAGAGGAGCATCCACTGCCAAAACCAAAAATCAGTGCCTTTGGTGCTGCGACAGCAGCCGCCTCTGGCTTGCAGTGGATTCCATTAGATACAGGGTTTACAGTTTGCTTCAATGACTTTCAGAACCTCCCCCCCAAAAAAAAATTTGTTCCAACACCCCTGCACATTCCCCCTGCCCTATTAAATAAAGCTGCCCCAGCCCTACAAACAGCAAGAGAGAGGCATGGGCCAGGTCTGGAGAGTTGCAGCTCATAGGATAGGACTTGAGGCAGAGTTCACCCTAGTCATAGTTTGACTTCTATATTTGGGGGAAGGGGAGGAACTCCAGCCAGACTAAGGGGTCTGTGGGTCTGTGTGTAAATTCCACACTGCCCCAGGCTTGCGGTGGGGGAGGGGGCAACCCCACAATAGGTTTACCAACTTTGGTTGGACAAATTCCTGGAGGTTTCATCACATGATATTATCTTTAATTAAAGATTAATCTTTAATTCCTGGAGGGTGGGCAACCCTACCCCACAGGCTGGAGAGCCCTTTCAAGAGTACTTCCTATACAGGGCTAGCATTCCTTGGGAACCAGAGTTACCTGCACTCTATCATCCCATGGCATCCTCTCACTTATACAGGTGAAAACTAGTTACATCAGCCATATAGGTTGAGACAGCAAGGTTGGAATGAGAGTTACCCACATGGCTGAGGCCCTCTGCAGTTTGTATCCTGCTTGAGTGATTTTTTGTGTCCTTCATTTTGGCTCTTTCAAGGGTGATCATATGACCCGTTTTGGCCAGGATAGAATCATAGAATATCGTGTTGGAAGGGACCTCAGGAAGTCATCCAGTCCAACTGCCTGCTCAAAGCAGGACCAATCCCCAACTAAATCATCCCAGCCAGGGCTTTGTCAAGATGGGCCTTAAAAACATCTAAAGAAGGAGATTCCACCAGCTCCCTCGGTAACCCATTCCAGTGCTTCACCATCCTCCTAGTGAAAAAGTTTTTCCTAAACCTCCCGCACTGCAACTTGAGACCATTTACTCCTTGTTCTGTCATTTGGTACCACTGACAATAATCTAGATCAGGGGTCAGCAACCTTTCAGAAGTGGTGTGCCAAGTCTTCATTTATTCACTCTAATTTAAGGTTTTGCATGCCAATAATACATTTTAACCTTTTTAGAAGGTCTCTTTCTATAAGTCTATAATATACAACTAAACTGTGGTTGTATGTAAAGTAAATAAGGTTTCAGAATGTTTAAGAAGCTTCATTTAAAATTAAATTAAAATGCAGAGCGCCCTGGACTGGTGGCCAGGACCCGGGCAGTGTGAGTGTCACTGAAAATCAGCTCGCGTGCCGCCTTCGGCACCCGTGCCATAGGTTGCCTACCTCTGATCTAGATTCATCCTCTTTGGAACCCCCTTTTAGGTAGCTGAAAGCAGCTATCAAATCCCCCCTCATTCTTCTCTTCTGCAGACTAAATAATCACAGTTCCCTCAGCCTCTCCTCATAAGTCATGTGCTCTAGCCCCCTAATCATTTTTGTTGCCCTCCAGTGGACTCTTTCCAATTTTTCCACATCCTTCCTGTAGTGTGGGGCCTAAAACTGGACACAGTACTCAGATGAGGCCTCATCAATACCGAATAGAGGGGAATGATCATGTCCCTCGGTCTGCTGGTAATGCTGCTACTTAGACAGCCCAAAATGCCATTAGCCTTCTTGGCAACAAGGGCACATTGTTGACTCATATCCACCTTCTCGTCCATTGTAACCCCTAAGTCCTTTTCTGCAGAACTGCTGCTTAGCCACTCGGTCCCTAGTCTGTAGCAATGCATGGAATTCTTTCGTCCTAAGTGCAGGACTCTGCACTTGTCCTTGTTGAACCTCATCAGATTTCTTTTGGCCCAATCCTCTAATTTGTCTAGGTCCCTCTGTATCCTATTCCTACCGTCCAGCGTATCTACCACTCCTCCTAGTTTACTGTCATCTGTAAACTTGCTGAGGGTGCAATCCACGCCATCCTCCAGATCATTAATGAAGATATTGGACAAAACCGGCCCCACAACCGACCCTTGGGGCATTCCGCTTGATACCAGCTGCCAACTAGACATGGAGCCATTGATCACTACGCATTGAGCCCGATGATCTAGCCAGCTTTCTATCCACCTTATAGTCCATACATCCAGCCCATACTATTTTAACTTACTAGCAAGAATACTGTGGGAAACTGTATCAAAAGCTTTGTTAAAGTCAAGGAATAACCCGTCCACTGCTTTCCCCTCATCCACAGAGCCAATTATCTCATTATGGAAGGCAATTAGATTAGTCAGGCATGACTTGCCCTTGGTGAATCCATGCTGACTGTTCCTGATCACTTTCCTCTCCTCAAAGTGCTTCAAAATTGATTCCTTGAGGACCTGCTCCATGATTTTTTCAGGGACTAAGGTGAGGCTGACTGGCCTGTAGTTCCCCCAATCCTCCTCCTTCCCTTTTTAAAAGATGGGCACTACATTAGTCTTTTTCCAGTCTTCCAGGACCTCCCCCAATCGCCATGAGTTTTCAAAGATAATGGCCAATGGCTGTGCAATCACATCAGCCAACTCCTTTAGCACCCTTGGATGCAGAGCATCAGGCCCCATGGGCTTGTGCTCGTCCAGCTTTTCTAAATAGTCCTGAACCACTTCTTTCTCCACAGAGAGTTGGTCACCTCCTCCCCATACTGTGCTGCCCAGTGCAGTAGTCTGGGAGCTGACCTTGTTCATGGAGACAGAAGCAAAAAATAGCATTGAGTACATTAGCTTTTTCCACATCTTCTCTAACTAAGTTGCCTCCCTTATTCAGTAAGTGGCCCACACTCTCCCTGACCTTCTTCTTGTTGCTAACATACCTATAGAAACCCTTCTTGTTATTCTTGCTAGCTGCGACTCCAATTGTGCTTTGGCCTTCCTGATTTCACTCCTGCATGCCTGAGCAATATTTTTTACTCCTCCCTGGTCATTTGTCCAAGCTTCTACTTCTTGTAAGCTTCGTTTTTGTGTTTAAGATCAGCAAGGATTTCACTTCATCAGCTGGCAATAGCAAACGGGACAAATGCCCACTTTTGTCAAAAAAGTGGGGTGCGGAGGAACGTGTAGGGGGCAAGCAGAGATGCCAGCCCCATGCAGGGGGGAGAGTTCCAGTACACAAGGGGCCGCCAGGGTCTGAGCAACCAGTGACAGGCTCATGCGGGGGACAGGTCTGGCAAGTGGCTGAGGCCAACGCCTTGGAGGGGATGGGGGCAGGGGAGGAAGAGGGCACTCGGGCCAGCCCTGCACTGTGTCCCATTTTCCCTTTGGGAAGTACGGTCACCCTAGCTTTTTGTCAGAGCTGCCAAGTTTTGTACAGCTCCATGGGCAGTGGCACTGGAACAATTTGTATCGTGTGGTTGCTGAAAGCCATTGAGTAAAACTGTAAACTCTGTATATGATGATAACCACTTTAAGCCAGGGGGTGTTGCTGCACCCCCAGCACCTCTAATTCCAGCACGCCTGTCCATGGATGACAATTTAGGCAAATTATTGAATGAGCTAAATTGCATATAACTTGTAAGTAAACTCCAGCTTCAGCAAATACTGTGTTTACTTATTGCTTGTGTAGCCCCAGTGAATTAAGCTCTGTGTTCATTTACAGGGTGGAAGCGGGTAAGCATAGTTCTGCCAGCCTGCCTCAGCCCAGCTCTGTGCAGAACTTCCTCTAAAGGGAGGACAGACAGTTCTGTCTGTAGCCCACCAAGCTCCTAATTTGTGAAATAGGCACTGGAACTGAGATTCAAACTCATTTCATATGTGGGCAACTGAACTTTTAATCTCTACTAAGTTAGGCTGAATTCAAAGTGGAGGCCTGCAGTCACCTGAGGCACCCAGCCCCCTGCTAAGTTCTGGCAGTTTTGGGTACTTACATAAAACAGCTCTTCCACTAGCTGCACACACAAGTAACAAACATATTGCACACACTACCCTCCATCTTCAAATAATTCTTATAATGTGTGCTCCAGTCTGTTCTTAGAGGGACAGCTCCAACTAACCAAAATACAGCCACTAAAAATACAACACAAATATTAACACAACAGCCACATTCATCTCTAAATATATTATTTTGCAATATAAAATCATTTCAACAACTATTTGAAGATCATCACATTTGCTCACACATATTACCTCCAGGATCAGTTGGCAGGTCTGATCCCATAACTTTCAGCTGTATAACAGAAACCTCTATAGCTCTAGATACAGAAGCAACACCTGGGTAAAAGATAGTTATACTTCAGGAAATCAGCCTATTGAGGGAAAACACAACACACTTTATAGCTGCTACACAGTTATTTGTGAATTAGCACTAGAATGTTTGGTATTAATATTTCTGGGCTCTCAGTGTTGCCAACTCTCACAATTTTATCACAAGTATCATGGTATTTGGTGTTTTTCTTAAAGCCTCAGCTCATGGTCACCAGTTACTACACGAGAGTCTCATCTTTTTAAATAAGTTACTAGCCTTCATGTTTGTAAAAGAAAAGCCTTGAAAATGTAGTCTAAGTACTGTATACCTTACAGAAAAAAAGGAAGCAAATAAAAAGAATGCAGAATCTTGTTGGATTGTTGATTTGGTAAATCTCATGATTTTAGATCTCTTAATTTTAACATGATTTTTAAATGTTTCAGTTTGGCAATACTGTACTCCTGGCTGTGAGAGGAGAGTAGGGATTAAGTCAATTGAAATGCCGATTTTTAAGTAATGTGCAGAGACTGAACTTGGAATATCAAAGTATAAGCCACAACAACTTAAGCTAAAGGACCAAGCTAAAAGACAATAGCAGACCCAGAAAGCTCTCTCTGTGGCCTACCCGCTAGAGAGGAACAAAGATCCACTGTGTTAGTATGAGTTAGACAAGCATATATTTGGAACTAGTTCATCAAAAGGTAATCTAGTAAATGATTGAGATGTGGACCTGTCATATTAGAAATCTGGGTTCCCATGCCTAGAGGTGCTTACAGTGACAGTCCTATATCTCAGCAGAATGAGAAAATGATAATTGTCTTCATGAAGGTTGGGGGGGGTGAGGCCTTGTTTAAGAAGGGTTAATAAATACACAGAAATATTAAGAACTGTTAAAAGAGCTAGGAGCAGGAGTTCATGCACTCTTGGCATGTAGTTCAATGCACCTTTCTGTAGGCTACAGGGTGTTGTCTGAGTGAGTTTCTCATTAAAAATACCTGAGATATGTGACACTTGGCAGGGTCTGGTAGTTGTTGCAGATTTCATCCAACATTTTGGCCTTCACTGGTGGAGAGCTATGGGCAGGTTTGGAGATTGCTGACCCCACAAACAATGAGGGAGACATTTAGCACTGTGGCTGGAGAGTTCCTCTCTTACCCTCAGGTTGACAGTGTTTTCTAAAACAAAACAGTCCGTGAGGAAACTGTTTTTCCAAACAGATTCAATGAGCAGTTTAGGGTGACCCTTCCCACACATGCAACATCCAGCTACTCTCTTCTTTGGCATCAAGTTCTATCCCAAAAGGCTCCACCACACAGTTATACCAGATAATAAAAGTGTGTTTGGAAGTAAAGGATCATAAAGCATGACTCCTGGAAAGAAGTTTTAAGCCATGCAGAATGATTTTCCAAAATCCTAAAACAGGTGCAGAGAAAGGCTATTAAGATGAGCTGAGGAATGGAAAACCTACCTTTTCAGAGGAGACTCAAAGAGTTTGGCTCATTTAGCCTAACCAAAAGAAGGCTGAGGGGAGATATGATTGCTCTCAATGAATACATCAGAGGGATTAATACACCTCTACCTCGATATAACGCTGTCCTTGGGAGCCAAAAAATCTTACTGCATTATAGGTGAAACTGCGTTATATTGAACTTGATTTGATCCACCAGAGTGTGCAGCCCTCCCCCCCCCGGCGCACTGCTTTACCGCGTTATATCCAAATTTGTGTTATATCAGGTGGCATTATATTGAGGTAGCGGTGTACCAGAGAGAGAGAAGAGTTATTTAATTAAGTGCCAATGGGGGCACAAGAACAAATAGATATAAACTAGCCAGCAATAAATTTAAGCTTGAAATGAGATGAAGGTTTCTGTCAGAGGAGCGAAGTTCTGTAACAGCCTTCCAAGACAAGGGGCAGGGGAACCTAACTTGCTTCAAGACTGAGCTTGATAACTTTATGGAAGGGGTGGTATGATGAGACTGCCTACAACAGAATGTAAGTTATCTGTGACTGCTAGCAGCAAATATCACCAATGACTGGAGATGAGACACTAGATGAGGAGGGTTCCCAGATACTATAGAGAATTTTTTCCCAAGTGTCTGGCTGGTGGGTCTTTCCCACGGGGTCTAACTGATTGCCATATTTGGAGTCAGGAAGGAATTTCTTCCCGGATCAGATTGGCAGAGACCGTGGGTTTTTTTCACCTTCCTCTGCAGTATGAGGTACAGGTCACTTGCAGGTTTAAATTAGTGTAAATGGTGGATTCTCAGTAACTTGAAGTTTTTAAACCATGATTTGAGGACTTCAGTAACTTAGCCAGAGGTTAACAGTCTATTACAGGAGTGTGGGGGTGAGGTTCGGTGGCCTGTAATGTGCAGGCTGGTCAGAGTAGCTGATCATGATGGTCCCTTCTAACTTTAAAGTCTATGAGTCTAAAACATATTAAACTCATTCATAGTGGCAGATTAACAAACTAATTTTAAATTTTAATGCATTCATTTTTGTAGATGAAGCCACTGAGGGAAACTTGGAACAGGTCTAAGCTGAAGTATTTTGAATGAAAAAAGATTGCAACTGTATCTCTCTCTCACACACACACACACACACACACACACACACACACACACACACACACACGAGAAACTTTATAATGATTTTTTTTACATTTATATAGCACCTTTCATTCCCATAGGATCTGAAACACTTCATTAACTATAAGCAAACAGCTTCCCTCCTGTAATGCAGCTGTTCACTGCATCATTCTTTGAAAATCTAGTTTGTAGTTAATACATTTCTTTCAATAACAAAATACTCCGCTGCTTCTGTATACATGCACACAGAGAAAAAGACAGATTAAAACTATAGTTTGTCAGATAGACAACAATTTAAGTGGATGTGACTTTCAAAATAGCAATGCATTCTTATAAAATGGACAACTTGTACAAATCTCCTTTACTTCCCCTCCCCATTCATTCCTTAGAGCTTGTCCTTATCACAAACTTGGTACATTAACTAACCTCTCCTGCCACATAATTTTCAAAACTGATCCTACCCCCATTTTGGATTAATACTTTGATGGTGAAAGCATAAAAATGTATGCAGTGTCGCTGTAGCCATCATGCTCCCAGGATAGCAAAGACACAAGGGGGGAGAGGTGAGGTAAGATCTTTTATTGGGCCAACTTCTGTTGGTGAGAGAGACAAGCTTTTGAGCTCTGTGTAAGCTTGAAAACTTCTCTCACCAGCAGCAGTTGGCCCAATAAAAGATATTGCCTCATCCACCTTGTCCCTCTAAAGCATAAGAGGACATTTATGTAAGGCAGCTAAGAGGCGCTGCAACTATAGTGTGAAAGATTCCGGTGTCATTGGTTGGAGTTTGCCATAGAAATTTTCTTTGCAAATTTCAATGCAAGAGGGTCAGATGCATTTCTGTGTTCTTATCTGTTCCTATGTAGATAAATTACTAATTTTACCAGTTCCAATCCATTCAACAACTTCATGCAATGGCCATTCCCCCACCACCGCCACCTCCCCAACAGCAAATAAGAGGTTTCTACAGACAGACATTATTTAAGAACTTTAATTTTAGTTAACTGGGAGATTTCTATTTCACTTAAGAAACTTAAAATTTAAAGGAAAAAAAAGTGTCCTTTTCTGAGAATTTTTTTGAGCCACAGGTCTCTCTGTTGTTGCCCTGCCTCCCTGATAAATACCTTTTTAAAAAGAGTGTCAAACATTTCAAGCAAAGACAATGCTATTGTCTTTTTTTATGAAGCAAACAAAAAGTTCTATTTTAACTTCCGTTTAGTCCCCATTTTCACAATTGGTCACTTATATTTAGATGTCCGTGATAGGCATCTTTTGTCTTTGTCAATTACACTTTTGCACTTCAGAGATGTAATGGTGCAGATATAAGGTACAGTAGAAAATTACAGAGATCAGATCAAATTCAAACCTACTTCCAATACTTGGAATCCCAAGGATTCACAAGTTAGTTGTAAAATAAAGTGCTTCTCAGTAGCAGGATTTCTAAATATTATTTGCTTGCCATTGCAAGTTACCTTTAAAATGGATGGTTTGACAAAGTATGCTGAAAAATAAAAGATTCCTAATATTAAACAATAAAGATAATTGCCATTTTAATTTGCTGCTTCTAGGATTTTGTCCTTGAGTGCTAGGACAGTCTGACAATATTTCCTCCACATTGAATCCTTTCCCACTGTGACACTAAACTAGTACATTTACAGAACACTATTTTGTAGTAAACATTAAATGTGCAACTGGAGCTCCTATAATTCTGTGATGTTTTTGACCTCTTCAGTGGGGACTATCATTATCCGCCACTGAATGCAGAGGAATGGCTTCTGGACTTCCGGGATGATCACTTTCTTCTAGCCCACATTTTTCTGCTTCACACACCACAGTGGTATCTTACTATTTTAAGTCAGTGAAGTAGTATATTTATTTTACCACAACATTTATTATTTTCTTCACAACTATTAGTTTCTAAGGCTAGGAAGAACTTTAGACACTTGCTGATCCTCAACAGGTTAAGCCACCATCTCTTTATCTCTTTACCTCCTTCTGAAAGGTCAGCCATACCTTGAGCTACAGGCAGACATTTAGGAAAATTAATCCTAAATAATTAAAGGTGTGGATTAGTTAAACTTCATTAAACCCCTGTGTAGACACTCATTCAGAATTAAAGTGGCCTTAATTCAGTTTAGCTTAATTTGCTTTCCTGAGTATCCCCAACTAGACAAGCCCTGAGAAACTTAAGCTCAAGCACGGGGAAAGGATGGCTGATCTTTCAGAAGGAGCAAGAAGGTTAAGATATAGAGAAGATTGGTGACTCAACAACTTGCTGACCCTCAACAGCAAGCTATTATACTTATCTCTTTTCCTATAAGAGTTCAAGGAGCATAGGAAAAAAGAGATGCTATACTTAATTGACTTTCTTTAAAACAGTATGTTGCCTTGGATAAATGCCATACTTGCATCACACAGGAAGTATTAATGGGAAAATATGCTATGAACAACAAAACTAGTCTGTTGATCAATGATAATTTAGTGGAAAAGGAGAAAAGCGGTGGTGTAAAGTGAAAAGAAAAAGGACGACAGTAGATGAGAGAAAGGAAACAAATATTTCTGTTCCAGATACAAATGACTGAAAACAAAGCACTGAAAAGAAAGACAACTTTGGGTCCGATCCTCAGCAGGTATAAATTCTTGTAGCTCCAGTGAAATCAAGTTGAAGAACTGATGCATTGTCTATTACTGCACTCAAACATGAAGAGTGGCTACCATAGGAAAGAAGTTGGTGCTCACCAGAACAACTGAGTGGTTATGTTTCTGGACACTTCTGGTTGACCTTCACTAGTTAGTTGCTGTAAGAAAGAAGTTGCACTTCCTTGATTCAGGGCTGCCCAGCTAGGGTTGCACAGCAGCAGCCCTAGTTAAGGGCTGTAGAGAGCCAGGCATAAAGAAGCTCAACTCTGCCACACACCCCTGGCACAGTAGCCCTAACATCCCCCTCCTTTCTTTATGCCTGGGGTGGTGACAGCTGGTGTGGGAAGCGAAGAGTCACGTCTGTCAGTTATATACACAAGTAAAGATTTTCCTGAAAAGGGAGAAATCTCAACTGGCCTTTTCAAAGTAGCTGTAGCAGACCAGAGAGTTGGCCTGAGGTCTTCTTAATGACATTTCCTTCATAGACTTATCTTCAAAGGGATTTACCATGTGCTTTACCATCATCTTTCAAAATGCACAGAACCTCTTAGATGGCATCTTTACTTCCAGTTTATTAGTTTCCATGTAGTACATAAGCAAGAAAGAATTCAAACTTCCCTCTTCTCGCCATAAGCGCCTGCTGTTCTGCCCTCTCGTTCATATACTTGTATTTTGGGGTCACTGTTATTAAATCAGCTGGACATGTGTCCTATTATTCTGATCTTTATTCTTTGCAGCATGCAAACTACAATTATATCTAAATACCAAGCAATGAAAAAAATATTTTATTAGTATTAATAGTAAAGTACTGAGGTGCTTGTTTTGTCTTCAGGTAAGATCACAGCAACAGAAAATCTGTTTGATATGCCACTATCTTCTGTTTTGTTTCTTAATTGTAAGGAGTTTGTTTTTGATCAAGACAATTAATTATGAATATAGCTGAATTTTTTAACAGAGATAAAGCTTAGAAAAGCTACAAAAGCTTTTAAAATGTACAGTATTGTGTATATATCTACAATGTATGAAAAGCGACACCTTTATAATGGAAACTTGAAAAGAAAAAAAAAAGTTACCTAAAAGAAAAATCATAATTTAAAAAAGATTTGAGTATAGCATATATCATATGCATGTGCAATAATCAGCATAAAATATAGTGGGTTAATATACATAATTTCAATGTATTGGTCATTATAAAAATCTATGAAGAGAAACAGGTCCAAGACATTGGGAATGTAATGTCTCCTTTTGTGGAATGAAAGCACTGACAGAGTAGAGATCCTTAAAAACACCAAAAAAGAGATTGAGAAATCAAAACACATAGTTATTAAATGGAAATGGTATTACCTGAGGATTTTCTTTCTGGGACTAACCTCCCTTCTAGCCCACACTATTTGGTTTGTTCCTTTCTGAGCAACTACAGGAATCCTGGGCTTGACCATACCCTTACACCCACCTGCTAGAAGAGTCTCTCCAGTGCTGTAACCAATGCTGAATTAAAACATTTCTTTTATTAGTAGAGCAATCTGAAGTTCTATCTGTTTGGAAGGTAGCAAGCAGCAGCAAGAGCAAGAAGGAGCAATAGAGATGGAGAAATAAAACAGGTACAAGAGAAGAAATGTTTCCCTTTCTGTAGGGATTGTAAGCAATAGATAATTTTAAGGGACACATGCTTGGAGCATGTTCATGCTGAAGGAATTTTCAGCAAAGGACTGCAGGTCGAGTCTATGATATTTGATAAAGATATGGATGAAATACCAAGTAGAAGCCACATAGGAGTTCTGCCATGGTTCTGATCAGGGAACACAATCCTTTAGAAAATTCCCACAGGAGTAGAGAAAGTTGGAAAGCATGGTGGGGCCATGGAGGAAAAAGGGGTAGACTGACTCATTTTACCACATAATTTAACATTTAAAAGCTGTGAAGTAAAGGTAGGAATGCTGTCTGTGCCACCAGTTTTGGTAGGAGAGTAGAAGGGGTTTGGTCAAGTCCCAGAGCCCTAGGGCTAAGACTGAACTGCAGAGAGATGTGTAGCCCAAATAGTCCACAGAAGCAGGTATCAGTATCCAGAACAAACCTTTTCAGTAACCAGCAGCAGAGGTGAAACATCCACTGAAGAAAAAAGAAAAAGTCAGATACCAACAATAACATAACTAAAAGATGGTCACAACATTCATAAATATGCAGCACGTTCTTCTGAGCCCTTTCCTTCTGAGGATGAAGCCCACCTCTCCCCCTCCCCATTCTAAACTTTGCTGATGACCGCCCATCCATCTATGCTGATAAATCCTCTATATTCATATTATGCCATTCCACAATGAGTTCTTTTTTCAGTAAGTTATAATGGTATCATACTTGGCTTCTCTCTGGCTCATCCCAGATTTCCAGGCAAACAGCCTAACTATGCTTTCTGAGGATTGTAGGATTTCGGTGTTATCAATGGGTTGCTATCATCCCACATAGAAAGTGTGTCTTGTGTTTAGGATATAAAGGCAAGTTTTACGCTACATTGCTACACTTTTCAGCATGTCACATATGGGAGCATAAAAGACTTGATTAAAAGCTTGTTGAAACCATTGTAAAGACTCCTATTGACTTTAATGAGCTTTTGATCAAGCTCAAAGAGGAAATTTTAGCTCTATTTTTTTCTGGTAATTGAAATCTACATTCTTAAAATAGCTTTAAAATAATGACTTCAATATACTGAAATGCATGTGATATATATCTACTGAACTTCCATTAGACAAAATAAAGTCTGAAAGATCTGAGAGGGTTCTTATGTTATTTTACTTTGTTCTTAATTTTGTCCCATCTGAGCAGTCAAGAAGAGACTGGTTTCCAGAAGTACGCTGTGATGTTGCACTCTATATGATTTTATAAATATATGCTAATGAGTGAATATAATGTATCTGGAATATGCTTTATGCAAAAGGTCTCTTGTAGGTTTCATTACAAAGCTTATAGTCTACTGAGTGTGGTTATCCTATTTGTATAAATGTATCAATTTTGTATCTGAAACCAGAAATATAAAATATAACTCTGAGGGCCTATTGTAATTATGCAAAGTGTGAGCCATTAATGGTTGTTCAGATTCTTAATGGTTCCCATCAACCAGGACAATTCACTGTGGGTGCTGTTTGCAGGCACACCTTCCTGTGAGTCAGGCTGGGAGGAATAAAGGCTTGGGGTCTTACCGTGACATGTAATCATGTCACCTGAACTAAAACCCATCTTTAATCTAGTGCTTTTCCATTGAGAAGCTTTTCCATAGAGGGACAAAGAATTCCTATCTTATGCAAAATGTATATAAATGGGTGAAACAGAACAAAAGGGATAGCCATCATGAGGAATCCCCTAGCTACCACCTGAGCTGGAACAAAAGCTGTACCAAGGGAAAGAATTGTGCCCAGGCCTGGAAGGTGTCCAGTCTGAGGAAAAAACTTACTGAAGCATCTCTAAGGGTGAGATTATCTGTATTCAGTATGATTAGACATAGATTTGCGTGTTTTATTTTATTTTACTTAGTAATTCACTTTGTTCTGTATGTTACTACTTGGAACCACTTAAATCCTACTTTCTGTATTTAATAAAATCACTTTTTAATTATTAATTAACTCAGAGTACGTGTTAATATCTGGGAGGGCAAACAGCTGTGCATACCTCTCTATCAGTGTTACAGAGGGAGAACAATTTATGAGTTTACCCTGTATAAGCTTTATACAGGGTAAAACAGATTTATTTGGGTTTAGACCCCATTGGTAGTTGGGCATCTGTGTTAAAGACAAGAACACTTCTGTTAGCTGCTTTCAGGTAAACCTGCAGCTGTTAGGGGACGTGATTCAGGCCTGGTCTACACTACGCATTTAAACCGATTTTAGCAGCGTTAAACCAAATTTAACGCTGTACCCGTCCACACTACGAGGCCCTTTATATCGCTATAAAGGGCTCTTTAAATCGGTTTCTGTATTCCTCCCCAACGAGAGGAATAGTGCTAAAATCGGTATTACCATATCGGATTAGGGTTAGTGTGGCCGCAAATCGACAGTATTGGCCTCCGGGCGGTATCCCACAGTGCACCACTGTGACTGCTCTGGACAGCAATCTCAGCTCAGATGCAGTGGCCAGGTAAACAGGAAAAGCCCCGTGAAATTTTGATTTTCATTTCCTGTTTGCCCAGCGTGGAGCTCTGATCAGCACAGGTGGCAATGCAGTCCCAAATCCAAAAAGAGCTCCAGCATGGACCGTACGGGAGATACTGAATCTGATTGCTGTATGGGGAGACAAATCTGTTCTATCAAAGCTCCGTTACAGAAGACGAAATGCCAAAGCGTTTGAAAAAAAAATCTACAGGCTACACAGTGCTGCGTGACAAGCGTAACGGGAAGCCAGAGACTCAAATGGACGCTCATGGAGGGAGGGAGGGGGTACTGAGGACTCCAGCTATCCCACAGTCCCCAAAAAGTATTTGCATTCTTGGCTGAGCTCCCAATGCCTGTAGGTTCAAACACATTGTCTGGCATGGTTCAGGGAATAGCTCGTCAATTTACTCCCCCCTCCAACACGAAAGAAAAGGGAAAGAAATAATTTCTTGACTTCTTTCAATGTCACCCTATGTCTACTGAATGCTGCTGGTAGACGCGATGCTGCAGCAGTGAAGAGAAGTATCCGCTCCTCTCCCCTCCCCGGTGGCAGATGGTGAAGTAGGACTGGTAACCATCCTTCTTATCAACCCGTGAGTGCTCCTGGCTTCAGGTGAGGCTGGCCGGGGGCGCCTGGGTGAAAATAGGAATGACTCCCAGTCATTCCTAGTAGATGGTACAGAACGACTGGTAACCGTCTTCATCATAGCAACTGGGGGCTGAGCTTCCCCCTCCCTTTCATGTGAAAAGAAAAGATTCTGTACTGCCTGGACTATCATAGCAGTGGGATGCTGGCCTCCTCTCCCCCACACTGCTTAATGTCCTGCCTGGACTATCATAGCACCGGGAGGCTGCCTCCCCCTCATTTTATGTCACTAAAAACTCAGTGTTTTTTATTCCTGCATTCTTTATTACTTCATGACACAAATGGGGGGAACGCCACGGTAGCCCAGGAAGGTTGGGGGAGAAGGGAAGCAACGGGTGGGGTTGTTGCAGGGGCATCCCCCGTGAATGGCATGTAGCTCATCATTTCTACGGGATCTGACACAGAGCAGCTGTACTCTCTGGTACACTGCTTCTCTAGTACATTTGCCCCATATTCTAGGCAGGACTGACTCTATTTTTAGAAACCATAAAGGAGGGATTGACTCGGGGAGTCATTCCCAGTTTTGCTTTTGCGCCCCCGGCCGATCTCAGCCAGGGGCACCCATGATAGCAGCAGACAGCACAGAAGGACAGATAACTGTCATCTCATTGCCAAATTACACTGGCAGCAGACGGTACAGAATGACTGGTAACCATCTCTGCTATCATGCAAAAGCAAATGAATGCTGCTGTGTAGCGCTGGAGTATCGCCTTTGTCCGCGGCATCCAGTACACATATGGTGACTGTAAAAAAAAAAGCTGAACGAGCTCCATGGTTGCCATGCTATGGCGTCTGCCAGGGCAATCCAGGGAAAAAGGGCGCGAAATGATTATCTGCCGTTGCTTTCCCGGAGGAAGGAATGACTGATGACATTTACCCAGAACCACCCGCAACAATGATTTTTGCCCCTTCAGCCACTGGGCTCTCAACCCAGAATTCTAAGGGGCGGTGGAGACTGTGGGAACTATGGGATAGCTATGGAATAGCTACCCACAGTGCAACGCTCTGGAAATTGACACTAGCCTGGGACCATGGACGCACACCGCCGAATTAATGTGCTTAGTGTGGCTGCGTGCACTCGACTTTATACAATCTGTTTTATAAAACCGGTTTATGTAAAATCGGAATAATCCCGTAGTGTAGATGTACCCTTAGACCTGGGTCTGGGTTTGCAGCAGGCTAGCGAGTCTGGCTCAAACCAGGCAGGGTACTGAAGTCCTTAGTTGATAGGGCAGAGAAGCAGGGGCAGAAGTAGTCTTGGCACATCAGGTGGCAGTTCCCAAGGGGGGTTCTGTGATCCAACCCATCACATATGCCATACACTTGGTGGGAGAGAAGTGAGGGGACATGGACACAGGATAATCTTTCAAAGTCTATTTTTATTTATAGTTAATTGAATAAAGATGGATAAAGAGCAGAGCTAGCTCCACTTTCATAACTCTAGGCAGGGCCGGCTCACAACATTTTGGCACCTAAGGTGGGGAGCTCAAATGATACCCCTATACCCCCTCGCTTGGGCCAAAACTTTGAAAGGTCTCAATTCTGCCTTCTTCTTGTTCTACTTCTCTCATGGTACTGCTCTTCTATCTGCCCCAATAAAGGAGAACTAACAACTTAAAATGCCTTGTTCAAAAATTTTAAGTAACACTTAATTTTCAAACACCTGAACAGCAAATGTAACTTTTCTTGTCTGTATAGTAAACACTGGCATTTTTATCTGTTTGAATAATTAAAGTGGTGCTTTCCATGCCTTCTTGATTGCAAAGATTTGAACTGCTTCCTGAAGGTCCACAGTCTGGACCAGCTCATGCTCTGTTGAGATGGTTGCAAGGCCAACCAGCCTCTCCTGTGTCATTGTGGAAGTAGATGTGTTTTTATTAACTTCAGCTTGGAGAAGTTGCGTTCTCCACTGGCAACTGTTACAGGAAGTGTTAGAAGTTTGCCCAGAGCAACAAAAGCATTTGGAAAGAGGGTGGTCATCTTATTTGTGCATATATATTTCAGAACAACCTTTGGAGTTGATCCTGCTGAAATGTATCTTGAAAGGGCTTTCAGTTCATCACCTAAATCACTTGCACCAATATTGTGCATGTCATCATGTATCAACACTGTTTCTAGTCCCTGCATTGCTGGTGCAGGTCTTCTTCAGGTATAGTGAGGAGTTTTGGAATATCATACAACATCCTGAATATACTGTTGTGTTCCTTGGGCTGCATGAAACATTCTTCAACTGACTGTATTGCACAATCTAGCACCTGGTTAAAGAATTCAACTTTGAATTGTTGTTTGGAGTCCCTTATGGAATTATCCCATGCCTCATAATCAAAATGTCTTCTTCTTTGGTGACTCTTGTATTGAATAGGTGGGAAAATAGCTTCAGTGTGAAGTTCCTCTGCCAACTTCTGTGCACTCTTCAGAACGTTTTGAAATCCCTCATCTGACCAATAAGACTGTAGGTATGACTTTGCTTTGTCCAGTTGTTCCATTGCTCCAAATATATCAAGGTCAACACCTTGGAGTCTCTTGCTTACAGCATTTATTTCAACAGTATCATGCCGCAATACTAAACCACACAGAAATTTGAAGTTATGTATGTTTCTGATTATTCCATTTCCTTCTGCCACTGTTCTCCCACGAACAGTTCCTGTCATAGCATTATCCTCCATAATGGCAACTATGGCATCATCTATTTTCCCAATCTGGTGTTTGATAGGCTTTATTGCCTCCACTCGACTTTCCCATCACATGGCACTCAGTGGTTTCAGTGTCAGAGAGGATGTTCCCAGATGTTGCTTCAAAATCTGCCATCAATGAGTTGATGCAGAGAAAAATACATAGATGCTTTGAATTACATTAAAAAATTCAGCAGTCTCACTAGAAGCTGATGCTGCATCACTGACCACCAAGTTCAATGAATGAGAACTGCATGGGACAAAAAAAGCACGAGGGTTTAACTCTCGGATCCGTGTCTGCACTCCTCTGTTCTTTCCTCTCATGTTGGCATCATTATCATAGCCCTGACCTCTCATGTCAGCTACCACAAATCCCGTATCTTCCAGCTTTTTAAGAAGCACATTTGTCATACCAGCTCCTACAGTATCATCAATGTCAATAAACTCTAGAAAATAGTCTCTGACAGTCACCATTGCAGGACATTTTCACGCTCTGACAGTCACCATTGCAGGGACATTTTCACTAGGTTCTGTTGTTGTTACAAAATGTACCATTAAAGTTATTTGTTCCGTATGGCTGATGTCAGGTGTGCAGTCCAGAATAACACAGTAATATCTTGCTGATTTCAGATCTGCCACAATCTTCTGTTTTTCCAAGGTAGTGGTGTGTGTACATTTCTTGGGTGACGACTCTTCTTAGATGCTCCTGGAGTACAGCATCAAACTCAGCCGTCAGCTCCACAATTTTAAGGAACAAAGTATCAGAGGGGTAGCCGTGTTAGTCTGGATCTGTAAAAGCAGCAAAGAATACTGTGGCACCTTATAGACTAACAGACATTTTGGAGCATGAGCTTTCGTGGGTGAATACCTACTTCGTCAGATGCATCTGACGAAGTGGGTATTCACCCATGAAAGCTCATGCTCCAAAACGTCTGTTAGTCTATAAGGTGCCATAGGATTCTTTGCTAATTTTAAGGAAGTTTCCATTGTTTGGCACATACAACTGATCTGAAGTGCCACGCAGTGCTAGGTTTTGGGTAGCAAGCATTCTCACAATGACAATGAGCCTTTTCAGAAAATTTTGCCAGTAAAGAGACTCTGATGCAATCTTCTCCTGATGCTGATCATCTATGGTGGCCTTCAACCTTAGTCTCATCTCAAGCTCTTTCCACCGATGGAATGCTCTCTGGTGATTTGCTGCCTTCTCACAGCATGCCAGATTTCTAGCCAGATTTTTCCAGTCCTTTGTTCCTGTAGAACCCAATGTGGCTGGAACATTAGACTGGAAGAGTTTGCAACAAAAACAGCATGTGGCAATCTGGTTTTTTGAGTACATAAGCCATGGCCTCTCCACTTGGTCACCATTGGGGATTTCCCACCAGTAATGTGTTGGATGGAAACTTCTATTTTCATTGTCTTTGGGGAACATGAAGTTTTTCACTTGCTGTGGTCCATGCAGTACAAGGAAGTCCCTCCGGCTACTGCTCAAGTGGGTCCACAGTCCTGGATCATCTGGACTTAAGGAACTAAACTCAGCAGCAGCTGTTTCTTGCACCTCCACCACACTTTTCTCTGATCTACACTTTTCTTCAGGAATGTGCATAGTTACATCCATTTGAGATGGAGATCTGGATGCTGCAGTATCTGCCAGGTCACCTACACTCTGACTAACTGGAAGATCAGGCATCTCCTCAACACTCACATCCTCACTGGGGCCGGAAGGCTCACCGTGAACATTTGTGTCTATGGATCTCAGGAGAGCTCCTTCTTGCTTAGATAGAAAAGCTTCCTTTGCTTGCTTTCTTTTTCTAAATGCTGCCCCAGCGGGGTGTTTTCTTCTTTCACTCATGACTGCTGCCTGTGCCAGCTATAGTGGCTCTCAACACTCAGTTGAAGGGGACAAATAAGCAGGCTGGTAGCAGGGCCTGAGTGATATCAGTGTCTTAAGGGCCTAACTGACTCCTATTACTTCAGCTGACTGCCTGTTCTCCTCAAGTGGGTTCAGGGAAGCAGCAGGAAACAGGAAGCTCCCTTAGAAGCTGGTGTTAATCAATCCAGGCTACTGGGAGATGGAGATTCCACAACCTCCCTAGGCAATTTATTCCAGTGTTTAACTACCCTGACAGTTAGGAACTTTTTCCTAATGTCCAACCTAAACCTCCCTTGCTGCAGTTTAAGCCCATTGTTTCTTGTTCTGTCCTTTAGAGGCTAAGGTGAACAAGTTTTCTCCCTCCTCCTGATGACACCCTTTTAGATACCTGAAAACTGCTATCATGTCCCCTCTCAGTCTTCTCTTTTCCAAACTAAACAAACCCAATTCTTTCAGCCTTCCTTCAAAGGTCATGTTCTCAAGACCTTTAATCATTCTTGTTGCTCTTCTCTGGACCCTCTCCAATTTCTTCACATCTTCCTGGAAATGCGGTGCCCAGAACTGGACACAATACTCCAGTTGAGGCCTAACCAGTGCAGAGTAGTACAATCATCATGGTAAAGAAGAGGCGAGTAAGTGTTGTGTTTGGGCTGCTAAATTTTCATGGCAGTTCTGCAAGGCTGGAATACTGGGAATTTTTGTCTACAAATATAGTCTGTTAATGACTTGCATCTCAAGCAGATGTTTTAATTTATTAAAACAAATTTTTTTCACAAAAATTACCATTCATTCATTCTTTCATAGTGCAGCAGTTAGATCTTTGATGTTACTAATCACATAACTGAACAATGTGAAAAATGGAAACATTTCTCATTCAGGCTTGAGTGAGAAGGGAATGAAAGAAAAACAAAGTTTGCAGTAGTAATGATTAACAGAAATGGGACTACTTGCTTAAATTCAAGGCAGTTTCTTAGGGCTCTCACGCACCCTGAAACAGGTAACATGCATGGTCACATCCAAGATCTTTTAAATAACTTAGGCCCTGATTCAGCAAGATTCTTAGCACTTGTCTAACTTCAAGCATGCAAGTTATCCCATAGACGTAGTTATATAATCTTGAAAGGAAAAAAAAAGGCAATATAGCAAAGAGAAGGTTACTCACCTTGTGTAGTAACTGAAGTTCTTCGAGATGGTTGTCCCTGTGAGTGCGCCACTTTAGGTGTCTTGGCGCCCCTGCACTTCTAATTGGAGATTTGTAGTAGCAGTGCTCCGGCTGGCCACACACGTGCAGCAGCCATATCGCACTACTCCAAGAGGTCACCCCATGCATGCAGCCAACCATCCCCCACTTCCTTCCCTACGCCACAGGATCAACATGAAACTCTGAAGTAGAGGGGAGGAGGGGGGATAGTGGAGCAGCCACAGGAACAACCATCTTGAAGAACCTCAGTTATTGCACAAGGTGAGTAACTTTCTCTTCTTCATCTTCTTCTTCGAGGAGTGTCCCTCTGGGTGCTCTACTTTAGGTGACTGTAGAGCAGTGCCCCTCAGTGGAGGAGAGGGGCTTCGGAGTTGATTTATGTACGGTGGAGAGCACCAAGAGTCCAAAGTGAGCATCTGCAGCTGACTGCTGTTCTAGGGCATAGCGTTTAGTGAAAGTACGGGGTGATGCCCAGGTAGCTGCTTTCAAAATATCAGTGATGGGTACATCTTTGAGAAAGGCTATCGATGTGGACATAACTCTAGTGGAGTGTGTGCGAAGTCCGGAAGGAGCTTGCAGATTGTATTTTTGGTAAGATAATTCAATACCGTTAGAGATCCATTTAGAAAGTCTCTGTTTGGAAATGGTTTGACCTTGTGACCATGCTGTTGTGGATATGAATAGTCTGGATGATTTTCTGAATGTTTTTGTTTTCTCTGTATAGAACACAAATGCTCTGCAGACATCCAGCATCTGAAGGGACTCCTCCTTGATGTCGGCATGTGGCTTGGGGTGAGTAAATGGGTTGGTTGAGATGGAAGGGGAAGGCGACCTTGGGTGTGAATGTAGGATGTGATTGTAGGACTACTTTGTCCTTGACGAACATGGTATAAGGTGGGTGTGACATTAGAGCACCCAACTCTCCCACTCTTCTTGCTAAGGTGATCACTACTAGAAAGGCGACCTTCATGGATAAGTGCAGGAAAGAGAAGCTCACTAGTGCTTCAAAGGGTTTGCCCATGAGGGCACGGAGAACAAGGTTGAGGTCACACATAGGGGTCTGGTCCCTTACTGTGGGATAAGTGTTCTCTAGACCCTTGAGGAAGTGCTTAGTCATTGGAAGGGTGAAGACAATGAGTCTTTTTGAAAGGACCTGCCATGGATACAGCATCTCTAAAAAGAAAGAAAAAAAAAGTAAAGGTTGTCTCTGTAATTTAGATGGTAAAAGTTACAGGGTCTTTCAGCTTATAGACACTAGAGAGAAGCCCCCCCCCCCCGCAAAATACAATTTAAAATACTTCCAGCAAACTACACAGTTGCAAATACAGAAAACAATCAAAAGACTATAACCGCCTTTCTACTTAATACTCACTATTCTGAATATATAAGAGACTGTAGCAGGGAGATTGGCAAGAAACCTGGTTGCACTTCTAGTCCCTTTCAGGACTCAGAGAGAACAAAGCAAAACTCAAAAACCACAAACAAAGGCTTCCCTCCACCGAGATTTGAAAGTATCTTGTTTCCTGATTGGTCCTCTGGTCAGGTGTTTTTGTTCTCTGTTTGTTAACCCTTTACAGGTAAAAGAGACATTAACCCTTAACTATCTGTTTATGACAGGAGCCGTCTCTGACTGGTATTGAAAGTCTGCAGGTGATGCAGCATTTGAAACCTGGAGATCCAGGCATGTCGGAGAGGCTGTGTTGAATAAAGAATGGGAATAGTCCCGTTCTAATGTCTCTTTAGTTGTTAGGCGATTGCCCACCTGAGGCAGGGAAAAAGGGAGAAAAAAGTTGTTTTTTTTAAAAGGTAAAGAAAAATGAAAGGAAAAATTAATAAAAGAAGGATAATAACTAAGAAAGGGCTGAAATAAGAGGAATATCTAGAGTTATTAAGGGTGCTGCTGTCATTCCAACCAAAGCCAAAGGCGGTAGAGAAGGAACTGGGGACGGTTGGCTGCACACAAGGGGTAACCACTCAGAGAAGTGTGAGGCGGCTGCTGTGCGCGCGTGGCCAACTGGGGCACTCCTACTACAAATCTCTGATTAGAAGCGCAGGGGCAGAATGACATCTAAAGTGGAGCACCCACAGGGACACTCCTCGAAGAAGAAATGGCTATTTTGCAGCCAGGGATGGGGGTGGGGAAAATCAGAGTTGTTTCCACAGAGAGTAAAACACTGATCAAGTTCATAAGATAGAGCTATCTAAATAGTGAATGGCAGCCCACAGAAGAAAGGCTGGAGTCCAAACTCTAGGATCCTGCAAAGTGGGAGGTTCCCAGACCCTGAGTTCCAGCCCAGCCCAGCCATCTACATAGCAATTAAAGAGCTCCTGAGCCAGAGCTCCACAAGCCAGAGTCAGCTGGCATGGGACAGCCACAGGTATCTAATTGCAGTGAAAACATACCCATTCTGCCCTCCCATGTGGGATAGCACTAGCATAACTGAGCACAGAACATGGCCTGCAGAATCGTAGTGTTCACTGTGCACAAGAAGGAAAAAGTTCAATGTGACTTTCAGATCTCAGGTTGAGTTTGCAGCCCATTAGAAAACAACATTTTGCTTCCCAACATAGATAATCTGATGTGAAGCCATTGGGACACAAACATGGAAACTCACAATGCCATTTTAATTGAGTTGTTTTCCAGAAGACAACATGAGAACTAAAATGCAAGTGATCTTGTTTGACTTTAATTGCATTTTAGATTCAACACTACAATCTTATGAAACTCTGCAAACTTCAGGTCATTTTTTAATGATTAAAAAGGATCATTTGTTCTCAGTGAACCAAATCAAGCCCTGGTGTAACTCCATAGAAGTCTGCTGTTAGCTTCAGTGGAGTTGTGCCAGGGATGGATATGACCCAGTATCTTAAATCACAGACTGTAGATGCAGAATTAATAATGTAGTTAACATTGCTATATTCAAACACTCCCAAAGACACAAAGATGTGCATTTCATATTAATATTTTATATGAACTTTGTGTGTACATGAAAAATGAGTAAATGGAGGGACACAAGTGTGTGTGTAGAACATGTGTATCATGTGTGAAAATTACAACTGAATCCTAGTTAAAAAGAAAAAGGCATAAAACCAATGACAGAGGTGATGTGTAAGAGGGCTCTGGAGAGCCTAATGGAGTTTGTCAAAATTATGTATTATACATATAAAACACAACTTGCAGACTTTCAAACACCATACACAAACAGTAGACCACTTACAAATGAGATACTCAAACCTCCAGGTGTTTCTAGCTTTATATACTTAATGGTAATTCAGGGTATGTTCTGGTCAGCATTTGTTGTGATTGCCCTGTATTTGCTTTGGTGTAATTTATAGATGTGCTGAGCAGTAGCGTTTGGAAGAGAGAGTGCCCCCTAATATACTCTTAGGGTTGTCTATGCTTGAAATGCTACAGCAGCACAGCTGCAGTTGTGTCACTGCAGCACATCAGCGTAGACACTACCAACACTAACAGGAGAGATTCTCCCATCAGCATAGGTAATCCTCCTCCCCAAGAGGCAGCAGCTAAGTTGACAGAAGAGTTCTTCCATCAACCTAGCACTGTTACACCAGGAGTTAGGTCATCTTAACTGCCGCTCAGGGGTGTGGATTTTTCACAGCCCTGAACAATGCAGCGTGGTTGACCTAACTTTTATGTGTTTCAGGCCTTAGTCTGAAAGAAATACGTGTTGTTTGGCCACCCTATAAGTAAATGGAAACGCATTCAGAAACAGAACCCTGCTCCTTCAAAGGGATACCTGCATGCAGATATCTACACTCCGGCGGGCCCCTTTGTAGAGCTCAGACCTTGTAGCAGACTTCACTCAGAGGCCAGCAGGCCTACTGGGCAGACCATGGTTCAATAGTCCCCCAAATATCATGATGGCCTTGTCAGGCAGTCCACAGACTTGGCAGCCTAGCTGCAGTCTGTCATTCCCCAGTGCTCCCTGAAGTCTCCCACCAGACAAGTGGGGGGAAGATACGGCCCCTCTCTCTCCATTAGGTACCAAACTAGCACCGAAGGTGGAAGAGGCAAGGAATATCTCAGTCAGTACTTCCTGATACACCTAGCCAGCCTTTTCTGGACCACTTTCTACCTCCCTGCTCTCTTCCGTTCGGGGAATGGTCACAACACTCCTCTTCCCCCCCGCACACACACCCTACTCCATCCCAGCAAAGAGTTCCCAATCTCAGCAGTTCAGCTAGTCAAGTAGGTACACCCCAGCTCACATCTCAAGGTCCAGTTATTCTCTCTTGACAGGGAAAAGGATGAGGCCTCTGACCACCTCCTGGGGTCTTAAGCACAGTCCAGACCCTTCTCATGTTGATCACTCTGTTTCAGAAGCTGTACACTGTTTTTGTCCTTTCAGACACCAGACAAGCATCCCATCCCCACCCGGTCCCCTTTTAAGCAGATCCTCCATTTGGAGCATTGTCTGCAGCTGCTATGCTGGGGAGGGGGTCCATTTGGCCCAGTTTTGACTCCTTCACTCCCTTAGGGTTTATAAACTTCACACAAAGGCTATCACAGACCTACAAAAGCACTTATAAATATACAGAGGGGTAGCCGTGTTAGTCTGATCTGTAAAAGCAGCAAAGAATCCTGTGGCACCTTATAGACTAACAGATGAAGTGGGTATTCACCCACGAAAGCTCATGCTCCAAAACGTCTGTTAGTCTATAAGATGCCACAGGATTCTTTGCTGCTTTTATAAATATACACTTAGCTGGAGCACATTCCTGCATTTGGGAGGATTTCCACAGGCAGAGTGGCTACAAGACTTGTCCTATATGCTTATGAATATCATCCAAGCTGTTTGGCTGCTCCTGCATCCAAGCTGGTTTTGATAGCTCGTAAGAAAAGTTTAAGAAAGAAATAACCTGAGCACGATCATTGGTATCATTCACCTGCCAGTGTCTACACTGTCTCTCATTTCACAATACATTTTTCTAGGTGGCTGCTGAAAAATTAGAAAAAAAAACCCTTTCAATTTTCTTTACCAAAACCCCTCTCCTTATAATAAAAATGCATTTTATATGAGAGCTAGTTGTCTTTCTATCTAGAGAGGGAAAAAACCAATTTAAATTACCTCTAAAATTATATTAAATATCTTTTCTCTATATAAAAAATAATTACTTTAATGTCAGATCTCAGCCTCTTCCAAGGCTAGAAAAGTGGGAATCTCCACCTTTCAGTGGTATAAGGCTTCTCTTTCTCTTCCTCACTCTCTTCTTCCTTTCTCCTCTCCGCTTTACAGGTGATATGCTTTATAGGCCCACGCCACCATATTTTCTTGTGATAAGGTCCACCGATAATGTAAGGCCTAATACTACTATAGCCAAATGTCTCGAGTTCTGCCCCACCTAATGACCGTGTACTGTTGTGTGATCACAGAATCGTAAAAATCTTCTTGGTTTGTAGGGGGACACCTCACGGTGCTCTCAGGTAACTATCTCTGGACAGCTCAGGAGGTAGCATAGGCAGTCAATGAAACATGGGAAGGAAAGATGGCATTGTGGCTGGGCATCAAGGGATTCTGTGTTGCACATCTAAGAAGGACAGTACAGAATTAATAGCACAAGCTGTGGGAGACCATGACAGCTTGAAACCATCTTTGCATCCTCCTGGTCCGCTTCAGGTGTGCCCACCACAACTTAGACAGCCCTGAGGGCCACCTATGTTACAGCAGCTCCCAGGGCTGCCCTAATGGCTGGAATTGCCCAGAGCCTCTGCAGAGCTACATGCTGTGGCCTCATGCTGACATTCCCCTCCTGTTCTCAAATTCAGCCCTACCATCAGCCCCCTGTGCCAGAGCTTGCAAGTGGGGAGGAATGAAGGGGGGTCCAGGGAAGACAATCTTATGGCTGTCTTCCAACAGTGACTGTACTGGGGGAGTCCTCCCTGGGCCAAATGTGGGGCTTTTGGGACCCCTTCATATTGCTCCAGCCCTTTCACTCAGCATAAAGGGTCCAGAGCAGGAGTGAGATTCTCACTTATGAGATCAGAGGCCTGATTCTCCTTAGTCCTGCACCTTACGTAGTCATTTACACAAGCACAAAAGGGGTGTAAAACTCCACCAGATCAGAATGGTAGTGTTTTGCACACAGTTTGCATTCATTTTGCACTGGTGTATATGATGCACAAGATTCAGGGCAATGGAGAATTAAGTCCCCTGTTTCTTCCACTGACTTTCCATGTGACCTTGGTCAAGCCACCTAAATGATCTCTGCTTCAGTTTTCCCTTCAGTATTATCCTCAGTTTATAGATATTCACATGGTATTCTGAGGCTTAGGGTATGTCTACATTACAGTGGCAGAGCCGCAGTGCTGTTGTAGCACAACTGTCCAGATGCTTCCTACATCAATGGAATGGGATTTCCCATCAATTTAATTAATCCCTTCTCCGAGAGGCAGCAGACAGATCAAAAGAAGAGTTCTTCCATCAACCTAGCCAGATCTATACTGGGGATTAGGTTGAACTAACTGTCGCACAAGGCAAGAAATTTTTCACAGCCCTAAGCACTGTAGCTAGGTCATTCTAATTTTTAGCTGTAGACCAGGCCTTACTACCAAATTTTTAAAGGTATTTTGGTGCCTTAAAATGCAATTAGGTACCTAGTGTGATTTTCAAAAGCACCTAGACACTCAGACCGCAATCCTCAAAGGTATTTAGCCACATAACTCCCATTGATTTCAATTGAGTTAGGTACTTGGGTGCCTATCTGCATGTTTAAGCACCTAATACCAGGAAGCAGGGCCTGCAATGGAGCCTGTAGTAGGCTGCCTGATTGGCAATGCTGCTGGATAGGGTACACCACCTGATCTTCTAGAAGAGTCAGCAGACCAGCTCTTAAGCCCAGCAGCAGTTCAGTGGCTGCTCAGAGTGTTTGCCCTGCTCCAGACAACCTGATCCAGATTCTTAGCTGGAATTCCTGATTTTGCCTCTGACTCTTGGCTTTGGCACCTGGTCTCTGACTCCAGTTCTGAGATTTGCTCTGATTCCTGTCTTCTGACTCTGGCTGTAACTGCCCATGCCCAGCTCACTGACACCTACATACTTTGAAAAACTGGCCCTTAATTATTAAATGCTTGTAAATGCTTTGAGGCTCCTGGATTGAAGGTGCTACAGGAAAGTAAAATATTGTATGATTGTAATGAAACAGGAGGAGAGATTGATATTCTTCACGTACCTATTCCGTTTTCAATAACTATCTGCTAACGGACGATCAGTAGCAAAATACCAAGACTAACACAAAGCAGGAGCTAAGAAAATGGAGTGGTGTGGAAAAGATGGACATAGAAAACAGGGGAGGTTGGGCTTAAAAATAGGGCTTGGACGGCAACAGGGAGCTTGATATTTTGTTCGTGTTTTTCTTCCCCCCACTACTTCACCTATTGAATCACTCCCTTCTACCCATACCAGATTGTGTTTACGCTCTAGATTTCACATCATTTTTTTTCCCCAAAATGGAAAGTCATGGACCTCTCTCACACTTTAACTAAAATAAATGTAATATTCTATTTGGCCAAAAAATTTACATGAGTAGAAAGATCCCTGAAGTCATATTAACTGCCTGCTACTTATCACTGATGGGTATTCTCAAAGACAACACTCCTGTTTAATCTTTATGCTCTCAACAATAACCCTTCTCTCTTTTGATCAAGTGTTTAATTTTCTTGAAAGATTTTTTTGACTTTAGTTATTATTGGAGGGGATTTTAACTTTACTCCAACTCTTTATTGGCTAAATCTTATATATCCACTGTTTCAAATAGAGGTATTTCAGTTTATCTAAGTAAACAGTTCAAGGATTTGATCTTGACAGGTAGGTGGAAAATTTCAAACCAAAACAAAATTGAAATTGCATTTTCTTTCCCATCTCAGAATAGAGTTTTTAGACTCAAGATGACCTGTAAGTGTATTGGAATAAGAAATTGATAATATTATAGAGAATATTCCAGTGTCGTTGCAGTTTTTACCAATCAGAATGACAGCACTGTATGTGAAATTAGTTAACCGGTTATTTTATTTCATCTGCAAATGATCTATGATAAACAAGATATAAGAGGCAAAACAAAGGGATGTTTTGATAATAACTATATTCTAACTTTTCTAGATTCCCCACTGAAAATAGGTATCATTTCTAAATTCTCTTTATTTTTGTATGTTAGAACTTTAAGAAATAAGATGAGAATGGAAAACATCATCACCTCTGAAATTAGCAAAGCCAACCCCTGCTCCCCTGTGCCCCAAACTCTGGGAGACTACCCTTTTCTTAAGAATTAAGGAGTCCCAGACATTTCCCACCTTTACTGTGTCTCCAAGAAACCCATAGGAATTTTAGATCATGGACAAATATTTAATGTATACAGTTCCACAAATCTGTTCTCAGTTATGAAGCTAATGATATGTAGATGGGCTCTTAAATTTGGTTTTTCTGCTCTGTATCCATATAGCAATTTATTAGCTTTAGTCATAGAACTTGAAGTGGATATTAATGGAAACTGAGAGCCCCTTGGTCTGCTCCCTTGAATTCAAAGGAACTCCCTTCCTTGTAAGTGTCTCCCTTGGAGTTCTAGGCTCCCAAAATAAAACCAATCCAAGCGCCTTTCAAGGGGCCTTTCCTACATCACACAAACAAATGCAGTACATTAGTTCAATTAACCTCCTCCTACCCTTCCTCAATTATTTTCTACTACTTTGATAATGAAGTTTCTATAGGATGGTATTGGAGGGATGCAAAGGCAAGGATAGGATGCAAATCTTTTAGGTGACTAAAGACTGACTAGGAATTCAGTTGAACAAAAGATACAGCTGAATGAGCTAGTGTTTACTGACCCTGCAGGAAAGACGTTGTGATGGATGGGAGCTTTGACTTTATTATTCTAAAGTCATGTATCTTAGAATACTTAAATGGAATAATTAAATGGAATTTTACACATACAGATATGAAAACAAGACAGGCTTAAAAAAGAGGACCTACCAGCCTTGAGCATATCCCCTTAAAAGTCAGCTAATGCCTCATGAGAAACTTTGAGATTGACTAGTGTTCCAGCTCTGTTTCCAGTGGGACAGCTGCACTCTGCTACGCTGTTTCCTTTCCCAGTATATGAGAGTAGACTATGGATCAGCAGTACCTATGGGGAAAAAAAACAGCAAGTAGTGTCCTTAAAAGAGATAGAGCATCAGGCTTAAGAAACAGGGTGCTTCTCTTGGCACGTCAGTTAAAGTTGTCAGCATCTGCTTTTGTGCTAGCAGCAAGATACATTTGCCATAGCCATACAAGTTCCTTGCAGCTTTTGAGTTTATACCCTTTGCCTACATATATAAATATTTTTTCACAGTTATCACTTTTTAAAAGTCCTAGTCAGCCTTAGCATAGGACAAATGTTCTCTAACACTTTATTTTTCTAATCTCAAAGGCTCAGATGAGATGTGTGGAGAATCTTTTCATACTGTCCTTCACACTTACATTTGAGTTTTCTAGGCTGAACAAGCCATAGGCTGTTGCTCTGAAACAGAGGACATTAATAGTTCAGAAAAATAAATCCCAGCAGATTAATCACCATGCTTCTTCATGGGCCAAATTCAAATCAGCAGCCAGCGTGTGAGGCAGACCATCTTTGTACACACAGTCTGACTGATAAGGATACTAGTCATTCATTAAGTCTGACTTTGATAACTGGGTCCTACTCTGTTAATAACTTGTTACCAAAGGTCTCTCAATGTTAATATTATCATGAAAACTGACCATTGGCAGATACAAAGTCATGTATTGGCTGTCTGATTCCATCAGCAGCCTCTCAAGCCACTCTTTGTCAGCTAGTCATCCTCCTAGTGAAGATGTATCTATTTCATGCATCTTGCTTTATAACCTGTTTTATTGATTCAAAAACTGCATTAAACCCATAATCATCACACCAGAATCCAATGTAATAATCAATGAGGAGTCAGTGAATTCCACATGTATTAGAGACCCAAAACTTTGGATAATTCATAGTGCCATCCCTTTCAATAATGACCCTCGCCTTCCCTTGGAAAAGCTATTTGATATCCACAGATAAAAAGTGCCATGCAAGAGCTAAGTATTATTTTATCATTATTTAGCAAGTTAGCCGGCTCCTAGACCCCAATCATCCCATTCGTTATAGTGCAGCGGGGACAGGAGAAGGTGGAAGCAGTGCTAAATGTAGGCCAAAAGGATACAAAGTGCCTCAAAACTCCTTTGCTCTATTGCTCCTGTGAGGGCAATAAATATAGGACAGCTTTATAGCACTTAGTGCTCTGGAAGCACAGAGCAAGGTGAGTGGCTTCAGGACAAGGAGATGTGGACAGATGAGAAACTACACTATGTTCTCTTCCCTCTCCCCCAACAAAGCATGCTCAGAAAAGACACAAATGGAGTGTAAAGTTAAGCACAGTTCAGCTTCTCAGTTGCTCAGATACTTGGTTAATGATCATGCTATAAGAACCTATATAGAATAGAATACTTTAAATTATGGAGTTGACAACATGCACCACAACAGCCATGGTGGCTCTCTAGGAAGTTGCAGTGAATTTCAGCATAAAAAGGCAGCAAATACCAGTTCTTTTCGTTACCTCTCATTCATCTCCTTCCTTCTTACTGGGTAAAATCCTGGTACTCCTGAAGTCAGGATGTAGCCCATTAATAGGGAAGGAGCTGATGAAATCCAGCCTCATTCCTTCTCTTCACAAATCCCACTAGCTACCAATAGTTTTGGTTTCCTGGATTCCTGCTCTTTATAGCAGTGAGTGACTGCAGGATGCTGTTTGAATCCCCTTTATTTTGCAGTGTTTACAGGCAGTGTGTGTCAGTGATGTATCTATGCAGCCTGAAATAAATAGTGGTTGCTTCTTTCAGTTACCAGTTATGCCCCAATAAAGAGAAAAGGTTATATTAGGGGAGATAAAAGAAAAGAGAGCTCCACTTACAGGTTAGTTTCAGGTATTACTGAATGAAGGGCTAGCAACAAAGTAATTGCATGATTGTCTTATTGTGAGAATAGTATGTCAGCTCCAGGCACTTAACTGGTACCCAGGGAAACCACTGCTTTCCCTGACCAAGCATTTCTCTTGGCCATGTCTGTGGTCATACTATGGCATTTCAGTAAAGAGTGCTTTGTATAAGCAGTATTTGCCCCACCTAACTGTGCTGTGGGCCAGAGCCTCAGCTGCTGTAAATCAGCATAGCACCATTGAATTGAGTGAAGTGTGTCATGTGCATCAGCTAAAGATCTGGCTCTTCGTTCGCTGTTAAAGGCGGGGGGGAGGGGGAGAGAAGGGGGAATGTTTTTGTTCTCCTCCAGTCATTCCTCTGCAGCTAAATTAGGGTTTAATCCAGGGGTGAAGGGGTGGTCCACTCATCATGTCACAAGAGGCACTGAAGACCTTGTAGAATCAGGCCCTCATAAACAGTGATCCTGATTCTGCAAAAGAATCTATCCACGACTGAGGTCAATGGGATGCCAAGCAAGCATGTCAATCTAGGTGGGCAGATCACTTTGCAGAACCAAGATCAATGCTGGGATCCCAAACCTCTTTGTCAGGTATATTACCACATCGCTTCTTCCTAGAGCCAAGTAGATTACTGCAAAAGATGCAAGTATGTTTAGTTTTTAATGACACATAAAGACTCTGCCTAGAATCTGTCAAACAACCATACTGTCTCATTTAATGGCATGCAAACAGTGTGTGCTACACTGCTTAAAATGGAACTCAGGTTACTTTTTCATTACTACTAGAGCAGATATCGCTGGAGATGAAAGCAACTGTCTCAGAAGAGCAAGTATGACATCTGGTATGTAGTACCAAAAATAAATCTTTAACTTTCTCTCATACCTGCCAAACCCGCTCCAAGGAAATAAACCTAGGAAGTATCACAAATACACACTCACCTCTGATTTCAAAGGGAGAGCTGACCTATTTTTTTCCTACGAAATTTTTTTGATAAAACGAGTGGAAGATGTCCTGTGTAAACAAAAAAATTCAAGGAAAACTCTGCCCATTTTGTTAAAAAATGAAAGGATGTGCAGACTAATATATGTATCAGGTATTTATGCTATTATTACTGTCCAGTAGCCCCTCATGCTAGACACTGCTCAAGCAGAATAAAAGGACAGTCTTGGATTTAAAGTAGATTTACATTAGTGATTTTTTTAAAGATTGATTGTGTAATTCACACACAAACAGTAGGGTATTATTAGATTATTTTATCCACTCATATTTCTGAAATAAGTATTCTATTTATCCTTTAAATAGCCGCAACTGACTTATGAGAGGGGACAGTAGTTTAATGGAGAAGATGACCCACTTACAGAAAAAATAATTAAATATTTTTTCCCATTTATAAGCTAAGCTGAAGAAACATTCTCAGTGTGTATATCAGACTAAAAAAATTGGAAATCTGTCTTGGCTATTGCATTTAGATCATACTATAGGGTTTGCAGTGGCATCAAAAAGGTAATAGCTAAAATAAATTTTTAGTAGTGTAAACAGGACACACTTAGTAATTGTCCCTGAACTGATCACTCACCTGCTTTTATTACTTCTTTCTTCATTCTCCTTGTCTTTGGTTTCTTGTTCTTGTCATTAGTCAGTTATGTGTAAGCATCTACTTAGCATATTCTATATGAAAATGTAAATGTTGGTGAAAACAGTAAGACAACTGTATGCAGCTTCTTTATCTCATGTACATTTGACACTAACATGTCAAATACAAAAGCTTTCCATTGCATCTTCTCAAAAGCAATTGAGTCTATTTTTCGTAATGTGCATTACATTATTACCAGCAGGTGGCAGCTCACTGTTATTTTTATTTTTAATGAGTTTCTTTGTAAATAAATGACAAAGTTTTAAATGTTTTGTAAGAGCCACAAGCAGTGCTTCATTTGTTCCAGGGCTTGCCCAGGCTGAGCCCGGGCACCTCTAGGCTTGGCAGTTCATAGCCCTGGCACCTCCAGGCTTGGCAGTTCATAGCCCTGGCACCTCTGGGCTTGCAGCATCAGTTATGAATGTAAAAAAATTGCTTGAGCCCGGGTACCTAAACGCTTGAGCCCTGGCCCGTCTTTCATTACAAATTAAGCACTGGCCTCAAGTTATCATTAATTTCAAAGTTAATTTTTTAACCATTCCTGCTTACAATTCAAGGCTATAGCCATTCCTTTTAAAGACTGTTGTTAACCCAGCCCAAACGTAAGCTTTGTTTGTCTGAGAATGGATTCATCCAGCATCTTTATCTAGCCCCAAATAATCACCATTGTTGTTGGCCCTTAGAAGAATGCTTGCTGTGCTTCTAATGCTGTGCCTGCACTGGGGATTCTTGTACAATGTTGCTAATACCACTGGGGTACCACTGGTAGGAGGAATGTGAATAGTGTGAATGTATTTGAGAAGCCTGCTTCTGAGCAATGTTAAGTATCACTGTTAAAAATGCTGGCAGACACCTGACCCAGTTGCTGTTCTAGTGCTTCCACCACTGCTGTCCATCACCTGGAGCTGATCCAGTCTTAGTCCTGGTCTACACTACAAGGTTAGGTTGATTTTAGTCGCTAGGTCGATTTTATAAGCAATGCATCTACACAACCAGCCCCGTTCTGTCAACCTAAAAGGCTCTTAACGTTGACTGCTGTAATCCTCCATGGTGAGCTGAATTTGGGGTAGTGCAGATGCAATTCGTCAGTATTGGTTTCCGGGAGCTATCCCAGAGTGCTTCAATGTGACCACTCTGGACAGCACTTTCAACTTCGATGCACTAGCCAGATACATAGGAAAAGCCCCAGGAAATTTTGAATTTCATCTCCCGTTTTGTCAGCGTGGTGAGCTCAGCAGCACAGGTGACCATGCAGTCCCCCCAGAATTGCAAACAAGCTCCAGCATGGACCGAACGGGAGACACTGGATCTGATTGCTGTATGAGGGGAAGAATCTGTGCAGGCCAAACTCTGGTCAAAAAGAAGAAATGCAAATATATATGCCAAAATTGCACAGGGCATGGTGGAGAGAGGCTACAACAAAGACACACAGCAGTGCCACATGAACGTTAAGGAGCTCAGGCAAGCCTACCAAAAGACAAAGGAGGCAAATGGTCTCTCCAGGTCAGAGCCCCATAACATGCCGCTTCTATGATCAGCTGCACGGCATTCTGGGGGGGGGACCTACCATTATCCCACCACTGTCCGTAGACACCTGCAAGTAGGGAGTCTCACACAACAGGGAGAAGGATTTTGTGAATGAGGAAGAGGAGGACGAGGACAATGCGCAGCAGGCAAACAGAGAATCCATTCTCCCTAGCAGCCAGGACCTTTTCATCACCCTGGAGCCAATACCCTCCCAAGGTGGGTTCCTGGACCCTGAAGCCAGAGAAGGCACCTCTGGTGAGTGCACATTTGTAACTACAGTACAGGGTTTAAAAGCAATTGTGTTTAATGTTTGATTTACCCTGAAGAATCGGGATGCATTTGCGGCCAGTACAACTCCTGGAAACGTCTGTCAATGTGTCTGGGGATGGAGTGGGAATCCTCCAGGGTCATCTCTATGAAGCTTTCCTGGAGGTACTCTGAAAGCCTTTGCAGAAGGTTTCTGGGGAGGGCTGCCTTATTTCATCCTCCACGGTAGGACACTTTACCACGCTAAGCCAGTAGCAAGCAGTCTGGAATCACTACAGCACAAAGCATGGTAGCAAATGGTCCTGGGTTGTGGTCACATTCAAGCAACATTCAGTCTATATCTTTCTGCGTTAGCCTCAGGAGAGTGATATTATTCATTGTCATCTGGTTGAAATAGGGAAATTTTTGTAAGGAAACAGTAAAAGGACCCCATTCATGCTGGGCTGTTTGCACTTGGCTAAAAGGGATCATCCCTGAGAATAGCCATGCGGTGGGAGGAGGGGTGAAGGAATCATCCCAGAGAATAGCCACGTGGTGGGAGGAGGGGTGAAGGAATCATCCCAGAGAATAGCCACGTGGTGGGGTGGGAGGAGGGGTATGCTGCACATTCACCCCAAAACCACAGCCCCTCCTTTTAAATGGTAAACCCAACCAGCATTGTTTACTATGGGAAAGGAGGGTGCTGCAGTTTGAACCATTCCCACGTTATGAAGGCAGAAGGAGCCAACCTTGCATACCCTTTGGCTTACCATGGCTGCTTGGAAACTGAATTCTGTTGCCCAGCCATGTGTGATGTGTCACCGTACCAGCAGGCGCTCAATATAAAAAGGCAAAATGCGACCTTGTACCTAAAGCACCGCTACGTCCACTGTATAACCACCTGCCCTCCACCCCAAGTTCCATTTCCTCCTCACTCAGACGCCCAAGAATGCGGGGGGGCACCTGGCACCCAGCCACTCCACTCCAGAGGATGGCCTAAGCAACAGAAGGCTATCATTCAAACAGTTTTGATTTGTAGTGTGGCTACAATAAGCAATGTGGCCTTGTCCTTCCCTCCTCCCCCACCCCACCCGGGCTACCTTGTCAGTTATCTCACTTTTTTTTTTAATTAATAAAGAAAGAATGCATGGCTTCAAAACAATAGTAACTTTTATTTCCAGTTGTGATCAAAGGTGCAGGGTTGTTGGCTTACAGGGAATTAAAATCAACAAAGGGGGCGGGTTTGCATCAAGGAGAAACACACACAACTGTCCACAGTAGCCTAGCCAGTCATGAAACTGGTTTTCAAAGCCTCTCTGATGTGCAGCACGCCTAGCTGTGCTCTTCTAATCATTTTGGTGTCTGGCTGCTCAAAATCGGCCACCAGGTGATTTGCCTCAACCTCCCACCCCGCCATAAATGTCTCTCCCTTACTCTCACAGACATTATGGAGCACACAGCAAGCAGCAATAACAATGGGAATATTGGTTGCACTGAGGTCTAACCTAGTAAGCAAACAGCGCTAGTGAGCTTTTAAATGTCCAAAGGCACATTCTACCACCATTCCGCCTATAGTTGAACTGCTCCTTACTACTGTCCAGGCTACCTGTGTACGGCTTCATGAGCCACGGGAGCAAGGGGTAGGTTGGGTCCCCAAGGATAACTTTTGGCATTTCAACATCCCTAGCGGTAATTTTCTGGTCTTGCAGCTGCTCAAACAGCCCAGAGTTCCTAAAGATGCGAGCGTCATGCACCTTTCCTGGCCATCCCACCTCGATGTCAGTGAAACGTTCCTTGTGATCCACCAGTGCTTACAGCACCATTGAGAAGTACCCCTTGTGGTTTACGTACTGGTTGGCAAGGTGGTCTGGTGCCAAGATAGGGATATGCGTTGCGTCTATAGCCCCAACACAGTTAGGGAACCCCATTGCAGCAAAGCCATCCACCTGCACAATTCACAAGTCACTACCCTTGTTAGCAGAAGGTCAGTGATTGCATTGGCTACTCAGATCACCACTCACTTCTCAACTGTCCAGGCAGCTCTCATCTTGGTATTCCTGAACATCAGGGCGGGAGAAAGCAACTCATCAAGTTCCAGGAAAGTGGCCTTACGCACACGAAAGTTTCGCAGCCTCTGGGTATCATCCCATACCTGCAACACTATGTGGTCCCAGTCTGTGCTTGTTTGCCAGGCCCAGAATCGGTGTTGCACTGTATCAACCTGTTCCACTGCCAGTATATCATCCCAATTGCCACATCCCATGCGTTCAGGAACGTCTGTGTCCATGTCCTCTTCACAATCATTCTCGTGCTGGCGGCTCCTAGCCAGGTTCTTCACATATTGCAGGATAATGTATGAGGTGTTTACAATGCTCACAACAGCAACAGTTAGCTGAGCGGGCTCCATGCTTGCCATGCTATGGCGTCTGCGTGGGTAAACCAGGAAAAAAGGTGCAAAACGATTGTCTGCTGTTGCTTTCATGGAGGGAGGGAAGGAAGGAGGGAGAGGAGACTGACGACATGTACCCAAAACCACCTGCGACAATGTATTTTCCCCTTCAGGCATTGGGAGCTTAACCCAGAATTCCAATGGGCAGTGGAGACTGCAGGGACTGTGGGATTGCTACCCACAGTGCACTGCTCCATGAATTAATGCTAGTCATGGTATTGAGGACGCACTCTGACGACTTAATGCGCTTAGTGGGGACATACACAATTAACTGTATAAAATCGTTTTCTAAAGATCAACTTCTATAAAATTGACCTAATTTCATAGTGTAGACATACCCTTAGCAACACTGGGGAATTTTTGCCAAAAAAAACCTAGTGTGAATGCAGCCTAAGGCAGGGCTTTCAGGAATTCTGCAGCTGCCCAGCATTGGCAAAAGAACTAATGTGCACACTGTGGTGTACACCAAGGGCTGAAAAGCAGTGCATGCTGTTTCACTGATTTTTTTTAAAGGCCAGGAGGGACAATTAGAATAATAAAGTCTGCTCTGCTGCATGACAGGCCACAGATTTTCATCCAGTTACCCCTGAATTGAGCCCAGTAACTAGTGGTTGACTAAAACATATCTTCCAGAAAGGCATCCAGCCTTTAAAGATGTCAAGAAATGGCAAATCCACCACTTCCTTTACTCATTTGTTCCAATGGTTCATCACTCTTACTGTTATTCTGCTTCTTATTCTTATACACACAGACAGGTACAATGGCACAGGAGCCAGCAAACAGAGCTGTAAACATGAGAGTTTCAGTGGGAGTTTGTGGGGGAGACTGAGAGACCTAGGCAGAGGAATTGTTAGGCTAGTGAAGGGAGTGGGTGGTGTTCTGCTGGTGTTCTGGTGCCTGTGGGAGGTTTGTTTTGCTGGAGGTGGTGGTGATTTGCTTTGATTTTTTTTCCTGGACTAACAGGGTTTAGGTGGGAAGGCTATGACCAATAGAGAGGCAGCTGTGGAAGACACAATGAGGATGACTGGATGTGGAAGCTGCGGCATGTACATGATCCTGGAGGGGGTACCTGAAAAGAGTTTCATCTGCATGAAGTGCTGTGTGATAGAGCTGATGGAAGAAATGATCTGAAGATTGGAGATGCAGGTGGAAACTCTGGTTGAGTTTAGAAGGGGGTTCGAGCAGATAATGGAGCATAGACATGAGGAGGCTGAAGGGAAAAGCTCAGACTTGCAGATGGAAGCAGGACCAAAGAATTCTGAGGGAGACTGCCAGGTGACGAAAGTGGACAGTGGAACCATGTGACTAAGAGAACCAGGCAGAGGAAAAGACAGGCCAGTGAAGGAGAAATAGAGCTCAGGAACAGGTTTGCGGAGCTGCAAAATGAAGAAGGGACACAGCAGGTGTCGCTGAAGGTGAAAGGACAAGGAAGAAGAGAAGGGCAGCTAGTCTCATAGGAAGAGAAGAGTCAATGGAGACAACACCACCAAACATGAGCCCCAGGAGGATGCGGGATGGGTTGTGGAGGATTGCAAGGGACACTAGAAATCGAGAGGACTTGCAGCCAGAGGGAACAGGGGATAGACCAGAGAATTGCACCATCACCAGGAAAAGGCAGGTCTATGAGACTGGGGACTCCTTACTGAGAAGAATAGACAAGCCTGTAACTAGAGCTGATCCGGAGAACAGAAGGGTGTGCTGTCTGCCGGGTGCTAAGATACAGGATGTGGACCTGAGGGTGAAAAGGATCCTAACGGAAGAAGGAAAGAATCTGCTGATTGTCTTTCATGTGGGAACAAATGACACAGCTAGATTCTCGCTGGAACATATCAAGGGAGACTATGCCAGGCTGGGGAAGATGCTTAAGGAAATTGAGGCTCAGGTGATCTTCAGTGGGATTTTGCCTGTTCCTAGAGAAGGGCAACAAAGGTGTGACAAGATTATGGTGATCAACAGATGGCTCAGGCAGTGGTGCTATAAGGAGGGCTTTGAGATGTATGGCCACTGGGAAGCATCCATGGACAGAGGACTGTTCTCTCAGGATGGACTTCACCTGAGTAAGGAGGGAAATAGACTTCTAGGATGGAGGCTGGCACAACTGATTAAGAGAACTTTAAACTAGGAATTTGGGGGAGATGGCTGGGAGATGTCCAGGTAATCTACACGCTGGAATTTAACATTGAGAGGGAAGAAAATGAAGTAACAAAGGATACAGCCATAGGTAGGAGAATGGACATAAGGAGGAAGGGTAGTGTAGATACAAGTCTAATAGGTGATACTGGTGGTAGAATGTCTGTGCCTAGTCGGGTAAAGAATGTCAGTGAAGCCAAACGGCAAAAATGAAGATGTTTGTACACTAATGCAAGGAGCCTAGTTAACAAATGGAGGAACTAGAGCTACTACTGCAGGAAGTGAAACCAGATATTATAGAGATAATTGAAACATGGTGGAATAGTAGTCATGACTGGAGTACAGGTATTGAAGGCTATGTGCTGTTTACGAAAGACAGAAATAAAGGCAAAGGTAGTGGAGTAGCATTGTATATCAATGATGAGGTAGACTGTAAAGAAATAAGAAGTGATGGAATGGATAAGACAGAGTGTGTCTGGTCAGAAATCACATTGGGAAATCAAGCTACTAGAGCCTCCCCTGAGACAGTGCTTGGGGTGTGCTACAGATTGCCAGGATCTGATTTGGATATGGATAGAGACCTCTTTAATGTTTTTAATGAAGTAAACACTAATGGGAATTGTGTGATCATGGGAGACTTTCACTTCCCAGATACAGACTGGAGTACAAGTGCTAGTAATAATAATAGGGCTCAGATTTTCCTGGATGCAATAGCTGGCGGATTCCTTCACCAAGTTGTTGAAAAGCCAAGAGGGGATGCCATTATAGATTTGGTTTTGGTGAGTATTGAGGACCTCATAGAATAAATGGTTGTAGGGGACAATCTTGGTTCGAGTGATTATGAGCTAATTCTGTTCAAACTAGATGGAAGGATAAACAAAAATAGATCTGGGACAAGGGCTTTTTATTTCAAAAGGGCTAACTTTAAAGAATTAAGGAAATTAGTTAGGGAATTGGATTGGACTGAAGAACTTGTGGATCTAGAGGTGGAGGAGACCTGGAATTACTACAAGTCAAAGTTGCAGAAACTATCAGAAGCCTGCATCCCAATAAAGGGGAAAAAATCATAGGCAGGAGTTGTAGACCAAGCTAGATTATAAATTGGGGACACATCAGTTGGAAGTAACAGAGGAGGAGAAGGACCTCGGAGTATTGGTTGATCACAGGATGACTATGAGCCGCCAATGTGATATGGCTGTTAAAAAAGCTAATGCAGTCTTGGGATGCATCAGGCGAGGTATTTCCAGTAAAGATAAGGAGGTGTTAGTACCATTATACAAGGCACTGATGAGACCTCATCTGGAATATTGTGTGCAGTTCTGGTCTCCCATGTTTAAGAAGGATGAATTCAAACTGGAATAGGTACAGAGAAGGGGTACTAGGATGATCTGAGGAATAGAAAAGAGGAGGTTACTCACCTTGTTCAGTAACTGACGTTTTTCGAGATGAGTGTCCCTGTAGGTGCTCCACTCTAGGTGTTGGTGCGCCCCTGCGCCTTTGATCGGAGATTTCTGCAGCAGTACTCGTAGCGGCCACGCATGCTCAGAGCCTGGCCCCCGCTCTGACTATGCCTCTAGTGAGCATGCACAGCCGGTTCCCTCAGTTCCTTCTCTACAACGGAGGTTACCCCAACTCTGAAGTAGAGGGGAGGAGGGTGGATAGCGGAGCACCCACAGGGACACTCATCTCGAAGAACATCAGTTACTGCACAAGGTGAGTAACCTCCTCTTCTTCTTCGAGAGATGTCCCTGTGGGTGCTCCACTCTAGGTGACTTCGAAGCAGTGTATCTCAAGGAGGTAGGGACTTGGGGTCTGGCAGGAATGCAGTAGATAATACTGCCCTGCAAAATCGAGTGTCAGAGAGAGGGCCCTGAGTAAGAGCATAGTGTTTGACAAATATGTGCTCGGAGGACCAAGTGGCTGCTCTACAAATGTCAGACAATGGTACTTTACATAAGAACTCTACAGAGGTAGATACAGATCTAGTGGAATGTGTTCTGATCAATGCTGGAGGTGTAACGTTTTTTATCTGATAGCGGAGTCGTATGCAATCGGAGATCCAGTTCGAAAGTGTCTGGGTAGAGATAGCCATGCCTTTGGAGTGCTCCGCGATGGAGACAAAGAGTCTAGGAGAGTTTCTGAAGGGTTTGGTTCTGTCCAAATAGAAGGATGAGGCCCTGCGCACATCAAGTGTGTGCATTGTGGCTTTGAAGGAGTTTGCATGTGGATTTGGAAAGAAAGTTGGTAGATGTATTGGTTCATTGATGTGAAATAAAGCATGAACTTTTGGAAGGAATTTTGGGTGTAGGCATAGAGTAACTTTGTCCTTGAAGAAGAGCCTATACGGTGGATCTGCCATAAAGGCTGCTATCTAACCTGCCCGTCTGGCGGAGGTAATGGCCACCAAAAAGGCTGTTTTCATCGAGGTGCAAGAGGGAGCAGGTGGCTAAGGGCTCAAAGGGTTGATGAGTTAAATAGGACAATACTAGGGGAAGATCCCATGGAGGGGTAGGTGGCTTAATGTCTGGATATAGGGTTTGGAGTCCCTTCAGGAAATGCTTGGTGATTGGATGAGCGAAGACCAAGCTATTGTCAACTGTACCATGAAAGGTTGTGATGGCAGCTAAGTGGACTCTGATGGAGCTGAAGGAAAGGCCGGATTGCTTAAGGTCCAATAGATAGTCGAGTATGCAGGGAAGAGGTGCCGAGGTAGGAGACAGTTGTTTAGTTGAGCACCATTTTGTGAATCGTTTCCACTTTCGGAGTTAGGTGGTACGGGTGGATTGTGTTCTGCTGTGTAGAAGTACCCTCTGAACTTGGTCGGAACAGTCTAGTTCTCATTGGGAGAACCAGGCAGGTACCAGGCTTTGAGATGAAGCATGGAGAGATTGGGGTGAAGAAGCTGGCAGTGTTGCTGTGATAAGAGGTTCGGGATGAGAGGCAGGGAGATCGGTGGTTGAATTGACATTCTGGTGAGGAAAGGGAACCACGGTTGTCTCGGCCATGAAGGTGCAATCAAGATCCATTCGTATCTTTATGAGGACCCTGTTGAGCAATGGTATTGGGGGAAATGCATAAGCTAAGTCCCGGTGCCATGAGATCATGAATGTGTCTCCGAGGGAGTGTTTGCCCAGTCCCACCCTGGAGCAAAAATTGAGGCATTTCGTGTTTTTCGCGGTTGCAAAGAGATCTATGGTTGGGTGACCCCAAGTTCGAAATATGTTGTAAATTATTCCCCCGTCTATCTCCCATTCGTGCTCCGAAGGGAAACGTCTGCTTAACTCGTCGGCAGTGGTGTTCATCACCCCTGGGAGATAAACAGCTGATATGTGGATGTGGTTCGCAAGGCACCAATTCCAGAGTTTTATGGCCTCTGAGCAAAGAGAGTGGGAACAAGCCCCTCCTTGTCTGTTTACATAGAACATGCAGGTAATGTTGTCTGTCATTATGCATACATGTTGATTCTTGATTAGTGGAAGGAAGCAGCGGCAGGCATTTCGTATAGCTCAAAGTTCTAGAACATTTATGTGCAGGGAGGTCTCGGAATGAGACCATAGCCCATGAACTGTTTGGTGAGAGATGTGGGCCTCCCAGCCCGTGAGGGATGCATCGGTCACCATCATCAGAGTTGAGGGGGGTCTGGAGGAAGGGGACTCCAGAGCAGAGGTTGTAGGGGACTGTCCACCATATGAGAGAGTCTTTGACTTGGTAGGATATGGCCAGTTGTTTGTTTAGTGAGTGCACGTTTGGTTTGTAAACTGTGGCCAGCCAAGCTTGGAAGCACCTCATGTAGAGACGTGCGTTCTGGACCACGAAAGTGCATGAGGACATGTGCCCTAGTAGTTGGAGGCAGTTTTGGGCGGTGACCCGGGGGCTGTTGCGAAGTCTTGTAGCCAGCAGTTTTATGGTATTGAATCGGTTGGGTGGGAGAGATGCCAGTCCGGTTGTGGAGTCGAGGCTCACTCCTATAAACTCCAGGTGCTGGGTAGGACTTAATGTGGATTTGCTTTCGTTTATTTGCAGGCCCAGGGATTGGAAGCACTCAATGGTGATTTGTGTGAAGCAGAGGGCCTCGTCGAACGTGGAGGCCTTCAGGAGGCAATCGTCGAGGTAAGGGAATATTATGACTCCTTTTTTCCTGAGGTAGGCAGTGACTACCGCTAGGAGCTTGAAGAAAACTCGAGGGGCAGAGGAGAGGCCGAATGGTAGAACTCTGTATTGGAAATGCATTGAACCGAGGGTAAAACGAAGAAAACGTCTGTGGGCCAGGTGGATAGTGACGTGAAAGTAGGCGTCTTGTAGGTCGAGGGCTGAAAACCAATCGCCCTGCTCCAGGGCTGGAATTATGGTGGTGAGAGTAACCATCTTGAACTTTTGCTTTTTGATAAATTTGTTGAGCATCCTGAGGTCGAGGATCGGTCGCCATCCTCCAGTTTTCTTTTTCTGTTAAGAAATAAGGGGAGTAGAACTCTTTCCCCTTGTGGCATTCGGGCACAAGTTTGATAGCACCCAGGTGAAGGAGATGATGTATTTCTTGCTGAAGGTGTGGCTCATGAGAGGTGTCCCTGAAGAGGGATGGGGAGGGCGGGTGGGTGGGAGGTAAGGAGAGGAAGGGGACAGAATACCCAGTTGTGATGACCTCTAGAACCCACTTGTCGGTGGTAATATTCTGCCATTGGTGCAAAAATGGCTGTAGGCAGTGTCCAAAGATAGTTGTAGGCCGTGCAAACGCTGAAGTTGGGACGATGTTTTCGAGACCCTCGACCAAAGGTTCAAATCTGCTTATTAGTTGGAGGAAGTTGGGGCATTCCGGAAGAATTGGGATGCCGCCGCTGGTATCTGGATCTCTGGCGTTGGTGTTGTTGTTGTTGATCCTGAGATCTTGGGAAATGCTGAGTATATGGGGGGTAGCGTGGACGGTGGTAAGGTTGATATCTCTACTGTCGCCTTCTGGTTGTAGGGGGTTTGGATGCCTAAGGATTGAAGAGTTGCCCTTGAGTCCTTCATTGAGTGGAGCATCTCATTAGTGGTGGAAGCAAATCGTTTATCACCATCAAAAGGGAGATCCTCTATGGTGCTCTGAACCTCGCGAGGAAAGAGGGAAGAGGAGAGCCATGAACCTCCGTGCATGACCACCGCTGTAGCAGTGGATCTTGCTGCGGTATTGGCTGAATCCAGAGCTGCTTGAAGAGCCGTGCATGATATGATTTGGCCCTCGGAAACTAAAGCTGTAAACTGTTGTTTCTTGTAGTCTGGAATGTGTTCAATAAACTCCATGAACTTGTTATAATTTCTATGGTCGTACTTTGCCAGAATTGCGGTATAATTGGCAATTCGAAATTGTAAGGAGGAAGAGGCATACACTTTGCGACCCAGCAGGTCTAAGCGTTTGCCTTCCTTGTTGGCTGGGGTATGGCGGAAATACTGTTGTTTGTTCCTTTGATTGGCTGTGTCCACTACCAGTGAGTTTGGCACAGGATGTGAGAAAAGGAATTCAGAGCCCTTAGAGGGAATGAAGTATTTACGGTCCACTTGTTTGCAGGTAGGCTGGCTTGTGGCTGGAGCCTGCCAGATGGACTTAGCAGGTTCCAGAAGGGCTGCATTAATTGGTAATGCCAGTCTGGATGAAGAAAAGGGTTGCATGATGTCCGTTAACTCATGTTGTTGGTCCGGTACTTCCTCTAGATTGATTCTAAGCTCACTGGCAACCCTTTTAAAGAGATTCTGGAATTTCGAAAAATCGTCTGAGGGCGGTAGAGGGGAGGGAAGTAAAGCTTCTTCAGACATTGTTTCAGTTGGTACTTCAGTTGGTACTGGGTCAGAAGCAGGAGTTAATTGATCCTGAGCATGGGAGGGTGCCGCCAAGTGAGTCATATGATTTGGACATTCGCGTCTCGTTGGATTGGAATAGCGGGGGTGCTACCGAGGGAAAGATGTCCATGGGGCCCAATACTGTCATGCTGGTGGAAAGGCATAGGCGGTGCCATCCAGGGGTTAACACACCAGGAGGCAGGGTCTCGAGGGTAGTCTGAGACAATTTTCCTATGCCCGCGGGTGACAGGACTCCGAGGATGGAATTCTGATTGTATTGAAACATCACCCTGTAGTTCAGACTCCTCCTCACTGGAGGAAGGCTGTTCGGACCCTGAATCATTCATAAGGGAGAAGCAGTCTTTAAGGAAGGGCAATTGCAGCATAGGTGACACTGGGAGGTCACTTGACTGGTAAACTGCAGTGCTGAGGCAGCTGAAGGTGAAGGCTGATATAATTGCTGTGGGAGAACCCGGGCTTGCACCGGAGTTCTTAGACTTGGCTCCATGCCAAGTAGCGCTGTTAATGCCAGTGCCGTAGTCGGTGCCATGCTATTAATAGCAGGCTGCGGTGCCTCAGGAGGGGCCTGATTTGTCGGCACCGCGTTAATTGCGGTGCCGATAGGTGCCATAATCGAGGCAGGCAACTGAAAGCCTGTCACCTCGGCACCGGAGCCTTGCGTTGCCGCCGAAAGCACAGGCGGGTTTAACGCGGTGCCGGAGGAGCCCGGCTCGTTGAAAGTGGTCAGGCGGGGAAGCATCGGTAAGGATACTGTGGATCTGACCGGAGAAGGTTTGTGTCTAAGGGCTTCTTTTGAATTTGACAGAAGGTGTCCTCGTTTTGCTGCTTTCTTCTTCTTTTTAGAAGTGGGACAGCTGTGTCGGTGAGCGGAGGCAGAGTCCGCGCCAGGGTCTGAGGCGGACCCTAGGGATTTTTGAAGTAAAATAAGTTTAAGTTTTAGCTCCCTGTCCTTTCTCGCTCTGGAGCTTAGTTTAGTGCAGTGAGCACATTTTGGGGGAATATGGGTCTCCCTCAAACATTTTATGCTGTGAATGTCCATCGGAGAGAGGGATAGCGTCCTTACAGGAAGAGCAGCGCTTAAAGCCTGTGGAGCCAGGCATATCTGAAGCGGCTGAGAGAACAATTTTTTTTTTAACAGTAGAAAAAAGGTAGGTAACACTAACTAACAACTAACTAACAAGAAACTGTCTAACTACGAGTTATTTTAAAATGTGGAAAGAAACTTTTTAAGGAGTCTGCTGAGCTCCGTCTCAAGCCGGGGACGGTAGAGAAGGAACTGAGGGAACCGACTGCGCATGCTCACTAGAGGCACACTCAGAGCGGGGGCCAGGCTCTGAGCATGTGTGGCCACTACGAGTACTGCTGCTGAAATCTCTGATCAAAGGCGCAGGGGCGCACCGACACCTAGAATGGAGCACCCACAAGGACATCTCTCGAAGAAGAACCTTTCTTATGAAAGGAGACTCAAGGAGCTTGGCTTGTTTAGCCTAACCAAAAGAAGGCTGAGGGGAGATATGCTTGCTCTTTATAAATATATCAGAGGGATAAATATCAGGGAAGGAAAGGAATTATTTAAGCTTAGTACCAATGTGGACTCAAGAACAAATGGATATAAACTGGACATTAGGAAGTTTAGACTTGAAATTAGATGAAGGTTTCTAACCATTAGAGGAGTGAAGTTCTGGAACAGCCTTCCAAGGGGAGTAGTGGAGGCAAAATACATATCTGGTTTCAAGACCAAGCTTGATAAGTTTATGGAGGGGATGGTATGATGGGAAGCCTAATTTTGGCAATTAACTGATCTTTGATTATTAGCAGGGAAATATGCCCAATGGTGTGTGATGGGATGTTAGATGGGGTGGGATCTGAGTTACTACAGAGAATTCTTTCCTGAGTGCTGGCTGGTGAGTCTTGCCCACATGCTCAGGATTTAACTGATCACCATATTTGGGGTCGGGAATGAATTTTCCTCCAAGGCAGATTGGCAGAGGCCCTGGAGGTTTTTTGCCTTCCTCTGCAGCATGGGGCACTGGTCACTTGCTGGAGGATTCTCTGCACCTTGAGGTCTTTAAACCATGATTTGAGGACTTCAGTAACTCAGACATAGGTTAGGGGTTTGTTACAGGAGTGGGTGGGTGAGATTCTGTGGCCTGCGTTTTGCAGGAGGTCAGACTAGATGATCATTATGGTCCCTTCTGACCTTAAAGTCTATGAGTCTATATTAACGGCTGGATTGAACTCTGAGGCTCAGCCTATTAGTGCCCATGTGTGTCTGTGCAGTGCCAGGAGGAGTCTAGAGATGGAATAGTTACTCAGAATCACAATTGCATCCCTGCTGCAGGTGCAAAGTAATTTACAACAGCCTTGAAGAAAGTACAGCTTACTTCCCTCCCATAAGCCAGCTCTGCCCCCTCCCTGTCCTCCTATTCTAGGAAGGAGTATTGGACATACAACCCCCTGCTCTCCACCACCATTGTCTGCACCTGAGCTGCAAGGCAAGGAGCCCCAACACAGTACTCATGGAATGAGGGGGGTCTAAATGTCCCTTACTCCCCTGCTCAGTTGAATTAGGGAGAGTCACAGTCTGGGCCTAAAGAGTTATTGTGTGCATCTTCCCAGGCATTTTCCCAAGGCCAGTGCCAATAGGATGACACTAGAACTTGCTTAGCTAGCACCATCTATTCCCCTTTGCATAGTTATAGCAGTGTAGGGCAAGATGTAACCCATGGTATTCAAAAGGTATTGGAAGCAACATTACACCAATTTTCCCTGTCCCCACTAACTGACATTTCACAGGATGAGGGCAAATTATTTGCTATTTGAATCATGTAATACATAAAGAGGAAGGCTGAGAAAGGTTGGTCTGAATCTGTAAATTAGTCCTGGAAACTCACATCCCTAATTAGAAATCAATGGTTATGGACCATATTCTTCCACACCACCGGTGCTCCAGTCACATTTCAAGGCCATAAAGAGGTCAAAAGAGACCAGGGGGAAATTCCCCCGCTGCAGGGGCAATGTAGGCTTAACACCACCAGCCATATATTGCTCCCTCACAGTGTAGGGGACATAGGCAGAAGGTGGTGTGCTCAGATTGTTCATCACTATGGGCATTCTGGATTATAGAGCACAGACTACTCAGGAAAAATTGCCATAAACTAGCAATATTAGGATCTCATTGGAATTCTAGGGGCTGACAGATTGTGCAGTTGGAGTGACCAAGACAGCTTCTTTTAATCTGCTTCTGGTCAGGACATTGTGATCTTTCCTATTGGATGTGGACATTGGTACTGTTATCCATGGCTTTGGCTCTTCAAGCCTGGATTACTACAACGTGGCCAGCATGGGGTGACACCATAAATCAGCTCAGAAACTGAAACTCGTGCAGGAGGCAGCCTGTTTATTAAACAATGTTGCTCGCTGTGAGCTTTTCTCTGAACTTGCACTGGCTGCCTGTTGGTTTCGGGGTAGAGAGTAAGGTGTTAGTTCTGACCTGAAAATTAGGCACTTCATGTTGCAACTTGGGCACCCAAAAATGGAGTCTCCCGAAAGAACTGGACACTTTTGAAAATGTAGGCCTTAGTGCCTATGCCAGAACTGGCAATAAAATATATTGTAGGAGAACAGGATTGGGCCATTTGTGTACAAAGGGAGAAACCATTCATCCAAAACATCCCTCAGATAGTGAAGAATCAGTATTATAACAACTCACATGTTGTTGCTGGTTTTTGCGGGGGGGTGGGGGGGTGGGGGCGAGGAGAAGAAGGCATCATCCAACAGAAGTAGAGCAAAAGCCATCTTCTCTCCTAAGAGAAACATGAACATAGGACACACAATACAGTGCTGGAAGGGACCTCCTTGGTCATCAAGTCCCCTGCTATCAGAGGCAATCTCATCATGTAATCTTGTACATAAATGTATTAAACTCCATCTTAATAGTACTTAGGTTGTTTGCCCCCACTACTCCTATGGGAAGGTTGTTCAAAGAACCTATAAAAACCCAATAGCCTATTAGCAGTCAGTGAATTACTGAAATGTCGTTGTTTAACTTTTGCCCAATGAAGAGCTGAAAAAGGACTTCAGAAGCTGTTCCAGTGTCAAAGAAGATCTTTGCACAAATACCATATTCGTCTATAGTAAGGGATGTCTTTAATCAGCCATGAGAGGTGGCCAAATTCAGGAATAATTTCTCCACTAAGGATCATCTATTATATACAATAATATGGGCATGCAAATATATTTATCACATAACCGAGGCCTATATATTATAAGAGTTGCAAGGGTTACTAACAAAAGAGACAGAGATACAGAAAAGACGGTTACTCACCTTTGTAACTGTTGTTCTTCGAGATGTGTTGCTCATATCCATTCCAGTTAGGTGTGCGTGCCGCGCGTGCACGTTCGTTGGAAACTTTTTACCCTAGCAACTCCAGTGGACCGGCAGGTCGCCCCCTAGAGTGGCGCCGCCATGGCGCCTGATATATACCCCTGCCGGCCCACCCGCTCCTCAGTTCCTTCTTGCCGGCTACTCCGACAGTGGGGAAGGAGGGCGGGTGTGGAATGGATATGAGCAACACATCTCGAAGAACAACAGTTACAAAGGTGAGTAACCGTCTTTTCTTCTTCAAGTGATTGCTCATATCCATTCCAGTTAGGTGAATCCCAAGCCATACCTAGGCGGTGGGGTCGGAGTGAGAAGTAGCGGCATGGAACACTGCAGATCCGAAGGCCGCGTCCTCTCTGGACTGCTGGACCAGGGCGTAGTGGGAAGCAAAGGTGTGGACCGATGACCAGGTCGCTGCCCGACAGATTTCCTGGATGGGCACACGGGCGAGGAAAGCCAGCGACGACGCCTGCACCCTGGTAGACTGCGCAGTCACACGGCCCGTAGGAACGTGAGCCAAGTCATAGCAGGTCCTGATACAGGATGTTACCCACGAGGATAACCTCTGCGAGGAAATGGGAAGCCCCTTAATGCGGTCCGCTACTGCCACAAAAAGCTGAGGGGATTTGCGGAACGGTTTGGTCCTCTCCACATAAAACGCGAGAGCCCGACGGACATCAAGCGAGTGGAGTTGTTGCTCCCTGCATGAAGAATGAGGCTTTGGGAAAAAAACTGGGAGGAAGATCTCCTGGTTGACGTGAAATGCTGAGACCACCTTGGGGAGAAAGGCAGGGTGCGGTCTCAGCTGCACCTTATCTTTATGGAAGACCGTATACGGGGCATCTACCGTGAGAGCCCGGAGTTCCGACACCCGTCTAGCTGAGGTAATGGCTACTAAAAAGGCAGTCTTCCAAGAAAGATAGAACATGGAGCAAGTCGCTAACGGCTCAAAGGGGGGCCCCATGAGCCGAGACAAAACCAGGTTAAGATCTCAGGTAGGGGCAGGGGGTCGGACGTTAGGGTATAGACGTTCCAGAGAACGTCTAGGAATCTAGTCACTGTCGGGTGAGAGAAAACGGAGCAGCCATCCGCACCCGGGTGAAAGATGGAGATAGCCGCCAGGTGGACCCGAAGGGACGATATCGCCAGGCCCTGTTGCTTGAGGGACCAAATATAGTCCAAAATATTGGCCACCGAAACTTCCATCGGGAGGAAACCCCTCTCCGTGCACCAACAGGAGAAACGCTTCCACTTGGCCGAGTACGTCGCTCTAGTGGAAGGCTTCCTGCTGCCCAAGAGTACCTCACATACCGGGGTGGAGCAGCGTAACTTGGATCTGGTCAGCCACGCAGGAGCCACGCTGCTCAGCGACTGGAGGTCCAGGTGACAGAGAGTACCGTGGTCCTGGGTGATCAGGTTGGCTATGGCCAGGTCCAGCAACATGGGGTACCAATGTTGCCTGGGCCACGCTGGGGCTACCATGATCACGCGGGCCCTGTCCCTGCGCACCTTCAGAAGGACCTTGTGGACCAGCGGGAACGGGGGGAACGCGTAGAACAAGTGGGTCGTCCAAGGAATAAGGAAGGCGTCCGCTATAGACCCGGGTTCCCGGCCCTGAAAGGAGCAGAACGCCTGGCATTTCCTGTTCCCCCTGGATGCGAAGAGGTCCATGCGGGGACAAGCCCACCTCTGGAAGATCGAGAGGGTGACGTCTGGGCGGAGGGACCACTAGTGCGCGAGGAAGGAACTGCTCAGGCGGTCCGCCAGCGTGTTCCGTACTCCGGGGAGGAAGGAAGCCGTGAGGTGAATGGAGTGGGCTATACAAAAGTCCCAGAGTCGCATCGCCTCGTGACATAGGGGAGAGGATCTGGTGCCGCCCTGCTTGTTGATATAGTACATGGTCGTCGTGTTGTCGGTGAATACCGCGACACAACGACCTCGAAGCTGGTGACAGAACGTTTGACAAGCAAGGCGGACCGCTCTCAACTCCCGCATGTTGATGTGTAGCTCCACCTCCTGCGGGGACCACAGGCCCTGTGTCCTCAGGGTTCCCAGGTGGGCCCCCCAGCCGAGATCTGAGGCATCCGTCGTTAGGGACACCGAGGGCTGGGATGGGTGGAATGGGAGCCCCGCACACATGACGGACTGGTCTAGCCACCAACTGAGGGAATCCAACACCCCCTGGGGGATTGTGATAAGCGTGTCTAGTGACTGCCTTGCTGGCCGGTATAATGTGCAATGAGCCAAGACTGGAGGGGCCTCATGCGGAGCCGTGCATACCCTGTCACAAACGTGCAGGCCGCCATATGGCCTAACAGGGTTAGGCATGTCCGTATCGATGTCAGGGGGGCTGCCAGCAAGCGCTGAAAGATCGCCGACAACGACTGGAACCTGGGCAACGGTAGAAGGGCCCTGGCCAAGGTGGAGTCCAGGATGGCCCCAATGAACTCCACCCTCTGCGAGGGGAGCAGAGTGGACTTGTCCACGTTGATCATGAGGCCCAAGGTAGCAAACAGGCCAGTGATCCTGCAGACATGGCTGCAGACCTGCAGCTCTGACGTGCCCCGAATTAGCCATCGTTGAGGTAAGGGAACACGTGAATGCGACTGCGCCGAAGATGTGCCACAACGACAGCCATGCATTTTGTGAATACCCTCGGAGCCATAGAGAGGCCAAACGGGAGGACCGCGAATCGGTAGTGATGGCAGTCGACCACGAACTGAAGGAAACGTCTGTGGTGTGGCCATATGGCAATATGAAAATAAGCGTCCTGCATGTTGAGGGCATACCAGTCTCCAGGATCCAGGGATGGGATAATGGTCCCCAGGGATACCATGCGGAACTTCAACTTCACTAGATATTTGTTGAGCTCTCGCAGGTCGAGGATAGGTCTGAGGCCTCCCTTGGCCTTGGGGATCAGAAAGTAGCGGGAATAAAACCCCTTGCCCCTCTCGTTCTCCGGAACCGCCTCTATAGCTCCTTTGTCGAGGAGCGTCTGCACCTCCTGGCGGAGGAATTGCTTGTGAGAGGGGTCCCTGAAGAGGGACGAGGGTGGGGGGCGGGAGGGAGGAAAAGATATAAACTGCAGACGGTATCCCGTCTGCACCGTGCGTAAGACCCAGCGGTCGGATGTTATTTGGGTCCACGCCTGGAGGAAAAACGAAAGGCGGTTGGAAAACGGGGGGGAAGGATCCATGGGGGACACTGGTACTACGCCCTCGGGCGCACCTTCAAAACGAAGGTTTGGGTCCAGGTGGGGCTTTAGAGGAGCTTTGGTTTTGCCCCCCTTGATTCCCCAACTGCCTGCGCCTGCCATTTCTGCCGCGGCGCCTATTAAGGTCCTGCTGCTGGCGGAACTGGGGGTACGGCCGGCACTGCTGCTGTTGTTGCGGCCGGAAGGGTCTGCGTTGTGTCCCAGGCGTGTGCATCCCAAGGGAGCGCATAATGACCCGATTGTCCTTGAGACTTTTCAGTCTGGGGTCTGTTTTCTCCGAGAACAGGCCCTGGCCTTCGAACGGGAGGTCCTGGATGGTGTATTGGAGCTCCGGTGAAAGGCCAGAAACCTGAAGCCAGGAGATGCGGTGCATCGTCACCCCCGAGGCGAGGGTACGGGCAGCCGAGTCCGCATCGTCCAAGGAGGCCTGCAATGAGGTTCTTGCGACCTTCTTGCCCTCGTCAAGAATCGCCGCAAATTCCTGATGCGCCTCCTGTGGCAACAGCTCTTTGAACTTATCCGCTGCCACCCAAGAGTTAAAGGCGTAGCGGCTAAGAAGGGCTTGCTGGTTGGAAACCCTGAGCTGAAGGGCCCCCGCCGAATAGACCTTGCGGCCGAGGAGGTCCATACGCCTGACCTCCTTGGATTTGGGGGCTGGGGCTTCCTGCCCATGACGCTCCCTCTCGTTCACCGACTGTACCACGAGGGAGCATGGTGTTGGGTGAACATGGAGGTATTCATAGCCCTTGGAGGGGGCCATGTACTTCCTTTCGACGTCCCGTGCAGTAGGAGGAATGGAGGCCAGCGATTGCCAGATCGTATTGGCGTTGGCCTGGATCGTCCGAATAAAGGGCAGGGCGACCCTAGTGGGAGCATCGGAGGAGAGGATGCTGACGACGGGATCCTTGATCTCAGAGACCTCCTCAGCTTGCAGGCTCAAGTTCTGTGCTACGCGCCTGAGGAGGTCCTGATGTGCCCTGAGATCTAGCAGAGGAGGGCTATTGGAAGAAGTGCCTGCCACCGCCTCATCGGGAGAAGACGATGAGGAGATCCCCGGCAAGAGAGTGTCCAGCGGGGGGTCTGCCTCACCTCTTGCCTCTGACTCCGGAGGGAGCTCAGGGTCTTGTTGTTTTGACCCGTCCTCCCCGTCCGGGGCGGGGGGGGGGCGAGACAACGACGCCTCCGGCGCCCTGTGCTCTGTCGTCACAGGCCTAGGAGGAAGCTGTTGGGGGCCCTGGGCTTGGTGATACGCCCAGGGTGTCCAGAACCCCCACTGCTGCGGTCCCTGGTCCTGTTGCGGAGGGTCTTGGAAAAGGGCCGCTTGTCTGTCAGTGCCCAGCGCATATACACTGTCAGCCTGCGACGACACTGATGGCTGTCTGGAAGGCCATGGAGGGGCCAACCGCAGCTGGTAAGAGACTCCGCGTCCTGGCGCCGAAGATGTTCTCGGTGCCGGGGACCGGTACCGGGAGTCATACCGGTGCCGGGATCGGGACCGGGGTCTGTCTTGGACTCGGTGCCGGGATCGGGACCGGTACCGGCCGCTGACTCAGTGCCGGGATCGGGACCGGGACCTGCCACCGACGCGGTGCCGGGAGGTCGACTGGGACCGGGACCTGCCACCAGCTCGGTGCCGGGAGGTCGACTGGGGCGCTGATCGATGGCGGGAATGGCTCCTAGAGTCCCGGTGCCGGTATCGGTGGCTGGAACCAGACCGGGACCGTCTGGAGGCCGATCGGTGCCGCGAGTACGACCGGTACCGCTGAGGGGAGCGGTGCCGGGACTGCGAGCGGTGGCGGGATCTTGAGCGACCACGGTGCCGGGACCTCGACAGCGAGCGTGAGTCCCGAGACGGTGCTCTCATCATTGGTTTGCCTCTGGACGCCACCCGCACCGGAGGTACCAGGGGTGGAGGCTGAGTTGGCTCAGTGAGGGCAATGAGGTCCCGTGCCGAGGCGAAGGTCTCCGGCGTCGATGGGACCAATAGCCCAACCCCAGATCTTATGGGGGAGCTCGGCGGGACCGGACTCGATGGACCCTCCGGGCCCGGAGTCGACGGGATCCCTGTCAGTAGCGCCGCGGCAGATGTAGGTGCCGGGCGCTCCACTCGAGTCTGCCTGGATGGAGTTGCAGACTTCGAGGGCCTTGCTTCTGTACCCGGTGCCGGGGAAGGTCGGTGCTGGGGAGTCTTTCCGGTGCCGGCGCGATCCGGTGCCGGTGTCGAGGTGACGGTCTGCGAAACTGCCGGGTCGAGTGCCACTTCCATGAGGAGAGTCCTAAGTCTCTGGTCTCTCTCCTTCTTTGTTCTAGGCTTAAAAGCCTTACAAATGCGGCACTTGTCCGATATGTGCGATTCCCTCAGGCACTTTAGGCACGCGTCGTGGGGGTCGCTGGTCGGCATCTTACAGGCCGCACATTGCTTGAAGCCCGGCGAACCAGGCATGAGCCCGGTGCCGGGTGCTGGGAAGAGCTACGGCCCAAACCGACTAACAAATATTTACAAATATTATTTACACTATTTACTATATTACTACTTAACTAACTACACTTAACTACTAACTACAACTATAAACAGTAGAACAAGGAGAGCTAGGTACGTGGAGGACAGCTATGCCGCGCTCCAGAGTTCCAACGACCGACACGGCGGTAAGAAGGAACTGAGGAGCGGGTGGGCCGGCAGGGGTATATATCAGGCGCCATGGTGGCGCCACTCTAGGGGGCGACCTGCCGGCCCACTGGAGTTGCTAGGGTAAAAAGTTTCCGACGAACGTGCACGCACAGCGCGCACACCTAACTGGAATGGATATGAGCAATCACTCGAAGAACACTTTTGGTTTCAGTTCCTGCTAAGAAAGCTGTTTGTTGAGAACAAGGCTCATTAATGTGGAAGTGAATTTTGCTGAACTAAACCCTTAAAGTTTATAAGCAAACACAAACACATCAAATGAAAAATGTGAAAAATAAACAAAATATCATTTAATTTAATTTGAGCATCTAAGCAACGGATTCACAAGTCAGTTTAGTGTTTAAAAAAATCTTAGTGCAGTGTCTACAAATGGCTTTAGTTACTTCAGTGACTGTTATAGTCCCATGAGAATAATCTACTCCTAATAAGGACAATTGCTTAGATTTATTACCCCACTGAGGTCTTGTTAAAGATCTAACAAAAGTCCTATTTAAATGAAAAGGACAATAGAAGCATTTAAAGTCAGTACAGGGTTTAATTAATACCTGAGCACAGAATGTGTGTAGAGATATGAAAAACAAAACCAAATTCAAAAGTTGGTTTGCTGCAAATGATTAGCATAAACTATCCATTTGGCTAAAATAAAAAAAAATAGGATATTGTAAGAATATTTGAATCTGTTAATAAATAATAGTATTGGTAAATTTACATTAAAAACACATTTTTGCATAAATTCTTAATTTCCCTAGTTTACGGAACATCTCTTGGATGGAATGTGAGACACATTATCTGCTAGACTGAACAAATCCAAAGGGTACAAAAAGGAGACTGATTTAAATCAATATATTAACATGCACCAGCATTTAAAAAACACTTTGTAATGTTCCCAAAGAGAACATGTACGCTGCAGCAGTGTCAGTGTAGTGCTGCTATAATTCATGCTTCAGTGTAGTCATTATTCACACATGGGAGTATACAATTCCTACAGTCATTTTTCATGCATGAGTAGTTTTAAACCCAAAAATCATTGGCATAAATATACAAGGCACATGTTAACAAAAAAACAACCCATCTTATTAACCCTGAAAGGGAACTTGAAGATTATATTAATCAGTTTTGATTACAAACCTCTACTGCAGCAAATGTATAAATACTATTTTGTGATCATGTACCTCTACTGCAGGTTTGCACAAATGCATTCTCACCCCTGATGGTTGCATAGGGTCATTTGCTTCTTTCTGCTGTGCCTAGCCAAACAGAGATCATGGGAGGGCAGCACACAGAATATTGTCACAAATCTGCCCACTCCTCCAAGACTGTAATGTGGGAGCTATGTACCATTGCCATGCAGCCTAAGCAGGAGAGGGTTTGGAGAGAGGTCAGGGGAACAGTTGCTCTGGGTGGATTGTTCCCCTCGCAGGATAATGTAAATTATAATGCAAAAAAAACCCTGTAACCTACTTCTGCCTTAAGGAGCAATAACTTTTCCTCCATCGCTTTCCCACACCATAGAGCAGGGGTTGGCAACCTTTCAGAAGTGGTGTGCCGAATTTTCATTTATTCACTCTAATTTAAGGTTTTGCGTGCTAGTAATACATTTTAACGTTTTTTAGAAGATCTCTTTCTATAAGTCTGTAATATATAACTAAACTATTATTGTATGTAAAGTAAATAAGGTTTTTAAAATGTTTAAGAAACTTCATTTAAAATTAAATTAAAATGCAGAGCCTCCCAGACTGGTGGCCAGGACCTGGGCAGTGTGAGTGCCACTAAAAATCAGCTCACGTGCCGCCTTCAGCACACGTGCCATAGGTTGCCTACCCCTGCCATGGAGCGTGCTTTGGTTGGTTGGGGGTGGGGAGACAGCACAGATATAAGAGCCATGCTGCCACTGGCACAAGCAGTCTGGGAGAGGGAATGTGCACGAACTGGCATTCATGGGACAGGGCTTTGTGATTCCTATTTATCTCCAAGCTTTCAGCTATCACAGTGATAAGTGTAGTGCAGAGCCGTAACTAGGTATTTTTCCGCCCCAGGCAAGAATATAAAATTGTGCCCTCCTCCAGGGCCGGCTCTTCAGCAGCTCTTCGGCAGCAATTCAGCAGCAGGTCCCTCAGTCCCTGCTGCCAAACTTCTGCCGAAGAATGAATGAAGCGGCGGCGCTAGAGCCTGTGATTTTTGACGGCTTGGGCTGGTAATGTTGCTTCCAAGATGGTCTTTGGTTCCAGTCCCGTTCCAATCCAGAGAGGGATTCACAGGTTAAGAGATGAGGGAGGTGCTGGATATCAGCAGTGGCCACTAGTGATCAGCATGTCTCCTGAGAATGCTGGGAGTTCAGGTCTGCAGGGCAGGATCAGGGGTGGCAGGTTTGTAGAAATTTTGGTGGTGCTCAGAACCCGCCCCTGCCCAGAACCCGCCCCTGCCCAGACTCCGCCCCCCCCCACTCCACCTGTCCAAGGCTCTGGGAGGGAGTTTGGGTGAGGGAGGAAGTCTGGGAATGGGAGGGGGTGCGGAGGGAGTGGGTGCAGCTTCTGGGAGGGAGTTTGGGGATGGGAGGGGTGCAGAGGGATGGGGTGCAGGGGTGAGGGCTGTGGGTTGTGGCCGCAAATGAGGGGTTTGGAGTGTGGGAGAGGCTCAGGGCAAGAGTAGGGGTGAGGGCTCTGGCTGTGACTGAGAATAAGCTCTGATTGGGGTTTGGGCTCTGGGTGGGGCAGGGCTAGGGATGAGTTTGGGGTACATGCAGGCTGCTCCAGGACAGGGGTCAGAGAGGAGGACTCCTCCCAGCCCTTTCCCTGCCAACAGCAGCAAGCTCTGGGGGAGGAGCCCCCCCTTTCCTGCCCCCCCAAAGCACACTCACCCACACCACTGTCACTGCATGTGCTCCTAGTGCCCCTCTCAGGTCCAGGAATCTCCCTCGCCTCCCCTGTGGTGGCTGCGGGGGGGGGGGGGTGCTGCGTGCGACTCCTTCCATGATGTTGCCCCTGACTGTAGCATCATGGAAGGTGAGGGATGGGGCTGCCTCCTTGCCCAACATGGGGCAGGAGCAGTGACTACAGGCGGGGGTTGGGGCTGTGCTGGTGGAGGGTCCCATTGGAAAATGAAAGGGTCTGAGGGGGACAGGCAGGCTCAGAGTCAGTCTGCCCTGGCAATCGAGATGGGGGCACTAGGACCCTGCGGCAGCAGTTGCTGTAGGGAGGCAGCATGGAGCTGCAGAGGAGAGATAGGGACTCTCTGCTCCAGGGATGAGAAGGCAAGGTGGGAGGGGGAGCAAGTCGGGGCTGTGGGACACTTGGAGGAGGCACGGGGGGGCGGCAGGTGGGGTCAGGGGGGAGATCACCCGGGTTATAAATGTCTCTGCCAGCAGCTTTTTTTTTCTCCGCTGCTTTCTGCGCCCTCAGCTTTGTGTGCCCGAAGCAAGTGCCTCACCTCACCCTTGTGACGGCACTGGTGTAGTGTAAAGACTCCATAGGAAGGTGAGGTAATGGTGGCACTCCCTGCTTGCTGATATGTTCTGCAGAGGAGGATGAGGCAGAATGGCAGCTGCCAAGAAACACAGATTGGAAAAGTACTTACCAATAACTTCTATTCTGCTAGCAACATCTCCTGCAGTTCTGGACATCTAGGGGCTGCTCTTCTGTCTCTGCAGCTCATGAAGGCAGATCAGCATCTTGGCGCTAAAGTCTGGCCATGCCCTTTCTCCTCCTGCTTGCTGCCAGATGAGTTATTCACAAGCTATAAAACTTGCATAACATCATTATTGACAAATATTTCCTGAAATCACAAAATAACTACGTACATTAGGCCAAGGAAGACAGTCATATGGTAATGATTCTACCTAATATCTGACCCTTGACTCATGAATCATCCAGGTAGATAGAATTGTGGGAGATGCTGCTGGAAGAAAGGAAGTTATCAGAAGAAATATTCTGTTCTGCAGCCCAATGTCTCCCACGATTCTGGATGTCTGGGAAGTAGTGAGCAGTGAACAGATGTAAGGAGAGTTATGAAACAAAAGCTTGGCAGGAAAGAAGCACTCCACATTTTGTGAACTCACTCAAAAGTCTGTATTTCTTCTGGGCCACTGTCTGTAGCACCTTCCTGCCAAAGGAAGCCTCTGAAGAAGACAGAAGGTCCACCTTGTAGTGCTTAATGAAAATGTTAGCTTAGACCAAGTGGCCACTTTGCAAATTTCTGAAGTGGACGCACTTGCTTATTCCACCATGAATCCTGTGAAGATTTGTATTAGGCTTCCCCAATACATAGTCTAATCCACCTAATGATGGAGGATTTGGAAACTCTGAGTCCTGGCTTTTTGGGTGGAAGGACACAAATAGGGAGCCCGATCTTCTTGTGGATTCTGTACACTTGAGATAATTTTTAGTGCTCTTTGAACATCTAAGGTGTGCCATGTCTTTTCCATTTGAATGTTGTGGTTTTGGATGGAACAAAGGACTCACAACCTCTTAGGAAGTGTGGAAAGAGGAATTTCCTTAGGAAGAAAGGATTCTGGTGATCTGAGCACCACCTTGTCCTCCTGGAACAGGCAGTAAAGCTCCTGTATAGATAAGACTGCCAGCTATGACGCTTACCTGATGGATGTGACAGCTCTAAGAAACAGCATGGGGGAGCTCAGCTTGCAGGGTGAGTGCGCCTGCTTGCAACTTCTCAGTATATGCAGAGTTAGCCAGTTGCAGGGTAGGAGAAAGAGTCATAGCCATGCCTCTTGCCTCTTCTTTTGAGGTGGTTCAGGCCAAAGTGGGTGATAGTAGGGAACTGGCTCTTGGGATACAATAGCGTAGCAACTGTAGCCAGTTATTCTGGGTCAGGTGGAGAGGTGAAAAATCTTTGCCCTCTCACTCTCAAGTACACACTTTTGCAGGAGCCAGCCTTAATCTACCCCTCTGTGATCCTGAATGTGTAGATCACAAGATCTCTCCCCAAGATCCTCTAAATTCCTCAAGGCTTGATTCACTAAACTAACTCTGAAGAGAAATTTTTTACTATCTAAGTCATATCCATTTGTGGAGAAGGTGGAAGTTTTTCTGGGAAATGGTGCTTAATCATTAATGTCTAGCTATCTCTGCCAACAGGGCAGCCACCAGTGTAAATCATTTTTATTTAGACTTTAAATCAGTTGCCTTCTTATATAATACAATATTTAGTAAGGAGGTTAACAAAATTCTGTCTCATCTGATCATAAAATACAGTAAATTCTTAAATCCATTTGCATTATTTACCTACTCAACCTCTTGTAGCTATCACTAGTCTACTGTAAGTGCTGGGAATTCAGCAGAAATCCTGCTTTTAGCAAAAAAGTCAGTTTCTGCTAAATTTTTATTTTAAATCTACTTCATCTACACAGGATTGGAATGTCAATATTTTTCAAGGATTAGATAACATTGTTATAAGAGTGATCTATAAAAGAAAGGTGTCTATTTATGTAAATTATCAGGTAATAACTAAGGTAGTGGTAGATGGCTCTCAAGAATATGCACCATAATTCCTTGCTTTTGTAGTACCAATAAAGCTTTTGTGTATGCACTGGAAATGGCTTCACGAATGCATCTCTTTACATTAGATGTAAAAGTTATAGGAGCAGGAACTGTCCCCAAGGAAGCCAATAGAAGCAGCAGCTGCCCTTTGGCTTGCCTCATTCCTGAGTAGCATATTGATTCTAATGTAGTGTCTCCAGAGATAAATATAGTACACTGATTCAGAGATGTTGATCTCTCCCTCCTGTGGTAAAACCCATAAAAGGGGGCCAAGTGGAACATCACAAGGCTCCTCCACATTGTTCCTCAGATGAAGTGAGGTTTTTTCTCTCACCTCTGTCTATAAACAGCTCTGTGAATCAACCTCCACAAATGTGAGGATGTCAGGGCACTCACACCGCCTTCTGCTCCCTCGCAGATCATGGCTCCAATGTAGCTGTATTGCCAAGGTCCTTCAGCATGGAAGAACCAGGCAGGAAAGGCAACATATCCCCAAGTTACCTTTGTTACCGTTCCTGGTGAACACAGCTTGGCTTGGGGAAGAGAGGTACTGTACATTTTCCTGCCACTGCCGCTGGTCTGCTCCCTCTCAACACGTTGGTCCCACCCCTACAGAGAATGCTCAGCAAGGTCCTTGGAAGGTGAAAACAGTGTTACAGCAGTTACTGGCTCCCCCTCCTGGCCCTGAAGGGTGAATGCTGTTGCCCAGGAGTCACCTCTGCTCATAGCTAAAGGCATGATGTGGTCCTTGGATTACTGAAAAACAAACAAACAGGTAGCTGGGGAAGGGAAGGAGAAGGGACATCACACAGATTGGTGTTAATAAAACTAAATAAATACAAGTAACGCATATATATATACACAAGAGGCAGTTTTGCATGACACTAAATTGTAATAACATGGACTGTTTTTACTCCCATTCACATTTCTGATAGGCAGCCCAGAGCATCTGCGCTCATTATGTTCAGGTTTCATGTGGGACAGAGCGTGTGTGACTCTCAGAGCACTGCATGAACATAGTGATGACATCCTCTTGACACAGATACAGAGGGAGCACAAGGATGCATCACAAAAACTGCTTCCTCTTGCAGAATAATTATCACAGGAAACCAGCTACAAGTCTCTAGACAGACAAATTCAATTAAAAAATTTCACAGTGAAGCTTCTGAGGTTCTATTAAAAACAAAACGGAGAGGGGAACTGTTTTCCAATATGATTTTTAAGCGGACAGGGCCTTTAACTCTGTAGTTTTTATTCAAAAAGGGAATCGGGCACCATCACTTAAGAAATTATGGGCCTTCTTTGTGTAAATTTTTTACCCACCATGGCAGATGGATGATTCTTCAGTGTGCCTCAGGCTGGAGACTGTTGGCATAATTAAGAAGGAGAAATGTCCAATATGAGACCTATATGAAAGACATATTAAAACACTTAGTGTGCAGTGCATCATGGGGGTTGTATTCCTCACTGACCTTTTAAAGAAATATGTTCTGAAATCTCTTGACAGCGTCTGTGTGCAGGCACAGATGTTTACAGATGTTAGTCAGTACTTGAAACAATATTACCAATTCCACTCTGTGGCAAACAACTGATTTCCCATTCCAATTATATAGCAACTGGAAATGTAAATTTAATTATCTTTTTTCAGATCTTATGCTGGAGGTACAAAGCCTCATGCTGTTAAAACAGGGGGATTGACTACAGCAAAAGTCAATGCATCCAGAAATACATTTAGCTAGTGTCTGTTTAGATACGGCGTCTCCTTTTGAGTGTTCTGTGATGGAGAGGAATAATTTTGGTGACTTTTGAAAAGTCTTTGTTCTCTCAATATAAAAGGCTAGCACAATTTGAATGTCCATGGTGTAGAGTGCTGCTTCTTGTTTAGTCCCATGGGGTTTTGTGAAGAACAATAGGAGATGAATAGGCTGATTCAGATGGAGTGAGGAGGCAATTTTAGGTAAGAACTTAGGATGCGGTCTTAAGGTCACTTTATTTTTGAAGAATGTTGGGTATGGTGAGTATGCCATGAAGGCCCTTAGCTCCCGCACCCCTATCTGGCAGACATGATGGTGATGAGGAAGGCAACCTTCATTGAAAGGTGGAGTAGTGAACATGTCACTAATGGTTCAAAAGGTGGTCCGGTAAGGCCCCGTAATACTAGATTAAGTGTTGGAGTAGTAGTTCGTATTTTGGGGAAGTTATGAAGGCCCTTAGGAACACGTTTGGTGATTGGGTGGGCGAAGATCAATAACTCATCCACCTTATGGAGGAACGCTGTGATAGCTATGAGATGTATTCTGATTGAGCTCAGGGAGACACCAGATTTCTTAAGTTTCAATATATAGTTCAGTATTAGAGGGAGAGGAGACTACCATGATCAGTTTTTTTTGGCATCATATAGTGAATCACCTCCATTTGTATAGGTATGTATGTTGGGTAGTTGGTATACGACTATTTAACAGAATGTCTCTTACTTCCTCTGAACAGGCCATTTTGGCTTCTCGGAGCCATGGAGTAGCCATGCCTTGAGGCAGAGTCTTGTCAGGTTGGGGTGGTGAACCTGATCTGCATCTTGTGAGAGGGGATGAGGCAGAAGAGGAAGAACGCGTGATGGGCACGCAGCCATCTTTAGGAGGTAAGGAAACCACATTTGCCAGGGCCATGTGGGGGCTATCAAGATGACTTTGGAATTGTCCGTTCTGATCTTGTGTACTACCCATTACAGAAGGGGGGTTGGAGGTAAGATGTAAAGTAGGGGTGCATCCCATTTGATGATAAAAGTGTCACCCAGGAATGGGGACCCTATCCTGCTCTGGAGCAGAACTAAGGACATTTGGCATTTTGTGTTGTTGTGGAGAGGTCTATAGCTGAAAATGCCCACTCTCTGAATATATTCCGTAGTAGTTGGGGGTCCATTTCCCCCTCGTGGTCCAGGGAGAATTTTCTGCTTAGCGCATCTGCAGTGGTGTTCTGACGTTCTGGTAGGTAGGAGGCTGAGATGTTGATGCTGTGACTGATGCACCAGGTCCAAAGTAGTATGGCTTCCATGCATAGGAAGTGTGAACATGCCCCCCTACCCTTGTTGATTTATATAGAATATGCAAGCATTGTTGTCTGTAAGGATCTGTATGGTTTTGATCTTGATCACAGATAGGAAATGACAGCATGCATTGCAAACCATCCATTACTCCAGTAGATGTATGTATAGGAGGGATTCTGATGGGGACCAACGGCCTTGGACAGCATGAGTGTGTAAGTTTGCCTCCCAACCTAGTAGGGATGCAAGGGCAGCATGTGACTCCCACATTTGAGGAGGCTGGGAATAAGTGTCAGAAGCTCCCTAGAAATAGGGGGGCCCACCAGCATCTGGACAATGGCCCTGCCCCCTGCTTCACTCCAAGGCCTACCCCCACTTGGCCTCCTCCCCTAAAGCCCACCCACACTCTAAACCCCCACTCCGCCCCAGCGCTACTTCTCCCTGCTTTCCCAGAGTCCCCCTGCCTGCCACTCACACCTCTGTGCCCCCACCCCCATCTCCATCTTTGTGGATTGTGTTGCCTGTGTGGTTGTGTGTTAGGTGAAGATTGAAATCTTTATGATGCATAGTACTTGCCCTGTTTTTTCTTATTCATAGGCATGTAGATGCCCAGGGACTTCAGCATCACTCTGAAGAGACTCATCAATTTTGGCTGCAAAGGGTTGAGGGCCTTCAAACAGAAGATTCTCAACTGTCGATTGTACTTCTCTAAGAAAATCAGAGAGGTGTAGCCAGGATGCAGGTCGCATGACAACAGTTGTGGTTATAGACTGCACCACAGTGTCTGTGGAACCTAATGAAGCTTGCAATGCTGTTCTAACAAGTAGATGCCCCTTGGAGATGATGGCCATAAATTGTTCTCTCTTTTCTTCCGACAAGAATTCAATAAATTCTGACAGATTTGAGTAATTTGTGTTGTTGAACTTGGCCACTAATGCCTTATTGTTGGTGAGTTTGGTGCAGGGTGTGAAAAAGGGAATTCCATTCCCTTAGAGGGCACATAATACTATTTCTCCAACCTTTTGCAGGTGGGGAGATTGTCGCTGAGGTCTGCCAGATGATTTTTGCTTGTTCCATGAGTGAGTCAGTAGTTGGTAAAGCAATTCTGAAGGAGGTTGATGTATGTAAAATATCTAGTAGCTTATGTTGGGATTCAGCCACTCCCTTTAGTGAAACGTCCAATGAGTCTGCTGCTTTCTTAAAGAGCTCCTGAAATTGTTTAAAGTCATCCCTCGTGGTGGGAGGTGGGGTCATGATGTTTTCATCTGGGGAAGAGGATGAGAAATTGGCTGCTAGTGCATCTTCCTGGTCTGAAACCTCCTCCAACTCCTCGACCGCCTCTTCTGGGGGCTCAGAGTGTCCCCAGTTCTGAAGATGAAAGGGAATGTTGTGTCCTCATCCTGGGTAGACTGGGAGGCTTGTGATGTTGTGGGGGGTATGCTTCTGGGGGGTTCCAGTAAGGCCACCGTGGTGGGAAAGGCATCAATGGCATCCATGGGTGTCCATACCAACTCTGTATTTCAGGCCCTGTGTGATAGCCCCTTTGCTGTGATGGACCTAGTCCAGTAGATGTGTGGAAGGGCGAAGAGTGGTGAGAGGAGTAGATTCCTCCATCATCCTCATCACTTGAGAAGGGAAGAGATCTGGGCAGTGTGGTGAGATGGCTCAGTACCGACCATGGTGGAGTGATGTCTGTACCAAGAAGAAGAGATTATGGCATTGAGGAAACCAGCAAGTCCTTATGGTGCAGGAATTGCTACAGCACTGGGAGCCTCAGTGCCACTGAAGGTGTTGCTAGTGGTACCCGACAGCTGCTGTGCAGTTGTCGATGCTGAGGATTGTACCATGTGGGTTGTGCCAACAGAAGGTGGTGCCATGGTCTGTAGTGGTGCCAAGCTACTCAGTGCTGAGTGTCTCGTCGGCTCTAACAGTGACAAGGTAGAGGGTTTCAATTTCCCTTTGCTGCCATTGTCTGAACTAGCCTACTTAGGGTCTTTTGTGCTTGTGGAACCCATGGTACCGGATGGTCCCGCTACCTGGGCAGTGGAAGGTCCTGGCGTGGTCAGTACCGATGGGATATGCTGATCTGGTAAATATCATTTCTTGGCGGATTCCCAAGAAGGAGACGTCAGAGCCCGCTTTTTAGTCACTTTCTTGACTGGGTGCTCTTTTGCCTGAGCCAATAAAGAAAAGTCTCTGTCAGAGGCTATGGTGGGAGACTGTTGTCCAGGAGAGGTCCATGATTCAGGCTCGGATACTAGGTGTAGAGACTTTCCATCATGAGAAGTTTCAACTGCAAGTGACTTGCCTTTCTTGTGTGGTCTTTCAGGTTATGGCAATACGAGCACTTCTGCAGGATGTGCATCTTACCGAGGCAGCAGACACACTGTGAATACCTATCCAAGAATGGGATAGAGAGTTTGCACATAAGGCAGCATTTAAAACACGGGAAGCTGGGCATGCCCTTCAGAGAAGGGTTTTATCCCGCAAGAGAGAAGAATTACTGTACTTTACTCGAAAGGGTCACTAGAAACTGAAACTTAATTTTCTAATATGAGAGAAAAATGTGTATTTTTTTAAAATAAAAAGGGAAGGAAAAATGGGGAAGGAAAGGCAATTATAAGCTAATCAACAACTAACTCTTAACTGAATAACGATGCTATTTAGGTTAGGTACAGAGGCACTGCTAAGTACTCCAATGCAATTCAAAGGGGGGAGAGAAGGAACTGAGGGGGGGTTGGTTGCACAGTGCTATGTAGCTGCCTGAGGCAACGCGAGATGGGGACAGCACACGTGCAACCCAACCAGACACTGCTACTACAAATCTCCAATTACAAGCGCCGGGGCGCATAGACACGTAAAGTGGAGCACAGGGACACTCACCGAAGAAGAATCTCCTTTACAGTTCATACACAGGGCCGGCGCAACCCATTAGGCGACCGAGGCGGTCGCCTAGGTCACTAACATTTGGGGGCGGCCACCGTGGTGGCTGGACCTTCAGCTGCCCCCGTCGTCGTCGGTATTTCGGGAGCAGGATGTTCCGCTGCCTCTGTTGGGGGCGCCATTTTGGGTGTGGGACCTTCCACTGCCTAGGGCGCCAAAAAAAGCTGGCGGTGCTTCTGTTCATACATTCACCATTACCTAATTACAAAAGCATTACCAGCAAATCAATGCTCTGAGTAAGCAGCACAGAGTCCTGTGGCACCTTATAGACTAACAGACGTATTGGAGCAAGAGCTTTCGTGGGTGAATACCCACTTCGTCAGATGTATGCACGAAAGCTCATGCTCCAATACGTCTGTTAGTCTATAAGGTGCCATTTCGTGGGTGAATACCCACTTCATCGGATGAATGCATCCGATGAAGTGGGTATTCACCCACGAAAGCTCATGCTCCAATACGTCTGTTAGTCTATAAGGTGCCACAGGACTCTTTGCTGCTTTTACAGATCCAGACTAACACGGCTACCCCTCTGATACTTGACATAATGCTCTGAATAGTTTCACTATTTTAGGGGTCTAATCTCTATGTGGATGTGTGTAAGTCACATTAACATCTACAAACATACACAAAGAATAAACTGGTCAGGATGGTGTTGCCTAGCAAAACAGACAAGTTCAAATGAATAGAAAGTACCTCAAAACCTTGGTTATTACATGTATCTCCATAATACCTACACTATTGTCCAATTGACATGCATGTTTCATTTTAACTGTGCATGTCAGAATATCCTTATTCTTTAATCAATCCAAAGTGGAGAAAATCCCTGTGTGCTAAGAAATACAGTAGCTCTTTTCCAAAGCAGTAAATATGAAGGCAGCAGTATTTTGCTTGATGCTAGCTTCTTTCTTCTGTTTTTTAGTTATAAATTGAATTAAAATTCTTGGGCTAGATACTCCCTCCCACATAAAAAGCAGTGGGAGGGGTTTTATTTTTTTTTTTACACATTTAAATCAGACTTTCTGTGAGGATTCCTTTGCAAGCATTACCCCACCCTGTCCTGTCATAAGGGGCCGGGTTTCTGTCCCAAGGAAAAACCGCCCCCAAAACCGGTGGATCCCAGGGCATATGCAAGTGGCCAGGGCCATACACACAGTGACTTGTCCCCTTTCTCTGGCCTTGACCCCTAAGTGGACCTCCCCTCTGCTCCCTTGCAGTCTAACTCTATTGCTGCACTGCCATGGCTTTTCCCTATGGCAGCAGTAGCAATTTTCCAGGTAGCTTTTGTGAAGCCAAAAGTCGTGGTCAGGGGTCAAATACAATCCCAGCCCATACAGCCTCTATCCCCTTTCTTAGCACTAACCCTGGATGGGTCTGGTACAGTACCCAATGAAGATATCCATGCCCCCCTTCTGTGTTGAGGAAGGGAAATCCACATGTAGAGGACACCTCCATTTACCAGTCTCGGAGGTACATGATTTGGCTCATTTGCTAGGCATTTCACAGTTCTTCATAAGTCTTTCCCTTTATGTCATACATACAACTATTTATTAAAACCCCATATATCTTGAATGCACCATCACACCCCCAAAAGAGGAAATACTTTCTTAACGAAGTGCATCAGGAAGGGGGGCCTAATTTTTAAACCTGGTCTACAATTTGGCAGGCACAAGTTTGGACTCTCAGTTAATGATGGGCACAAAAGCTAGCATTGTGGTGCCTAATTACTTCATTGGATCCACATATCACATAGTTTGATTTTTAACTGGTAACATTTGGACTATTAAAACTGGAGGTCAAAACTTGAAAAGCAGGCCCAGAGTGACAAACACAAAAAACAGAGGGGAAGTACCTACATTTCTAATATCATCAGATCAAACCCCCAAAAGAAATGCACTTTAAAGAAACTGGCAAATCTTTCTGAGTAAGTTCCAACGTATTTTCCAGAACAGTTTTGCTGACAATTAATAGTATACAGACCTATTTTACCCTCTTACAGAACACTACCAAGTTGATTCTGCCAAACAGAGCACACAGTGCACTCATGTGAAGTATCACACCATTTCAATGCCAAAATGGAAAAAAAGTGAAAAGGGCCAAAGAGGCTTACCAGTTACTGCATGTGTAATCTATGACTTTGTGTCATCATCCTACCAATGTATAGCACGTAAGTGACCATAACAACTACACTGATGGGCATTCTTGAGAACATACTTGTAAGTTTAAATAAAATCCTAAGAATCGACCAAACTTCAGCCCATGCTATATAAATGTGCAGACCAGGATTTTCAGAGTATGAAATAACACCATGTTCCTTTTTAGATAATTGTATGCTTAGTGCTGTATTTAAACAGCAAAGAATCCTGCAGCATTTACCATTTTTATATTATGAGCTTAAAAAAATCGTTGTAATACTAGGAAGTGTTTTCCTTTTTCCAAGCATGATAGAGAATTATTCTCTAATAAAACATCCACTAGGGCAGGTGCCGTTGATAGAACATACATTTTAAAATGTGATGGCCTTGAATTTGACAGATGGTGGCATAGTGAGTGCCCCAGCTTTAATAAGCTGTATGTGCATGTCAGAAATATTACAAGTTCCATATGCCTATTACAGTAGATGCAAGTTAGACAAATACACTCCTACTCAGACAGAACAGCAACCTCCCAAACCTTATGTCAGTGAAGTATTTACAACCAAATCCAATAGGTGTTTGTGGTTCTAACATTGCTCCCATTAATGAGAAAAATGTCAGTATACAAAAGCTATTTTTTCTTCTCCTTATCAAATCCTTCAAAAAGCTGATAACTAGCCTTTATAGATTGCGGGAGTCAGATATAACTCTGAATCTATTATTTTACTAGAACCCTGAGGGTCAATTTATCACCTGGAAACCATTTTACATGGACAATTTGACTTTCATATGGAGCATCAGAACATACCCTAGATGGAAATCTAAAATAAATTATATCAAGTGCAGTCTTCCTCGTGCGTGACTTTATGGTTCCCCCACTGCAATAATTTTGAAAATTGTATCCCTTAAACTACAGGACTGAGAGATTATTAGCTGTTTAAACTGAAAGAGCATTTCTGATTGGCTGATTGCAAGTCAAAGGGTGGGGATTAATTTCTGTGGAACCACAAGCTTATCTGAAACGTTTTTTCAACAATCTAAACAGCCAGTTTTATCTTCTTCTCGAATGTCATGTCCATTTTACCACCATCATCCCAAATATATGTTGTCATTTCAGTAAAGCTGTTCTAGGAAGTGAGAATGTGTCTAATCCTCCACTGATACGGTTGTCTGAGACAATCATACCCCAGAGATAAAGGGTGTCATTCACTTGGGCCTCTTATCTTCCTATTACAGGAAGTTTTCTCATTAACAAGCCTTTCGAATCTGGAATGTATTCCTGCAGTATGTCGCAAATTGAAGTGTGTCCGTTTCATTGGCTACAATTTGCTAATAATTTCTAATGGTATCTTTTAGAAGCAAAATAATATTAACAACATGTGGTGGTGATTTAATAAGTGCTGCTTTTGGGTAAAATTTTCAAATGTACCTAGATGACTTAAGAATCTAAGACTCAATGACATTCAATGGGACTTAGTAGCCTCAGTTCCACTGAAAGTCAGTAAAAATTAGGCTCTTAAATCATTTAGGCCCATCTGAAAATTTCACCCATGTCAATACTGAACCAACAACTGAGCCTGGGGCTGGATCAGCCACTGTGCTAATGCATGTACAGGAATGTAGCTGATATAGGGTCAATGCCTGTGGACGTACATTCAGCAAAAGTCCCAGGATAGGCAGAAAAAACCCTTTCTAGATGTAATACATATATGACACAGGAATGTTGCTGTGAAACAAGAGAACTGTATATCCAGGCATAGTAACTTGACTACAAAAGTTAATTCCTCTGTCACGATTTCAAGTTTATAAGGCAGTTTTTGTGCAATCAGAATAAGGCCTGCTACCAAACAGTAACTGCATTCCTTCAAGTAAATCAACAGTCTTTAAACACCAAAGCAAACAATATAAACAGGGCAGCTCGTGTCTTCAGACATCCCTGTACCAGCTTTCAGGTAGAAGCTTCCATCTGTCTATTTCATCCCTAAAAGACACACAGACCCTTCCTAAGTCATTCAAACTAAATAGACTTAACTGCAATTGATTAACTCCTCTGTGGATTGGAGATCTATGGGTTCCTCCAGTGACACTCAGGCTTTGTCTACACCAGCACTTTTGTTGGCAAAACTTTTGTCAGGGGTGTGAAAAAAACACCCTGATTGACATAAGTTTCACTGACAAAAGTGCCTGTGTAGACAGATGCTCTCCTGCCAACATAGCTACTGCTGTTCATTGGGAGTGGTTTAATTATGCCGGCGGGAGAGCTCTGAGCGGCTACACAGGAGACCTTACAGCAGTGCAGCTGTAAGGTCCATAGTGTACACATACCCTCAGCTCAAGAAGGTATTTGTGAGCAAGAGCCAAAAATTAGTCTGGAACACCTGCTGGGATTTAATCTCCTCTGCCAAATCCCCACTCTCTGGCTCAGTAGGGTCTAACCCTAGGGGGCATAATTTAGGTAGGAATTGTCATGTCTGCAACAAGGGCCCCAGGAGCTCCTTCACAAGGGATGTATACTCACACGCAACTCTGCTTGCATGAAAGTGGGGAGATGCTGACTGCATCATGTTGCCTCTTCCCCCCCATCCCAGCAGACTTTCCAACGATGCTCTTCTGGAATTCTGTGGAGTTGGTGCTCTGCAGGGTTGTGTGGGCAGGGCTGCATGGAGCTGGAGCAGTGGACAAGAAGTTCTCTGCAGAATCTTGCTTTGCTCAGTGCCTAAAACTGGGTGGGAGCTGATGTTGAAGCAACATTAGGTGCTGCAAACTCTCTCCTATGGCTGCTGTTGAACAGCTTAATAGGGACTTACTCAACGGCAGCATGGATCCTGTACAGAGTTATTGAAACCTGTCAATGAAACACCATGCAAAATATTCCACCTAGAATTATAGATATTATTCTGCAACTTGTTTTAATGTACTGGTAATGGGGTTGTGGAACAACTGGAATAAGATGGCTTGTATAGTCAAATATTTATAGCTTTAGTTTTGAAACTGGATTTTGCTTAGGGGTGACATCTCACCAGGTAACTGTTGGCCTTGCATGGAGGGAATTTTTAGAGAGAACAATCATATCCTAGATACAATATATGTGCTCTAGAAATTGTTGGGGGGGGGGGTATTAAAGTGAATATCACTCCTCTGTCCCGTTAGTAATTTGGCCTGTGAATGACTGAGGTAGTTGGTACGACTTCTTCATCTTATCTAAACAGTAGTATTTTCCCCAAAAATCACAGGATTTTAGTACTGGAGATAAAGAAGTGCATGTTTTGTGGTTGGGCACTTGGATTACTGAATATTCAGACCATTTAATAAACGGTTTAGATTGCTGACCTAAATTTTTTAACCTATTTTAAAAGTAATAGTTAAAATAAGCTCAACATTAAAAATTCAAGAATCTTATAGTGGTAAAACTGATACAGCCTGAATCCTATGGAAGGGTGATCAGACATCAACATGTAGCAGTTTTTAAAAAAAATACAATCAGGTTTTCACTGTAGCAATGCAATTTTTCAGTATTCCTCTCTGAGCTGCAACTGTGTCATTTATATGCAAATGAGACTATATTCTGCAGCTGTTTCTTCATGAAGTCATGGTAATTATTGCACTTAAAGCCTCATAAATAGGTTTTGCCTTTAATAGGGTGGGGGAGAAGCAAATATATCATATTCATTTGCAGTTACAAGCTTCTTTTTATTTTGAAATTTACATTAATACTTTCATAGGAAGTTTTACAGTTATAAAAGAAACTCTGTTTCATTTATCCAAATAAAGTATGCTAATTCTGTTGAACAGGATTTATTTTGCCTTCTTTCCTACACTAAAGAATATTTTTTTTAAATTCTTGAGTAAGAGCAGGAAAGTGTCATTTAATGCTGACAAAACCAATTGCATTGTACAAGTCATTACATGTCAGCCACATGCAGCATGTAGAAAACCACTCTGGACTGGATCCTGTTATCACGTCCACCATATGTTTAATCCCAGAAACTGATTTTACATGATGCATGGCAATCCTACCTACTATCAATATCCCTTATTACTTTAACAACTGGTTTGCAACTTGCTACAGTTACAATAAAGTAAAAAGTAATTTAACCCATTAAATGTTTAAAACAGTATGAAAGCAAAATAATAATTTAAAAACGAAATATGAGATGCAGGTATATGATCAAAATGGCACGATCCCACTGCATTCACAGATTATATTATATGCATAAACATGCAAACATCTGATGGGCAGTATGTATAAGCTCTGAGGGCTACAGTCACAAAGGAATTTAGAAGTGGAATAGAGGGAATGGATCCTGGGACTCCCATCTCCCAGATGAGAGCTCTAACCACTGGATACAAAGTCAGTCTCTCAAGGACTCATTATGTATTCACAGTGGAACAGCATCAACAAAGAGACTGAAAGATACCCAAGTCACCAATATCTCATTACCCAGTGCTTAAGGAATCACCTGAGAGGTGACAGAACAATTCCTTATCCATCCTTCAGCAAAGGGGGGAATTCAACAGGGGTCTCCCAGGTGAGTATGCTAACCACTGGCTAACAGTTATGAGGGAGATCCTCCTTCTCTCCCAAACCCAATCCAATCATTCTGAGCAAGTTTGTATACCATGCCTGGACCAGTAGGTGAGCTCTGATGAACCTACTTACCAGATTGGATACTGCAGGTGAGTTAGACAGAACATCTGTCTTCCTCCAGTCTGTTGATCACTCTGAGACTTAGGCAGGAGATGGATGCCTAATTGTCTAGGAAGAGAAAGCAATGCACCATACCCAGAAGCAGGAACTTAGGCACCTATGGAACTTTTACTGCAAAACTTAGGCACAGAGCGAGTTTAGGCACCTACAGTTTTTGGGCAATTGAGCAGGGGTTTTGTGAATCCCCGGGGGCCTAATTCCTGGGATTTGGGCACCAGAAATGGCAGTTCAGCACCTAAATCCTTTTGTGAATTTAGCCCTAAGTACATTCTCGCACTAACAATTTTGAGAATCATGCTTTTCAAGTGCATACTGTAGATTTCTTTTCCGTTTTCTTCATATTCAGGTGCAGCTATTGTCAACCTCAGTTTTTAATTTGGAAACCAATATATCTGACAGGACAAGACGGCACATATGGAAGTTGAAGATAATTAAAAGCAGTATCAGCATGTGCTTCTCAAACTGGTAAGATAGTAAAATTTGACATCGTGTCATATTGAATTTTTCTTTCACTACTCCATTATGGGAAGCAGTATTGTTATAATGCCAAGTTACATAGAATCTTCCCTTGAATAATGACCATAGCATTCTCTTGAATCCTTGGAGAATTAGTTATTCTATCCCTTTTATCCAAGCCCAGTCACTCATTTCATGCTACATTTCTATACTAGAAATAAATCAAATACTTTACATTATAGACAAAAAAAAATATTTCAAGCTCGTATTTTATTATTAGTAGCTTAGTAAAATTGCCCTTATTACACCTGCTGTATTTAATTAGCGTTTTTATTATCTCTCATAATATCTGTAGGAACGTTGTATGTAGTGACATTAGTAAGGATGTAGCCATTCTATGGTTGGTTTTGTTTGTGTCAGATTTCAAAAGCAAAGCAGGATCAGGCATGGCAATACGTAGAAGGGAAGTGTTGTACAAATTACCACTGGTGAGTCAGTAGGGTCTGATCCAAGGTGCGCTGAAGTCAGCTGACTCTTTCCTTTGACCTCAGTGGGCTTTAGGCCAGCCTCTACAGAGGAAGGTTAGCATGTTTAAGACACTGGACGGGGCTGCAGGAGAACTGGGTTCAGTTGCCAGCTCTGCACAGGCTCCTTGTGTAACACTGGGCAGATTGCTTAACTGGCCTTTGCCTCAGCTCTTTATCTGTGTAACAGAGTTTACTTACTGCTATAGGCCTCCTCGAGATCAGGCATGGTGTAGCAGATTGCTCACTTCTCTAACGCCCCATGCCGATGGTCGCTCCAGCAATTTCTCTTGCAGTGACTTAGTCCTCCAGCTGGGTCATTGTCTTAAGACTTAAGTCAGCACCTTCCAGAGTCATGACTGTCCAAACATAAAAGTCCTAAATATGTCTTTAAAACAAACAAAAATCCTCCGACCATCACTGGTCTATTCCTAGCCTATTCTGGGGCTTAACCTGCAGCCCCCTCCACTGGCTGGGTAACTTTATGATGGGCTTCTATGCCCCCTTCCATGGGGACAATAGGGGGAACCCAATTCCATTCCACCTCTACTCTAGGTTCCAGCCCAGGGCCCTATACTCAACAGTTAGATCTGGCCTGCTCCTTTACCTGTGCTATACTTTTCCTGGGTTACCTCCTACCCAGCCTCTTAAGTTCCCTTCTGCATCTGTTCATCTCATCCCTGCTTAGGCCATGTCTACATCTAAAATTTTGCAGCGCTGGTTGTTACAGCTGTATTAGTACAGCTGTATAGGGCCAGCGCTGCAGAGTGGCCACACTTACAGCAACCAGCGCTGCAAGTGGTGTTAGATGTGGCCACACTGCAGCGCTGTTGGGCGGCTTCAAGGGGTTTTGGGGAAGGCGAGAGCAAACGGGGGAAGGAGACCAGCTTCGCAGCGGTTTGCTCTCGCGTTCCGCGAACCACCCTGCAAACCGCAGGGAAGGAGACCTGCTTGCTCGGGGGTTCAGCGAACGCGAGAGCAAACCGGGGAAGGAGACCAGCTTCGCCGCGGTTTGCTCTCGCGTTCCGCGAACCCCCCTGCAAACCGCAGGGAAGGAGACCTGCTTGCACGGGGGTTCGGCGAACGCGAGAGCAAACCGGGGAAGGAGACCAGCTTCGCCGCGGTTTGCTCTCGCGTTCCGCGAACCACCCTGCAAACCGCAGGGAAGGAGACCTGCTTGCTCGGGTTCGGGGAATGCGAGAGCAAACCGGGAAAGGAGACCAGCTTCGCCGCGGTTTGCTCTCGCGTTCCGCGAACCACCGTGCAAACCGCAGGGAAGGAGACCTGCTTGCTCGGGGAACGCGAGAGCAAACCGCGGCGAAGCTGGTCTCCTTCCCCGGTTTGCTCTCGCCTTCCCGGAACCACCCTGCAAACCGCAGGGAAGGAGACCTGCTTGCTCGGGGTTCGGGGAACGCGAGAGCAAGCCGGGGAAGGAGACCAGCTTGATTACCAGAGGCTTCCTCAGGTATGCTGGGATACCTGCTTATTCCACGGAGGTCAAGAAAAGCGCTGGTAAGTGACTATACTTGATTACCAGCGCTGGATCACCAGCGCTGGATCCTCTACACCTGAGACAAAACGGGAGTACGGCCAGCGCTGCAAACAGGGAGTTGCAGCGCTGGTGGTGCCCTGCAGATGTGTACACCTCCTAAGTTGCAGCGCTGTAACTCCCTCACCAGCGCTGCAACTTTCTGATGTAGACAAGCCCTTAGTCAGTGTCCCTCCAAGACTCCCTGCCTGGAAAGCTTTCCTTACTGCTCTGAGCTTGCTTCCTGCCTGGCTCTTTCCTTACCTAAGTTTTGACATCACTTAAAAGCCTTCCCCTCTCTACCGCAGTCTGATTCCCCCAGGTGGAGCTAATGCTGTAATCAGGTTGTCTTAGCAATAGGCTCTCTAGCCCACAGGGCAAGTCATACTGTTAAAATCTACAAGCCAGGGATAATATTTTCCTACTTCCCAAGGTATGGTCAGAATAAATTCATTAATTTACCAGATGCTCAGATATGATGATGCAGGCTATATCAGTATGTATTTTGATGTTTAGGTTTTAATCAGTTTTTTACTGAATCAATACCATAACAACCACGGGACGGGAGAAAACTGCTGCTGGAGGAGGAGGTTCTCCTTTGATAAGGTGTAGCACCAAGGTCCATTTGTCAACACTTAACATGACAGTGCACTTTTTGTAAGAAAAGGTGTTAATCTCTATAATCCTTCTTAAATTCCAAATACAGACAATTATATTTTACCTATCTAAAATCCACATTATCAAATGAATATGAAGATTATTCTTCAGTTACTGTCTTGTGTTCTGTGAAACAGCTACTTGCATTACACCCCAGTGGTGGCTGCAGTTCACAAGTAGGTGAGATAATTTTAAAGTGAATAGTGTAAAAATCTTTAGGGTGAAAGGCACTATGTAATTGCAAGTTGATGATATTAGTGATTTTCAAATTAACAGATGCTTTCCATGTTGCAGTGTGAGAAAAAATATATATAGCATTTGTCAATATTCCTGCCATAATTCCAGATATAAGATAAGCAATAATTTAAGATCAAAGTACTCTATAAAAGATTTCTATTGAATTAACATGGTGATTTCTGTGTCAGTTACTTAAATAGAATTACATGAGGTGTATGTGAAGGCAGAATGTGAGCTGGAGTCTTAATTATTCACTTTAACAAAGATATAACAGGATACTTCATAGGTGCAGTACATTTAGCATGGTGCTCAGTGGTCTCATGGCAAATTACATACTGGCAAAGTATGCCTGCTCATGAAAACAAAACAGCAAATTTTCTGAAAAGTCATCTCAGACCTCTGAGCAGCTCCAATGCATCATTCAAGATGTGACCAGTGTGATGTCACACTCCATATTCTTTAAGAAAATATGCTTATGATATGGATATGACATAACAGAGATATACTTTATGCAAGAGGGCTCATGTAAGAGATCATTGGAAAGGTTATGATTTACTGAATGTGATTATCCAATTTGTATCATTTCTGTATCTGAAGTTAGGAATACTGACCATGTATCTGTATTTCAAATATGCTACTTTGGGTGTCACCCACAACTAGTCCTTCAGATACAACAATGGAAAAGCCAGACAGGGCTGATGGCCCATTAGCAAAGACAATGGACCGTGAAAGAGCTTAGTCTTCCTGTGGACGCTCCCGATAGTATATGAGTAATGACTGCCACAGCCCTGCAGAGACATGGGTCTGGGTCACCTGGTACTGGACCCACCCCTTGGAATACTAGTGTTTTTCCATTAGAAGACAAGGGTTCCCACCATACACAAAAGCTATATAAGGCAGGCAAGTGACATCATCGGAGTCCTCTTCTGCCTTCCCACCCAAAGAGACACTGAAAAACACCTGAAAGCAAGAACTGAACTGAGGGGAGAAGGGTTGAATCCAGGCTGGGAGGGTGTCCAGTCTGTGAGTGGAAATACTGGAAGTCTCAAACTGCAGATGCCTTTCGAGACTTTCTGTAATCTACCTGTGGCAATATTTAGGGTGAGAAATTACATTTTGTAACCTGTTTCTTTAGTGAATCAAACTTAGTTTGCATGTTTTGTTTTATTTGCTTAGTAATCTGCTTTGTTCTGTTTGTTCTCTCTTATACTCACTTAAAATCTACTTTTACTAGTTAATAAACTTGTTTTTTGTTTATTCTGAAATCCAGTTTGTGCATATCATAATGGGAGGGGGGTAGAAGAGGCATACGTTTCTCCACACTGGGGGAGGGGGCGGATTTCACAATATACCTTTGGGTCTGTACTCCAGGTGAGGTGGGCACCTGAGTGCTGGGTCAGTCTTAAGGTGAGTCTTCACAGAGCTGATCTCAGTGTCTGTCTTTCTGCAGTCGGGTGTGGTCTTGCCTGTGTGTGTGCTGGAGGAGGCTTAAGAGCCTGGCTCAGCAAGACAGGTTAAACCAGCACTTTAGCCACCACCTATACTGACCGGGGCAGTCTTAAGAGTTCTTGAAGTAGACTTGTGTATTTACTATAAGCAGTCCAATGTTTTTTCATGACTAGCAGCACATTTGATATGTACACTGTAAGATAATTTTTACTTAGACTTGATTAAGTTTTGCTGATACTGCAACAAACCCATTCCTTCTACCTTTATCTGCTTAAAAAGGCATTATTGCATGCTAGTGTGAACTAAACACTGCTGAGAAGACCTACTAATCCTATGTTTATCACCTTTGATCTTGATCAGGTATTGCAATTATTTATAAATCAGAAAGCTGATCAGAAATGGATGTCAGCATATTAAAAAAACAACAACCTTTCCTTCTCTTTAGACTTAGGAACATTTCAAGCATGTATTAATTATTTCCAAACTCTTTTTCTGAAAGGAAATTACACTTTAAAGAGTCACAGAACCAAATGAATAATGAAGTAGAATGGTGTCAAATGAAACACTGCAAGTTCTTCTATTTTTTACCCTAAATTCAGCATTACTGAAAGGACGCTGCAGTATAAAAAAGCTTCATCTCTTTTGAGATCTGTGAAATACTGCTACCATAACAACAATAGCAGTTTTATTATTTTCTAAGTGCATTATAGGATATTGATTTATTATGAAAGGAAAGAAAGTCAGGAAGTGATTTAATAAATGAGGTGAAAAATTGTCACAATAGTCTTGAAGGTAGTAAAATGAGTTTATTACCATGTGTTCTGACCATACACCAAAATGGAAATGAAAGCCTTTTCTATCAAAAGAAATATGACCGTGAATTACAAACAAACTGATGATATTCCCCAAAACATGGAGGATAGGTTACTGATGAACAGCATATGAAATGAAAAATTCATATGGGGAGGAAAACCTATCAGGAGAAATCTGAAATTTGGCTATAGAAATTAACCAGTTTGAAGATGTAAAAAATTCCAATAATAATTACTAACCCCCTACACTTGGGTAAGCTTTAATTTAAGGGGAAAAGAGAGTAACTTCAAAGATAATATCTTCAAGATAATATTATCAATATAAGACTAGCAAATGTAGGTGAAGTATAAAGGCTCAAATTCAAGCAGTGTTCAATTCTGGGGCACATACAGGCACATCTAATTTTGCAAAGGAGCAATAATATGCGCATTGTTCTGCACCACACACAGCTCACCAAAAAGCTCTTCATATTGGCCTATATCATCTCCTTCTGCAAGAAAGGGCTACTATGTTTCCTATGAGGTCCAGATCTTTTCCTAACGTTTGGTAGGTTGGAAAGTACTTTGAATTGGCACTGTTAGTTTAGATTTTTCATGTAATATGTGGTTTTAGCTCTTTTGCCTTCCCTTACTGTTGGCTGTCTCCTAACAAGGAAGGTTACCATAATTCTGTAAAATGTTGGATTTTTTAAAAATTCAGTTAAAATAATTTGCTATCGGAATTGTAATTGCATGTACAATCAAAACTAAAAACACTTATTATACAATAAATCTAAATTGACAATACTAATTTAAAGCACTGTCCATCCTACAAACAACTAAGATCTAGGCCCCACTGAAGACAACTCAATGGAAATATCTCACTCAATGTGCAAATGTGGCCAAAATAGTCAACAGACAGGGAAAGAAATTATTGGAGGGGAAAAAAATCAGAAAACTTATCCTGGTCATTTTGGTTAGGTGCTAAGCACTATCAACTCCCACTGAAGCTGTCAATTCAGAGTGCTCAACATATTATAAGTTCAAATTCTCAGTCTGTCAAAATAGGAGTGTTTTTGCACTCTGATTTTCAATTGTGTAGCTTCTGTTTGCTTGTCTTGATTGTGTTTTCTAGTTCCTGGTCTGTTTTGATTTATTCTTCATTTCTGAACATTTTTGAAACTGAATTATGAAGGATAAGAAAATCAAAAATACAAAACCAAAACAATGGTGTTCCTTACTTTTGAGTGTTTAACAGTGCAACTGTAACATTTTCTTAATATAGATTTTTATGTACTATTGTATATATCCATAACTGTATTAATTTGGGAAGCCTAATATTCAAGCATTGGTGCTTTAATAGGATGTTTAAATCCAATATTAGTATATACAAATCAGACTTAAAATGCATAAATGCCCATTTTATAACTTCAAGTGGCAATATCCACACCTAAATACTACTTCCAGACATTCTTTGTGGACATATTTTAAAACCGTCTTGTGGTGCATTCTGAGCTACATTGTGCATGGAAAATACTATACAACATTTTAATGTTGACAAATATATTACAGGCTTACAGCGCTTAAGAAAGAAATATAGAGTACAGAATATATTAAATAATTCAGTCTATTTCTTTTTATTTGTAAATCTCATTGTTTCAGAAAAAAATCAGTATTATGAAAAAGTCAGTCTAAATGGGATACCTACCAGACATCATAAAAACAAATAGCGTAAGAATTTTGTTAATGAACAACATTTCAGTTACTCAGAAATGTGTTTTGTGAGCACATGCATATTACAAACAGCATCTTTGTTCTTATGGTAAAATTACATATGATTTATACAAAAAGTGCTTAGCTTGAAAACCATCTCCTTTAATGAGAGACTGCCAAATATGTTTATCATTGCAATCCTAAAAACAGCAAGTTAGATAAATAAAGATTTTTTAATAACTTTTAAAAGATAAAACATACATGGAATTCTGTAAATAAATTAGTTAGCAATTTCATTATCTGGTCTGTGTAGTAAAGATGGCTATTAATGAACAGCTATTAAAGAAAATCCTCCAACTATATTTAAAGTTTTCATTCTGGAAATGAGAGTATAATATGTTTCAGCACTTACAATATATCTTGTTTATGTTTTAGAAAATGTCATCAAATATTCCAAGAAAAGGCTTAATGTCATTGGTTTCATCGTCTGAAAGATATCTAATGAAAATGAAGCAAACCAAAAGAATTAAATTGTGAACAATACTGTATACCAAAACCCATGAAATTAGAATATTATTTATAAAACAGCCAGGAAAGATCTGTATCCAAAAAATAATTTTAAAGTCTATTTGCATGAAAAGCTAATTACGACTAGTAAAATAAAAACTTGTAAGTTAGAAAGAAGAGCTTTGCCTATGGCCTAAGATCCTGAGGCGCTCAATACCTCGAAGGATAAGAATCTACAACAGAATTACACAAATTATTTTTATTACCTGACATCAACTTTCTTTTTTCCTTTCTTTGTTGCAAATAAAAAAATTCTCCTTTCCAATGAATTGAGAAGAACCTGAGATTATTTCTGAGTAAGGAGAAAACTCCGTGTTTTTTCAACTCTTGTAGAGGATTTGGATGTTTTCTTTTTTGAAAGCTGAACTGAAATGCATAGGTTACAAACAAACATGATTAAAAATAACTAATTTTAAGACAATCTTCTATATTGTAATAAACTTTAATAGATACAGTAGCAGGCAATCAAAGCTATGCTTAATGTGATAGGATTCCAAATTCTAAAAATAAAGATTTGATATATAAAATTGAGATTACACTAGTCAATGGGATATACGTGTGATTAAGGTTCAGCATGGGGGTAAGTGCTTTGTTGAATCAAAGCCTAGAAAACCAACTGACTTGTTAAAATCAGTTCCAAAACACTGCATAAAGGAAACTATGGTCAAAATTTAGGTCCTATTTCTTTTGTAAGGGAAGGGCACACAAAGCTAAAAATGGATGAATATACATATTTTAACAACTAAGATAGCTTTTACAAAAATGTATGTGAATAGACACACCAGTCATCCAAATATCCACAGACAACTGAACATGGCAAAACTGAGCAAGTCCAATATAGCAAACAAGTTCACCAAAAAAAAAAAATCACTTCACTGCATTGCAAGAAATCTTGTTATAAATATATCTTTACTTACAGCATTCGTATTTTCATATTGTACAGATAATTTCTTTTCTGTTGGTACATTTAATGTAGAAAAGGCAGAATTTTGTAGATGAACACCAGACTTATCTCGTAACATGCAAAAACTGAAAATGTAGGATATTTGGATAATTTAGATATTTATGCATAACCGTAAATGGTTTTCTCAAAGTTCAGTGCTTTCAATTTCTATCCCTCCACTTCTAAGGTAATTTAAAATAATTCAAAAATTAACTATTTAAAGTAGTTTTTTAAATGTTCAAACTTCTGACTTTAGAGCTTGTATTCCAGCTACTTAGTTCTCAAGCTTTCCCAAAACCTCAGGGATACACTGATACAAATTTAATAATACATATGTCCCTCAAATATAGACAATGCTTTTATTGAACTGAATAGTAACTAGTATTATACTTACTTTTTTGAAATGTCACTTGAGATTTTGTTCTCTGAATTCTGAAACAGTGGTTTACATTCTATTGTACTTTGAAGGCAAGTGTTTCCAGAGTCTATATTAGAAGGATAATTGTAAAATATAGTCACAAAATAGCAAAATAACTTCTTATGAATCCTTTCTGGAATTCCAGAAGCCATAGTCTCACACAGGAACTTTAATATTCATCAAGTTTTTAATGTTTGACTTTTTTGATTAATTTTAAAATGTCGAGAGAAACAGTCAACTATCAAACCTGAAGAGTCACATATCCTCTGAAAGATTCAAAGCTACACCTCTACCTCGATATAACGCTGTCCCTGGGAGCCAAGACATCTTACCGTGTTATACTGAACATGCTTTGATCCACCGGAGTGCACAGCCCCGCCCTCCTGGAGTATTGCTTTACTGCGTTATATCCGAATTTGTGTTATACTGGGTCACGTTATTTCGAGGTAGGGGTGTATTTCTTTCTTACTATTCCATGAGTGTTGGTCTTGTACCACTACAGAAAAAATTGAATGAGTCAAATATTCTGCTGGTGTAAATCCATGACCTCAGTGGATCAATTTACTGATAGTCTGTGTGGTTCCCTGGATTGGGACCTGAACTGGGGCTCAGAAGATGTATGTTCTACTCCTAGCTCTGCTATGTCCAAGTCACTTTACCTCTCTGAGCTTCCATTTCCCTTCTCACTCTTTGTCTTTAGCTGTTTAGATTTCAAGCACTTCAGGGCAACAACTATATATGTTGTACTATATATTTATACAGTGTCTAGGCACAATGGAACCCCAATTGCAGTTGAAGCCTCTAGGTGCCACAGTAATAAAAATAATAACTAACAATAATAAATTTGGTCTTCGTTTGTCTATACTGGCAAAAATGTGACCCAAAAATTCACCACAAGTAGCAAATCTGGAAATGGAGGTTACTTACCTGTAACTGGGCATTCTCTGAGATGTGTGGTCCCTATCCTTATGCCACATGTGGAATGCAGGTGCTCCATGCACCTGAGACCCAAGATTTCTAGCAAGTAGTGTCCTTGCTCGCGTAGTTGCTCCCCTCATTCTCTATAATGAGGGAATAAGAGAGGGTGTAGATGGACACCTGTCCAGGTCTTCTTTTTAGCATGAATTAGACAGAATCCAAAGAGGGGAAGAAGGGTGGGTGGTGGAATATAGATAGGAACCACACTTCACAAAGAACCTCCTGTTATAGTTAAGGGAAAAAAGTTACTAACTTTTCGTAACTGTTGTTCTTTGAGATGTGTAGCTTCTGTCCATTCCACGCTAGCTGTGTGTACACCGTGTGCACAGCTGCCAGAGATTTTTCCCTTAGTGGTATCCATAAGACCGTCTCTAGCACCCCTGGAGCCATGCATGTATACTCTGGTATAAGGGGTGCTGCCAGCTCAGCATTCTCTCAGTTTCTTCTTGCCAATAACTCCAACAGAGGTGTAGGAAGGTGGGTCATGGAATGGACATGAGTAACACATCTTGAAGAACAATAGCTACAAAGGGTTAGCAACGATTTTTTCTTCTTTGAGTGCTTCCTCACATCCATTCCATGCTAGGTGACTCACAACCAGTATCCTCAGAGGTTGGCTTGGAGTTTATGGACCTGCTGACTGAAACATCACTCTTCCAAAATTGGCATTGTCACATGTCTGCTGGTGATGGCGCAGTGGCACATGAAGGTATGAACCGACGACCATGTCGCGGCTCTGCTGATGTCCTGGATTGGTATTTGTGCAAGAAACACTGACAAAGCCTGAGCTTTTGTGGAATGAGCAGTCACAATGGCTGGAGATGGAACCTTCACTTGCTTGTAACAAACCTGGATATAGGCCATTTTCCAGGATGAGACTTTTTGGGATGACATCAGTAGCGCTCTCATACTTTCCGCTACTGCTACAAAGAGTTGCACAGACTTTTCTGAAAGGCTTACTCCTCTCAATATAGAATGCCTAACGTATGGAGCCGACATTCCTCAGCACTCACTCTATAGACCCCCTTTGGAGGAGAAAATCCACCACCTGCCAGAGGATCTCCTCAGGATATCCCTGAGGAGAGCCCAGGAAGGGGGGTTGTTCAGAGGAGGGGAAAGAAACTCAGCAGTGTAGCCAGAGTGGATATCTAGTACCCACTTCTTCAGTTATTGTCCTCTAGTTGTGGGCAAAGTACACTAGATGGACACCAAAACTTTGTGGGAGGATGGGGGGAAGCGATGGCAGCAGTAATGGTATGCAGTTCTAGAGCTTCCCATCAACAGTAACCCCTGGAAGGCAGATGCGTTTGAGTGGCTGAGGTTGAGGAGGATGCATACCTTGGTCTTTGTACTTTCTGGAATTTGCATGATGTTTCATATAGGTGCTGGTGACAGAAAGTCTGGTGAAGAGGCCTTGGCTTACACATCTGTTTGTGTTGGTTCCTCTTTGGGGCAAGGGTATAACTACCCAGGATGTATAGGACTGTCCTGAGTCTTTTAATGGGTGTAGTGACTCATCTGTCTTCTCATGAAAGTGATGAGACTCAAAGGGCAAGTCCTATACCTCCCTGGAGAACTCCGAAGAGTGAAGCCACAATTCACGTCTCGTAACTGTCACCATGGCCACTGATCTAGGTGTGGTGTCTGCCACGTCCATGCCACTTGCAATGATGTCTTATCTACCAGTTTGCTCTCATCAGTAAGAGCCTGGAATTGGATATTCTCCTCCTGAGGTACTTTGGATAGGAATGGATAGGAATGTACTCCAGAAAGGCCACCGAGGACACCTGAGCTCTGGTTGAGTGGGCCCTCATGAATGGTGGTGGTGGGACCTGTGCCAGCTCGTAACAGGTCCGGATGCAGGAGGTGACCCAGTTGGAAATCCTCTGCGAGGACACCGTAAGGCCCTTCATCCTGTCCGCTGTGACAATGAAGAGCAGGGTAGACTTGCAGAAAGGCTTGGTATGCTCCAGGTAAAATGCCAGGGCATGTCTGACGTACAGGGTGTGCAGCCTCCTTTCTTCACTAGTGATGTGTGGCCTGGGACAAAACGCCAGGAGGAAGATGTCCTGGTTAACATGGAAGGAAGACACCACTTTCAGCAGAAAGGCCAGATGTTGTTGTAACTGAACCTTGTCCTTGCAGAACACCATATATGGTGGCTCTAACATCAGAGCTTTAATCTCTGAGACTCATCTCGCTGATGTTACCGTTACAAGGAAGGTGACCTTCCATGACAGGTGGGAAAGAGAACAGGAGCCCAACAGCTCAAAGGGTGGGCCTGTGAGCCTAGAACCAAGTTAAGGTCCCACTGAGGATAGGAGCCTGGACTCGCAGGAAGAGGCTCTTGAGGCTTCTCAAGAATCTGACTGACAGGTCATGAGAGAACACCATCTGACCTTGGATCGGAGGGTGGAAGGCGGAGATGGCCGTGAGAGGCATCCTGATTGAAGAGTGTGCCAGACCCTGGTTCTTCAGATGGAGAAGGCAGTCTAGGATAAACTGTATGGATGAGCGTGACAGAGAAATACTGTGCTTGGACGCCCAGTGGGAAACCTGGCCAAGGGGACGAGGTTAAGTCGCTCTAGTGGAAGGCTTCCTACTTCCCAGGAGGACCTGTTGGACCTCATGAGAGCAGGTACTCTCCTCCGGGTTCAGCCACGCAGCCTCCACACCGAGAGGTGGAGGGGGGCAAGATTGGGATGTATGAGATGCCCACGGTCCTGAGACAGCAGGTCCAGTTGGTTGGGGAGGGGCCAAACCAGTGCTCGCATGGCCACGCCAGGGTGATCACGATAACTTATGCCTTGTTTCTCTTGATCTTTGCCAGGGCCCTGCTGATGAGCAGAATCAGCAGGAACGCATACATCAGGCTCCCAGACCATGACAGGAGGAAGGCATCAGAGAGAGAGAGGCCTTGCCCAGACCCTGCAGAGAACAAAAACAATGGCATTTTCTGTTTTGTCTGGTGATGAACAGGTCCACTTGGGGAGATTCCCACCTCTGGAAGATCATGCAGGCTACCTCCAAGTGGAGTGACCACTCGTGATGAGAGGAGAAGAATCTGTTGAGGTGATCCGCCAGTATGTTTCTGATGCTGAGAAGATGACAAGCTTTCAAGTGGATCTTGTAGCTGATGCAGAAATCCCCCTTATAGAATGCCTATTGGCAGAGAGCCAACGAGCGTGCTCCCCCTTACCTGTTGATGTAGAACATCAAGACTGTGTTGTCCGTCACTCTCACCACTTTGCCCGTCAGGTGCGGTAAGAAGACTCCTCGTGCCAAGCGGATCACTCTGAGCTCTTTGATGTTTATCTGCAACATCATCTCTTCCGGGGACCACATGCCCTGGGTCTGGAGGTCGTAGAGAAGTGCTCCCCAGCAGAGGTCCAAGGCATCCGATATCAACTCGATTGAGTGACAAGGGCTCTCACACTGAACTCCCTCCAGAACTGCAATGGGGCCAGTCCACCACTGCAGCAAGGTAAGTATCGTCAGTGGAATGGTAGTGACCTTTTCCAGGTGATCTCTGGACTGGGCATAGACAGTCGCCAGCCACAGCTGTAAGGGCCGCATCCAGAGCCTTACATGGTGGCCGACATACATACATGCTGCCATGTGGCCCAGCAGGCAAAGGAAAACCCTGGCCATGGTCAGGGGAACACGGAGACTCCCGCAATGAGGTCCACCAACGCTTGGAACTTCTCCTGTGGCAGAAATGCTCTGGCGCATGTGGAGTTGACCACCACTTCGATGAACTCTATCCTCTACACTGGAACTAATGTTGAGTTTTTGTCATTTACGAGCAAGCCCAAGGATCAGCAGGTGTCCCGCAGCACCTCAACATCCCTTTGGACTTGGGAACTGGAGTGGCCTTTGATGAGCCAGTCATTGAGGTATGGGTAGATCTAGATACCCAACGCCTGAGGTAAGCGACTACCACCGACATCCACTTGGTAAACAACCTTGGTGCTGTTGGGAGGACCACAAACTGATAGTGGTGGGGTCCCACCGTAAATCGTAGGAGGCATCTGTGACCTTGAAAGATTGCTATGTGGAAATATGTGTCCTTCAAGTTGAGGGTGGCATACCAGTCCTCCAAGATCCAGGGAGAGAATGATGGAGGCCAGTGAGACCATGCGGAACTTCAATTGTTTTAGGTATTTGTTGAGGTCTCGCAGGTCCAGGATGGGCTGTAGACTGCCCTTGGCTTTTGGGATTAAAAAGCACAAGGAACAGAACCCCTTGTTCCTGTACTCGTGAGGAACCTCCTCCATCTCCCCCAACTGCAGCAACCCTTCTACCTCCTGCGCGAGGAGACTTTCTCGTGAGAGGGGTCCCTGAACAGGGATGGGGAAGTGGGGGTGGGAAGGAGGAGTAGAAAGAAACTGGAGCACATAACCCTACTGCATTGAGGACCTAGCAGTCAGAAGTTATAGTGGTCCATATAGAGAAGAAAAAGAAAGGCGTTTGCAGAAAAGTGGGAAAGATGGATCTGGGGTATAGTCTGGTAGGTCGCCCTTGGGCGCACCCTCAAAATGCTCGCTTGCCACCCTGCTTATTGAGGATTGAGCCTGACTGGGCAGAGGGTGGAAGTGGGTGGCTAGGGCGGTGCTTGTAGCCTCTACTCTTTGTGTGAGGTGGCACCTGTCGCAGTTGGCTCCCTTGGCCCTGAGATTGCTGTGGTTTGAACTGCTTACAGGCTGGACTGGGGACGTAGAGCCCTAGAGTTTTCAGGGTATCGTGGGAGTCCTTTAGTTCCTGCAGCTTATTGTCTGCTCTGCAAACAGAGCCTGGTCGTCGAAGGGGAGGTCCTGCACTGACTGCTGTGCTTAAGTCAACAAGCCAGAGAGGAGCTGCCAGGATGCCTGCCGCTTGGGGTCTGCTGCATATGAAACTGCCCGGAGGGTCGCTCTGGCTGAAGCTGTGTCCTCTTCAAGGATTACCTGGAATTCCTTCTTGGACCATTCAGGCAGTGAAACCTCAAACTTGGCCATGGCCTGCCACATGTTATAATTGTAGTGACCAAGGAGGGCTTGGTGATTGGCCACTCTCAGTTGAAGGCTGGAAGACGAATACATTTTTTGCCCAAACAGACCCAGTCTCTTCAAGTCTTTATTCTTGGGCGTAGCCCTGGTTTGACCCTGTCATAAACAGATAGCTAAGGGTTAATGTTCTTTTACCTGTAAAGGGTTAATACAGGGAACTTGAAACACCTGACCAGAGGACCAATCAGGAAACAAGACTTTTTCAAATCTGGGTGGAGGGAAGTTTTGGGGTGTGAGTTCTTTGTTCTTTGTCGTGGATCGGTGACCCTCTCAGCTCTGAGAGTGATTTTTCTACCTCCAGGCTTTCTAATCTTCTGTTTCCAAGTTGTAAGTACAAGGATAGTAAGACAATATGTTTATATTGTTCTTTTTGTATTTACATGTGTGTAGTTGCTGGACTGTATTCTTTTTGGATAAGGCTGTTTATTCATTTTCTTTAAGCAATTGACCCTGTATATTGTCACCTGGATACAGAGACTATGTTTAATGTCTTTTTCTTTCTTTTTTATATAAAACTTTCTTTTTAAGACCTGTTGGGAGTTTTTCTTTAGTGGGGACTCCAGGGAATTGAGTCTGCAGCTCACCAGGGAATTGGTGGGAGGGAGAAGTCAGGGGGAAAATCTCTTTGTGTTAGATTTACTAAGCCTGACTTTGCACACCCTCTGGGTAAGGGGGAAGAGAGATTAGCTCTCTTGGTACTTGTGTTTCCAGGACTGGAAGCAGGGAATCTCCTAGGGTCGTCCAGGGAGGGGAGCCTGGGAGGAAGTAACAAGGAAACAAGGGGAGGGGATTATTTCCCTTTGTTGTAGGACTCAAGGCATCTGAGTCTGGGGGTCCCCCAGGGAAGGTTTTGGGGAGACCACAGTATAATTGTGGCACTGTATAATTCCTGGCTGGTGGCAGCTTTACCAGGTCCAAGCTGGTAACTAAGCTTGGAGGTTTTCATGCTAACACCCATATTTTGGACGCTAAGGTCCAGATCTGGGAAAAAATGTTATGACAGACTCTGCCTCTCCCTCTAAGTAACAGCCTCAGCTACGAGTGAGTTTGGGACCAGGTGAGTGTACAGGTACTCATGACCTTTAGCTGGCACAAAGTATTTGCATTCATCAATTTTTGAAATGGGGGGCAGGGAGGAGGGGGTTTGCTATAGGACATTAGTAATTTTCGATACCTCTTCATGTAGGGGCAAAGCCACCCTAGCAGGTGCTGTAGAGTAAAGGACTTTGAACAGGGTGTCCACTGACTCCTCTAGTTCCTCTGTTGGAGGTGCCCCCTTCAATAGTTCTTGATGAGCTTTAGCATTATCTTGTGCAACTGGGTGAGGAGGACCCATAATAGCTTTGTCCAGAGATGACGAGGAAGAAGCTGGTGCCGTAGGAGCTGTCATAGCCCCTGGTGGTACCACTGGCTGTTCCCCTGGGTCCTCATGAGCCTGGGAGAGCTTCTCTTCTTGGGCCTCAAGAACAGTGGGATGCTGAAGCCAAATGGCCTATTCGAGACTCCCGACGTTGACCGGATGGCCTGCGAAAGTTGGGTAAACTCCAGGGTTACCAGGCTGCTGGCCACTGGCCTTGGAGCCATGGGGTCAGTTGCGGTGCTGATGACGTAGACAGTACCACCGGTGCTGGGGCTTGTCCCAATGTCAAGGACTCCTGCTCAGTGCCAGAGTTGGAAGCAGAGTGGTTGTCAGGTGACCATGATCAGGCAGACTGTTGGCCCTTCTCTGTGCAGTGCCAGCTGCTATGCCTAGACATAGACCTGTCCAATCAAGGAGAGTTCGTCACACAGGGCCTTAGAGATTGGCGGCGTTTGGCCTATTGGTGTTGGTAATCCCTCGATCTACGCCTCATGCTGCTCGACGGGTACCGGGATCTAGACCGGGACCGGGAGCTGGAATGGGCCAGTTATTGGATCTCCCTGACAGTGGAGATCCGCATCTTGGTGACATGTGTCAGCGGGTGAGTGACTGGTGGCTCTGTTCAAACTATCCGTTGCATGATCAGTGTCAAGGCAATGGAGACACGAAGGGCCAGTCTTGATGCTCTTGCCGGGGGGCACGTGCCTCTGTAGGTATGTGCCAGGTTAGCGGCAAGCTGCACCTCGAATCCTGCCGTCGGTGCCCAGGGTCCAGAGACCAAAGAGGGCTTCGCTGAGCTGGCCTCCCTACTTCTGATGGGGAGCGGTCCTGCTGAGGCAGTGACACACAGGGACATCCCAAGGCGGGTCTACCCCTGCACTGGGGTACTGCCAGAGCCAGTATGGGTGGCACTGGTAGCGTCAGAATCTCCTGCGCTGCCTGCAGGGTGTCAATGGGACCTCCAGTTGACAGAGGCCCTCATCACTGTCTGGCATGGCAGGCATGCTACGGGATGGGCTAGACCACTCGATTTGAGCTGGGGCCTGACTCCCTGACGGAGGTGCTGAGCTGCCCAGCACAGGTTTTAGCTCTCCTCCAGCCCTCCTTTCCTTTAGGGCAGTGTTTCCCAAACTTGCGACGCCGCTTGTTTAGGGAAAGCCCCTGGAGGGCTGGGCCGGTTAGTGTACCTTCCGCGTCCGCAGGTCCGGCCGATTGCGGCTCTCACTGGCCGTGGTTTGACGCTTCAGGCCAATGGGAGCTGCTGGAAGTGGCACAGGCCAAGGGATGTACTGGCCGCCACTTCCAGCAGCTCCATTGGCCTGGAGCAGCGAACCGCGTCCAGTGGGAGCCGTGATCGGCCGGAAAACTTTCATAAGAAACAATGAATGAGCACAATGCTAGCTGAAGCAGCAGATGTTCCAGCACCGTCACTGGTGGCAAGAAGGAACTGAGGGTGGGGGGAGCCAGAGGGCGCCAGAACTGATCCCCTACGGATACTACTGAGGGAAAAACTTCTGGCACCAGTGTATGTGGCAAGCACACACACCTAATATGAAATGGACATGAGTAAGCACTCAAAAAAGAGGAGGAGGTTGGAGGATATTTTTGCCTTATCTCACCCTCACAGAGTTAAGTTTCAGTTTGTACCTGAGTGTGAGGCATTATGGTATTCAGAACCAATGGATCTAGTGTGACTATGGGCATGGTTGTCAGTGGATCCTGATGGGAGTCAATCAGTATCATCAAAGAGGAGTCCAACTTGGAAATTTCGGTTGGTGCTGATCTTTCAGCTTATGAGTTGGAGCCAGAGCCAGAACTGACAGATCTGTTCTCTTTCATGCCTTACCCTTGTGGCCAGAAGATTTAGGTGAACCTAAGTCTTTAGGAATCTCACAACTTGAACAGAGACAGAAAGGGATCCTTTCTTTTAAGAGCCGATCTAGCAGGGGATATGTTCTTTTGTCTATGAGAGTGCCCCTTACGCTCATGAAAGGCCTAAGCTAATGATTACTTCGGAAGTCGGGCTGAACAACTCTGGCCTCTAGTACAGAGCTTGTCCTCAAAGGGGCACTGCTCACAGCCTGAAGCCGACGTACAGGGAGTTCTCCCCAGCCGAGATCTGATGGGGGTCTCATGGCCTTCTCCATAAGATACTTCCTCAGTCAAAGCTCTCATCCATCTCAGTTTCAGGGAGGGAAGCAGCAGCAATTGCTGCACTTGGCAGAGATATAAGTCTTCCCAAGGCAGTAAAGGCAGCATTAGTGTTCATCACCGATCGAGAAGGAGCAGGTATAGGAGAGACAGTTCTTAAACCTTGGGACTCTGGCCACAGTCCTTCTCCCAAAGGGAACAATGGGAAAGGTCCCTGAGGTGAGGGAAACTACTAAAATGGTAAAATACTAAAACTATGTACAAGATGTTTATAGATAGGTAGACAATACTCTCTGGAGACAGAGGATTCTGACTCAGGCCATGCTGCAGTAAGAAGGAACTGGAGAGGTGTCAGTTCAAATCACCCCTTATACCTTCGGTATGGAACATGAGAACAACTGCACAAGTGTGGTCCAACAGACATTATTTGCTAGAAATCTCTGGTCTCAGGTGCATGAAGCACCTGTGTGCCCACATGTGGAATACATATAGGGACCACCATTCAAAGAAGAAACTAATTTAGACAGGTTTTTTTTTACCATTGTATTGTTCAACTCTGCTCAGAGTGGGGATAGACAAAATGGTGGTGAAAACAGCTTAGCCTGCTTGAGCCCTATCTGTGCTACAGTTCCTGCCAGTGCTACCACCAGGGGTGAATTAAGGGTCACATTTGTCAGTGTAGATGCAACCTATTCTAAGAGTTTAACTTAACATTTGTTACTCTAAAACTCCCATTTTGTTCTGATGCCATTAAGACGATAAATTTTAAAGTTTACATTTATCAACACTGCAGCATAAATAAAAAACCGAACAAATTCACATATTTACAAAATTATCACAATAATTCTGAATTGATCTATCATTTGACTTTCATAATTTGGAGACTTTTAATATGCTTGTTTCCTTAGATATCTTTTCTATTGATTTTAAGCACGTATATAGCTGCAGAAGAACAGAAGGAAATACATTGCAAGGTCATTTATTCTAATATGGTTACATTCACTTGTGCGAACAATGAATGTGTAATTCAATATACAATTTAACAAAGCTTTATTTTATCTTCAAAACCATACCGCTTATTGAAACATAGAAAGCAGGAAGGCCAAAACAATTCCTGATTCTCAGGAACCATTCTTTTTCCAACTTGAAGCATGCACCTTGATAAAGCTATCCTACCCAGGCCCTGGTGAGTAGGCCCAATTCTGCAAATTCCATTTACTTCACTGAGATTTGAAGGTGCTTTGTACCTTCTAGAAATGGGACTAAAATGTAAATATTTACATGGAGATACAGGGAAGAAAGGACACTTTCAATACTCCCAATCTGTATTCTAATCTAATACTGTGGATGGCTCTTCCAGTCATCTATCTTTGTGAGAGAGATTGGTTATGGACTCAATCAGAAAGAACCTGCTTCAGACTGTGATTGTGAAATAAGGAATAATACACATGAAATCAGATCCATTAACCTGATTATGATATAATGTATGGGAAAAGGGTGGATACGGTGTCTGTAATTCAGGTCACAGGAAGGGAGCAATATTTGGCAGTTGCAAAGTAATTTCACAGCATTTAGACAGTAGAACTTGCCTGCTGGAAAAAGGCAAAATCTGTTGATCTTAAAACCTCTTAAGTCTATGATGATTCAGAGGGCTAGCAGGTGCTGAGTCTATAATTTGTTGGTAAGCCTACAATTAATTGTACCAAACTGGTGACAATTGTAGTGAAAACATTAACTATTTACTGCACATCATTTTAACAAATACCCAACTTCTGAGACAGTGAATGAAGGTTCAATAGAAAATCATCTTTGATATTTAGGCTGCAATAATCTTGAATGAAAAATCTGTCTTTAAACTACAATTCTAAATCAAATGGTCAATTAAGTTACCCACAGATTTTAAGTTAAATTTTACTTTAGATCATAATCTATTACTTTTAACAAAAAGGCGGCAAAAGGTTAATTTGAAGATTATCTGGTACACTGTCCATTTGGTACATACAGTGACAATCATAAACAATAGGTTACACCAAAATAATATTACCTAAATCTTCTCTACTCTCCACACCAGTGAGAAAGCTGCTAGCATGTATTAATTTGTCATCATCAAATCATCCCAAACTTCATCTCCCAATTCAAAGTTCACATTCAAAGCCTCTGAAAACCAAGAGCTGCTTTTATCTGCATTAGTAAAATTATGCATTAAAGATTCTTTAAGATTTTTCTTTGACGTCATCATCTGATGGCTCTCCTCACTTACAGTCATAGAATGTTCCCAAGAGAAATCTGTAATGCAATTATAATAGAGGTGTAAAACTCTGGATTGCATGCTTAAGACTATTTGTTCAACCCATAAAAAAAAGCAAACTATGTTAGCTACACACTTTTTCTCAACATTATTTAAAAAAAAGTCACCTTCACTCCAAATTCCAGCAAGGGACCCTTATAAAGAATATTTCAAGTTACTTCTGATTTAATTTTTTTCCCAGTGTGAAAATTATGGTCTGGTGGAGTGCAAGTTTAACACTGATGAGCCCAGTCCCTTTACTTTCCCCCATTCATTTGCTCTTTATTCACTCTATTTAATCTTACTCACTGTCTCCCTCTCCTATAAATTCAACTCCTCAAGAACACATTGTCACAGCAGACAAACAAATTTTAAACAATTAATTTTAAAAGCATTTAACTAAAATATGTTAAGATAGCTGAACTAAAACATTATTTGACAGTACTATGCAGAATGGAAGGGTTTCCATTTCCTTTCACTGCTTGCATAGGAGAAATGAGCATGAGCAGATGTGGCAGCAGTTTCATGTTAGCAGTATTTTCTACTTATTTTGCTATCTTTTGAACACTGGAAATAGAACACAATTGTATACTGTAAATTGGCATGTGTTAGAAATGGAAAGCACGAAATATGCAGTGTATGTAAGTGAAAATAACTTATGTGGTAGGAGTGGGACCTTCATCAACAGTGATGGGAAGCAGCAGTAAAGTTTCATTGACTATTAAGATACGCTCGCATTTATGGAGAAATTAGAACCTTGAAAGGTATTAAAATAAAAATTCAGTTTTTAATATAGATAGAGTGGGAGGTTTTACTAAATGTTAATTTACCTGTTTTAAAGGCCTAATCCAGCAAACAATACAAAGCATAAAGCTCACTTTTCACTCAGATACTCCACTGATGATGGGAAAGGTGTGTGGAAAGCAGAAGGAGATAAACTATCTGATGCATTACAATTGGAATCAATGAGAATAAGCACAGTCATAAGCATCAAACTCAGCAATAAGTATTTACAGATTTAGGCCTAAGGTATTAGAATTAACCACTACGGTTTTCCTTTAAGGGACATTTATTGGCTGAGAGCTCTGCTTGCAACTTTAATTGATTTTAGAAGAAAAGCCAATGTCAAAGCAAGTTCCTTGCCTTGACAGAGCATATTGTATTGCCCTAAATATACAGTTCCCTGCAACTATGGTGGCTGCTGTAGTGATTTCAACAGGTTTAATTTTGCAAGGAACATTTAACTCAAAACAATGAAAAAAAATCATAGAAAATTTCATACATTAGTAATAACTTACTACTCTTTTCATAACTCTCTGATTGCAGCTGGTTCTGAGGTCTACCAAGGATATTAACATTATTCCAGTGTTCTCGTGAAGCTGAGGCAGAAGACTGTGCATTGTCAGACCTTCATACAAATCAGTAAAACAGAGTCACAAGAAAGTTGTATTTTAAAAATAATTTGATTCAGAAAACAGGTCTTCACTGCTTATGCCAATGAGAGAATTTTAACTGAGCAGGTTTTAAATTCTATTATACTTATAGCAATAATGTAGTACCTCGGCAATGCTGGCAACAAAGATTTTGGTGTAAAAACAAATTGTTTCAGATCCACATTTTGAGATTTATTTAACTGTATCTGCATCTAAAAAAAGATTATTACAGATGATTAGTGTATTATTGTATTTTAATAGTCTGGATCACAGCATTTGTACTTCCCAAAGAATAAGGAAGCCACTACAGGAAGAAAGTAATCATACTTATAGAATGAATGCACAAAATGTACAGCTATCTGATGGTAGATTTTTAAAACTTTTATTACGCACATTATTCAATTTAGCCAGTGAGATCTTGGAGTAATGCAAGTATCTCAGCAAGCCCAGACTGTTAACCACATTTCTTTCGCTGTTATCTATGGGCCAAATCATCCTCCACTGCAGAAAAACCTGCAGGGAAGGAGAAATAAGCATTGCAAAAACTCAGATGCCACATTCTCTCCATAGGGAAGAGGGGTTTGCAGGCACATCCAGAAGGCAAAGTGCTTAGCCTTGAAACTCTGTGGAGTCTAAGAATCTAAAATGAATGTTACGCTTAAAACCTCCTCTGGCAGCACAATTCTCTCAGGACACCAGTATTAATTTTTACTTATAATTTCAGGTAATATTTCCCTAGCTTGTCACAGATTGGTGGCTTCCAGCTATGCCTGCTACTCAGTCCACCATACTTTCCGAAACCTGCAGAGTACAAACCAGACAGTGTTTGCCAAGAAAGGCTTCCATGGGCTCATGGGAAGCATACCACTCAGCAGCTACACCCTTCCAAGATTACTGGGCCTTTCCCATCCTTTTTGTGCTCCTTTGCTATTTCCATATTTCACAGCAATGGGACACATTTGTCTATACATGTCTATATGTGATTAATAAAATGCCTTCAATCTACCAATACTTATATAGTCAATAAACAAGATTAAATAATTTTTTTTTCAGGAGCGTGTATGTTAAAACAAACCTTTAACCGTTTTACTGGGGGAACTGATGAAATTGAGTTTCTGTTCCTTAAATCAGCTAGGTATGAAGAAAACTTTGAATCTCTCTTTAACTCAGATTTCTGTGAAACTCCAACTTTACCTAAGAAAAGGAATTGAAGATTCTTCAGATTAAATATAAGGGGTAAAATACAGGCCCCATTTGAGTCAATAGGAATTTTGACTTTAACGAGGCTAAGATTTCATCTTTGATGTTTTATAAAAGACAAATTTTGATGCATTTGTTTTCATACAAAAATATTGTGATACAGCATGGCCAGAGGGCAGCAGGAGAGTGTTAGCAGGGAGCCCTATTCCCTGCAAGGGGAAGGAGGTTTATTATAGATTAACTAGAGCACCTGAAGCCAATTAGAGCACCAGCAGTCAGTCATACAATAAAAACCCCCTGCTTCAGTCAGACAGTGTGGGAGTTGGAGCAGGAAGGTTTGGTAGGAGCAAAGAGCAGTTTGAAGGAGTTGGAGAAGAGAACAGTATTGAAGAGACAAAAGGAAAGTTTGGAGGAGTGCTGCGGTGGGCTGACAAATCCAAAAGAAACCCTAGGTAAAGGGCACCTGGCTTGTGTAAAAGGAGGGCAAGAAGCCCCTTCCCAAGCTGAAGGGCAGGAGGAAGGAACTGCTAGTTCAAGTAGTTCACCACAAACCTTAGGGCCCCTGGGTTGGGACCTGGAGAAGAGGGTGGGCCCAGGTCCCTGCCTCTCCACTCCTCTCCTCAAGGACACTAGTGGGGTAATTAAAATACCGGTTCAGAGGCAAGCAATGGCACCCTGAAACCTTCCCCAAAGAAGAGAGAGCGTGAGACCCAGCATAACAGTACTGGCAATTTGCCACAATATGAAAAGCTTGACATTGCTATCAAATTCTGTAAAATATTACTCTTCATTATATTAGCTACAGAATAATTATACTGCAGTTATTTATTAATTTTTACTTTGCATTATATTGACATTTTAAGCATGATTCTCTTGCTTTGTACTCTTTTTACAGCAATGTCACCATTAATATCAACAAAATCCTAATTTACACTTGTGTAAATGAGGGAATTAGATCTTTTGAATTTAGATGTTAGAAATAATGAGTTTTCATGAAACTCACAGCAGTCATGTCCACATACATCTTTATTTTTACAGTGATGGCTGCATTCTCTGTTCCCAAGTTTCATGTAAGTGATCTCTCGGTTACAGGCACCTCCTGAGGTAATATAAAAAGAAGAAATGCTGATGTTTTTCTATTTCACTGATTTTGTTGAGGGTTTCTCAGGGAGAAAAAGGAACAAAGTCATCCATGGCACTAGATTTTTGTTCACCTTCAAACAACTTTTGGGTCAAAAAAGTCAATTGCTACATGTTTGCCAGAGAGACTTCCCCTTTGGGTTGCTAAGATTGTTTTCATAGCAAAGCAATAACTGTCCCCACTAAAAGCTTTAAGCATCACCTTAACACCACTCTAAAACTCTGAAGGCATGAGGTACTAGATGTCCAACTTCTTTCTCAAATTCCATTCCCTATGGAAACGTATTGCACTACCTGTTGAGCCAATGGAGCAACACTTTATGCCCTTGTTGGGTCTCGATGGAAATAGTCCTAATTATCTATACCAGATTCAAAGCCATAGTACACTAAATTCCTTAATATATTCTAGTGTGTATTAACACAACATTTTACTCAAAAGTGACGAAAGATGAAAAAATATGGGGCCCAGTCCTACTCATATTGAAGTAACTGACCAAACTTCCATTGATCTCAACGGTGCAAGATGTGAGATTCTAGAGTATTATTAATTACCTGTATCCTTTCTCGCTGCTGCTGATCTTACTGAAGAGGCATGATACATAGGCGAAGACTCAGCTTCTAATTTTCTTTGTAAAACCACTTCATTTCCAAACCTTTTTGGTCCTAAGTAAAAGGCTGTATAGTTTTGCTGAATATCCACCCCAACTTTTAGAAATGATCCATGAAAATGTTTACATAAATATAGAAAAAAAATGTCAATTACCATTTACTGTACTTCCAATTTTATAATGAAGTGTTATACAGTATGTTTTCATAATTTACCATTGTAGTAATATAGTATTTTGCATTTAATGTTATGGTTGAGATTTAAACAAAAAATTCAGGAAATTTAAAGTTATGGTTCCTAAGAGAATCATTTAGCTAATCTGATTAGTGTACACTGTTCACTTTAACATGTGTGTATGTATTTGTTTTAGGAAGTGGGACTGTGTCTTGGGCATATCTCGTATCCAATTTTGAACAATTTTCACCTCCTTAGCATTGCAAGCTGCTGTTAGGGAACATTAGTAGCACTATTTGCAGTTACACAAGAAGTACAACTAAGTGCTGATAGTACTTTTGATGTTAAATGCTCTTAATATATACAGCTTTGGACAAAAGAATCCAAACAAGGTTAAAGACTAGGAGGGATTTGACATTAAGAGAATCAATGTTAAATCAGGCAAATCTGATGTGATGAATTGGTATGTGGCTCAGAACTGACAGAGAGGTGACTGGAAAACTTTGGGGATGGATGGGGTGAAGTGTTCTGGAGTCATTTTCTAAAGAGTTTTGGGAAGAAGGGCTCGGGTTAAATCCTAGGGAGGAAAGAGAGATGACTGGTAATGTACAGGACACTTAGATGAAACAGTTACATTAGAAACATCTCATAATTAATGCTTTTAGTGTAATATGCCATACAATAAAACAATGAATAGAATATTATTTTAAAATTAATTCAATTTTATTAAATTTTTGGTTTGGTATAAAGGAAACTGGTTTCACTATTTATTCAACATCTTTAAAAGTATATTTTAAAATGCTAATCATATCAATAAACCTACCATATTCAGAGCTAATTAAATTTATGCTAAGTTCCTCAGATTTAAGAGCTCTTTTCACTTCAATTTTTTTAGTCCAATTTCCATTTTTCAGCAAGACAGAATCCCTGCAACATATAATAATATAATGATATTAAGTATACACAATGGACAGTAAGATAGTGGTAAACATTTTATTAAAAGAAGTCACATTATTTGTTATCTAGCAGTATGGAAATCTAGTAAAAGACCATGCAGCAGTTTTGATTCAGGTGATCTAACTGATGAGGGAGTCTATTAAAAACATTCTCATAGGATGTGCCCACAGGGCCTGCAGCCATAAGATAGCCAGGGTCCTGAAGATGAGATTCCAGTTTTGCAAGGTGCAAAGAGCAAGCCTTCCTCTTTGTGAGGACTTGATCAGGACCCAGGTGCAGGTCATCTAGTTGGAAAAGATTTATTTTACTCTTTGTTTCCTATTCCCTTCAAGTACAGCTCATCCAACTGGAGAGAGTGTCTAATTCCCCCACCAGATGAAGAAAAACCTGTGTAGGGAAGGTAGGCAAGTGCTGCCTATGTAAATAATTCAGTACCTAATTTTCATGAGTAACAATTCAAAAGTTTCCTTTCCATTAGCATTACTTAATGTAAATTTTGTATATTTATATTAAAACTGGATGCTTTTGGCTTCAATATAATCCATAAAATTGATAACAATTGCACAGATATTTAGAATGGCATGATATATGCAAGGGGACTGACTACTGCACTGTGCCTTGTTTAGCCATTTACACCAGTGCAAAGCAACTGTAAAATGCTAAGAAATCAAGAAGCACTTGATACCGATTTTACACAGTGCACAAAGCAACAGAGAATCACGCTTAGGGAATCCATTTGCAGCAGGACTTCCACTAAAATAAGAGAGATTTGGTTAGTCTTAGTAATATAAAAAAATGTTACACCACTAAATATTATTTGACTCTTCATGGAAATAATACAAAATGGCATTCCTAAAGATGTAAATAACATGACTGATCACACTTACATAATTTTCTGTTTAAAAACCACTTGATTATCAGCATCTCCTATAATCAAGGTTACATAGTGAAAGTCTGGTGCAGTTCTCTTAATCTGAAGCTGTTTAAAGTTTGTTAATATGATGGTCACTAAGATTTCAGCCACCGTATCGCTGTATTTTGCAAGCTAGGAAAATAAATCATACATAAAAAGATATAACCAGTAAAAACACTTCAGAGTAAGCCACATGCCTTTTCATGAATTTGTACACCACGCACAAACAAAGGCTCAATATGGACAGGTACAATTTCAACAGAACACATATTTGTTTTGTCCACACAACAGAAAGGGCTATCATCGTGATTTCATTGCTGAGATTCTAAGTTTGAATGACTGTTCTAAGATACTCTGCACTTCTAGCCAAAGATGAATGTTACAACACAGAAAAACCCCTTCTGTTCATTGCCAAGGAAAATAGAAACCTGATTCTATGAGGGATGCACACCAGTGACTTCCAGTGGAACAGTCTGTTTACTAGTAAATCCAAAGAAAGATAAATGTTCATCATGTATCCATTGCTGGAGTTCAAACACCAGAAATAATGATTTATGCCCTATTTATACTAGCATTTCAAGATGCGTTATAGTCTTTAAACCAGGTGCTTTCTAGAAATGTTATTTGTAAAATACCTATTTTACTAGAACTTTAAGTACAGTAACTCCTTGCTTAACGTTGTAGTTATGTTCCTGAAACATGCGACTTTAAGCGAAATGATGTTAAGTGAATCCAATTTCCCTATAAGAATTAATGTAAATAGGGGGGTTAGGTTCCCGGAAAAAATTTTTCACGACAAATATATTATATATATATATATATATATATATATACACACACACAGACAGAGTATAAGTTTTAAACAAACAATTTAATACTGGTACACAGCGATGATGATTGTGAAGCTTGGTTGAGGTGGTGCAGCATGGCAGACAGAGACACACACCCTATGTGAGAGAGAGAGATGCGCATTGCCCTTTTAAGTATGCTGACTCCACTGTAAGTACACTGCCTTTTTAAGCAGATCAGCAAGTTGAGACAGCCCATGCTGTGAGCAAGCTCCCTCAGTCCTGGGCTCTGTCGTGTTCCTCCCGCCCCGCTCTATGGAGGTGGGGTAAGCAGGGTGCAGAAGCAGGGGAGAGGGGAACACCCTGACATTAGCCCTCCTTCCCTGCCCCCCACCTAGCAAGCAGGAGGCTCTGGGGAGCAGCTCCAAGGCAGAGGGCAGGAGCGGCACATGGCAGTGGGGGGAGAGACAGCTGAACTGCCAGCAATTGACAGCCTGCTGGGTGGCTGCCACACAGGGAATTTAGGGCAATGGGGAGCTGATAGGGGGCTGCCAGTCCACCCTGGTTCAAAGCCCCCCTATCAGCTAGCTGCAATGGGCTGCACTTCCTGCCAGCAGTGGACAAAGCAGGCAGCTGCCAAAGGACATTATAAGAGAGCATTGCGCAACTTTAAACAAGCATGTTGTCTAATTGATCAGCAACGTAACAAGGTTAACCGGGATGACTTTAAGTGAGGAGTTACTGTAATCCTAATATTTTCAAAATTATGTCAGACTGGTGATGCGAGTGAATCCACTATTATTCTATTCACTCACATAACAAGTTCATTATGGACAGCAGCGAGGCAAGCTCTCTCAACACTGCCCTGTTCCCCCATTCCAATGTGCATCTGTCTGATTTAGAAGGAGACTACTTTAGGTGAGTGAAGATAGTTCGGTCTCCATTTTTTTCTAATGTTAAGACTGCAATGATGAGTGTTAATCATGGCAGTTTTGAGAGTGAACTTTTTTCACTACAAACTAGACTGAGACCATCAACTTCTTTCTCGCAAACCCCTAGAGACCTTCCTATTATAATGACTTACAGTCACAACTGCTGGGTTCTATGTTGGAGACAAGGGGCATTAGGTAATTTTTTTATTGGACCCACTTCTGTTGGTGAGTGAGACAAGCTTTCAAGCTTACATAGGGTTCTTCTTCAAGTCACGTATAGTTCAGTCTGGCACAGGTTGATAATATAACAATCAAAGCTTCTATATCCTTTTATTAAATTTAATTGCTGGGTACTAATTATACCATTTAAATGATTAATCAGTGGTTAATGGAAGCCAGAAACGTGATCACCAAATTTTAGAGAAATGAACTGTGCCCATCATTTTGAAGAACTCTTATGGAAGATATACGAAATAATTGCATTGGAGAAACTTATGGTAAAAACGAAGTGTATTTTACATGTATGTATATTTTTCATAAACAATATAATGCTATTTCAAAGGCTGATTTGAGATGGTCTTGGTGTTTTTTTTTTCAGTTAATGATATCAGCTATTACGGGTCTAATTTGGAATACATAAATTAAAATAGAATCACAATAAATCTTGGCTGAAAGAGGCTAATACATTAAATTCTGATCCTCTATTGTTGGCATAAACAAAAATGTATCATACACAAATATATATATCAAAATAAATATGAACTAGCTTCACAGGAAAGAATACAGAATAAGACAAGAAAAATCCCCCTTTTCTCTCATTAATTCATATGTAAATATATCTGGGGATGAAGCAAGAAAACTAGATACTTCTTGCTTCAATTTTATAGGAAAAAAAACTTTAATAATGCAGGCCGATCTTTGTGCAGCATTTATCATTGTTAACTTTTCCTTCTGAAAAGGATTTAAGAATTACCAATACGTTATTCAAGCACTTGTGCTAATCTACAAAATGACAAAATAAAACTCAATTGATCATTATTATAGTAATAGTCCAACACTTTAAACTTATATCAAGTTTTTCATCTTCAAAGTACAAACTGTAACTAATTGTCTTAACAACGCTATGAGGCAATTAAGTGTTATTATCCACATTTTGAAGATAAGAAAGATGAGGCAGACTGGTTAAGTGACTTGCCCAATGCCAGAGAGGGAGTGAGTATCAGAACTCAGGATTTCCGGTCTCCCACCTAAAGCATTAGATCATGCCTCCTTTGATATGCATGTTATCAATTATTGGATTCTAATCAGCTATTGTTTCTGTATGTTCCTGAATCTGACATCGAAAAACAGAAAAATGTTCTTTATTGACCTCTTTTTGCCTCATGTTTGATATTTAAGATGGAAGAGAGCTGTCAGATTTACATATTCAAAAGAGCTAGATCAATAGGTGAACTGTCTCCTTTTACATCTTTTAACATAAAAAGATTGCTGACAAACACAAGAAACAAGAAAAGAAAGAGATCAGATATTTTGTGTAGAATGTAGACAATTGACTTAAGAAGTCTTTGAATGAACGTATGTTTCAGGAACATTTCTTATGACAATATTTCCTAAAATGTGGAGTGTGCCCATATAGGAGCTCACAAAGAACACTCTTAGGAACACAGAACATGTATAAATTAAATGGGCAGGCCTTTAACAACACATGGCAAGGCTGAAGGGGGGCATGACTGGTTTCATTTTCCTGATGGGGGACACAGACATTTAATATTGTAATATTTTGTTGAAATATTTTACTTTTACTGTGTTAGCAGAATTCTAAAGCAAAAACAATCATAAAAATCATTATCTAGTAAAGCGCATGGAAGAAGTTACCTGTTCAATGTCAAGTTCATATTTTGGCAGGTGTAGCACAGATTCTTTTATTTGGTTTCCAAAAGGAGGATGTCTGTTTAAAATCTGCAAATATTTAGTTTTATTGCTGATATATTACAAGTCATGTTCCACTGGTAATAAAAATAACTTTCAAATAAAGAAGTTTAATAAGAGAATGCACAGGATCAACTGTGGACAGTTCTTATTTATCTACAACTACCCTTAATATCAAAGAAGATGGAGATTTCCATATCGTTTCAAGATTTGGCCCATAATTTGCAAATACTGTACTTATTATTAAAGAGGGATAATTATTTTCCAGGGATGGTATAATTTCTTTTTTCCTCATCTTGATGAAGAAATGTCTTAACTGGAAGCAGTTAATACTTCACCAACTAGGAAAGAGCCGACAAGAAAAAATATCAGTTGCTTTGATGTACAATAACTGTTCAGCCAGAAGCAGAATAGTCTCTCAGATGCTGACTCTCATCTCACTCAGAATTCTCAACAGGCAAGGAAATTGGAACCTACTAAACTCCTTAGGCCCGGCCCTCCTCTGCCCACAAAAATAAATGCTATAGAAGACTGCCCCCAGTAAAATGGTTCAGATCACGCTAGAATGAATATGAACAACTTTATCTGATAAATTATACTATTCAGAGTAAGAGGGGGGAAAAACTCTAGTCCTGGGTAAGGGCTATTCTTGAGAGAAAACTGTGATAGCGCATATATTGAAATCCAAGCATAACTTCAGTCATACAAATAAGTGTTTTGGGACCATAGAGAGCTTCTATTGTCATTTTGGAAGGACCATAATTCCTCAACATAACTGTGGAGTAGGAGAAAGGAAATGTTTTAGTTGCAGTATTGGCAATACCATAATAAAAAGAAGTTACTAGGTGACCCAGCATCCACAGGGGTTCCCCTAAGGCAGTGGTTCTCAAACTTTTTTTCAACCACTTGAAAATTGCTGAGGGTCTCAGTGGACCACTTAATGATCTTTCCAAATGTTGTTTGTACCATTAGCTAACTATTGTAAAGCAATTTGGATAAAAGCACCATATTAAAAAAAACCTTAATAATAAACGGGTTTTTTGTTCTACAAATAAAAGCACACAACTCATATTTTAGAATCAATAGTCTTACCTTTCTAATGCGATGGATGTGCCCTTTCTCTCCCGTGTGGCAGCCCCTGAGCTGGGGCTGGGAAGGAGGGCCATGTCTCCCTGGCAGCCACAGCCCTGCACATCCCAAATTGCCCCTACTCCCTCTTCTCACCCCACTGCCCCATACCACCTACACCCTATTCCCCCCAAGGCCACCACCTCACCTTACATGTGTGTCTTCTCCAGGGTACGGGCACCTAATTTGTGGAGCTATGCCTGTGCAGCTCTACTAATTAGGTGGGTGGCCCTTCATTGTCTCGTGTGCGGCTGACCAGGCACGCACCTTAGAGGGAACTATCTGCGGACCACCTGAATGGAGTTCTTGGATCACTGGTGGTCCACAGATCATAGTTTGAGAACCTCTGCCCTAAGGAAATGTATATTATTCTAATGTTATAGGATGGTAGCACTACCTATTAAAGTTTCCTGACATTTCCAATTATAAGACACTACTTTCAGCCACTTAAAACTCTGTCAAACTTTAACCATCAGGATGAAATTTTCCATTTTTTGGTGTCTGTCACAGGCTGATCTTTTTGGGCAGGACGATGAATGTTTCAGCTAAAACAGTTCAGTTTCTTCCAAGAATGAGGTTAGGGAAAAAAGCATTGTTTTGCAACATCAAAAGAATTCTGGTGACTTTTTCTTTGAGAAGCTCTATCACTCCCAGACTTTGGAGCTGGGAACTGACATTTGGCAAGAGTGGCCTTTGTGTTAGGAATGTGCATTTTGCTGTTCATGTGAAAACCCACCCACACTTGGCCAAATTATAAACCTTTGAAAAATCTCACTTCTCACATGCTCAGTAGAGACTTCTTAAAGTTTAGTAGCTAAAAATCTCTGAATAGTCCATCCTCAATGAGCATGCAGCCTCCATCTCCTCACAGCTCCTAGTCCTGTCCAAACTAGGCATGCACCATGCCCAAAGAGCAACAGAGTATGCCTGAACACAGGAATACAGGCATGAAACAAGACTTTCTCTGTAATTGCTGCTCCTGTCTGCTATGGGCTGGGGCCGGGTGCGGGGGCGGGGTCAGGTACCAAAACTGAAAGCATAGAGCTTGCCTCCCATGGGCACTCAAGGACCCTGTGCTAAGCCCAGGCAGCAAGGAAGAGGAAGCTGCCTGACCTGAATGTGGAAAGAACAAGAGCCAGACCAGGAGGAAGGAAAGGAGTAGATTGTGACAAGGAGCTTGGTGACAATGAAACTGCAAGTAGGGGAAGGGGAGAGATAAACTGTGATTAAGAGTTGTGGGTTGACACTGGGATCTGAGGGGAAGCATTGGACTAATTGGAGCCTGGGACTAAAAGCTGGAGGGAGGGGAGGCAGGGACTGGCTGAGCAAGGAGACTGAGACAAGAAGCCTGAGGTGTGGAGACTGGGACTGAATACACAAGGAGAATGGAAGAGAGCAAATATCTATGAAATACTGTAAAATGTATCTTATCCCCCTCTAGTGCTGGTCCACATAGCAGATGATAACTTACTCTTGTTATCATTTACTCTGTTGGCAGAGGCCAGGGCTGGGGATCTAGAGGTTCTAACCCTGCTGATGAACCATTTGGATGTCAATATGAAGACACGTGACAGTATTTGTTTTTTCGATTTACTTTTTAAAAAATCTAAGAAATTACACACAAAAACTATGTTAAAAGAACAAAAAAGTTGCAAAGTCAAACACACAAAAAGTTAGCTTTTGCAATCTTAATTTGGCACTCTTGTGCATATGGTTCACGATATGGTCTTGGATTACATAACCACATATCTTTCCCTTGAGACCCCGCCTCATTCAGTGCACAGGATGGACTTCCTCTGGACTGAATCAGGGCTGTGCAGTGGAGAGTTTGGTCTAGAACAGTGGTTTTCAAACTTTTTTCTGGTGACCCAGTTGAAGAAAACTGTTGATGCCCATGACTCAACGGAGCTGGGGATGAGAGGTTCGGGGTGTGGGAGGGGGCTCTGGGCTGAGGCAGGAGTTTGAGGTGAGGGAGGGGATCAGGGCTCTGAGTTGGGGGTTCAGGATCTGGGCTGGGGCCAGGGATGAGGGGTTTGGGGTGCAGGAAGGGGCTCCAGGTTTTGGGGGGGTGTCTCAGAGCTGGGGTAGGAGATTGGGGCACGGGGTTACCTCAGGTGGCTCCCGGTCAGCAGCGGTGCTAAGGCAGGCTTCCTGCCTGTCCTGGCACCACAGACCACGCTGCAACCCGAAAGTGGCCACCAGCAGGTCTGGCTCCTAAGTGGAGGAGCGCAAGTGGCTCCACGCGGCTCTCACCCGCAGGCACAGTCCCCTCAGCTCCCACTGACCGGGAACCAACCAATGGGAGTGCAGAGCTGGTGCTCGGAGCCAGGGCCATACGCAGAGCCCGGTGGCCTACCCTGCCTAGCAGCCAGACCTGCTGTTGGCCATTTCCAGGGTGCAGACCAGTGTCAGAACAGGTAGGGACTAGCCTGCCTTAGCCGGGCAGCACTTCACTTAATGTGGCAGGCATTCTGCGGAGGAAGTAATATGCAATCATATAATTAAATATTGTATCATAATGCATAAACAAAAGGGAGCCAAATGAAGGTTGCACAGGAAATCTTAATTCTGGCATTTTCTAACTTTGGAGTACTTGACTTTGCAACTTTTTATATTATGATAAAATAATAGTAAACTACATATGAGAGAAATTTAAAACCCAGGACAAGGAACCAAGTAAGACCACCTGAGTCATAAAAAAAAACCAAACCAAATATAAGATTCCTATTTCCCTACCTCCAATGGTAACCTGAATAGCAACCTAACCAAAAATCCAGAAACGTTTCAAACTGTTGCTCCTCTCCAGAGTAGAGCCAGACCTCAAAAAGCTGCCTCTAGTGCCTACATTAGGTATCTATACTATGTTGTCCTAAACTTTAATGTATTAAATGATGAAACACAAGAAACAGGGGGGGGGGCGGGGGGAACAGGCAGAGAAGGCAAATCAAGATCTAACAAATTCCCAAATGCAAAAACAAGAGTATTAATGAAGCCCACGACATTTGGAGATCTGAAAGAGCACCTTACACACTGTGAGGAGACGATGCTATAACACTTGAGAACCAGAAATGCCAAAGAAATTGTGCACCAGGAACCCAGCAAAATTTAATCCCATATCTTTCAGCACCAGCGGTGAGATGGCCTCACTGACGTTCAATGGGAGTTTGCCATTGACGTCAGCAGGGCCAGGATTTCATTCTACAACTTTCCACTACTAAAAGGATAATGATGAAATTCCTGAATTTGAGCTATTATTCTTTTAGTTAGTGGAAAGTTTTAGGGTGAATCTCTCTTCCCCCATATGGTAATAAAAAAATGTCAGTAAAATTAAGATGTAACTTATAATTGAAGCAAAACATCAACTTAACCAGATTCAGGAAAAGAATCAACTACCTCTGTCACATAATTGCATATTTCTTTAATCTAATGTGATACTGAACAAGAATAAACCACTTAGAACACTGCAGTCTATAACTTATTAAGTATTAAACATTAGCATTTTCCTTGTATAAATATGCATAAAAATTTTTAAATACCAATTCAAGCTCTCTTGCGTTTGCATCTTCAATTTTTTTAAACGATGTCAGACCTGCATTTACCATTGCATTTGATAGTGTTACACCTGTAAAAATTGAAAAATGTTGTAATATTTTTATATGGCATTCGTAATCCCAAATTATTATTTTCAACAACTGCATTATAGCAAATAAATATAAAGCATAACTAATTTTAACAAGAGGTCTTTTATCTAGCATTTTTTCAATAGGTGGTCAATGTTTTCTTTTCAACAATAGTAAATTTTATTTCTCTTCAGGTGGTCAGAAAATTTAATACTCTTTAGTTCAATTTATACAAAAGTATAAACAAAACATAAAAGCAATAAAATGAAGTATAAAACATTTGAGAATGACAATGTCTTTTACTAAGTTACAGAATCAAAGAAAGGCAGATCAAGGGCCAATTCCTGCAGGCTTTACTTAGGAAAAACTCCAACAGTCAGTAAATAACTAATGTGAACACACAAATGAATAAACAGCATGGCACTGAAATAAAATAAGTTTTCATCTAAGAGACTCCTGTTGACTACCCAAGGGATCCTTTAATCATATGCTAGAAATCCCTGTGAAGTCTATATTTTTTTGAGCAAGATATAACTAAAATCCACTCTAGGGAGAACCACTTGTCTCCACAATCTTCTGGGAGAATATACAGTCCCTGAAAAGATTTAGCAAAACACCTGACTAGAATCAGGAGAAGAACAGGCAGTCTCTGTGATCTATTGGGCTAAAGGATAAACTAGCAGGGAATTCTGCCAAAAAACCACGCCTCTGCAAGTATTCCCAATTCCTCAGTCTCCCTTTTGGCATTTGGGAGTCAGCACTAGATTCCAAATCAGGAAATTCCTTCTTGGAATTATGACTCACTGGAATGAATACAAATAACTTCAGACAGAAAAGTCTACTTGGAAGAAATGGAGGTTACTTACTGTAACTGGAAGTTCTTTGAGATTTGTGGTTTTATCTCTATTCAACACATGTTGCACACTATATGCCCAAGTGCGAGATTTTAACAAGCAGTGTCTGTTGGCCCACACATGTGCAGTCAGGGCCGGCTCCACATTTTTTGCTGTCCCAAGGGGAAAAAAAAGCCAGAATGCTACTGCCGAAGGAAAAACAACAACAACAACAACAACAACAACAAAAAAGGCCGGAGTGCTGCCCCTTGAAAAATGCCACCCCAAAAAGCCAGAATGCCACTGCTTGAAAACTGCCTCTCCAAGCACATGCTTGGAATGCTGATACCTAGGGACAGCTCTGTGTACAGTATATCTCCTCATTCTCCCAAGCAAGGGTATAAGAGACAGTGCAGGTCGTTGCCCCTTCAGTTCCTCTTCTTACTGCGAATCTAATCAGATTTGAAGCAGAGGGGATGGAGGACGGGTAGTGCACTACAGATAGTGAACACACATGTCAAAGAATTTCCAGTTACAGTACATAACCTCCATTTCTTTCTCAAGTCCTGGTCCCTATGTGTATTCCACATGTGGATGACCGGCAAGCTGTGCTCAGATTGGAGGTGGGTGTGAGGAAGTAGGCAGCAAAGATGCTTGCAGTACTGCAGATCCCATCGCTGAATCTGCAGCAGAGGCCTGGATTAGTGCATGTCCAGCAAATGTGTTGTAAGGGGCCAGGGCACAGGTGGTCTGGTCTAGAGGTTACAGCTGGGCTGGGGTCCACACATCAGGGTGGGTAATCAGTTAACAGGGGTCAGAGGAAATCACTGGAGCCGGGTTCAATACAAGAGTCAGGATCAAAGTCAGACCAGGATCAGAGAACATAGGTAGCACAAGGCTGGAATTGGGAGGCAGGAATCAGGGTCAGAGTGTGGATACAGGAGGTATTACCAGGCTAAAGTCAGGAGGCAAGAGCAAGGGTCAGGTTGGGATTGGAGACCAGAAATCAGGAGACAAGGTGAGGTCTGGAACTGCAGCAGGCCTAAAGTCTGTGTGGCTGCCCAGACAATTTCCTGGGGCAATCACCAGGGTTAAATAGGGTGGTTGACCAATCAGAGGGCCACAGGCTACTGCCACTCAGGGCCTCCATAGTGCTTCCTGACTATGGCTTTGCAGGTCCTCCTGATGGCACTGTGAGAATGTCAGCTGTCTTATGTACTGAAGACCTGGGTTCTAGTTCCTGTATCCGTATATCATCCCCTTCTTCAGAGGCATCCTTCCTTGAGATGGGTGCTGGGCCTGGTTTATCTGCAGAGCCTTGATTAAACCATTTTAGCAGGCAGGGGCATGGACATGAACATGGGCAGCAGGTTCCCAGGAGTGTTCTTCAGGACCCTAGCCTTCTCAATTGATTAAGTAGTACAGTCTCCCCCTCTTCAGTTTAGAGTCAGGATAGCATGGACTAAATGCCCTTGGACCTGGACTGGTGGGGGCAGCTGTTGGGACCAATCAAGAAAGGGGTCCTTCTGTGTAATGCTTCAGGAGGGATACATGGAAAACTGGATAACTTTCAAGAGATTGAGGAAACTGCCATTTGAATGTGACAGGGTTGATTTGCTTACAAATCTGGAAGGGTCTGAGGAACTGGTGGTCTAGCTTGAGGAATGGCCTGTTCATACAGAGGTGTTTTGCTGCAAGCCAGACCTTTAGACCCACCATGAGAGCTGGGCCTTCCTGGTGGCAACAGCCGCATACTGCTTGTAGTTCCTTTTCACAACTTCAAGGTGGTCCTTAAGTTTCTCCTGGATACGGTTAATTTGTTGGTTTCAGTCACCGGCTGCTAGGTTCATGGAGGCTCCTGGTAAAGCCAGGTGAAAGCAAGGTTGGAACCCATAATTTGCAAGGAAGGCATTCTGCCCCATGGAGGCATAATCAGCATTGTTGTATGAGAATCTGGCATAAAAAAGGAGGGACAACTAGTTATCTTGATGGTAGTTGACCAAGCACCATAGGTATCGCTCTAATACTTAGTTCACTCTCTCTCTCCGCCCATCTGTCTGGTAGTACACGGAGGAAGTAAAAGTGTGAACATCCATTAGCCAGAGGGCTTTATGCCAAACGCGTAAGACCAACTGAGAGCCTTGGTCCAAAGTGCTACAGTCTGAAAGCCCATGAAGATGGATCACATGAACTTCTAGGAGTTGAGCCACTGTTTCAGCAGAGTGTAGGCCGATACAGTGGATGAAATGTGCCATTTTGATCAATTGGTCTACAACAGTTAAGGCGACTGTGTGGCCAAAGGAAGGGAGTTGCACCATGGAGTCCATGGTGATGGAGGCCCAGAGTCTCTGGAGTACTAGGGCATCAAGGGACATCCTTGTGTGAGCACACAGGTCACAAGAGTCAACATGGTCCCGGATTTCAACTTGTCTATGGGGCCAGAAGAAATGGGAAAGCATGCGGAAGTCTTAAGGTGGCCAAAGTGGCCTGTCAATGGAGGGTCATGGCAAAGATGGAGCCCTTCTAGCTGGGGGCACCTCGGTGGAATGTATATGCGCTCATCGATGTAGGTGAGCCTATACTGTGTAGAGCACTGCATTTTTGTTCTGGGTCTCATTTGCTCAGGCTGTTCCATCACCTCCTGAACTAAGGTTGCCCTGCAAAGTGGACTGGACTAAATCAAGCAAGTTCTAGTGTACTGTGGCAGTAAGGAAGCTGTGAGGTTTTAGGAGACAGGGGGGTTCTTGGTTAGGCTCCTCATTCTCTTGGCAATATTCCCCCTTTCAGGAAATGCCATCGGCTCTCCCATTCCTGGTTCCTGGGCAATAGGAGGTGATAAAAATCAAACTGAGAGAAGAATAATGCCTTTATCGAGATGTCTTTGGTTCAAAGCTTGAGCCGCACAAAGATATTCAAGGTCAGAAAAGACTTGCATTAGGTTTTGGGCTTCCATGAGGTTATGGCACCACTCTTCAAAGGCTGATTTAGTGTATTTCCTTATCTAGTGTATCATAATTCCATTTGGCAGGAGTGAATAGTAAGCCCAGGGGTGCAACATTTACTGTGGACCATGTCTCTGAGACAGTATGGCCCCAATGGCTACACTGGAGGCACTGGCTTCCACTCTGAATGCCTGGGCGAGGGCCGAGTGTGCTAGAATGGGAGTGGTGGTGAAAGCAGCCTTGAGCTCTTCAGAAGCATGGTCAGCTTCGTATGTCCAAATGAATGTGATGGTCTTGCAGAGGAGGTTGGTCATGGGGTCTCTGTGCGCTGAGAAGCCTGGAACGAAGTTCTGGTAAAAATTTAAGAAGCCCAGAAAATGCTTGTAACATGGTCCTCTGCCCGCCCCTCTTCCTGGGGCCCTCTGCTGCCCCAACAAAGCACAGAGAGGCTTCCCTTTCTGCAGCACCCGTGGCTTTACTTACATACGTTCTCCCACCACCAGTGATACTATTTACAGAGCTTGCAGGCCTGACAATCTCCTCTTCTACCCAGAGTCTGCCCTCAGCCTGGAGACTGACCTTCCCCTGGCCATCTCCCTCTCTTCTGGCTGCCAGCCAGCCTTTATAGTCCTTGAAGCATCAGGCCCAAAGGTGCAGCCAGTTCTAAAGGCCAGGCACCAGACTTCTCCCCAGCCCCAATCTATTTCCCTTGATTGGGGCTGGCTGAGCAGGGGCTAATTAGGTGCCTTGCACCAGCACCCTGCTACAATGCTGTAACTCCTGGGGGGACTAGGGCATTGCCCCGCTGTGGGTGGCCTCTAACTTCTGTTGGTCCACCTGGGGAAAGGATGCAACCCAAGAATTTTGTGGAGGACTGATCAAAGGTACCTTTTTCCAATTTCATGAACAGGCTATACTTCCATAGTTTTTCCAGGATGGAATGAAATGGTAACAATGATGATCAGGATTATCTGAAAACACAAGTATGGCATCAAGAAAGATGACTACATACTACTACAGGATGTCTCTAAATACATTGTTCACAAAGTGTTGAAAGGTCGCTGAAGCATTGGTCAGACTGAATGGCATTACTAGATATTCAAAGTGCTCACAGAGGTTTTTAAAAGCGGTCTTCCATTCACCTCCTACCCTGATGTGCACTACGTTGTAAGCACCCCGGAGGTCCAGTTTGGGGAAAATTCTGGTAGAGTGCAGAGAAGGATCTAGGGCAGAAGACGCAGTTTTTGAAGCCCATGACTCTGGGCATAGTCCCAGATTGTGGGGAGGGAATCCCCAGTCAGGAAGGAAGCTACACTAAAACTATAACTTTACTAAATCTAGGAAGAGTAACTATTTACAATATTATTTACAGGTTCTTTGAAAAACTGAAGAAAGAGAGGACTATGGATTCTGCCTCAAGCCATGCAGTGATAACAAGGAACTGGGGGCCATTGACCCATACACTTCTTATACCTCACTTAGGAGCACAAGGAGACCTACTGCACATGTGCGAGGCAACAGATACAGCTTGTTAAAATCTCTGGACTTGGGTGCATGGTACGCATGCATACCCACCTGTGGAATTCACAGAGACCAGCACTAGAAGAAAAAGTATCAGCATTCATCATAAATAATTTTCTAGGAACAGTGAAAGAAGGCTAAGAATAATCAACTTAGAAAAGTCCTCAAGCTTTTTTTAGATAACTTCTGGGAGGAAAGGTTAGTATCCTGGTAAGATTTAGCAACCAAGAGGACTCATTGTTTGTGTCAAGAACTTCATAGTTAAGAGTACAGGAAGGGGCCTGTTGAGATCCCTTCCCTCAATGAAGTATTGAAGCACCTCTTCCAGGTCTGACTTAGGAGAGCCTCTCTTCCTAACAGACAGGCTTCTCCTCCTTTTGTGATAACTTTGTGCAGGCTGTCTTTTCCAGCCCCAGAGTCCACATCAATCACTTTATTAGTTTGCTGTTACTTCAGCAAATGTCTCTACCCTCTTTGATGGTGATTGGTCATAATCCTGCCTGCCAGAAGAAGTGAGGAGAAACTGCCATTTGATATAATAGCCCAGAGAAGCATTTCTGCTGAACATCAGGGAGAAATGTGGAGAGTACTAGAAAATGCAAGAAGCATTTAGAGCAGTCCTAAATTGAACAAGGCCAAGTGTCAATTAAAAAATAAAATAAAAAAAATCATATATTTAGTAGATAAATTGACCACAAAGCTTGAAGTTCTAACATTTATGCAACACTGACAAACAGAGACCCAAAAATTTAATAAAAATAAATAAATCCAAGACCACAATGCATGTTGAATTATGTCAGTAAATTCACACCCAACTATGTAGTTAGAATAACGGACCTCACTTCACAAAGATAAAAAATTGAGTTAGCTGCCAGAGCATGAAAGAATTCAAGAATTTGAAGAAAGTATTGATATTACTCTAATTCAGCAATTGTTTGACCCACCGAAAGAGTACCCTCAAAAGGAACCTGGGAGCTCTACTGCTACAGAGGCATGAAAATGAATGGCTGTCAATAAAATATGCTGCAACAGCTATGACAGCAGCAGAAAAACATACAAGAAGAAAACAAAACAGAAAAATATGTAGGCCTTTTATATAGCCATACAAAGTATCACAATTTTCTGTACAACTGTAGCTGAAAAGCTGAAATTGACCTTAACCCACTGAATACAACACACAAGAAAGTACTTTGAGAAGAATATAGAAGTTACTTCTGTGTATATGTCTACACTGGAATAAAACACCTGCAGCTGACTTGGGCTCATAAGGCTCAGGCTGCAGGACTATAAAATTGCAGTGTAGATGTTGGTACCTGGGCCGGAGCCCAGCATTTGTGATCTGCTGCAGCCCAAGCCCCAACTTCTACACTGCAATTTTTAGCCTTGCAGCCTGAACCTGAGCCAGCTGACATGAGCCAGCTGCGGGTGTTTTATTGCAGTGTGAAAGACCATGAAAGTACAAAAGTATAGTTTAATCCTGTAGTTCTGGCCAGGACATCATCTAGTAATTGCAGACTGTCAAGAGAATATGTTCTCTTTGCTACCTCCCAAATAGATGATCTAGAATAAGCAGTTACCAGTTCATGTGAACCCGATAAAAGCACCACGTGCCTTTTTGCCACAAATAAAAGATTAGCAGGAAAGAGAAACAGCTAAGGATGAAACAATACAAGCAGTAATACATGCTCTAAGTACTGGATGGAGTCAACACTTCCTCACATGCAAATTCACTATATAAAAATGAACCTCTCATTGATTTTGGGAGTACTCATGAAAGGTACAAAAACAATAAATTCCATAGTCATAAGAAGAAAAATACTGGAAAGAATATGGACCTGATTCTCATTTACATGAGGGCCCCTTTACAAAGTACATTTACTCCCATTCCCAGTGCATTGTAAAGGAACCTTACTGTACATGAGAATTAAGTCCCATACCAAAAACTCCTTGGAATGACTAATAAAATAAAATAAAATAAAATAAAATAAAATAAAATAAAATAAAATAAAAAGAGAGAGAGCAGAAGTAATATTCTGGCCACATATAAACAGTGATATGGATGAAATAAGAAAGTGTGGAGCCTGCCTGAAATACAGAGATACACAATGCGAAAGAAACATGACACCACATGAACAACCTATGATACTTGAAGGCAAAGTCAGAATAGATTTGTTTACCCACCAGGCATGATCACCTGATCATAATAGACTACTTTAACCACTTTCTAGACTGATATTTCAAGATACCACAGCTTCAATTGTGATCACTAAGTCTGTATTTGCATGTCATGGAATTTCAAGGACTGCAGTGGACTACAGTTCAAGAATACAGAATTAATAGATCTGGCTAAAACTTATGAAATTCAGTATATCATCTAGTTCTTGATACCCACAAGAAAACAGATTTGAAGAATGTGGACTGTGTAGAGTGAAGGGAAAAAGGAAATTTATTAAGCACTAAATTATAGAGCAACACAATTGCAATGTGAAAAATCACAAGAAGCACAAAAAAGTGTAATAGATCAACTGTGTTTCAGACTATTTCAAAGAAAGTGAACAGATTGTTTAAGACATAAACATGCCTAAAAACCCCAATACTGCAGATACAGAAAAGTGCTGTACAGAAAAGATTAATTAGATTGGCTGATATTGTAAAAATAACATTAAAAATGTTAAGTTAAATCACTGTTAGACTTTGTTCAGTTAGAGAATATGGTGAATTTTTTTAAAAGAGAAAGTGTGCCCTAAAGAGCTAAACTGTAGCAGGAAGCTGCTACACATTCTGTAGGACTCTATGCAGTACCACTATTCCTGTCTCCCACACAGCACCAAGAAGCAGCTGCAGAGACCCAGGCAGCAAGTTTAGATTACAGCAGCATCAGTCCTGCATTTATTTTGTATGTAATCTCCTGTTTTTAGGTAAATAAATATGTTATCTTAAAGCCTGTCTCAGACATCATTAACCTACTACATTTGTCACAATTATGTCATCCTTGAAAGTGCCCTGTGTGTGAATTTTCAATGAAATTGCAGACTGTCAAGAGAATATGTTCTCTTTGCTACCTCCCAAATAGGTATACAAAGGTGAGGAAAACAGTAATGTTATAGGACAGGGTTGTGTATATGATCAGTAAAGCAGCAGAAATTCAATATTTTCCAGGGTACATCACAAATTACAAAAAGATTAATTAAGGTTCAAATATCAGTTATTTCTGCCAAGACAAGGAATAGTTCAATTTTCTTTATAAACATGAATCTGATACTGCTAAATCTCTGGAAAAAGTTCCTTAAATGTTTTCTCTAGTGTATTTTTGCTGTTATTCCTAGATCAAAGTTTTCATTCTAGTTACTAATGCAGTTAAGAATTTACTGATTCTGAAAGAATTTGTACTGGTCTGTCAACTAATCATCCTTGCAAGAGAGTCTTTTCTACCATGATTCTGGCAAATGAAAAGCTGGAAGACTTATTTAGTCCAGAAAACAGATCTTCTAAAAGTTCACAGTGAAATTAATGATGAACTTTGACACACTATTATAATTACTGTTTCTTTCTTGTACCTACCAATTTTTTCTAGCTGTTTGGATACATGCAGAGAGTTTTCCCACAGTTTGCACCTGAAACACTTAGCTAAAATCAAAGAGTTTAATAATGCAGCAAAATCGTTTTTACATGATGCCAGAAAGTCAGATAACCCTACAAAAGAAAAAATATATTTAATAATATAATACAGTTTATTTTTAAATATATCAAAATGCATTAAATTTTAACATACATTTAGTAACTCTTAAGCCATGTCTGAAAATTTTGCCTATATCTTGTGTCAGAGTGAAGTCTTGAATAGGAATGCATCCTAATTGAGCCTGAATAAGACTGAAAAAGAAATATTTCTTAGTTTATAAAACAATATTAGTAAACAAAATATAATAAAACAAGAGTCAAAGACTCCATTGAAAAACAAAGGCAAGTTCAAGATAAAAGCAACATTGTTTGGCATCTAAAGGCATGAGCCTGCGCACAATGAAGTCAATAGGAGTTTGGATCAGGGCTTTTATTTTCAAGCCAATGAGATATGACAAAATATTTACCAGTTTACTTTCATTTCTCTTGTTTTTATCTTCCCTTCCATTGGAAACCTGTATAATAAAACATACTGATTTTTTGCTATTCACTTTAACTAAAAATTATACTTTCTTTCTGAACATTAATTCATTGATTTTTTTGTACCTGACAGTTATCCTGTTCTTGTCTTTATTCAAAGCATTCAATATTTTCTTCTCATTTATTCTTAACTTGACATCTGAAAATTCAACGCAGCCGGATATCATTGTGATCTGTAACAATTTAACATTGTTTAACAGATCCTGTTTTCATGCAATTGTTGTTAGCAGTAAAATATAATGGAAGTAATAGCACAAGACAATATAGTATGTAATATATAATCAGAATTGCGTCAGAATTCCTTTATTCAGAAGGGTAAGATGACTCAGTGCTACGTAACTGAGGAGAGTAAAAGATGGGAGAATTGGAAGATATTAGAGACTAAAACCCTCAAAAAAGTCATACTGCATACATCTTATACATCTTGAACTTCATAATTCTTTAGTGTAAGGAAAACAATATAAACAATATAAACTGTCTTCAGTTCTGTTTTAAACTTACAGATGTGTGTGTATATATACATATATTTTCCTTCGGAAAATTAAATTACCAATTCAGATAAAGTTTCTGTTCCATTCATTGAGGAAAACTGTTTCACTGTATCAAATGCAATATAGTACCAAGCCATTAGTTTTCCAGTCTCTGCAGATGAAGATTAAAAATATTTAGTGCATTTTTTTAAAGAGAGGTGTACGGTACTTGCTTCTTCTAAGCAACAAAACTGCATTTTTATTTTCCTCATACTATTATACATAGATCACTGTCACCAGGCCATCTTTTGATCTGCAGCAGAATTTAGTAGGAGGATTTGCACAGGGATCCAGATCAGTATATAGTCCTAAGAATACAACTTCTACCATTTGCTAAATTAAATTCAGCTCAGATAATAGAATACTGAGTATGCTCATTATGGGCCAAATCCTGCCCTCAGCTACATCTGTAGAACTCCACTGGAGGTACATAGATGTACCTGAGGACAACCTTTCTCCTGAATGGTTCTCTGTTCACTGCCCAATCGCTGCGCCCCTTAGTACGTCTTATGATAAATGTGTATCAAAAATAATCTTTAAACCATATAAAAATATTTTTAAAATGTTTTCAATATTATAATCTAAATTATATTACGAAGTAAATGTTACCTGTAGGTTTGAAATTAAATTCTTCATCCATCTTGATCAAATTAAGAGATGACAAATTGTTCAAATTCTTCAAACACAATTCTGTCCAGAGTTAGAAAAGAGAAATTTATCTTTCGAATATGCAGGAAAAAAATACAATTTTTTTTATATACTAAGGAAAAGATTATTGTCTAAGTTACATCAGTGTAAAACCAGAGTAACTCCATTTAACTCAACAGACGGCCTAAGCACACAATCCTTTTCCCACTGAAGTCAATGGCAAAAATTCTTACTAAATTCACTGGGGCAGGCTCAAGCTCAACTATACATTCAACGAAAACCAACCAGCCACTCTCACTTTAAAACTGTAGAAAGTGTGAAATAAACTAGATGTGAGAAGTTTAAAATGTCAACTTAAGCTCTGAAAAGGTTGAGAGTCCACTAATAATCATCTAACATAATACAATATTTTCACTAATTTTTAATGACAGAACAAAGCATGGCTATTCAAATGCGTGTGTGATTGAGTTTTTAATGGTGTATGTACATTATTGTAACTGTGCCTGCATTTATTTCAATGGTTACAAATTCAAATAAACCTATGTAGTCACTAGCAGTGGATATTTGAATGAGGATGATCAAAGTGTTTCCTTTGTTCTTATCTCTTTCGAAACCAAGAAAATTAAGTGCAAAAATGACATTAATACAATGTTGAGATTTTTCAATGCAAATATGTCAAGAAACTCAGTTGTAGTTCCCATAGCAACCACAAATCATCCACATTGCATACACACGATATATATACACATATATATAAGACAATTATAATTAACAGAATATACATTACTACAAAATACTGCAAGATAGCTGAGTTACAATATCAGTTGGAATAATAAAGTTAAATTTCTAGATTTGTGTGGTTAAAATCTTGGCAAGTAATGTTCTATTACCATACCTATTTCTTATACTGGAGAGAGTATGAAAGAAAGCATAGCATATTTGTTTTTATCATTTAAAGATGGGAGGGGCTGACCCCTAAACTGTTGAGTTTCGTCTGGGTAATTTGATGGTATTGTCATAAATTGAGAAGCAATTTTAATATTTAAAGAGCCTTAAAGTAAATAATTATTTTATGTTCAAGCCATAACAAAATCGTCTTCTTAAAAATTCTTTAAGTAATAGTTTAAAACTATTCTATAAAAACCTGAGAACTGAAGAATATAACTGATCTTTCTGTATTTGCAAAGTCAGATGTTACATGTCTGCTTTAACAACAATACAGCATACAAGGTCCCTTAATTGCTTGATTGAATTATCTTATCTTACTTCATGGCATTGCTTTATCTATTTGCTATAAGAATAAATGTATAACCAAGCTTAGAACAATTTTAGCAAAGCAAAATAATTCTTAGAAAACCTATTAAATCAAATAGATTTGAGATATGACTAAATAAGGTGTGGAACACTTTATGCATACAAATCTTGCAAGATGTGTAAGATTTCTCCTGGCATACCTAAACAGAATAAATAAATGGAGCAATAAATGCTAAATCTTTAGCAATAGAGCAGAATATGCATTGAAGGGCTTTGCTCCACGTGAAAACTCTCATGGTCCTGGGGAATGGAATCCTCAGTCTAAACCAGCCAGACTGTATACATAGCCAAATCACAGCCACCAATATAGGTAACATGAAAGAATAGCATATAAGGCCCTCTTATAGCTCACTGGATACACTCCCACTGGCCACAAAACACCATGCCTTTGACCTTTACAAAATTCTCCTCCCACCTTCCTCAGGGAGTTATGAGGCCTGATGCAAAGTTTTCTATACTACAAGGCAGTATGAAGTTCTCTTGCACATAGCCTCTACTACTGCTGCCCCATGTGCATCAAGCATGTAGCTTTTAAATTGCTTTTGGGCAAGTCGCAGGTATTTAAGTTTTGTGGACAGAGGAAATCTGATATTTAATTTCTGTAGAGCACATTTTGAAGGAATTTAAATCAAATGACAAATCAATGAAGGGAAAGAAAGGAAAATGAAAAGCATTCAAAATGAGATGAATCTTACTGTATGCAAAGTTTGATTTATAAGTAGGATATACAAGAAGCAGTATACCTGTGCATGTGGGCAAGAACCTGGGAAGAGGAATATTTATGAAATTTTTTTTTTGTAAAATAATTCTATTTGGAAAGTCCAGTATTTATAATATGGAATGGCAAGTAAGTAAACGAAAGTAATATTAAAAAGCGACAGAGTCCTGTTGCACCTTATAGACTAACAGACGTCTGTTAGTATACAAGGTGCCACAGGACTCTTTGTCACTTTTTACAGAGATTCAGACTAACATGGCTACTCTGATACTTGAAAGTAATAATGTTGCTTTAACAACTCACAAAAGGCTGGATTCAGCCAACCTTAATCACACTGAATAGTATCTTGCTCCATCAGTAATTCCACAGAAATGAATGGAGCTACTCAGATATGGTGGAAGAATCTGGCCCAAAATGACATGTTGTACTAAAAAAGGTGAAAAGGCACTGACCTTGTAATTTTGCTTCAATTCCAACTGTGTCTAGTCCAGGCGAAAAACCTGCAGGAAAAGGAAAAATGACCTTTTAAATTAATACAAACATGCATTTAATTTTCAACGTTACTGTCTACCAAAACAATTTACTGACTGTAAAAAAATGTCAATTTCAGTACAATGGTTGTAGCTTTCATACTAATTGATACTTAAAATGGAGGCACAAAGTGGGTGAGGTAATATCTTTTATTGGATCAACTTCTGCATATATATGAAATAGTATCCATTTTAAGTTTGCAGTGTTGTTGTAACTGCGTTGGTCTCAGATATGAGAGAGAAGGTGGATGAGATATGTTTTATTGGATCGACTTCTGCTGGTAGAGGGGACAAGCTTTTGAGCATCACAGAGATCTTCCTTATTCAGGTCAGGAAATAGTAACCAGAGTGTCACAGCTATATACAACGTTGGACAGATTGTTCAGAACAATGTTGTAGGAGACCGCTTCAAATGAAGATGGCACTGAACACCTCACCAGTTTTAGGACAAAGGAGGGTTAGTAGGCAGCAGAGTGCTTTAAAAATTGTAATGAGTCATAAAACCAATCCTTTGTTAAGTCCATGATTTTTAGCGTCCAGCAGAGATATGAATTAAAGTTTTCAGGCTCATCTTTTGAAGGTGTTGTGCAGTTTCCTGTGATGATGAGGCCTGAGGGGTCAGATATAGAGTGATCACTTGAGTGTTTGCTCACATGTGATAGGGTGTTTCTGTCTTTTATAATTTTTCTTTGAGAGTTCATTTGAGAGAATAGTGATTGGCTGGTTCACTTACATAGTTGTTGTTGGGGCATTTGATACACTGGATCAGGTACATCACATATTGTGAGAAAAAAAAATAAAACAAAACATATAGAGATATACCTATTGCATAGAGCTGGAAGGGACCCAGAAAGGTCATTGAGGCCAGCCCGCTGCCTTCATTAGCAGGACCAAGTACTTGATTTTTTTGCCCCAGATCCCTAAGTGGCCCTCTCAAAGATTGAACTCACAACCCTAAGTTTAGCAGGCCAGTGCTCAGAACACTGAGCTATCCCTCATGTGTAGGACCAATTGATCTCGAAAGGTGTATTGGGGGAATACTGATTATCAGAGCTGTAGAGATGCATTCGCAGGTTTTGCATCTGTTGTTCTGGCAGGGTCTGGCGCTGCTTTCAGGTGGACTGTGGGCAGCTTGCTTCTGATGATGAGCTTGATGAGGTTGGATGGGTGTTTGAAGGCCAGAAGTGGGGTTTGGGAAAGATTTCTTTCAGGATGTGGTCCTCAAAGTATGTAGTGTTCCATTTTTGAAGCTGATCATGGTGTGTTCGAATAGAACTGGTGGATAATCCTAATTGCTTAAGGTGTAACATGTAGTCCAGGATAAATGCTAGTGGAGCACGTGCTGTGTCAACTTGATGGGAGGTGCACCGGCACTGAAATTTAGTCCATTTGTGAATGTAAGTGCATCTAGTTGTGTCACGCCTGCTACTCAAAAGTATCTCACAGCATCCAAACAGGTTATTTCTGAATCCTCAAACCCTGGAGGAGCCAGGCTTTGAAGGGGAGCATCTGTGGACTGGGATGGAGGATACATCCTGTGAAAGGAGCTGTGGTGTTGGACAGAGAGAGATTGGTTGGCATTCTATCATGTGAAGGAGATAAATATACCAAACCTGTCATTGCCATGTTGGAGCTATAAGAATGATGTGAGCTCGGTCCTCCTGTATATGGTGAAGTATCTGGAACAGGAGGGGAAATGGAGAGAAGGCACAGAGGAGTGGTGTATTCTATGCGATAAAAGAATGCATCTCTCAGCGGTCCGTGTCCCAGTCCTGCTCTGGAACAGAACTGAAGGCAATGAGTGTTTTGGGGTGTAGCAAAAAAGTCTGATAGGACATCCCCATCAATTGTAGATGGGCTGAAGGGTTCGCATATTCAGTTGCCACTCATGATCCTGGAAGAATCTTTGGCTCAGTGTGTCCGCAGTGATGTTCTGGTATCCAGGGAGGTACGCTGCTGAAATGGTGATGTTGTGCTAGATACACCAGTTCCACAATTTGAGTGCCTCTGAGTATAAAGAGTGGGAACATGCTATGCCTTGCCTGTTGATGTAAAACATACTGGCGAGATTGTTTGTCATGACTCTGATGTTCAAGGAGAGGGAGGAAATGTCAGGCATCGCGGACCACTTGTAGTTCTAGGAGGTTGATGTGTAGAGTGGATTTGGTTAACAACCATCTGCCCTGCACTGTGTGATTGGGGGACACAACTGATTAGTGAGGCATCGGTTGTGTGGAAGTATAAAAAAAATTGATAGGGATTTGTATGGGATTTTAATTTACTAACAAAAACTTTCATACGAGTTAGACTAATTGTAATTTTAATAATGCGAGATTTGTAGAAGCAAGAATTGTAAAAGGCGAGTGAAAAAGAACTGTGTGAGAAGTTGTTTTTCGACCTTGCGTACATAATAGAAAATGTAGACTGGAGTTTTTTAAATGAAAAAAACAAAATATTAGAATAACTTATGTATAAACAAAATGCAGCTGTTGCTTATTATTGTCTGTAACAAAAGTATAAATGCTTGCTATAATTGTTTATCTGCTGAAAGACCTGTCTAGGAAGGGAAGACCCTATGTCCTAATGCACTCTCTCCCTGCTGTAGCTGCCAAATAAAATAAAGTATCTAACTCTAACAAAAAACTATCCTAACAAAACACCTACTTTTTCAAGCTAATAATAGCTATATGTATATTAAAACCACTACATTGCAAAATATACATTTTAATCTCATTACCACTGCAAACAATCACATTGTTTACTAGCCTGCAAATAAAATTTTGCAAATAGCCTTAAATTCCAAATACCCTTTAATTAAACTAATTTAATACCTAAATAATTTCAAAATTTGTTTTTAAAATCAAAAATTCAAAAAATCTCTAAAATAAAAAAGCTAATTCATATTTCAAAATATATTAAATTAAAAATATGCCTTTCATACAACTTATAAAATGTGTATTTTATACACTAAATATAATGTATTATGCTTTACAACCAAAACTATACAACAACCCCATCATATAATTACTATAAAAATGTTATTGCTTATATTGCTATTAAATAGCTTAAAATTATATTATCATAAAAATATACTAAAAATAATACCTTTCATGTCCATGCTAATCATGCATTGTCATTACATCCAATCAAAACCCCTAAAATTAAAACATCTAATATAAAATCTAAAATCCATAGCTTAATACAAATACAAATTTAAAATTATTATTATACTAAAAATACAAAAGGGGGGAGTGTGGAAGTACAAAAAAAACTGACAGGGATTTGTAGGGGATCTTAATGCATGATAGTCTTTGTTAGTAAGAGTTAGGCTAACTGTAACCCTAATAACGCGAGATTTGTAGAAGCAAGAATTGTAAAAGGCGAGTGAAAAAGAACTGTGTGAGAAGTTGTTTTTCGACCTTGTGTAAATAATACAAAATGTAGACTGGAGTCTCTTAAGTAAAAAAAACAAAAATATCAAAATAACCTATGTATAAACAAAATGCAGCTGTTGCTTATTATTGTCTGTGACAAAAGTATAAATGCTTGCTGTAATTGTTTATCTGTTGAAATACCTGTCTAGGAAGGGAAGACCCTATGTCCTAGTGCACTCTCTCCCTGCTGTAGCTGCTAAACAAAATAAAGTATCTAACTCTGCTGCACCCAAACAAAAAGCAAAAACTGAGTTTTTCTCTGACAGTTGTTAGAATCATGGTTGGTGGTGGTTGGAGGAAACAAACTCCAACACAGACATTGTAGGGCTGCGTCCACCGAAGTAGTGAGTCCTTGACTCTTATTGGCATGGATAAGAGTTTGTGGAGGCTGTGTTTGTTGGGGTGATATACTGGAGCCATGCCTGAAGACATCGCATGTGTAGTCTTGCGTGCCTGATCATGAAAGTGGCTGCTGCCATGTGGCTTAGAAGTTGGAGGCACGTTCTGGCAGAGATCTGGGGGTAGACCCCACACATTGGATATCACATCTAGTAGGACCAAGAATCTGCGAGGCGGTAGGAAGCCTCTGGCTTGTATGGTGTCCAATTATGCGCTGATGAATTTCAGGTGTTGTACTAGCATTAAAGTGGACTTTTCTAGGTTCATGAGGAGACCTAGCTTTGTAAACAAGTTCACTGTTATAGACTGCTTGGAGGATGTCAGTCTCAGCTGGGGTCTTGAGGAGACAGTTGTTCGAGTATGGAAAGATGATGATGCCCTGTTTCCTTAGGTAGGCTGAGTGGTTTGAATATTGGCCTGCTAAACCCAGGGTTGTGAGTTCAATCCCTGAGGGGGCCATTTGGGGAACCGGGGTAAAAATCTGGAGATTGGTCCTTTGAGCAGGGAGTTGGACTGCATGACCTCCTGATGTCCCTTCCAACCCTAATATTCTATGATTCTACTGCCAGGATCTTGGAGAACACCAAAGGGGCAGTTGATAGTCCGAAAGGCAGTAGCTTGTACTGGTAGTGATTGTTGGCCATGACAAATTGGAAAAATCATCCGTGGGCAGAGTGTATTGCGATATAAAAAGTATGTGTCTTGGAGGTCAAGGGCAGAGAACCTGTCCTCCTGTTCCAGTGCTGGGATAATAGTGGAGAGGTAGCCATCTTGAAGTGTTGCAGTTTGATGAACTTGTTTAGATTGTGAAGGTCCAGGATGTGTCGCCAGCCGTCAGATTTCTTCTGGATGAGGAAATAACGGGAGTAGAAACCCTGCCCCCTGTGCTGGAAAGGGACCATTTCTATGGCTTCCAGTTGCAGAAGATGATTTATTTCTCCCCCTAGAATGGGTCTGTGAGGGGCTATCTGAAGAGAGATAGAGAGTGGGAGGGGCAGGGTGGGACAGATATGAAGGGGATGGAGTATCCTTCCTTAATTATCGCTAGAACCCACCTGTCTGAGGTGATTAGTCTCCATGACGAGAGAAACAGAGCTTGTCGGTCACCAAACTGGTGGGACCTCAAAGATGGTGGGAATGACTGGAAGAGGGGGACATTTCTTGAGACCTTTCAAAATTGTTGCTTCAGTGGGGGTGTGTGAGAGGTAGTCCTCTGAGGAGTAGGTTTACACTTGGAGGGAGGCCTTTGTTTTCAGCCCTGGGTGTCATAGTACCATTGAGGAGCATATTGAGGTGATCAAAAGTAAGGGGGGAAGTGGTACTTTCCTGGACACCTCTTCGGCACAGGCATGTAAATCCCGAGAATTTGGAGGGTGGCTTGGGAGTCTTTACAGGAGTGTAGGGAATTGTCTGTGCGCTCTAAGAATAGTTTTTGGCCCTCAAAAGTTAAGTCTTCCACAATGGTTTGTACCTCTTTAGAAAAATCTGAGAGGTGGAGCCATGATGCATGCCTCATGACCGCAGCAGTTGCAATGCCGTGTATACAGAGTCTAATAAAGCTTGTAGGGCTGTACGGACTAGGTGGTGTCCTTCCAATGTTAGGGACCGGAATTGCTCTTTCTTGGCCTCTGGGAAGTTGTGACAGAAATCTGTCAGTTTGGAGTAGTTTAAGCCATCAGAGCCTCGTAGATATTCAAAACTGAAGCATGGCTGACGAATATGCCTTGTGTCCAAGTAAATTAGTAATTTCCAATCCCTGTCTGGATGACTAGCATGGGATTAGTATTGACGGCCTCTCTCTTGCACCAAACTGACCACCAGAGAATTTAGGGTAGGGTACAAGAATAGAAATTCAGCATCTTTTGCTGGAAGACAGTACTTTTTGTCGGCAGGTTTGCAAGTCGGAAGGATAGATGCTGGGGTCTTCCAGAGCCCTTTTGTGGAGCCTAGAAGCGCTTCATTGATCAGTAGTACAATCTTGAAGGAAGAGGACGTGTGGAGGATATCAAGCAGCTTATGATGCTAATCCTTGACTTCCTCCAAAGGAATCTGCAGGAGGTCTGCAATCCTGCAGAATAGTCTTGAAAAAGTCTGAAGTCATTGGCCATAAACAAGAGCAAGGGTTCTTCAAAGACATTGGCACAGCTTCCTAGCAAAAAATTTCCTAGCTAGAATTTCATAGCAAAAATTTCCTCCAACAATATGCAGCTTTCCTCATCTTCCTCCTCCCAACACGTTAAGAGCATTTCTTATGTGATGTTTCCATTTCCTACCAAAATAGGAAACAAAAGACTGAAATGTGGGTGAACATAATTTATTTGGATTATGACAGTGCCAATGAGACATGCATCTATTGCAATAGTCTTAACTAATAATGGCCTTGGTTTTGCAGGGCATTGTAATCTTTGTATTATCTTTATATAGCTTTTCACATAATAGTACGATGGTATTAACAATATCATAAAGTGTAAACAGACATATATATATATATAAACAGGACTCAGGAGTACCTTAGTAACAGCTGCTCAATATCCAAACACTTATCACTTGAGAACATGTCAAACAAAAAGATTTAAATTTACCAATTTTTTTTTCAGTGCCACAAAGCAACTGTTCCACAATCACAATCATGGACATTCCATTTTGCTGAGCACCATAGAATGCCTTATGCCGGTTGGGTCAGCAGCCCGTACGATCAGTGCAGAAGCAGAAAATCTGCCTTTGGGGGGAAAAGATAGATCTGTTTTTATTCAATATGAAGCAGTTTTCTGAATTTTAATATCCTCATTTTATCTTCTATAAAATACGGATATTAAAAAGAAAAACCACTCAATATTAAATAAAAGTTGATTTACCTTTTCCTTGGAGGCACACTCAATTCTCAAAGCTGAAAAGTAATGGTAATATGCCACCAGCTTTGTGTGTGCTGTGATGCCTCAACACAGTGGGAAGTTGGTAATCATAGGCTGAAATTTTGCAGACCTGTTAATGAAAAAGTAGTACAAGTTTAAAATATGTTGAAATGCCTGCTAATTATGTTAACACGGTTGAAATGCTTTTTCCTAAAGATGTTCCAGGTCACCTTTAACAACTTCATTGTCTTCAATCCCTATTGAAATGACAGTCCATAAAAGACAAGAAAAAACAAGTAACACTAATCTTTTTTATCATTTCTCACTAACAGAAAATTACTTGCCAAAAATGCAGGTAGTTTACTGTAACCTACTTTATCTTAGACATGACATATAATCCAGTATCACATTCTAGTCAATTTAAAAGCAACAAACCATAATGAACTGGATTTTTCAAAACTCTGATGTATAGGAAAGTTGATCGTATCCATTCCAAAGCTATTTTCACATCCGTGATGGTGTGCAACACTATTTCTGCATTTAAATGCTCAACAAGATGTTTGTGTAAACTAGAAAGGAACAAAAGGTCAATCAATTAGAAATATAATTAAGTAAACATTAATCAACAGTATAAAACTTCAAAATTTTTGTTACAAACAATAATAAATTATATTTTACCATAAATAGTCCACTTACTGCTGCTGCTTTTTATTGTACTCAGTATAAAAAGGTAAAAAATATTTAAAATATCAAGAATTCAAGTGGTTTGTTATGGAATGGGCTCCAGTTAGCAAAAGAAACAGACTTTTGGTGTTGGCTGTTGGAAATCACTGACATCCAGGAAACAAAACTATCTATATTTACATGTTGCATTATATTCCTGGTATTTTGGGAAATATCAGAGTTTAAGTCTAAACTAGATGTATCTTATAAGCTTTTCAATTTTAGCATTTAAATTCCACTGTAAGTCTGAATGTTCTTATTTTAAAATGTCTCTCACTCCCTGTAGGCCTTCCATCAATTGAGCATTACAGGCTAGCATTTCCTGAATCTCTCTTGTGTCAAACTTCAAAGATATGGCCTGGAAGCTTTCTATGTTCTATTCTTGGTTTTTTTAATACTATCACCACATATCTACAACCAATTTCCTTTGATATGTTTAAGACAGAACTACAGATTTAATTCTCTTTTGTAGGTATCAGGTATGGGTAGCATTCCAGCTGATGAAAAATACATGGAGCTCAACCTCCAAACCCAGAAACTCATTCAGTGTCATGCTGCTGTTTTCAAGGAACATGACTTGTACTTAAGCAGAGATCTACATATCTACAGGCATCTACATTCCAAAACAAGGATAACTTAAGAACCTCCTTACCGTCACACAAAACCAAAACGGGAACATCATAGGTATTAGGAACAAAACTAATCACTTGAAATCAAAAGAATTTATGTACCAAAAGAACTGGTGAGAAGAACTCACCTCTAACATTAAGCTACTGACAAAACTGAAGTAACTGTGAAGCATCTCACATATCCACTGAGACAATAGGTATCAGTATTTATGTCAGTGTTATGGTGTTGTCGGCAGGGGTATTTTGCCGCCTCAAGCATGGCAGGCAGGCTGCCTGTGGGAGGTCTGCCGAAGCCGCGGGACCAGTGGACCCTCTGCAGGCATGCCGCCGAAGGCAACCTGCCTGCCGCCCTCACGGTGACCAGCAGAGCGCCCCCCCGTGGCTTGCCACCCCAAGCACGCACTTGGCGTGCTGGTTCCTGGAGCCGCCCCTCGTTGTTGGTATAACCCACCAGCTCCTTAGGGTGGTATGGCTTCAGAACCATAAGGCCTAGTGGCTGAAGTCTAAATAGCAGCCCTTTTCCCAGGGGAGCATGGCCCGGGTCAGTAGTGTTACCCCAGGGTTCAGGATAGTAAGGCCTAGTGGCCAAAGTCTAAATAGCTGTCCTTCTCAGTGTAATATGGTCCAATTGCCAGAGTCAGTCACACAGCCCCGAGGTTCAGGACAGCAAGGCCCAGGTGGCCAAAGTCTAAATAGCTGCTCTTCTTCTCAGGGCGGCATGGTCCAATGGCCAGAGTTAGTCGGGCTGTCCCGGGATTTAGGACAGCTGCCATTTGATTCAAGGCAGCGTGACCCAGAGGCCAGAGTCTAACCAGCTGCCCTTGGATTCAAGGCAGTACAACTCGCTCCTTCGGGCGGTGACCTCATTGAATGGTGGGTATGGTGCAAGATAAGAGAACTCAGGCCCAACCTACTCCACTGGATCCGGACCCAGGGCCCTGAGGAACCAATTCTCCTGTGTTTAGGCTCGGTCTCTCTCTTCAGCCATTCCATTCCCTGCATCGTTTCCTACCCTCACTTCTAGCATTGGTAGCCTCCCAACATCAGCAAACTCTTCTCTGTCATCCTCGGCGGTCAACTGGGAGTCTGCAGTGGCTTCAGCGCAGTCAGCCTCTGCAGCCTGGGGCACCAGCAGCTTCCTGGCAGAAGCCTGCAGTACACATCTGCTCTCCTCAGTCGGCCCAGACTGAATGAAATTGCTCCCTCTTATACTGTGATTCCAGTTGGAGCATGCCCAGCAGGGATGACAGGGTGCAGCTTCCTGAGCCCAGAGCCTGCAGTTAATCCCCTCCGTTCCAGTGTGGGGTAAGTATACCCCATCACAGATGGGAACACTGCAGAGTTCATCTTTTTTTCTTGGACTACTGGAAAGGGAATGGGCTCAGGATTGGGGTGTTTGGTAGATATCGATGATGTTTTAAATTTACAGGATAGATGCCCAAATTACATAATTTATTTTTCTCAATTAAAAACTGATTCTTTAAAAAAATACTACAAGAAAGCTTCTGTGATTACTTTTTTGCACTATCTAAACATTTTATTTGCTTTTCTTGTTGATTAGTATTCTCTCAGTCACTGAATAGATAAAATGAAGTTTCCACCTCTGGTGTACCTCTGTATGATTTCCCCATAAACTTGTCTTTTATAATCCGTGGGATTATAAGCCAAAAGAACAAGAAAATACATTCTGTTGGCTCTATCCATTAGTATGCTTGTAGCAAAATTACTTAGTTACCTGCTTTCTATTGTATCTGCACCATTTAATAGCTGTACATATTTCTCTCTTGTACTTAACCTAGTCAAGATAACTGCTGTAGCTGTAGTGTCAAACTAAAAAAAAATATATATATTTTAAGATTTAGCAGGAGACACCTAAAATATACATTTCATATCTTTGGTAACAATTCAAAATGTATTTTTAAAATGTTATGTTTAACCTGTTGAGGAATGCCAAGGCATCAACAACTGAAAGACAAATCCTAGAAAATTCATTTGCACATTGAACAGTATCTGAACTTTAAAAAAAAAATATATATTTGCTGGTGCTACTAACGTATTTGCCGTAACACGCATAGACTATAGACCAGATTCAGCAACCTCTGGCACGAGGCTCGCCAGGATAAGCACCCTGGCGGGCCGGGCCAGTTTGTTTACCTACCATGTCGGCAGGTTTGGCCGATCGCGACTCCAACTGGCTGCAGTTTGCCATTCCAGGCCAATGGGGGCGATGAGAAGCTGCAGCCAGCACATCTGCCTGCACTGCTTCCCGCAGCCCCCATTGGCCTGGGACGGCGAACCACGGCCACCGGGAGCCGCAATCAGCCAAACCTGCCAACGCGGCAGGTAAACAAACTGGCCCGGCCTGCCAGGGTGCTTACCCTGGCAAGCCACGTGCCAGAGATTGCTGACCCCTGCTATAGACAGTATTAGGATCAATGAAATTTTGCACAGCTGTTAAACAATACTATACATACACAAAAGAGAATCCCACTTATCCAGTGGACAAATACGCATTTGGAAAAATCCATTAACCTCAGTCAAGTGATTTCCACATCCCACCTCACCCAAACTGCATGTCACCACCACAATCCTTCTGAATGAGAAGGACCAGAGAGAATTCACTTTGTAGTCATTCAATGCACTCTGCAGTGCTGGACATTAGTCTTATGATTAGCGAGATTGTCAATTCCTCCCTCAAGTGGGAAGCAGCTCTTAAATGAATGATTATTAAATACAAGCTCAGAAAACCAATTCTTGACACTCATTAATTATTGCCAAATGTTAAAAAGCCTGGAAATGAACCGTTAAGAGATACACCAAGTTCCCTACTGACTTCATTACTCACTACCAAGTTACCTCATGTACTCAGCACCCAACCTTCATTTTCCCTCCTGCTTTGTCCAGAACTAGAAATATAGAGCTAAATGTATATTGTTAATTTTTGTATGGGAAATTTCCAAGTTTTTTAATTTGGATTGGTGTATGTGGTACATATGAAAACAGCCCTGAATCAAATAACTCTTCCTGATTCAGTATAAGAATTTAAGCATATGCGTGAAGTTAGGCATATGCTTAAGTATCTTTCTGAATCAGGACCTCTAGCAGCAAAATCATGTATCTTTTTTTTAAATGGCCAAAGATATGAAAGAAGAATTACTTATATGTACAGTAATTGGAGTTCTTAAAGATGTCTTGTCCATATATATATATATTCCAATTATCATTTGTGTGTGCTCCAGGAGCTTGAAACCAAAGTCTTTTGTCCAGCAGTGTCCTTCGGGAGGCACACATGCTCAAAGTGTTCTCATGCCCCTTACCAACAGCATACAGGGCAGAGTGGGCCAACCATCACTTAGTTCCTTGATCACAACAGAATTCCAGCTGTACAGGACTCCTCCATAGCACAGGGGAAGGAAGCTGGATTGTGGAATATACTAATGCTCAAATTCTCAAAGAAGTGAAGGTTACTTGTAACTGGAGTTCTTGAGATGGCTCCGCTTACTCACACTTATGGATATTGCACCTCCTAATGGTGAATAATAGTAGAACCTTCTCCAAGCAGTGTCTGTTAGAATGCTCATGCAACCCTTCCTACTACTCCTCTCTGCACTTCTCAATGTTCTGAGGATGAGGCTATATAAAAGTAGGCGTGTGCTCACTCTGAGCATAGCCACTGGAAAGTTTTCCCTCAGAAGTATCTGTTAGGTCAGCTCTGGTGCCCCCTGGAGTCATACAAAGGTTCTGCCAACCCACAACTCCCTCAGTTCCTTCTTGCTGGCCAACTCCAACAGAGGGGTAGGAAGGAAGGTCTTGGAATAGACATGAACAACACATCTCAAAGAACAGTTATGGAAAGGTTAATAACTATTTTTCTTCTTTGAGTGCTTGCTCATGTCCATTTCAATGTAGGTGACTCTCTAGCAATTGCAAATAGAGGATTCAGAGTTTATTGACTTGCTGATTGCAACATCACTCTGCCAAATCCAGTATTATCTCTAGCCTGTTGGGTGATGGTGTAGTGAAAAGTGAAAGAGTGAACTGACAGCCATATTGCAGCTCTACAAATGTTCTGGATAGGAACTTGTGCTACAAATGCTGCCAAAGATGCTTGGGTCCTTGTGGAATGTGCTGTCAGGGCAGCTGGGGCAGGGACCTTTGCCAGGTCATAGCATGTGCTGATGTAGGACGTGTTCCACAATGAAATGATCTGGGTTGAGATGAGAAGACCTTTCATCCTGTCTGCAAAGGCCACAAATAGTTGAGTAGTTGTCCAAAATGGCTAAGTCCTTTCTATGTAGAAAGCCAGTGCACATCTTATGTCTAGTGAGTGGAAAAGACGGTTACTCACCTTTGTAACTGTTGTTCTTTGAGATGTGTTGCTCATATCCATTCCAGTTAGGTGTGTGCGCCGCGCGTGCACATTCGTCGGAAAACTTTTACCCTAGCAACTCAGTGGGCCGGCAGGTCGCCCCCTAGAGTGGCGCCATCATGGCGCTCGATATATACCCCTGCCGGCCCACCCGCTCCTCAGTTCCTTCTTGCCGGCTACTCCGACAGTGGGGAAGGAGGGCGGGTGTGGAATGGATATGAGCAACACATCTCGAAGAACAACAGTTACAAAGGTGAGTAACCGTCTTTTCTTCTTCGAGTGATTGCTCATATCCATTCCAGTTAGGTGAATCCCAAGCCTTACGTAGGCGGTAAGGTCGGAGTGAAATGTGGCAGAATGAAAACTGCTGAGCCAGAGGCTACAGCATCTCTTGACTGTTGAACCAGGGCATACTGCGAAGCAAAGGTATGGACCGAGGAACAATGGAGCTGCGCGACAGATCTCGTGGGTAGGAACACGAGCCAGCAAGGTGGCAGATGAAGCCTGAGCCCTGGTAGACTGTACGATGATGTGGCTTGGGGAAATATAAGCCAAATCATAACAAGTGCGGAAGTCCGCCATCACCCAAGATGAGATCCTCTGAGAGGAAAACAAGCAAGCCCTCCCTTTGGCCCGCTACCGTGACAGAGCTGGGGCACCTTACGAAATGGTTCTGGCAGCGCAATATAAATGCGAGCACTCCACAGATGTCCAAGGAGTGCAATGGTTGTGCCCATTGCGTTGAGCTGTGGGTAACATGAAAGGCCGAAACCACCTTAGGAAGGAAAGCCGGGTGCGGTCATAACTGCACCTTGTCTTTGTGAAACCTAGTGTACGGCGGAACCACCGTAAGAGCTCTGAGCTCGGAGACCCGTCTGGCCCATGTAACAGCTACGAGGAAAGCTGTCGTCCAAGACAGGTATAGCAGAGGGCCAGTCGTGAACGGCTCGACTGGGGGAGACATGAGTCTGGTTAAAACTAGGTTGAGGTCCCAGGTTGGGGCTGGGCGGCGCACCCGAGGGTGCAAGCTCTCCAAGCCCTTGAGGGATCTTGAACCCATAGAGCGTGAGAACACGGAACGTCCACCTTAGCCTGGCTGAAAGGTAGAGATGGCTGCTGAGTGTATCCTCAGCGATGATACCGCCAGGTCCTGCCGCTGAAGGCCAGAGGCAGGCCAAATAGAGGGGATCGAGACCTCAGCAGGAGCAAGATCGAGCGTATTGCAGCTGTAGAAGAAACGCTTCCACCTGGCCCGGTACGTTGACCAGGTGGAAGGCTTCCTGTCACCCCGGCTCAGTTACGCAGCAGCCACACCGTGAGGAGAAGAGGCTGCAGGTCCGAGTGACAAAGCCTGTCGTTGCCCTGAGTGATGAGGTCTGGGTGGGGTGGCAGGGTAATTGGGTCTGTTATTGACAGGCCGAGCAACGTGGTATATCAGTGCTGCCTGGAACACTCTGGAGTGATCATGATGATGCGCACTCTGCCCCTGCGGAGTTTGAGCAGGACCTAATGAACCAGTGGGAACAGTGGGAAGGCATAATGGAGTTGGCCTTTCCACGGCATCAGGAATGCGTCCAAGATCGATCCCGAGGAGAGACCTTGGAAGGAGCAGAACATGTGGCATTTTCTGCTCTCACGGTGAGCGAACAGGTCTATGTGAGGAAACATCTCCGCTTCTGGAAAGCAGAACGCCTCACATGGGGCAGAGTGATCACTCGTAAGACAGGAAAGACCTGCTGAGTCAAAGCGCCAAGACGTTCCGAACGCCTGGGAGAAAGGACGTCACCAGCTCCATCGAGTGGGCCACGCAAAAGTCCCGGAAATGGATGGCCTCCTGACAAAAGGGGGGGAGGACCATGTCCCTCCCTGGATATTTATGAAGCACATGGCTGCTGTGTTGGCTGTAAACACCGAGATACAACGGCCTCGCAGCTGCCGCTGGAACCCCTGGCATGCCAGGCAGACTACTCTCATTTTTGGGGCATTGATGTGGAATGCCAGCTCCCGAGAAGACCAAAGGCCTTAAGCTCGGAGGTGACCATGAGCACTTGAGCAGAGAGATGACGCGTCCGTTGTCAGGGGCAGTGAGGGCTGGGGCGGATGAAACCGCATCCCTGCCCACACCAGGGAGGGAGTTAGCTACCACTCTAGGGAGCCTAAGGTGCTCGAGGGAATGGTGACTACCATGACCATTGGCTCCCTATCCGGGTGGTACGCCGAGGTGAGCCGGACTTGGAGAGGAGGGAGGCGGAGCTTGGCGTGTTTGGTTACAAACTTGCGGGCAACCATGGACCCAGGAGACTGAGACAAGTACGAGCCGAGGTCGTTGGGAAAGCCTGCAGACCTCAGATGATTGTTGCCATCGCCTAAAACCGCAGTTGTGATATGCAGGCTCCGGCTAGGTAGGAGACCAGGATAGCCCCTAGGAAGTCCAACCTCTGCGTGGGAACCAGAGTGGATTGCTCTATAGTAATCATCAGGCCTTGACCTGTGAATAAGACCGTGACGATGCCCACGCGCTGAGTGGTTTGTGTCTCAGAGTCTCCTCGGATAAGCGAATCGTCCAGATACGGAAAAAACGCATATCCGACATCAGCGAAGGTAGGCGGCAACTATGGCCGTAAACCAGAAGTACTGACAGTTGGCTAGAAAGCGGAGGTATCTCCTGTGCGGAGGGAAGATGGCGTTGCGAAAGTACGTGTCCTTCATATCCAGGGCGGCATAGTAGCCCCCAGGAGGCAAGGATGGAATAATGAATGGTTCCCAGGGATACCGTGAGGAACTTCAACCTTATCCTAAACCGGTTGAGTCCGTGCAGGACTAGGAAGGTCTGAGACCTGCGTTCGAGTGGGGGACTAGGGCATAACGGGAGTAAAACCCCTTGCCCCTTTCGTCCATCGGCGTCTGCACCTCTTGTACGAGGAATTGCTCGTGAGAAGGGTCCCTGAGGGACAGGGCTGGAACAAATTAGAGGTGGTACCTATGCTCCACCGTGCGCAGGATCCAGCAATCTGAAATTAACTGGGGCCACGCCAGGAGAAAGCGGGATTGGGATCCCGGCCTGTGACTGGTACACCGCCCTCAGGCGCACCTTGGAAGGTTCGTCTTTGGTCCCAGTGGTAATTGCGAGGGACCTTGACCTTGGGTCTTTAGGGGTCCTGACGTTCGTCTGCGACCACCTTGGCCTCGCCGTTTGCCAAAGTCCTGTCTCTGGCTAGGCACAGACTATGGCGGCTGGGGACAGAAAGGCCTGCATTTGGTCGCTGGCATATGCATGCTGAGAGAGCGCATTAGGACCCTATTGTCCATCAGGCTTGGCAGTCTGGGGCTGTCTTTGCCGCGAAAGGCCTTTACCAACAAAGGGTAAATCCTGAATGGCATACTGCAGCTCCGGCCGGAGGTTTGAAACCTGAAGCCATGAGATGCACCTCATGGCGACACCAAAGGCCAGAGTCCTGGCTGCAGAGTCTGCTGCGTCCAACGAGGCCTGGAGGGACGCTCTGGGTACCTTTTTTTTCCCCCCGTCCTCCAAGACGGCAGCGAACTCTTGGCGGGAGTTTTGAGGGAGAAACTCCATAAACTAAACTACCTTCACCCAGGTGCTATAATTATCGCAGCTAAGCAAGGCTTGTTGCTTTGCTACCCAGAGCTGCAGGGCCTCTGCAGAGTACACCTGGCGGCCAAACAGGTTCGTTCGCCAAGCCTCTTTCGGTTTCGGGGCTGGCGCCCGCTGGTCATCATATCAGAATCGTGGTCCTGGGCATAAGATCTGTGCATGTGGGATGACACGGATGCGTGTCCGGATGGCCATGGAGGTACTAAAAGAAGGCACAGGCAGAGTCTCTGACTCTATCGGACCTTGCCCAACTCGGCACCGGGAACCGGCACCGGGAGGCGTACCGGTACCTGGAACGAGATCCAGACCCGCAACCAGAACGGTGCCGGGAGGTCGACCGAGATCTCGAGGCTCGGGGAGAGGCTACAGGAGTCAAGGTACCTGTCGTGGTGCCGGGAGTCGGAACGGTGCCGATAGCGGGTCGGCGAACGGGATACCGGCCGGTGCAGCGAGTGCGACCAGTACCGATGAGGAAAACAGCACCGGGACTGCAAGTGGTGTCGGGCGTGCCGACAGGATCTGGAGTGTCTGCAGGACCGTGATCATGAACGGTGCCGCTCTGCTGTGCTGACAGAGGACGGTCACATGAAGAGACTGTATTACCCGCACCGGTGGTGCCGGAGTCAGGCAGCATCGACTCTGTCATGGCAATGAGATCCCTCGCCGTTGGTAATGTCTCCGGTGTGGAGGGAACAGCAGGCTCAACCACAGTGCATACTGGGGAGCTGTCAGGCACCGGATTCGACAGCCCTCGTGGGACCGGGATCGACGGTACCGAGGTCGTCAGAGCTTCGGTAGGTGTCGGTGCCGGGCAATCCGAGTTAGATGAGCTGTCTGGCTGCGGTGCCATCGGCACGGAAGCAGCAGGAGCAATAAGCTCAACCACGGCGCGCGCCAGGGAGCCGTCAGGCACCGGATTCTACGGCCCTTGTGGGACTGGAATCGACGGTGCCGACGTTGTCGGTGCCTCAGAGGTGTCGGTGCCGGGCAATCCGACTTAGACGAGCTCTCTGGCTGCGGTGCCGTTGGCACGGAAGCAGCAGGAGCAGTAGCTCAACCACGGCGTGTGCCGAGGAGCCGTCAGGCACCGGATTCTATGGCCCTTGTGGGACCGGGATCGACGGTGCCGACGTCGTCGGTGCCGCAGCAAGTGTCGGTGCCAGGCGATCCGACTTAGACGAGCTCTCTGGCTGCGGTGCCGTTGGCACGGAAGCAGCAGGAGCAGTAGCTCAACCACGGCGCGTGCCGGGGAGCCGTCAGGCACCGGATTCTACGGCCCTTGTGGGACCGGGATCGACGGTGCCGACGTCGTCGGTGCCTCAGCAGGTGTCGGTGCCGGGCAATCCGACTTAGACGAGCTCTCTGGCTGCGGTGCAGTTGGCACGGAAGCAGCAGGAGCAGTAAGCTCTACCACGGCGCATGCCGGGGAGCTGTCAGGCACCGGATTCAATGGCCCTGGGGGACTGGAATCGACGGTGCCGATGTCATCGGTGCCTCTGCAGGTGTCGGTGCCAGGTAATCCGACTTAGACGAGCTCTCTGGCTGCGATGCAGGTGGCACGGAAGCAGCAGGAGCAGGGGGCTCAACCACGGCGCGTGCCGGGGAGCCGTCAGGCACCAGCAGGAATCGTAGGCTCTCTCGACCTCGGAGGAAGGGAGCGGTGCCGAGTCGACTTCGGTGCCGGCGACGGCCGGTGCTGAAAGGCCTTGGCAGTACCGGCAGGGTCCGGCGCCGAGGAGGCGCTTCTGCCAGCCGCTTGATCATCGCTCGGCGCCAAAGGTGGAGGGGTAAGTGAAAGTCCCGCTCCTTTTTGTTCTCGGCTTAAAAGCCTTGCAAATGGGGCACTTAGCTGTCAAGTGTGATTCCCTGAGGCACTTCATACAGGAGTCATGTGGATCTCCCTTCGGCATCGGCTTCTGGCAGGCCGAGCCCATTTTAAAACCCGGTGAGCCGTGCATGGGCTCCGGCACCGGGTTCATGGAAGGGGCTACTTCCTGAACCCCGCTAACAATTACTAAACTAACTATGTTAGCAAAGAAAAAACGTATAACTATACAATTATATATATAAAAGGATTATAACTGCATAACTATATACGAGAACTACGAGTAGCTAGGGAAGTGGAGGTCAGCTAAGCCGCGCTCCACTGTTCCAACGACCGACACGGGCGGTAAGAAGGAACTGAGGAGCGGGTGGGCCGGCAGGGGTATATATCAAGCGCCATGATGGCGCCACTCTAGGGGGCGACCTGCCGGCCCACTGAGTTGCTAGGGTAAAAGTTTTCCGAGGAATGTGCACGCGCGGCGCACACACCTAACTGGAATGGATATGAGCAATCACTCGAAGAAGAACCTCTGTTCTTCTCTGTTGGCATGTGGTTTTGGATAGAAGACCAGTAGGAAGATATCCCGGTTACTATGGAACTGGGAAACCACCTTTGGAAGGAAAGCTGGATGAGGATGCAATTGGACCTTGTCCTTGAAGAATACCATGTTATGGTGGTTCTGAAGTAAGGGCCCAGATGTCTAAGCCACTTCTGGCCCAAATAATGTCCACCAGGAAAGTCACCTTCCAGGACATGTAGAGCAGACAGTATACTGCCAATGGCTCAAATGGAGGTCCTGTCAGTTTTGACAATTCCAGATTGAGATCCCTGGGCAGGATTGGTTGCCATACCTGGGGGTACAATCTCTCAAGGCCCTTAAGGAACCAATTACAGATGGTGTTTGAAAACACGGAACGGCAAATCATCCATGGGTGAAAAACTGAGATTACGGACAGATGACCTACTTAGACTTTGTTGTTTTAGGTGTAGGAAGTAGTTCAGAATAAATGCTATTGTTGATAGCATACACAAGACATCCTTCTGCATAGACCAGATCGAGAACCTTTTCTTCTTTGCCAGCTAAGTAGCTCTGGAGGGTGGTTTTCTGCTCCCTAGAAGTACCTTGCAAACCTGCCCTGAGCATGCTAGCTCTGAGGGGTTCAGCCATGGAACTTCCAAGCTGTCAGACAAAGGGACTCGAGGTTAAGGTGACACAGGTTGCCCTAGTCTTAGGAGATCAGGTTTGGATACAGAGGTAGAAGAACTGGCATCTCCACAGAGAGGTCTAAGAATGTGGTGAACTAATGCTGGTGGGGCCAAGCAGGGCTATCAGGATGACCCATGCTCTCTCCTTTATGATCCTAAGCAAGACTTTGTGTATTAGAGGAATTGGAGGAAATGCATAGAAGAGATAACCCATGTAGGGGATGAGGAAGGTGTCTGTGAGACATCTGGGGCTGTGACCCAGGAGGGAACAGAATTGGAGACACTTCCTGTTGTGCCTTGTCATGAACAGATTTATCTGGGGAGTTCCTCACATCTGGAAAATGGTGTTCACAACATCTGGACGAATGGAGAAAGATCTGCTGAGTTGATCCACTAGCTCGTTCTGTGATCTCAGCAGATAAGAGGCCTGGAGGTAGATCGAGTGAGTTATGCAGAATTCCCATAAGCGAAATTTTTCTTGGCACAGGTGACAGAAGCATGTTCCTCCCTGCCTATTGATATAAAACATCACCATCATGTTGTCTGTGAGAACTGACACGTTCTTGCCTGCCAAATGGGTCTGGAATGCCTGGCATGACAAGCGAACTGCTCTGAGCCCCCAGACATTGGTGTGTGTAGCGAGAGCTCTTCTGGAGACCAAAGGCTCTGAGTTCTGAGGGAACCCAGAAGAGCACCCCAGCCTATCACTGAAGCATCTGTAATGAGAGATACAGATGGTTGGGGTCAGCAGGTGTAACCATCAATTGAGAGAGGTGATCACCGACAGGGAACCGTAATAACTGTGTCCAAACAGTGTCGGTTTGGCGAGTATATGGATGCCAGCCATGCCTGGAGAGGTCTTAGTTGAAATCTCATATGCTGCACCACATACATGCATGAGGCCATGTGGCCCAGGAGCTTCAAGAAGTTCCTCGTTGTAGTGATGGAGTGATCTCTGAGATTCTCTATAAGCATCACTATTGCCTGGAACCGTGCTTCTGGGAGGAAAGTTCTGGCTTGGACAGAGCTGAGGATCGCCCCAATAAACTCTATCCTCTGAACCAGGGAGAGGGTAGACTTCTGAATGTTTCTCAGCAGACCCAAGTCCTAAATGTTGACTGGATTAACTTTATGTCAGACTCCACCTGGCCATTGGTCTGACCTCTGACCGGCCAGTCACCAAGGTAATGGTAGACCTGAGCCCCTTGTCTCCTCAGGAAGGTTGCAATGACCGCCATGTACTTCGAGGGGTTGCTGGCAGGCCATATGGGAAAATAGCAAATAGGTAGTGCACGTGGTTCACGATGAACCTGAGGAAACTTCGGTGTTCCTGAAAGATCGAGATATGGAAGCAAGCAAGCGTCCTTCAAATCAAGGGCAGGATACTAGTCCCCAGGATCCAGGGAAGGGATAATGGAAGCCAAGGAGACTATGCAGAACTTTGGCTTCTTCATGTATCTGCTGAGCTTTCACAGGTCCAGAACTGGTCTGAGACTGCCGTTGGCTTTCGGGATAAGGAAATATCAGGAGTAGAATTGTCAGCCCTCTAACTCTGGCATAACCTCTTCCATGGCTCCCACCCATAGGAGCGACTGCACCTCTTGGGCTAGAAGTAGCTCATGAGAAAGGTCTCTGAAAAGGGATGGGGAGGGTGGGAACAACTGAACTAAAGAGTATATCCCACTGCTATTATGCTTAGCACAGAGTCGTCTGTTGTAATGTGGGCCCATGCCTGATTGAAATGGGATAAACAGTCCACAAAAACTGGAGAGGCTGGATCCAAATTCTATCCTGGTATGTCGTCCTCAAGGGTCCCATCAAAAGGCCTGCTTGGACCTACCAGAGTAGGGGGGAGGGCAAGATGTAGACATGGATGAGGACGGGGAAGAGGTCTTCTCCTAAAGCTCCTGCTCCTTTCCCTTTGGTAGACTTGCTGGGCAGGCGGTGGGAAGAATCGAGCAGCCAGTTGAGGCTTATAATGTTTCCTTGTGGGTGCCAGTGTATAAAGTCCTAGAGACTTCAGAGTGGCCTTTGAGTCCATTAGGCTGCACAGCTTGGAGTCTGTCTGCTCAGAAAAGGGTGATGTGCCCACAAAAGGAAGGTCCTGCAGGGTCTGTTGGACCTCATGCAGCATGCCCGAGGATTGAAATCATGAGCTTCTGAGCATTGCTAAAGCTAAGGCCATAGATTGGACTGCAGGGTCTGCATTATCCAAGGATGCCTTTGCACCAATTTGCCTTTCTCCACAGGAGCTGCAAATTCTTGACTGGACTCCTGGGGTAATAACTCCTTACATTTCAGCATGGAATCCCAGAAATTAAAATCATACCTGCCCAGGAATGCCTGCTGATTCATGATCCTTAGCTGGAGGCCCCCTGTTGAATAGCTCTCTCTGCCAAAAAGGTCTAATATTTTTGACATCCTTGGCCTTGGGGGTTGGCCTCTGTAGCCCCTGTTTTTCCTGCTCACTGGCTGTTGACACAACCAAAAATACCAGTGGTGATATGTGTAAAAGAAACTCACAACTCTTAGCTGTGATAAAGTATTTTTTTTCAGTTTTCCTTGCTGTTGGCTGAAGAGACACTGGAGCCTGCCATAATGCCTTGATGGGGTCCATAATGGCCTTGTTAAGAGCAATGCCACTCCTGATGGGCTGTGACTGTTAGAATGTCCACTAGGGCATGGGAGAACTCCGTGATCTCTTCTACTTGGATCCTCAGGTTTTGAGCCCTTCTCTTAAGGAGCTCCTGATGAGCCTTGTAGTCATCATGGAGAGTGCTACACCTGCTCCCACCAGAGTCTCATCAAGAGAAGGGGAGGAAGCCTGTACTAGTAGGGGGCACTGTTCTTCACACTCAGTACCCAACAGGTCTCAAGGTGCTGGCCTTTGGTATTTGGCACTGGCCTCAGTACTGAAGCCTGGGTCCTGCTCTGAGTGGAGAAGTGGAAGTGCTCTGGACTCAGACACCAGGGAGTATGACCTTCTACAACGAGACCTCTGCATTGTCCAGAAAGCTCAGAGGTTCCAGAATAGCCATTGAACTGCATCTGCCACTGCCCCGGGGGCCACACTATGGATGGGTCAATGGCAGGATAGTGTGAGAGACACATGACTCGGACTTCGACTCTGTCTCCGAAGACTCCCCTCCTGGAGACAAGGGAGGAGCGGTGCTGATCAGTGCCAGCGAGCAGTGCTGAGAGGGACGAGACCAAAATGGGCCATCATGGACTGTTTCTCTTTTGAAGACACCTGGGGCCTCAGTGCTCCTGAGGTCGTTTCCCATCAGTGCCACTGCTGTCAGCTCCTGCATAGCTGGAGACACTGGTACTGGCATGAGAGTAGGTCTCTCACTGCAGCAAACGTGTCTTGCATCGATAATACTGCCAACAAAAGTATCTCCAGTGGTTCTTCTGCAGTGATGAGTTCATTGGCATGGGACTCAACAGTACCTACTCTGGGGCTGAAGTAAACGGCACTGCACAGGTTGCTAAAGCTGTGGAGTGTCCCAACACGGGTCACACTCTACTGGTGTCTCCCTGCCCCGCTGACCTCAGGGCTGGGGATAGACCACTCTCAGTCTTCTTCTATTTCTTCCTCGGTACCAGTGACGGAGCATGGTGCCAAGGTTCTCTCACTGGAGCATTCTTCTTTGGCACCGGAGATGGTGGATGGTGCCAAGGCTCTCGAGACGTAGAAGGAGCATCTTTTCTCAGTGCTAGCGATAAAGAGCAGTGCTGAGGATCTCAAAGAGTAGCCAGATCATTCCTTACTGAGATTGAAGTGCTTGGTGCCAAGTCTGAGCGGTCCGGTGGCGATGGAGGACTTAGCGCTGCCTCCATTAGGACATGCATCTGACAAAGTGGGTATTCACCCACGAAAGCTCATGCTCCAAAACATCTGTTAGTCTATAAGATGCCACAGGATTCTTTGCTGCTTCATTAGGATAAATCTCAGTCTGGAGTCTGTATCCCTTTTGGTGCAGGGCCTGAAGTCTTTACAGATCTTACAACGTTCTTATATGTGAGCTTCCCCCGGGCACTTAAGGCAACTGGAATGGGTGTCGCTCACAGGCATAGGCTTGTGGAATGAGACACAAGACTTAAAACCTGGAGACCAAGGCATGACCCGGCACCAGGCAGAGACTAACTCTACTAATCTAGCTAATAACAGAAACTTTACTACTAACAACAAGAGATAACTATATACAATATAGGGTTGAAAAAGTCCACTGAGGGTGTACTTGTAGATTGCAAGGATAAGGTAGTTCCAGTGACCATCAAAGGCAGTAAGAAGGAACTGAGAGGGCTGTGGGTCCTGGCAGGAGCCTTTACACTGGTGCTAGGAGCATGCGTCTCCAGGGGGCAGCAGAGCTGACCTTATGGATACCACTGAGGGAAAATTTTCCAGTGGCAGTGCTCAGGACAAGCACACACCTACCTAATGGAATGGACATGAGCAAGCACTTGATGAAGCACTCCATGTTGCAGCCCTGGAAATTTCAGTAACAGGGACTTGCTTAAGGCAAGCAAAAGAGGCTGCCACAGCTCTGGTAGAATGAGATCATACCATCATAGGTATAGGAATTTCTGCTAACGTGTAACATTCAACAATACATTATTTAATCCATTTAGAAACGGTTTATGGCAGTGGATTTCAATCTTTTTAAATCTGTGGACCTCTTAAAAGTTTCTAATGAAGTTATGGACCCCTTTGGAAATTGGGGGTCTGTAGAACACAGGTTGAAAACCAGTGGTTTAGGGAGACACAATATGACCCGTGTGATTTTTAGCATAAAACACAAATAATCTAGATAATTTTCAAAAACTTTTAGTTCTATTTAAATAATATGCAAGAGCTCTGTGATGTCCTTCTCAGTACTGCACACACTATTCCAGATGAAGCTGCACGATTTATATAAAAGGTATTATAACATTTGCCATATTATTCAACTTTCCATTCCTTATGCAATCTAACATCTTGCTTTTTGGACTACAGTTGCATACAGATCAATGGAGATCTCCACTGATCTGTCTACAGTGTCACATAGTTCTCTTTGTTCAGTATTTTTTTAACTCAATAATTCACTTACAAATAAATCTTTAAAAAGCAAATGCTATCCCTTAAGTTATGGGTATTTTTTATTTATTTGTCAAGTGTATACTGTAGCTTTTAATACGACAGATTTAGAAAGCATTAATATAAAATACACAGTTAACTTACTTGAGGCCTCCCTGCTCTCCCGATCATTTGCAGAATATCTGTTTCACTGTATTCTTGAAACATTCCTCCAACATAGTGCAATGTAGATTTTATAACTACCAGATGTGCGGGTAAATTTACTCCCATAGCTAAGGTACTAGTAGTAACTGAATCAAATTAAAGCATATTAATTTAATAATAAACAGTATTCGGTATACTAGCAAGATTTTAAATAAAGCAGCAAATATATGGTCCAATCCTGTGAGGTGCTAAAAAATATCTGTTAACATTTACAGGTAAATCAGGGTCCAATCTTTCATTCCTTGTGCACCAAAACTCACATTGAAGTAACTCCTAATCATTCAATACAAATAGTTCAGGAACTGTTTGAATATAGCCATGACTTCATCCTATTTTGTAGTGACTAGTATACTTTAGGACAGTTTTTGGGTCTTTTAATTTGCCTGTAAAGTGACATGCACATCTATAGTACTAAAATAATTCTCATAATAATGTATTTTTCATGACTCACCAGTCTCAAACTCCAGGCCCACAAGGTTCATAAGAGCAGTGGCAGATTAGCCACTGGGCCTGTAGGGGGCCCTGGAAAAAATGGGGGTCCCCATGCTCCTGCTGGGGAATGGGGTTGGGGTGCAGGGACTTGCCACGTTCCGCTTACCTGGTGCTCCTGCCAGGGAGCAGGGGAAGGCTCCACGCCCCAACCCTGCTCCCCAGCAGGAATGTCAGGCAGGCAGAGCACGGCAAGCCCCCACACCCCAACTCCATTTCCCCAGAAGAAGTGCATAGGGGGAATGACTGCAGGCAGAAGGGGTGAGGAGGGGCCCAGGCCCCAGCCCCAAAAATGCTTAATCCACCTCTACACAGGAGCAACCAGGCTCCAACCCTCCACATGGTAGTACTGTATTCTGGCAATAGCTTACTTGAGAACCATGAAGCCCACCTGCATTAGTGAGATTCTGCCCCTACAGTCTGATTTGTGGAGTCCCCAAGTGGCTATTTGGCTCACTGGCCCTACTTAAGCCAGCGACAGGAAGCCATCTGAACAATGAGGCTCCACTCCCTTGCTTTGTCCCAATCCCTACTACCTACTCGTGCTTCCCCAGCTTGATCTCCTGGCAATCTGACCTGCTTAACTCCTGGCACTTGACTGGTAGTTCCTGACCTCCATTTTGTCTCCTGCTCTAGACTCCCTGGTGTAAGGGACCAGAGTGTAGGCAGTCTTGCCCAGCAATCACAGCTGGGCTGGGGTTCACATGTCAAGGATGAAAGTCAATGAACAGGGATCAGAGGAATCACTACAGCTGGGTTCAGTAAGCAAGAGTCAGGGTCAGGCTAGAATCAGAGACCAGAGATTAGAAGATGAGGTGAAGTCTGGTGTTGCAGCAGGCCAGAAAGTCTGTGTGGTTGCCCAGACAATTTCCTGGGGCACCTACCTGCGTTAAATAGTGCGCTTCATCAATCAGAGGACTGCAGGGTACTCTCACTCTGGGTCATTTGGGAGGTACTTCCTGTGATGCCTACTTCCCACAATGCTCCCTGGATGTAGCTCTGCAAGCCTTCCCAGTGGCACTGTGGCAATGTCAGCTATCCCAGGATCTGCAGACCTAGGTTCTAGTCCACGGATCCTTACATCTGGTATCTGGACCCAGTCTGACTCTAGTTCCTGACTCCTGTTCTGATCTCTAGTTTTCCTCCTGATTCTGATCTCCCAGTGTCCCAACTCAACTGATTCTTGACTCTAGTCTTGTAACTGCGGACTTTAGGGTATGACTACTATGTCTGGCTACCCATCACACAGCATCAAACATAAAAGACATATTGGTAAATCCAGAGTTGAAAGTAAGCCCTGCCCCTTCTTCCCTAGGCTCTGCCCCTTCCAGGGCTCAGAGCTGGCCCCCACCCTGGCCCAGGAGCCTGGCTGCCCTGTGTACCGGTAAGTCCTTTAAGTTACTTTCACCCCTGAGTAAATCACAAGTGTGTTGATTTACTTGAAGAATTTGGTCATATGTAGATAATATTTTTCACATGTTCAATCTATTTTCTCTATGAAGAACAGGATAACATGATTAGAACTAAAGAGCTGGTTTTCCATTTTCAACTGGTATTTCTCTTCCTCAATGAAGTAGTAATATAGAAATTATTTTTGAAGGGAAAAGAAAAACTGAAATTAATGGGAGTTATGAATGCAAGAGGAATGCAGGATCAAACCCTAAAGTACAGGCCCAGTCATGCAGCCTCATGTGAATGTTAGTATCATTTATACTGTAATAGCACTTAAAATGTCCTAAATACTTATTGAAACAAATTGACCTACTCATATACAGGCTTCAGAACCATACTCTCTATCATCATGGATTTCATGACATAAAAATAAGCGAAAGAATCATAATGTTTACTTTTTCCAAATACGAATCCCCTCACTATATTTAAAAAGAAAAAATATAGTAACAACGTTTTGACTTTCAAATGTTTAAGTTTACTTACAAAGTACTGGTAAGTCTCCCCTGGTAAAAGCTCCTTCAATTATTTTTCTATCAGATAGCTCCATACCAGCATGATGATAAGCCACACCACACATTAAAAGATCTGAAAAAGAAATATTATATCCATTGCCTTTACTATCTTTCGTCAAGCAAATATTATTAATTCATGTTGGCAAAAATTAGCACTGTTGTACATGAGTGCCAGGTTTGTGTAATTTTTAGTGGTGCCCAGAACGGGTCCACGCACAGCCATCTCATCCATAGGACGGACTGGGGCAACTGCCTGGGGCCCCGTGCTTTGGGGGTCCCCACGCTTCAGGGGGATGGGGGATCCAGGGTAGCCTGAGGAATTAGTGGGGGGCCTGGCACTAGCAGCAGCAAGCAACCCAGCCACAGCACACCACTGCTCTGGCCCCTCCCCATTCCACCCCTCCCCCCAAGCCCCTGCCTTGCCTCTTTCCAGCTTCCACCCCCTCCCCTGAGCAACACCGGGAGCTGGTGGGGTGCAGCAGAGTGGGGCGCACCAGGGCCAGGTCACTCGCTAACCCCCCAGGCCATCCTGGACCCTGCATCCCCCTGAAGCGCTGGGACCCCCAAAATGCAGTAAGCCCATACACTGATGGAGCCGTGCCCAGTTTCCTAAATATTGGTGGAGCACGGGCACCACGGGCTCATATAACTGACTGCCTATGTTGCTGTACTTACCTCTCACTTTGGTATCTTTTGTTGAATTTGCACACTTTTGTAATCTATATATAAATGAAACAAAAATAATAAGTATTTTTCAAACCCAAAACTACAAAACATTTTTACAAATTTATATACAATATGAAGACATACTGCGTTTTTAAAAAAGCACAATGATATCCTATGAAGAACTCTGCATAATGACATTAAACTTTGATTCCAGCAGTTACGCTCATTAAATCATAAGATTTATTCTTCTGTTTAAATTCATTTGTCCTTATTTCTGTCACATCCTTGTGTTTTTCAATACAATCCTATCTCATATCTACATTTTAAAATACTAAAAGGTCACTGTCAATGTATATGGCATAATTTTTAAATAATTTTCTCAGTTATAATTACCTTTTGGATACCTGAAACTAAAAGCTCTTTGTTTTCAGAGGACTAAATCCTGTAATCTAAACTCAGGCAAATCTCCCATTGTTTGAGTAATGTCTATATGTTTAAATAGAGAATTAATATCCAGGAAACTGGGTAGTAAGTCTACAGCACTGCAGTATTTCATGCACTAACTGACCCTGTGGACTCTGCTACCATATATTGAAAGTTCTGTAGCGCACTTTCACTTACTGCTGATTCAAACAGCAGTAAGCCAAAGAGCACTATGGGAGTTTTAGTGCACAGAAACGGATCCACATACAATTTAGCACACAGCAGGCAAGTGTACTATACATTTTACACCCCAGGTTGCCAAACAATAACCCTCCTATAAGCAAAAACTAAATTTTATTATTGCACCCTCCCATGGTAAAATCTACAAGAGGATGACAGTGAGTGCCAGAAACTCTATGAAGAGAGCCGTGGAGAAAACACGGAGAGTAACCTCCAAACTGCATATCTGCCAAGGATCCACTAACAAACAACTGCCCCTTCACACTGTTCTTTGAGGCCACTTTCCCTCATTCACTGATCCCTCCCTTTGGTACAACAATCACCCTTAGCAGCAACATGAGTTTATGGGTCTTCCAATGGGTGGCATTAAAGCAACTACAGATTTGTAAGGAATGTTTCCACCAATCTGGGACGACAGCATGCCACAATGAGTAGTTGCCTATCAACTCCACCAGATCAGACCTCCTCCTGACCAACCTCATGAGAGTTCACTATGAATCCCAACATCATAGTTCTCTAATACAACTTCCATAGGTTTGGGGAAAGAAAGAGAATGCTAAAGAGCATCTCTTCTTTTGCATCTCACTTACTTTATGCAGGTTTCTCTCCACTACATAAACCTAAGTGAAGAGGAGCATATGGCCCTGAATAAGTATTGAAGGATTTGGATTTGATTATTTTCCCATAGTAAAAATACTGGGTGCATTGTAAGCCTGTTCATGAATGTTGGGCTATTCATGTCAATATTCTTTGAATACTGATGAATTTGGACTTGGGAAAGAAACATTTATGGACGTAATCTTGCAGTACTTTCTCAAGCAAAGTTTCTAGTCACTTCTTCAAACTACTCTGATTTCAATGAGAGTTTTGACTAATTAATTATAATAAATAGTAATAATACTAGTGACTGGGCTCAAAGAGTTTCAAGAACGTCTCAAACAGACATTAATATAGAAGGCTACTAATAGTTGTTTAATAGCGTCTGAAATTCTGAACACAGAATTGTATAATTATTATCTCAAGATCCATTTGAAATCTGTTTAAAAAAAACAGCCTTCAAATAAACTTTAATGTAAGTACTGTATTAAAATATACATGTAGGTCTCAATTCAGGAAAGTACTTAAGTATGAGCAAATGTCTATCAATTTTACAGAAAACACTTAAGCATGTGTTTGAAATCCCATTGATTTAAAATGGGAATTAAACTCATTCTTTAGCATTCTTCTTGAATTGGGCTCTAATAAATGCATTTGAGATTGAACAAGACACACAGCTCCTATTATTCCTACCAGGAGTTGTACAAATGAAAATGTAGCTTTGATATAACTTCCTGGTGAAATAAATAATCACTAACAGAAGTTAGGACTGTGTTTACTAAGGACTTGATCCTGCAAAGACTTACAGTATCTTAAATTAGGCACATGTATCTGTGAGTAGTTCAACAAAACCATATCCAGTGGGATTATTCATATGTGTAAGTCTTTGCAGGCTCACTGGAAATTAATGTTTTTATTCTTCAGAAAACAGGTAATTTAAAATATTAAATGCATTTAATGTTCATGAAAAGTACCCAAAAGACATCCTTCAAGAACAGATTCCTTTATTTAGAGGAAATAAGTATAGCTCAGTCAACAGAAATGCAAGTTGGATTACCCAGTCCTATAAATGTATCTCAACCCTATTCTGCAGAGAGCATTCTAGTGGCGAGAAATTCCACAATCCAGTCTGCACGGTCCATTCAGTCCCTGGCCACTAGTGAAATTTCCCAGCAAGGTGGCCAACTGCAATAATGATTTTGAGATATAGATACCTCTCTACTAGAAATTGTATTGAACCCACCAACCCTCTTGACATGGCCCATAGAATGGCTAGAATACACCTACGCTTTTATTATAGCAGGGACAAGGACAGACAAGAGGGAATATAAGACGTTCATTAGATTTCCCTTCTAGATGTCTGAACACTAATGTAAGAAGTATGGGGAATAAACAGGAAAACCTAAAAATACTAGTGAATAATCACAATTATGACATAACTGGCATCACAAAGACTTGGTAGGATAATTCACATGACTGGAATATTGGAAAACAAAGTTTCAATGCGTTCAGGAAGGACAGGCAGGGAAAAAAGGGAGGAGGTGTTGTATATCAAAAATGTATACACTTGCACTGAGGCTGAGGTAGAAGTGGGAGGCAGACCTGTTGAAAGTCTCTGGGTAACGATAAAAGGAGTAAAAAAAAACAAGTGTGATGTCATAGCAGGGCTCTACAATAGACTACCTAACCAGGAAGAAGAGGGGGATGAAGCTTTTTTAAAAACTAACAAAATCGTCCAAAGCACAGGACTTGGTGGTTATGGGAGACTTCATCTACCCAGGCTAAAATAAGGACAGAACAAGTTAAGAATTACAAACAGTACTGGGTTTATCATGGCACCAGTGGCACCATGGCGCCGGGCCCGCACTCCGAAGGGGCCCTAATGTCTGGACTATGGTCCCACCTCTTCAACCCACTCTGCCTGGGTTCTACCCGGACAAGGCCCAACCCACCGCTCACTCTTCACCCCTCTCTCTCCTGCCTAACCCCTGGTGTGTGAGTGGTGGGCCGGGCCCCTCCAGGCTTGTGGGTCCTGAGGAATCCTGGCCAGTGCAGGCTGGGCTCCCACTCTGTCTTGGCTGGTTGTGCCACTTCCGAAGGGCCAGAGGGATCCCTGACCAGTCCAAGCAGTGGTGCAGGCTCAGTCCATGCATGGACATAGTCCCTTCAAGCAGGCCGGTGGGTGTGGCTGGGGGGCAGGAAGAGCATGGGGGAGTGGGTCTCTAGAGGGTCTGTGGGTGGCACTGGGGGTTCTGTGGTGTACGCCTGGGGGAATGAAAACAGATCACCTGCAGATTTCTTTGCTTCCCTTTCACAGGTGACCAAGAGGCAAAGGGAAGGGAGTGGCAGCTGAGAACATCCATTAGTTTGAGGGGCAGTGCCCTCACATAGAGGCAAGGTGTGGGGCACATGGAGTCACATGCCACTGCCTCCTCCCCTTTCTGCAAGTGCAGAGCTTCCCAACTGAAAAAAGAGGGCGCTGCTCAGAAGATGCCACTTTCTGGGTCCTAGGGCTGCTTGAGTTCCCATTCTGTGTGCTGGGAGCCATCCTGTTTTCTGTTCAACAGTGAATGCCCATGGCGGGGAAGGGCAGGAGCAGACTCTGGCTAGGGGGAAAGAGGCAGTGGAGAAGGAAGGGGCATGGGATGGGGAAGCGGGGGCAGGGTGGAAGGAAGGGAGTGGGATGAGAAGATGGAGAAGTGGGGAAGGGAAGGGGTATGGGATGGGAGAAGCGGCGGCAAGGGGGAAGCTGGAGCCCAGCATGTGGCATCCCCTTGGCAGAAGCTGGGGCTCCCCTGTTAAGCAGGTCCATCAAACCCTCACCCTGACAAGCCCCACCTCCCCTGCATCTGTACCACCCCGATGAGCCACCCCCTGATGCCCTCCCTACTGAGCCCCAACCTGCACCTGGACCCCCACCCAAATGAACCCTTGTTAAGACCCAAACACCTTCACCTGGATCCCCTGCAGAGTCCCATTGCCGCTGCACCTAGAACCCCCCAATGAGCTTCTGTGCATTCAGATCTCCCACTGAGCCGCCCGCACCCAGACTGCTGCACAGAGAACTTTCTTACCCCAACTGACCCCCCTACAACAAGTCCCTCTGCACTTGGATCCTACCGCCGGTATGTGCCTGCTCTCCCACACCTGGTGCGCCTGGCATGGAGGGGCAGAGCCCCAGGGTGTTTCTGGCGCAGGCCTGGAACTTGCACAGTCAGCGTGGGGTGCAGCCTCACTGCTGTGTCCCAGTACTGGGTTGGGGGGACGCTGCAGGGTTATCTCCCATCTCCATGCAACCAGTGGCCTGTACTCCCCACTGCCATGGTGGAGCCTCCACATTTATTTATTGACAAATAAAATTTGCAGAATTTTAAAAATAGTGTGCAGAATTTTAAATTTTTTGGTGCAGAATCCCCTGAGGAATGTAGGGTGCTGTGCAGCTGCGAGGAAGGTGGTGGGCAGTGGGGAAGTCTATGGATGGGGGCGCTGAGTGAGCAGTGTGGTGTGCAGGGTGCTGTGCAGTTGTGGTGAGAGGCCAGCAGGGGAGGCCTCTGGGAGGAGTGGGGGCTGAGCATAGAGATCTGTGGTGGAGGTCTCTGGGCAACAGGGGCTGGGTGTAAGCGTGGGGCACTGGGCAGGAGCTGGAGTGGTGCGGGCCTGCCCTCAAAGAGAAGGGGCATGCTGGCAGCACAGGTCTGGCAGCTGCAGGTTTGTAAACAGTGCCCTCCTGCTGGGCTGCTCCCACTGCACTGTGCCTCATTGGCCCCAGCCCGCCCTACACTCTGCAGACTAACCATCCCACCCCCCTGCAGCTTGCCCCATAGGGGCCCACAAATATGTTTGGCGCCAGACCCACAAAAAGTTAATCCAGCCCTAAAGCCTTGTCTACACAACAGAGTTTGGTTGACAAAAGTCAGCTTTTGTCGACAAAACAGTACACATTACAACGCTTCTTCCGCTGAAAAAATAGTCCTGCTTTATTTCAAGAGGTGCTCCAATCCTCAGATGCAGAAAAACATGAACAGGGGTATGGAAAGAGCTAGTAAATGAAAATTATGAGAGAGAGAGGCAGGAGAAGGAAAGTCAGGAGTAAATTTTAATGCGTCAGAAGCAGCTGACAAAAGTGATGGAGGTGCATAGAGAGATGTTGGAGTCCCTATTCTTACTGCAGGCCTAATACATGTGTGCTTGTCCCTCCCTGCAGCCTATACAGAACTGCTTTCCATACCCTCCACAAACCTCTCCCACACCTTCCTTGCATCTTCCCAGCCTGTCGCAGTACCCCATTCATTCCATCCCTTCAGATGGGTTCCAAAATGATAGCTGGAGTTACAAAAAGCTATGAGAGTCTACATCAGGAGACTGCCCTTCACTGTTATCTCCCTTTCAACCAAGTGTTTTCTGGATGTTGTTAACTGATATTTCGTAAAAACACACCTGCTGAAAGACAATCTTTATTTGTCTCCTACACACAATGGTTGCTGCTAGAATTAATACACAGAAAGTCACATTTAATACATAGAAAGTCACATTACTAGTGTTCATTGTTAAAATGGTGCCTTAAAGCGTCCTTGTTTCGAATAGTGCCCCCACTGTGCCCCTCTAATAGCCCTGGTACCTGGCTGCTCAAAATCAGTCACCAGACAATCTTCCTCCGTGCTCCACTCTGGGGGAAAATTTTCCCCATTAACCTCACAAATACTATGCAGCACAGCAAGCTGCTATGACCATGGGAATATTTTCCTCATTTAGGTCTAACCTGCCATAAAGGCAGTGCCTGCAAGATTTTAATCTGCCAAACACACATTCAACAGTCATTCTGCCTATTGTTGAAGTGCTCCTGGCTGCTGCCCAGGTTTCCTGTGTAAGGCTTCATGAGACGTGGTAGTAAGGGGTACGTTGGGTGTTCCAGGATCACTATGGGCATTTCAATATCCCCCATTGAAATCTTCTGGTCTGGAAAGAAAGTCCCTGCTTGCAGCTTTCTGTACAGTCCTGAAGATGCATGTCATGCCCCTTCCCTGACGTCAATGAAATGACCACAGTGATCTACAAGCACTTTCAATAGCATAGAGAAATACCCATTTCTATTGATGTACTCCATCGCAAGAGGGTCCGGGGCCAAAATTGGGATATCCATGCCATTTATCACCTCGCTGCAGTTAGGGAAACCCAGTGCCGCAAAGCCATCCACTATTTCAGACACATTTCCAAGTGTCACAGTCCTTCATAGCAGGATGAGATTAATGGCTCTTCACGGATGCAATAATGCAGTCTCAACGGTTGATTTCCCAACTTCAAACTGATCTGCAAGTGACTGGTAGCAGTTTGGAGTTGCCAGCTTTCAGACAGCGATCACCACACACCTCTCCACCAAAAGGGCAGCTCTCATTTGGGTGTCCTTGCAAAGCAGTGCTAAGGCAAATTTCACACACAGTTCCAGAAGATGACTTTCTGTTTCTGAAAGTTCTACAGTGGCTGCTTGTCATTCCAGACCTGCATAACAATGTGATCCCACGATTCAGTGCTTGTTTCCTGAGTCCCAAAGTGACTGTGCGCAGCTGCTCCTATTTTTACTATTGCTATATTTGAATGCCAAAAGTAATCTGATGTTGTTTCTTTCCAAGGCACATAGCAGGTCAGGCACCTAGGACTCCTGTTCAGCTTATGATATACGGCATGACTAGCCACGAAGTGTTCATAACAGCGACCACAAAAGTAGAGAGCAGTGCAGGAGTCATCCTTTCAGGCAGATGCGCAGTAAACAGTAGCCGTTGAAAAATGGCACAAAACGCAGTCAGAAGCCCATGGAATGCTGGGACATAAACTGCATCATGGGACATTGAGCTCATACCCATAATGCACTGTGAACAATGTTCCCTCTAATTTTTTACATCCATGTGCAGAATAAATTTTGTTATGTGCACCAATATGGAGGTGATATGTGGTGGGTGGAGCTGAGGGGTTTGGGGTGCAGGAAGGGGCTTAGGGCTAGGGCAAAAGGTAAGGGTGTAGGGTGGGGAGGGTGCTGGCTGGGAGTGAGAGCTCTGGGATGGGGCCAGGGATAAGGGGTTCAGGGTGGGGGAAGGAGCTCAGGGCTAGGGCAGAGGGTTGGAGTGGGAGGGTTCCAGCTAGGGGTGCAGGCTCTGGGGTAGGGCCAGGGATAAAGGTTTGGGGGTGCAGGCTGACCCAGGGCTGCAGCGGGAAGAGAAGACTCCCCCCAGTCCTCTCCTGCTGCAGCAGCCTGTGGCCAGGGGAGAAGTGCCTCTCCCCGGCCATGGCAGCTCTGGAGCTAGGGAAGAGGTGTCTCTCTCTGGCCATGGCAACTCCAGGGCTGGGGCCAGGGGAGAGGCACCTCTTCCCGCTCACGTGGCCCTTGATAGCCTGCTGTGTGACCACACAGCTTAGAGGGAACTTCGACTGTGATCCACTTGGCCTCCTCAAAACTTCTAGCTGCAGAAGGTGGCAAGTAGCACAGTGGGATAGCTATCCATGGCACACTGCTCTCACTGTCAATGCTAGAGCACCAACTATGGATGTGCTCCACTGACAGAAGCAGCATTGTGTGAACATGCAAAGGGGATGTAATTATAGTGGTTTTTGATCGTTGGCATAACTTGTGTCACAAAACTCTGCAGTGTAGACAAGGCCTTGAACAAATTAGGTATCTTCAAGTTAGCAAGGCCTGATGAAATACATCCTAGTATACCTAAGGAACTGTTTGAAGAGAACTAGTGGAGGACGGGAGAGATCCCAGAGGGCTGGAAAAAGTCAAATATAGTACCTATCTATAAAAAGGGGAATAAGGACAAACAGAATTATAGACCAGTCAGCTTAACTTTAGTACACAGAAACATGATGGAGCAAATAATCAAACAATTTGTAAGCACCTAGAAGATAATAAGGTGGTAAGTAAGAGTCAACATGGCTTTGTCAAGAAAAATCATGTCAAACCAACCTAATATCCTTTGATAGGGCAACAAGCCTTGTGAAAGGGGCTTGGGGGAAGCAGAACATGCGATATACCTTAACTTTAGTAAGGCTTTTGATTCTATCTCACATGATCTTCTCATAAGCAAACTAGGAAACTACAGCCTAGATGAACCTACTACTTCCAACCTGCACAACTGGTTGGAAAACTGTACTCAGAGTAGTTATCAATCCTTCACAGTCAAGCCTGGAAGGGCATACTGAGTGGGGTCCTAAAGGGATTTGTCCTGAGTCCCGTTCTATTCAGTATCTTCATAAATGGATTGGAGAATGGCATAGACAGTCCACTTACAAAGTCTGTGGATGATACCAAGCTGGGAGGGGTTGCAAGTGCTTTGGATTAGAATTCAAAATAATCTTGACAAACTGGAGAAAAAGTCTGAAATAAATACGATGAAATTCAATAAAGACAAATGCAAAGTACTCCACTTACGAAGGCATAATCAGTTGCACAAATACAAAATGGGAAATGACTGCCTAGGAAGGAGTACTGCAGAAAAAGATCTGGGGGCTATAATGGATCACCAAGTAAAGGTGAGTCAACAATGTAATACTGTTGCAAAAAATAAGCAAACATCATTCTGGGATGTTGTGAAGGGTAGCATCCTGTCCCTTTCTCTTCTGTAAATGCAAACTGCTCACAGACATTCTGTTCAAACAACTTGTGCAATTTATATACAGTGTTCTCCCCACCACCTTTACAAATGCGTGCAGCTCTACATTTACAAGCATACACCTCTTAACTCACTGAGCCAAGGAGGGGAGACAGAAGTTATCTTCCCCTTGATATCTCTTCTGGCTCTGGCTCTCAAAAGCCTACCAGTGTCTTTCTTCTCTAAGCATTTCCTGCCTGTGCCTTTTCTACCTACTGGGCTAAGATAATTAGCCTTCGGGGCTCTCCTCAGCCCATTCCAGTCTATCAAGTAGGCAAATATTTGCCCCTCAGGTTTATTCCAGGGTGATATAATTGGAGATCCAGCAATCAGAATTCTGGTACAGCTGCTGCTGCCAAACACTTTGTCACAGATGTACTATCAGGAGTGGTGTGAGCAATACAAGAAGTAATTTTTCCACTCTACTCAGCTCTGATAAGGCCTCAGTTGGAGTCCTCTGTCCATTTCTGGGCACCATACTTCAGTTAAGGTGTGTACAAACTGGAGAAAGTCCAGAGCAAAGCAACAAAAATGATTAAAGATATAGAAAACATGACCTATGAGGACAAATTGAAAAAAAAAATAGGTTTGTTTACTCTGGAGAAGACTGACTAGGGTCTTAACAGTCTTTGTGTATGTAAAAGGTTATTATGAAGAAGGCGGTGATATTTTGTACTCTATATCCACAAAGGACAGGAAAATAAATAATGGGCTTAAATTGCAGCAAGGGAGAATTAGGACAGACATTATGAAAAACTTGCTAAACTATAAGGGTAGTTTAGCACTGAACTAAATTATCTAGGGAGTGTGTGGAATCTGTTTCTGGAGGTTTTTAGGAACTGGTTAGACAAACACCTGTCAGGGATGGTCTAGATAATACTTAGCCCTGCCACAGTGTAAGGACTGGACTAGATGACTTATCAAATTCCCTTCCAGCCCTACATTTTTATGGTTAGCAACTACGAAAAATATACATATACCTTTGTTTCTGTTCCACAGTCATAATAAATTTAGCATCTTTTGCGAGAACTGAAGCAGCCTGCTGTACTCCTTTTCTTGTGGCACAAAACTATAAACAAGAAAATATCTTTTTTGTATTAATTGCACTAAGAAGAAAACCACATGATTTCAAAAGCATTAAGAGAAAAATGTATTATACCACAAGGGTTGGTTTCTGTTCAGAGTATGTTTGTACAACACTAGCTATTTTGTAGTTAAGTGTTAAGTCAAATTTGAATTCTGTTTGGTTGCTACTGCAGGGAAATCCAAGAACTATTTTGCGAAGCTTCACAGGTCGATGACTTTCATCTATTTTCAGACATACAGCAGGTCTCATACCATCTGAAAGCCATTCTGCAATCTTTAAAGAACAATGAAGCAAGTTAAAATGATGCTTGAAAATAATGCCTCTGTTATTTAACATCTTCTCTTCAAACTACAGCATATACATAATAAAGAACTGGGAAGCAACTATTTTTACTGCCCCACATGCCCTATGACGTTGACAAAGAGAGGTTACATGTTAAGTCTTTTTTGTCATCTCTAAACTAATGAATAATCTTGAAAATAATTTCTTCACTAATGAGTAGACCAAATTCTGTTCCAAATTACACCGGTACTATTGAAATCAAAATCTGTCCCCAGGCTTTTGTGACTTGTGTTAGCACCCTTAAAATTGTAATTAAAAATATAAAAACTTCAATACTTCATCAATTTTTGGTTGATATTTCCATATTGTTGGGGCCAGAAGTTGTATCTGCGTTCATCAAGACAGCAGCATTCAGTTGAGAGCCCAGAAATGACAACTTTATTTTAAAATTCACGTCAAGCTGATTTTACAGCTTTACTCACTTTTCTTTATTTAAGTTTAGAACATAAGAATGGCCATACCAAGTCAGACCAAAGGTCCATCTAGTCCAGTATCCTGTCTACCGACAATGGCCAATGCCAGGTGCCCCAGAGGGAGTGAACCTAACAGAAAATGATCAAGTGATCTCTCTCCTGCCATCCATCTCCACCCTCTGACAAACAGTCTAGGGACACCATTCCTTACCCATCCTGTCTAATAGCCATTAATGGACTTAACCTCCATGAATTTATCCAGTTCTTTTTTAAATGCTGTTATAGTCCTAGCCTTCACAACCTCCTCAGGTAAGGAGTTCCACAAGTTGACTGTACACTGTGTGAAGAACTTCCTTTTGTTTTAAACCTGCTGCCTATTAATTTCAATTGGTGACCCCCAGTTCTTGTATTATGGGAATAAGTAAATAAGTTTCTCAAATGAAGTTCCTCAGGATTCTCAAATGAAGTGAATAGTTTAAAGAACTTCTGCTTTTACAACCGATGTCAAAGAAACAAATATTTTTTAAAAAGTAATTAAAAACTGTAACGCTTACATCCTCAGCATTTGGGATTGTTGCAGAAACAGCCACAAATCTCATGGGAGTAAGCGTGGCAGGATTCTCTGAGATACGTGAAAGAGAAGACTGTATAGTCTTCATTCGACTGACTACAACCTCAAGTGTTGCACCACGGCTTTCATCTTTCACAACATGTACCTATTAAAATAATTAAAAGACATCTGTGAAATAACATTGCTTACTTTTTGCATTCTAACCCACAAATATGTTAAAAATAAATATATAACATTGTTATACTTCCAAAAAGTTTTCTTCTTCTTCTTCATGTACAAACAGACTATAAAAATCACTACCTCGTCAATGAGGAACAGTCGTACCAGTTGGACTAAAGAGTTGTCTCTCCATTTTCTAGTCATGCTATCCCATTTTTCCTTGGGGGATGGAGGTGGGGGGAAGAAGAGGCAGAAGAAATTATGAAAAACAGATGCCAAAAGTAGTAGCAGAGACAGACCTTAAACATGACCAAATTTTTATGATAAAAACAACAAACTAAAGTTCTGATGAACTAATGTTACATATTTTGCATTTGACACATTATTATTTTATTACTAATTATTGTTTATATAGTACTCCTGAGGGCATTCTTCACCAAAAAATTAAAATTCTATGCATAATATTTTAAAATTCGGCAAATTTTATTTGTCAAATAAATGTGGAGACTCCAGCATGACATTGGGGAGCACAGGCCACTGGCTGCACAGAGGTTGGAAATCACTGTGCAGCTCCCCCCATCCAGACACGGACTCAGCGGTGAGGCTGCACCCAACCTTGACACAATGCAAGGAGCAGGCCTGCCCCAGAAACACCCCAGGGCCCTGCCCCTCCATGCCAGATGCACCAGTTGTGGGCAGGCAGGCTCAGCAGGGCAGCATTCAAGTGTGGAGGGGCTTAGTGTGGGGGGATCCAGGAGTGGGTTGAGAGGGTTCTGTGTGGGGTAATCTGGGTGCGGGAAGCTCAGTGGGGAATCTAGGTGTGGAGGGGAATCTGGATTCATTGGGGCTTGTTTGGGGTTTTTGAGTGCAAAGTAATTGGACTCTGCAGGGGGTTCAGGTGAAGGTGGTTAGGGTCTGGATGGGTCTCAGTGGGGGGCCAGATGCTGGGGGAGTGGGACTCGGGTGGGGAACCAGGTGCAACTGGTTGGGGCTCAGTGGGGTGGGGATCTGAGTGCAGGTAGCTTGTCGTGGTGGTCCAAGTGCAGCAGGAGTGAAGCTAATTGGGGGAGGGGGATTCTAAGTGCAGTGGGTGAGGCTTGGTGGGAGGGTCTGGGTCTGACGGGTTCTGGATGGATGGGGGTTGGGTGGATAGGTGAGCAGCTACCTGTACAGGGATTCCTGCCCCGGCATCTGAGGAGCAATGGTTGCAGAAAGTGGGAGAGGGAGTTTGCAGAGCTTCCTGCAGCCAGGGGATAAATCTGGGGGTGGGTCTGACCCAGCCCCAGATGCCATGCAAGGGAAAAGGAAGTTCCATCCTCCCCAGCCCAGCCCAGACTAGCAGCTGAGCCCGGCACAGGGTAGGAGCCACCAGCCAGGTCTTCCCCAGTCCTGCCTCCTGCCCCCCAGTGATTTACCTCTCTGCTGGTGGCCCATGGCACCCAAAACATACTGCTGGAGAGAGAGTCGCATGACAGCTCTTGTGGCTTCCCTGTCAGAAAGTCATTTTTTTGGCAGAGAAACAAAGAAATCTGTGGGGGGTCATAAATTTTGCATGTGCGCAGTGGCACAGAATTCCCCCAGGACAAATACAGCACTAAAAGTATGCATGGCAGTTTACAGGCAAGTAAAACGGCCTTACAATTATACTGAAAGTTTCCAATCTCTATAAAACAAGGGGAAGCCCCGGAAGCATACCTACATTAGCTAGACTATATGCAGTAAATTATTTCTACAATACATTTTTCTTCAGATTTTTGGTTTAGAAAAAAGATCAATAAAACAAATAGCAAGTTATATATGAAACCTACTGGTGTGGTCGTAATAATGTGAGCATGTTGTATTTCAAATAAATCATCCATCACTGTATCTCCTGTCAATTCTTTACAGCTGAGCCCTATAGGTCCAAATTTATCTTTCCAATCATCAAAACGCTGACTGCACAGAGCTTTTATTGGAGCCACTAAAAATAATACAAAATTGAGGGATTATGCTGAGAAAAGTAAAGGATTTTAAAACAAAACGTCAAGTGTATTGCTGAAGCTGCTAAATGCCTGAGTTTTGGGGGGAAAATTCTTGAGCAAAGCTAAAACCAGGACACCTTAATTAACATGTATATTAAAATGTACCCATTGAGTTAACGATGGCACTACTCTCTTCTGTCTAGACCAGTTCTGATCTCTGGACTATAGTTCTTCCCTGCCCACAAAGTGAGAGAAAAGACTTGAACATCCCTCTGGAACACATCTCTTTATACCAAAATGCCTAGTGCCGTCTCATAATCCTCTGTTTTTTTCTGACTCCCACAGGAGAACAAAAACCCAGCTGACAGAGCGAGACTCTCAACAGGAAAAGCACTCCTAGCAGCCACATAATAGATTAATATACAACGGACAACCTCACTCCAAATTAGAGCTTGATTTTTCTGCGGCACTCTTTAATACACACATAGGAAGAGTCTTCATAACAGAAAACATGATCCACAAACTGCAAAGTTAGAGTCAGTTTCCTGTAGGACCCCATCTAGACTCCGTACAGAGCTATTTGTAATCATGAGCGTGTAGGGAAGCAAGCCTGAAGTCATCACCAGGCACAGATTCATATAATGAGTCTTCTGCAACACTGACATTTTTCCTGAGGATGCCAACACAAATTATATCTTCCCTAGGTGGTGGTTCATTTCTAAAATATCAAAAAACGAAATGTCTCTGATTCCCCACACTGACATACAAGTAGCAACAGATACAAGCCTTTCGGGATGGGTAGCTCACATAGAAATTGCCGTGCCTCAGGACCTTTAACCAGTAAAATAAGTGATCTATTAATGACACTGAAGCAGGAGTAATAAAGTTTGTCCTGTTGCAACTGCATTCAAGGCTAGGTAGTCAAAGTCCAGTTGGAAAAAGCAACCACAACTGGCAGGGCAGGGGGGGGAATAAGTACCAGGAGTAAAGGTGTTCAGATAAATAAATTTCCTGATTCAGTGGTCAGCATGTCAGTCGTCTGCATTGCTAGGAAATCACTACCACCAAATTCTTGTTAAGCCACAAGCAAATAAATCCAGGAAAATCTTAGGTTATCAGTAACAATTTTGACGGGCAGCTTCTCCATCCTTCCCAAGTCTAGGTGGGGGAAAATGGGGGAGATAAGGAGCCACCAGTGGCCCCCTAGTCCTCAGCCACCCAGATCCAGTGGCATCCTCAGTCAAAGTAGAGGGGAACAACTCCTTCACAGATCTTATGCCCCTGACACGTCCACTCTCTCTCTTTATGCCCCGGTGCAGAACGCTGTACAACTATCTCCACCCGCAGAGAACTCCCTTCTCCACAGTTTAAATCCACTTTGCACTGATTGGGACAAGAAAAGGTCCTCTGATAAGGAACAATATCATAACTCTAAACTTCAAGTGATCTGACTCCATCTACTGTCAGCAAGGAACTGTAATACACATGTCTAAAAAAGTACTAAATTTGTGGTTTGCAGTGCTGTCACAGCTTTGTTGTCCCAAGATATTAGAGAAAGAAGGTGGGCAAGATAATATCTTTTATTGGACCATCTTCTGTTGGTGACAGAGGCAGCTTTCAAGCTTACACAGAGCTCTTAAATCTGAAGATATTACCTCACCCAACTAAGCTAGTAACCTTTGTAAATGTAAAGCTGACCATTTAACATAAGACCACCAAATATGTTGAATTGTGCCAAACTGTATGTGGCTTTACAACGTGGACAAATCAAGGGTAGGGGAAAAAGTCACCAGTCTCATTTGATGTACATGAAGATACAAAATTTCTTCCTCCAAAAAGAAAAACAGAATGACAGATCAAGAGATATCATTACCTTAAAATATACTAATTACATTTTATTTTTGTTATAATTAAATCAATGCAAATAACTCTTAACCTTCCCTGCTTTGTCCTGTAGATTAGGAAAGAAGAAATGGTTAATGGGAAGGCCGTGTCATGGTCTAGTGGACAGACCAATGGACTAGGATTCAGAAGACCTTGATTCTATTCCTAATTGCACATTGAGCAAGCATTTCCAGTGCCTCTGTTTCTTCACAGCCTCTCTCTATTCAGGCTATAAGCTCTTCCAGGCAGTGACAGTCTTTTACTATATGTACAAGCAGAGCCTAATAAATGGTTCCCAATCTCACTATGCAATACAAAGATAAATAATAATAATAATAATAATAGTTGTCATGATAACACATATACATGATTACAACAACAACCCTGATACAATACATACGTTTTATGAAGTAGGCCTCACTTAGTTGTCATCACATATTTAAGTTCAAGCTTATTAAAGGTAACCAATAAGTGTACATAACAAAATGTAAAAGTTGAAATAATTTTCTATCATTGCTACTAGCTAATAATTAATTGTTTAAAATTAGCATAATACTCACTATAGACAATTTTAATATTTAACCAAGGCATCGGCACTTCCATTAGTAACCTTGTAATAGCTAGTTCGAACATTACAGTTTTTCCAGAACCAGTCGGCGCACAAATCACAAAATTCCTATCTGTGTAAAGAATCTAGGAAAGAATTAGAAGGCAGTAAATATAATGAAGCTATTCAGTATATACCTATTCATTCATTCAGACAGAACTGTGAAGGAAAAAAATTACACAGGAGGGATTATTAAATTGATATATGTACCAGTGAATGACTGCTGGTATGACAAGTTTTTTCTAAAGATTAGATATTTTGTATGAGATGAGAACTTAACTTTAAATAATGGCAAAAGAATAAAGACTGTCTTTTTCTATGCCTAGCTGCCATTGGAATATTTATTAAAGAGATGCCATACACCTGTAACTATGATGTAGTGATGGACTGTCGACACAAACACAGAAATGCCAGTCTCCAGACTCAAATTACTGCTGTACAAATAGACCATTGTCAATGTGCAACTATTAGCAAAGAGAGGCTCATTAAAGTTGTATTAATTTTGCTGTTACAAAAATTTGAAAGACATTCCTGTAGTCTTTTTATAATTTCTGTATCTATTAATGCCAATACTTGTAAAAAGACCACTTTAACAGAATTCTGAATTTCAAACTACTTTTATGGAGAAAGATATTATAAAAACAAAATAAGTGAACATAGTTCCCTATTTAGGCACATATTAATTTAAAATATTAAAATAAAGTTTCTCAGCAGACTCATTAAGTTTATTTGAATCAAGGAAAACAGTTACCTTTTTGCTGCTGAAAATGAATGTTGGAAAACTTGCTTGCTATTTTTATACTAGGGAGTTGCACACTTTGTTGCTTCCGTAGAACAAGCTCATTACATTCATCAGGAACTTGTATCACTACATCCTCCCCCACAAACTCCCTGCATGCCACTCTCCCATCCCCTTCTATTTTAGGGACTTGCTGAACCTCCCCATCCCCCTTCTTCTTGCCGTGGCCTCTGCGTGTTCCCAATCTCTTCCCTACCAGAGATTCATGTCCCACATCTCTCACTAACAGCACTGTATGCACTCTCAGTCCTCCTATTACTCATTCCCCCCGCATTCTCCTCCCACCAAGGATTCTGTGTGCCCCCATTTCTCCCACCCCAGTGGCTCTTTGTGCACCCCATTCCAAGTTCCCTCATTTTACCCCTCCCCCATGCCAGGGATTTTGCATGTATCACCACTCCATCCCTTGTCCCATGCTTCCCCATTTCCCTTCCCCACCCCAACATTCTTATTCTCCTTTTCTCTCTCTTTCAGAGTGTCAACATTTTAAAATTGTACAGTAACTCCTACTTAACGTTGTAGTTATGTTTCTGAAAAATGCGACTAAGTGAAACAATGTTAAGCGAATACAATTTCCCCATAAGAATGAATGTAAATGGGGGGGTTAGGTTCCGGGGAACTTTTTTTTTGCCATACAGTACAATAATCGGGAGGTGCCCCCACCTTACCCCACAAAGGCACAGCCTACTGGCACTGGAAACAATGAGGCAGGCAAGGAGGCTGAAGGTGCTGTAGGCTAGAAGCACGTTGTGCAGCAGGAGCGGCAGCTTCCCCTACTCTGCAAGTACCAGGGGCGGGGGGCTCAACCCTCGGCCTGCCCACACCACCCCTTCCCCCAAGCCTTCCCCCGTAACCTTTCTTCCCCCTCCTCCTCCCCCCCCTTTACTCCCATGCCTCCTGCCCTTGGCAATCAGCTGGCTTGCAGCATTTAGGAGGCAGGAGCGAGGACATGGTACACAGGCTCCCGGTCCCTCCCCAGCCTCCTGCACACCGCAGGGCAAGAGGCAGGGGGAGAAGGGGGAAGGTGCTGATCTGTGGGGTCTGATGGCAGGCAAGAGGTGCTGGGGGAGGGGGCCTAGGGGAGATGATAGGAGGGCTGCCAGCTGCGGACAAAGCAGGCAGCCAAACAACGCTATAGCGAAGTATTGCACAACTTTAAATGGAGCATGTTCTGTAATTGAGCAGGGATGTAAGATCAAAACAATGTTAAGCGAGAGGACATTAAGTGGGGAGTTACTGTGTTAGGAGGATTGGCAGAACTAAAATAAGGGGAATATTTTAATGGCTGTTACCAACCAGTTCTTTGATCTATAGACAATTAGAGAGGTTCTGCCCATGGATGCCTATAATATGCCCTGAAAATTCAGAACTGATCAGATAAAATATTCAGGAGTTATCAAATTACATCCAAATCAGAAAAATGTCATGAAGCTGAGTAAGGCCTCACAAGCTTGACCAGTTGATCAAAAACAAGTAACTATATTCTGTAGTTGAACATAATATTCCTTTAATATACAGTTAATTGCAATGACTTATGAATATATGAGGCTAAGTGAATGATATTATTTTGTAATTAAGTCCTTTCATGTTTAAAATTACTAAGCCAAATTTATGAACTACTTAAATCATAAAAAGAGAGGGTTATTCACCTTGTGCAGTAATTGAGGTTCTTCAAGATGGTATCCCTGTGAGTGTTCCACTTCAGGTGTCAGTGAGTCCCAGAGCTGTTGACTGGAGATTTTCGGTAGCAGTGCTTGGTTGGGACGTGCATGCACAGAAGCTGTCTTGCAGCCATTGGAAGCTCATCCAGCATGTGCACAGCCCAACCCCTTCAGTTCCTTCTCTACCAGAGTCCTTGTATTGAACTCCAAAATAGAGGGGAGGAGGGTGGGTAGTGGAGCACCACAGGGGGACACACCTCAAAGAATGTATGTTCTGAGGCCCAAGTAGTAGCTTTGCAGATATCTGCGATTGGTACGTTGTTCAGGAAAGCTATGGATGCTGCCATGGAGTGAATAGAAAGGGATCTGATCTCCTTTGGTGGCTCTCTTATTTTTTTGATAACATAAGCGAATGCAGCTTGAGATCCACTTAGATAGTCTCTGCATAGATATAGCTGAGCCCTTGGATCATTCTGTTGTCGAGATGAAGAGTCTCAGGGATTTGTGAAAAGACTTTGTTCTATCCAGGTAAAATGCTATTGCTCGAATGTCTAGAGCACAGGTGGGCAAACTTTTTGGCCCAAGGGCCACATTGGGGAATAGAAATTGTATGGAGGGCCATGAATGCTCATAAAATTGGGGTTGGGGTGCAGGAGGGTGCTCCGGGCTGGGATTGAGGGGTCTGGAAAGCAGGAAGGGTATCAGGGCTGGGGCAGGGGGTGCAGGCTCCAAGCAGTGCACACCTCAAATGGCTCCCACAAGCAGTGGCATCTCTCTTCTCTGGCTTCTATGCAAAAGCACGGCCAGGCAGCTCTGCACGCTGCCCCATCCACAGGCACCGCCCCTGCAGCTCCCATTGGAACACATAGGAGCGGGACTAGGACCACGCCGTGCATGGTGCGGCCCCCGACCCAGCTCCCCAGCCAGAGCACTGGAGCATGGCTGAGCCCCGTAGTGCGCCTCATGGGCTGGATCCAGTCGAGAGCTGTAGTTTGCCCACCCCTGGTCTAGAGTGCGTAACATGGCTTCCTATGTGCTTGTGTGTATTCTGGGATAGAATGTGGGGAGATTAATAGGTTGGTTGATATGCAAAGATGATGCTATTTTGGGGAGGAATTAGAGTGAGGTCGCAACGTTAAAGACGACAGTATTTGATGGATTGGCCATTAGTACACCTATCTCGCTTACTCGTCTTGCGGAGGTGATAACCACAAAGAATGCCACTTTCATTGACAAATACTGCCCAGAACAAGTGGCCAGCAGTTCAAAGGGTGGTCTAGTTAGGCCTTTGAGAACTAGGTTTAGATCCCAAGTGGGCATAGGTTGGCATACTTCTGGGTAAAGATTCTATATGCCAGTGAGAAATTGCTTGGTGGTCAGGTGTGCAAATACCAAGAATCCATCAATTTTATGATGGAAAGTGGTGATCGTCACAAGATGTTCTTTAGAGCCTGTGGACAGCCTGGAGTTCTTTAGCTCTAAGAGGTATTTTAGCACTAGTGATAGTGGTGTAGTGCTGGGAGTGAACTGTTTTTCTGACTCCATATGGAGAATCTTTTCCATTTTTGTAGGTAAGTAATGCATGTGGATGTATGTCTGCTATTCAATAACATATGTTTGACTTGATCCAAACAGTTTAATTCGTGTTGCTGGAACCATGAAGGAGCCATGCTTTCAGACGGAGTTTCTCCAGGTTCAGATGGAGGATCTGACCATTGGCATGCGAGAGAAGATCTGATGTCAACAGGAGAGTTCATGGAGTGCAAACCGTCATGCGCATCAGGTAAGGATACCAGGACTGTCTGGGCCACACTGGGGCTATCGGAATAATTTTGACATTGTCGTTCTGAATCTTGTGTTGGACTCTGGGGATTAGCGGACTTGGTAAGAATGTATATAGAAGCACTGTGTTCTATGTGAGGAAGGAATCCCCTAAGGATTGAGGGCCTAATCCTGCTTTTGACCAGAATAGGGAACATTTGTGATTCTGTGATGTTGTGAATACGTTGATGGTGGGAAAACCCCATCATTGGAATATATGTTGTAGGGCTGCGGGATATATTTCCCTTTCATGTTCCTGGGAGAACTGTCTGCTTAAAGTGTCCCCTGTGCTATTTTGACATCTGGGAAGACAGGAGGCTGAGATATCAATGTGGTGATGAATGCATCAGTTGCATAGTTTTATGGCCTCAGTATCAAGGAAATGGAATTGCACTTCCCCTTGTCGATTGATGACAGACAATATCACATGCATGTTCTACATCACCTGTACTGTTTTGTTCTTTATGAACTGAAGGAAATGGAGGATGGTGTTCCGTACTGCTCTCAGTTCTAATAAGTTGATCTGGAGATGTCTCCCCCACTGCTGACCATCTGCCACGGATTGCATGATGATCCAGGTGTGCACCCCAACCTATCAGTGAGGCATCTGTTGTGATAATTATTGAGGGAGGTTCTTGATAAAAGGGGATCCCTGAGCAGGGGTTCTCCTGCTTTGTTCACAACTGAAGGGATTCTAGGACTCTAAGAGGTGGTGTTAAGGTCTTGTTCAGGCTATGTTTGATGGGTTTGTATAGTGAACTCAGCCAGCCTTGGAGACAGTGCATATGTAATCTGGTATGCTTTACTACGAATGTGGTGGCTACCCTATGTCCTAGCAGCTGTAGACAGGTTCTTGCTGTGATTCGCAGACTGGTGTAAACTATCTCGAAGTTTTTTTTTTATTGCCAGAATTCTGTTCTGTACTAGAGATGCTCTGGCTTGAACTCAATCAAGGGATTCTCCAATGAAGTCTAGTTGTTGCGTGCACATCAATGTCGATTTTTGTATGTTTAATTGCAGTCCTAGTTTTGGAAGAGGGCAGCAGTCCATTGGGTGATTTCTGCCATCACTATCTGAGTGGGGCCTTACAGGAGGCAGTTGTCTAGAAACAGGAAAACATGATCCCTTGCTTATGCAGGTGCACTGCGATGACCACAAGGGGGTTGGAGCAGTGTGGTGCAGTGGACACACTGAATGGGAGCATCCTATATTGGTAGTGCTCGCATCCTACTGTAAAGTGGAGGAATCATCTGTGTGCTGGGTGTATGGTAATGTGGAAATATGTGTCTTGTAGATTGAGGGCTGAAAACCAGTCCCCCTGTTCCAGCATTGGAATTATTGTGCCTAATGTGACCATCTTGAATATCTGGAAGTGGATGAACTTGTAGAGTTTTTGTAGGTCTAGTATGGGTCACCATCCTGTTTTTCTTTTGGGTCAAAAAATAGTGAGAATAGAAGCCCTTCCCTCTGTATTGCGTAGGTGTTGGTTACACAACACCTACTTGCAGTAGATGATTTACTTCCTGCCTTAAGAGGTGCTCATGAGAAGGGTCACTGCAGAGGGACGGGGAAAGGGACAGAGTAGGTGGGCAAGAAATAAAGGGGATAGCAGAGCCCGATCTTATGATCTCTAGGACCCAACGGTCCTTCATGGTGGACTTCCATGCTTGGTAAAAAGGTCTCAGTCAATGGCCAAATGGGCGAAGTGGTGCTGTCTTGAGGCCGTTCAGACCCTCAACCAACCATTCAAAATCACTGTTTATTAGGCGGTGGTTGTGACACCACTGGTTGGGGTTGTGATGGTTGATGTCTTTGTGGTCTGTTTCGCTATCTGTTGGTTTCATAAGGTCTGGGATTCTGACGATTAAATGGTGTGTCCCTAAAACTGCGATAAGGTTGGTAACGCTTTCTTTTAGCAAGTGGTGTATAAATGCCCAGCCTGCGGAGTGTCGCACATAAGTCTTTCATGAAGTGTAGCACCTCATCGATCTTAGATGAGAATAGTTTTTCTTTGTCAAAGCAGAGGTCTTCCAACTCGAGTTGCAGTTCTTTTGGAATGCCAGAAGACAGGAGCCAAGGGACTCTCCACATTACAATTGCTGTGGCTGTGGTAAGCACTGCCATATCAGCAGCATCCAGGGAGGCCTGTAAGGCAGTGATGGCCACCAACTGTCCTTTAATTAGTAAGGTCTTGAATTGTGTTTGTCCTGGGAAAGGTCATTTGTGAACTCGAATAGCTTCCCATAGTTGTCGTGGTCATACTTTGCCAGAAGGGCGTTGTAATTAGTGACCCTAAATTGAAAAGTGGACAATGTGTAGACCTTCCTTCCTAGGAGGTCCAGTCTTTTGTGGTCCTTATCAAGAGGTGTGGATTTACAGTGAGGCTGTTTGGATCAATGGTTTGCTGCGTCAACTAGCAGTGAGTTTGGTGTCAAGTGGAAAAGAGGAAGTCCATTCCTTTGGCTAGCACATATTGGCCCTTTTGCATGCAGGCAGGATGGTGGTTGGCATCTGCCACACTGTTTTGGCAGGTTCCAGAATGGCCTAGTTTACTGGGAGTGCAATTTTTGAGGACAAGGTTTGCAAAACGTCAAGCAATTTATGCTGATATTCTTGGACTTCTTCCAATGGGTATATCCTGGCTCAGCACAATTCTCTTAAACAGTTCTTGAAACTGTTTAAAATCATCCATCATTGTAGGTAGAGGTGGCATAACAGCCTCATCAGGAGATGAAGAAGAGTTGCGAGTTGGTGATACATTTTCTTGACCTGTTTCTTCCTCGAGCTCCTCTGCTATATCCTCTGGGGCAATGGATGTAATCACAGGGGATAGTGGGAGACCCAAGTTCACCTTGGGTGGTAATGAGGTTCTGGCATAGTGGGCTCTATCTTCTGCCCATGGGTCCCATGGCAGCCACTGCATGGGAAATGCCATGAGGGGACACATCCAGGATTGTCCATACCATGGGTGAATGGGCTATGGTGGCTACAATGTTCCTCCAATTGGTCTGTGGTGAGCAGAAATGGAGTGCCATAGTAAGACGACCCCTTTCTCCTGATTCTCATCCACCCTGTCACGTGGTACCGACGGTGCCATGGGAGGCATGGGCTGTGTAGTGATGTTCCGTGGGGGAGATCTGTCGGTGCTGAGAAGAAGTGGTAATAGGGGTACCAAAGATATCAAGATATCCCTCTGTGTGAGGAATTGCTGTGGTGCTGATGGAGCAGTGTTCCCTCTAATTTTTCCCATAGAGGTGATGTAACACACATCATTGCACATAACAAAATCCATGTGGTGGGGGTGGGGCCAACGGGTTCAGAGTATGGGAGGGGCACAGAGCTGAGGAAGAGGATTGGGGTGCAGGGCTGTGAGGGCTCAGGCTGGGGGTGGGGGCAGCGATGAGGAGATCAGGGCTGGGGTGGGGAGTGAGGGGTCTGGCTGAGGTTGTGGGCTCTGAGGTGGAAATGGGGATGACGGGTTTGGGGTGCAGGCTGCTCTGGGGCTAGGGCAGGGAGAGAGGACCCCCCTCAGCTCTCTCTCCCTGCAAAAGCATCTGGGCTCGGGGGAGGGGGGAGAGGAGAGGTGCTTCTCCCAGTCGTGGCAGTTCCAGTGCTGGGCCTTAGGTGCCCCCCCCAAATGTGGCAGGTCTAGGTTTGATTCAGGCCAGGGTAGGGGCACCCCTCCCCTGGCCAAGGCAGGTCTGGGGCTGAACTGGGGCAGGGAGAGGGGCACCCCTCCCCAGACATGGCAGATCCCAAGCGGGAGGTCTCCCTGAGGTGCTTAATAGGCTGCTGCAAGGCCACACGGAATTCAGCGATTGTGGTGGTGCCAAGGATCCCAATGATGTGGTTTTTGTAGGAGCTAAACAATGTGAAACTGCTCTGTGGCTCACCTTTGTCAGTACCAGCAGTCCCACTGTGGTTATATCAGTCAGTGGTGCCGAAAATGGCAGTGCCAACGAAGTCGGTGGTGCTGAGTTCATTGTCAGTGCTGTAGGTGGTGGCAGAATCCCATGCTGACATAGTTGGTGCCACGGAGGAGGCATGGCTATGTCTATGCCTTGCCTCCATTTCTTTTGCTTTGGGCTTGGCTGTACGGCCCATGCCAGGCGAGTCGAAAGTGTTGACTTGAGAGGCGACTGGCACCGAAGACGATAATCTCACAAAGGATTGTTTCTTTTTATGTGGTTCCCTCTGCAGAGAGGTTGAAAGTCGCTTCCTCTTTTCTTTAAAAGATCAAGTTGTGTTCTTCATCAGTTCTGACCTGGTCAGAAAGCCTTTAGAAAGGAGCTTTTGGTGGACCATTTCTGGGCTTGGTAGTAATGATTTCTCCATTAAGATCAACTTGAGGCGAAGGTCCCACTTGCACCAGGCTCTCATCTTCAGGCTGTTGCAGCAAATGCACTTTTGGGGTATGTGAGATTCACCAAGACATCTCACACACAGTGCGTGTCTGTCTGATCTCAGCATTGCTTTGTGGCAAGAGCCACATCTTTTAAAGCCTGGGGAAACCAGGCATGCTTCAGAGAGTGCTCCAGAAAGGAGCAAGGAAACAGGAAAATATTTTTTTGAACAAACTAACTAACTTATCTAAGGAATCTAACTAGTTTTTCTCTTTTTTCTATCTACAGGGGAAGAAGTTGACACGCTGCCCCTAGTTCAGTCTTCAGCTGAGGACGATTGAGAAGGAACCAAAGGAGTCGGGCCGTGCACATGCTAGACAAGATCCCAATGGCACCGCGAGACAGCTTCTGCGCATGTGCATCCTGATCGAACACTGCTACCAAAAATCTCCAATCAACAGCACAGTGATGCACCTACACCTTAAGTGGAGCACCCACAGGGACAGCACTCTAAGAAGAACTAGTGGAAGCTTGCATAAAAACCACTGACTTCAATCCAATGAGAGTACTGTATACAGAATAATGGCCACAAGCAAGGCTGATTTTCATGAAAGATATTGCACAATTTATTTTCTTATAAATCTTGTACGTACTCATTAGCTAGACCCAGTATTAATTAACAAGGGTTTCTTACTGAGCAATGGGGCATCTAACTAGTATGGATAAAACAGACATGCATTTCAAAAGAAAAAAATCCAAAGAACCAGGGGAAAGAGATTGCAAATGTAAAAAGAATACCAATCCACATGATTTTAAAGGTTCACATGTTAAGGCCCCAGGGAGTTTAAATGTAATATTAGTAAAGAATCCTGTGGCACCTTATAGACTAACAGACATTTTGGAGCATGAGCTTTCATGGGTGAATACTCACTTCGTCAGATGCATTCTGACGAAGTGGGTATTCACCCATGAAAGCTCATGCTCCAAAACGTCTGTTAGTCTATAAGGTGCCATAGGATTCTTTGCTGTTTTTACAGATCCAGACTAACACAGCTCTGATACTTGTAATATTAGTGTTTGCATGGGCAAAACAATCAAATCAGCTTCTCTGTAGAAAATGTTAACTAATGGATATGAGGTTTGCATGGCCATCTCCTAAGGCTCCAATCCATTTTATAGCACATGCTTAAAATGCTCGCTGAATTGAGACTTAAATCTTTAAAACAAACCCCTCTGCTCATTTTAACCACAAGACTGCAACACCTGTAATAGTGTCTTCCTCTGCTGGAAGGACGGTTACTTCAATGTAGGGTCTTGAGGTTTGGAGAATAAAAAATTGGAAAACCCTCAAGACTCCCTAAACAATGAAGAACCCTAGATGTAGGATAAGGAAGTCTTTTCTAAAAGACTAATAAATTCCCTGCAACATAACTGTGTTATTGACTTTACAAATTTTAATTTCAAAATTTGATTACATTTGTTCTGGAAGAAAAACATTCTTATGAGTCCACATGTGAAATGGCTATGCAAATCACAATTTACAATAATATTATATTAAAATGGATAAAGAAATTTAATCTTAGGCCTTTTTCTAGATGAGCTACATTACTGTTCCATTTACCTGCTCCTGAAATGTGTATTGCTGCAATACTCTGCACCTCACTAACAATTTATCAATAATACATGTAAATAACAAAATGACACTTCAATTTATTTAACATATTTAATATATTAAATACTATTTGCAAACATAATTAAGAAATATTCTTTACTTACATCATCCAAAGCCTTGGACTGTATGTAGTTAAAATATGGGAATTCCTTGAAAATATTTCTAAACTGAGCAGCTTAAGATCATATTCAAACCATTCAGTTAAGAATATAAAACATATCTTTCTTTTCTTTTAACTGAAAGTAGCTGCTTTATTAAAACCTAAATAAAGAATGTCCACTGATGTAAATATGTCAGGGGGTTCCTAAAATGTAACTCAAATGATTTGATGGTTTCAATTCAATTCCTTGTGGACAGGAGTCCACTTTACAAAACCCCCATGCATCAATAACTTTTAGGAATGTATTGCCAGTCTCAGCAGAGACTAAGAACTAAAAACAAAATGAAATAATCCTTAGAGGTAGTCCCTCTGAAGAGAGATGTAAACTCTTTTTTACTCCACAAAACATGTATAGCAGGGCGAAGCAGATCATTCACTGCTTGTGCATGCCTGCTCTGTGAAGAGAGAGAGCAAGTGCACACTTCAGATTCAAAAGCATTAAACTGATAAACATTTTTAAAAAACAAGGTTTCAAAACCTCTACTTCACATTTTTTTAAAATACATAGACATAAATGAATGTCATGCTGTTTTCTTCATTCTGTATATGTAGCTTTATGCTTCGCTTTTCTCCACAAAACACATATGTGTACACACACACGCACAAGAGGAGAGGTTGCCCAGAAAAGCCAAGGGGGGAAAAAGTGCAAGGACACATAGGTACTGTCCAATTAAAAAATATACAGATGTAGAGGGGTTCAAATATAGTTTCTTAAAATAACAATTTTAAATACTTTTGCTCAACTCTGATTAGTATATACAGCACTGGTATTGTTGTTGTGTATTTTCAAACAACAAAAAACAACAGGTTTAGTTTTTTCAATATTGCTTTTATTCTGAGAACTAGTTGAAGGAAAATACCAAAGAAAAGGAAACATCGACCAATAAGTAAGAGTAATCAGAGTAAAGAAGAGTTGTAATGCTGATGGAGTGTTTAGGAAAATAAGGGCCAAGATTTAAAAAAAGGTACCTAAAGTTATGTAACAACCTGCTTGTAAAAGAGCTCAACTTCCAGCAGCTTTCACTTACATCATTAGATTCACTGACAGCTCAGTGCTTTTGAAGTCTGGACACTAAATAAGCCTAAACATGGATTTGAGAAGCCTAATTTTAGGCACCCATTTTTGAAAATGTTTAGTCTGGGAGTGTGTCAGAGTATTAGAAAACAACTATTAAAGAACCGAAGATGGCAAAAGTGAAACATATCCGTATGCTAATTCACTTCAGCTTTATTTGAAGTTTTATATTTTAATTAGGTAAGTACCTGTACTTTATACTGACATTTTTAATGTATCATTTTTATAAACAAATATGAGTACATGATCTAAGAATAAATTGCTTAGGCAGTGAATGATTAATTATCATTCCATTGTCCTATTTTCATTATGTTTTAGAGGTACCAAGCATAAAGAATATTTTACCCTTTGACTTCCAGATTCTGTTGGGAATCAAAAGTAATACTGTAAAATACATGTTTTTTGTTTTAGATGTAAACCAGCTACAGTCAGTAAAAGGATACGGATTTCTGTAACAGCCCTCAAAAACCCCAAATCTTTTTTTATAGTTCCTAAAGAAACAAAAACAGATTTATAAAAACTGATATGGTTTTCTACCAATAACCTTTAAACATTATTTTCCTTATATCTGCACCTTTTGAAGAGTTACAGGCTTGTAATTGCGCATAGGGTGATATGGGAGGATTTGACAACTGAGAGGGAGGGTCATGGGCTTGTCACTAGGAGGGATTTGTACAGGGTTCCACAGCTTGTGAGTATCAGGAAGGTCACATACTTGTCATGGAGGGTTTAGCAGTAGGGAAATGGGTTAGTCACTTGTTACTGTAAGGGGTACTTGAATATGCATTCCCCTTAACATCGTTTACTAATTACAGCTCATTTTATGTCTCTGCTTTGTGAATTTGTCATTCCTATCACATTATAGTGAACTCTGTTATTTCTTTTGTGCATTTTTATGTGATTTCCTTTTAATTTACAGGCCTTTAAAAATGTCCCTGATGCAATCACAATAGGACATTAATTTATTTTCCTCGGTTTCCTTTACATAAGGATTTAACTTTTTACTATGTCTTGAGCATTATGCCCTTCCGAAACTTTCAACTATCCTACATCTCACAACCCCTGGAGGTGTCAGGACCCCCACTCCGTTTGAGAACCCCTGCTTTAGAGCCTACAAGTCCACTCAGTCCTGCTTCTTGTTCAGCCAATCGTTAAACAACTCTGTTTACATTTACGGGAGATAATGCTGTCCACTTCTTATTTACAATGTCACTAGAAAGCGAGAACAGGCGTTTGCATGGATCTTTTGTAGCTGGTATTGCAAGGTATTTACATGCTAGATATGCTAAACATTTGTATGCTCCTTCATGCTTCGCCCACCATTCCAGAGGACATGCTTCCATGCTGATGACACTCGTTAAAATAAATGTGTTAATTAAATTTGTGACTGAACTTTTTGGGAGAGAACTCTATGTCTCTGGCTGTGTTTTACCCGCATTTTGCCATATATTTCATGTTATAGTAGTCTCAGATGATGACTCAGCATATTGCTCATTTTAAGAACACTTTTGCTGCAGATTTGACAAAACACAACGAAAGCACCTATGTGAGATTTCTAAAGATAGCTTCTGCACTCCACGCAAGGTTTAAGAATCTGAAGTGCCTTCCAAAATCTGAGATGGATGAGGTGTGGCGCATGTTTTCAGAAGTCTTAAAAGAGCAACACCCCGATGCAGAAACTACAGAACCCAGGCCACCAGAAAAGAAAATCCAACCTTCTGCTGGAAGCATCTGACTCAGATGATGAAAATGAACATGCATCAGTACACATTGCTTAGGACTGTTATCAAGCAGAACTTGTCACCAGCATGGACGCATGTCCTCTAGAATGGTGGTTGAAGAATGAAGGGACATATGAATCTTTAGCACATCTGGCACATAAATATCTTGAAACGCTGGTTACAACAGTGCCATGCAAATGCCTGTTCTCACTTTCAGGCGGACTTGTAAGTTCTAAAGTTTTACATTGTTTTATTTTTGAATGCAGTTTTTTTTTGTACATAATTCTACATTTGTAAGTTCAACTTCCATGATAAAGAGACGGCACTACAGTATTTGTATTAGGTGAACTGAAAAATACTATTTCTTTTGGTTTTACAGTAAATATTTGTAATAAAAATAAATATAAAATGAGCACTGTACACTTCGTATTCTGTGATTCTGTGTTGTAAGTGAAATCAATATATTTGAAAAATGTAGAAAACCTCAACAAATATTTAAATAAATGGTATTCCATTATTAACTGCGCGATTAATCGCAATGAATTTTTTAATCACTTGACAGCCCTACTATCAATATATTTTTTAATTATGATTTGTATTTCAGTAACAACCAGTGTGCAGGCACTGTCCACACACAGAGAAAGACAGTTCTTTCCCCAAAACACTCAATCTAAAACTGAAAGCTACTAGTTTATTGATTTTAAAGTCAATAAAAAAATCATAAAATCTACAAGGCTAACATTTTATTATTTTATCAAAATGCTTTGTCACATTACTTTCTCCTGCTCCCTTTTCACTGTTATTTTTCTTTGTAAAGCCTGATCCATTGAGGTACTGAGTCATGTCCACAAGTTATTCAGCAACCAACATTCAATTCCTGTTGATTTCAAATGAAGATGAAAGCACCTCAAAGAACCAGGCTTTTAGAACGTAAACTCTTTGGGACAAAGACATCAGGTGATTTTCAAAAGTGCTTAAGTGACTTATGAGCAAAAGTTTCACAGACTACACTAAGGAGCTTTTTAAAGTCCCACCCCCTTGTCTTCATATATTTGCCTATGAAGCACCTAGTATGCTATTGTCACTGTACAAATAAGAGTCCCTCATTATTATAAGCCCTTGTGTCTTTTGTGGTTTAGGAATACCTAGTTAATTCCTTCTTCCTGATTTGGTGGTCTACACCTAACCTTCACCATCTGCTCATTACTTCATCTTACCCAAATATTTTTAACATTTATTGTACATATCCTGAATTCTTCTTCATCTGAGAGCATGAATATACATTATTAATACAGATATCACATCAAGAGTGTAGTAAATTTTTTCTGAAATATTACGAAGAATAATTATAATTACCTTCCATGCCAAAAGTCTTTGAAGCATCAGGAAATGACTGTACTTTAGCTTCTTTTCCATCTTCAGAAGTAGAAAAAACATCATTTACACTAAAATCTGAATATTGAGGTATCTACATACTATGCTTATTTTTCCATAACTCTTTTTTCATCTTTTATATGTAATTGTATTACAATAAATGTCAACTTCCTTCATCAGAGCGAAACTGTCTTTGTAATTTATATAATCAGTTGTTTTAAATAAGCTTCAAAAGTCTCAGTTGAAGATTTCATATATTTTATTACCGTTTTCCTAATATTTTAATACACTTTTTTGATAATACAATGTATTGTTTTGTTTGTACAGATACAAATACTAGGAAACAAAATCTTTTCTTCTCATGAGCATATCTAAGTTTGCTTGATTCAACTGAAATTTGTCTACCTAGAAAGTAGTCCTCTTTTCTAGACAGATTTTTAAGAACTCAATCACAATGAACAGGCTACCAATCCCATCTACCCACCCATGCAAAATAAATACTGGATCCTAATGCCAGATTGCCACTTACTGCACAGAAGAAAGTAAAATTTAAAAGACCTGAGGACTGAACAAGAACGAAGAATTGTTTATATGTATGACCTCTCCTCTTAGGCAGCAATGAAGCTGCATAAAGGGCTGTTTTTCCTCATCGTCCAATTGGCTTTCAATTTCATACAGCAACAAACAAGTTAGTGCTACATTCATCTAGGAGTGTTTGTATTAGCCAGTAATTTCCTTAAAATAACAAAATCAACTCCGTGCTTAACTTTCTTGTAGAAGGGTTGAGCTCAGGGCTTTTTAATTAAGGTACTGAAATATTGCCAGGAGGAAATATCTGTTTTTAATTACATGCAAAAGAATAATAGTGATAGTGCCTGGAGCTCTATTAAGTACTTTCATTTCAAGGATCAAAAACTCAGTCTTTGACAAATGTAACTAAAATAATAATATGATTCTGATAGTTGATGAATTATGATAATTGGCTAGAAACACATACTTTTTTTGAATGTTGAGCTGATACTTTCATCATCACCATCTTCTTGAAAGTTAATTAATATTTTATTTTCTGAAATATTTCTACCAGGCTGTTGACAAGCCCTGATTTCATTTTTTAATCTTTATTGTGGTCAGAACAGGGAAAAGAGGAAACCATTTCCAGACTTTCATGTTGCAAATGACTTATCTCCCTCTCCTAAACTTAACCTTAGTACTTGCTTTTTAGAAGTCATGTCAAAATGTACAGATACTGATGATTTACCATTTGGTTCTTCAGCAGCCCTCTTAAAATGTGGTACATACTTCTGCCTCTCTGTCTCATCTATAAAAGCCAACACATTATTCCCTACATAATATTCAGCCAGTGCATTAAATCTCTGCATAAAAGAGGACCACGTTCACATATATTGTCTGTATGGACAGTGCTATTTTCTTTCAATCCAGATGTATTGCATCATCATATTGTCAATCAAAAACTTAAAAATACTGGGCTACTTGCTACACAAAACAGAGGGGAACAAAATGGAGCAGAAAACTCAAAACTACATGGTGGGTGGAAGACAGACTTCCCCTGGTCACAAAGATCTTTCAAGCCCCATATAGAAGAATCTTCCAGATCTAGAGGAATCAGACATCACTGCAAAAAACTGAACACACATATGAAAGATGCCAGGCTATTGCAGGAGATATACAAACTGTAATTTAGTAATATGATTGGCATGAGTCACAGGTGGGAACAAGTGTGAATGCACAGGGCTTCTACATAGACAGCCTTGACTTTTACTAGCTATCCCAAGTATGTACAGATTCTGATCACCCTAATGATTCAGAAGTACAGATCCACTTCTGTCAGCTCTTTCCCTCTTGCAAAACAATTAGGAGGAAACACCAGGATTGGGATCTCGTGGTGTTTCATATCCCCCATTAGGTTTTTCCTGCAAAGGGACCAATTCAGCCTATGATCTTTGCCAGTATTGCTTTTAAAGAATAGAAGGGAGTTACCTCACACGTGAACCAGTGTTGACAGGGCCAAGGGGGATGGATAGCTCAGTGGTTTGAGCATTTGCCTGCTAAACCCAGGGTTGTGAGTTCAATACTTGAGGGGACCATTTAAGGATCTGGGGCAAGAATGTGTCTGAGGATTGGTCCTGCTTTGAGCAGGGGGTTGGACTAGATGACCTTCTGAGGTCCCTTCCAACCCTGATATTCTATGATAACACAATCAGGGTGGATGAAGTTCATTCTCAACAATTGATGAGGTGGTGTCAACTCCAGGAGAGGAAAAAGCTGCTTCTGTACTGAGCCAGTCAAGCCCAAATTAGTGGAGTTAAATTTGCAAATGAATTTTAGTTCTGCAGTTTCTCTTTGAACTCTGTTTCTGAAGTTTTTTTGTTCAACTCTGGCTACTTTTAAATCTGCAATGAAATGTCCAGGAAGATTGAAGTATTCTCCTACTGGCTTTTGTATGTTATCATTCCTGATGTCCAATTTGTGTCCATTTATTATGTAGAGACTGTCAGGTTTGGCCAATGTATATGGCAGAGGGGCACTGCTGGCACATGATGGCATATATCACATTGGTAGATGTGCAGGTGAATGAGTCCCTGATGGTGTGGCTGATGTGGTTGGGTCCTCTGACGGTGTCACTAGAGTAGATTTGGGGACAGAGTAAACAAGGAGGTTTGTTACAGGAATTGGTTCTTGGGTTAGCGTTTCTGTGGTGTGGTGTGTAGTTGCTGGTGAGTATTTGCTTCAAGTTGGGAGGCTGTCTGTAAGTGAAGACTGGCATGCTTCCCAAGGTTTGGGAGAGTGAGGGATCATTTTCCAGGATAGGTTCACAATTTTTTACCCATGAAAGCTTATGCTCAAATAAATCTGTTAGGGCTTGGCTACACTTGTGAGTTACAGCACAATAAAGGAGCCCCGGGTGCACTACCTCACTACCCAAACACACTGGCAAGGCACGCAGAATGCTCCGACTCTGCAGCTACAGCGCTGCTGGTACTCCACCTCAGCACGCAGAATAACGCTTGCTGCGCCCCCGCTGGAGCACTGCCAGTGTGAACAGGGTGTTGCATTACTGTGCTCTGATCGGCCTCCGGAAACGTCCCATAATCCCCTTAAGTCAATGTTTTCCAAACCTGGGACGTTGCTTGTGTAGGGAAAGCCCCTGGCGGGCTGGGCCAGTTTGTTTACCTGCCCTGTCCACAGATCTGGCCGACTGCAGCTCCCACTGGCCACAGTTCGCTGCTCCAGGCCAATGGGAGCTGCTGGAAGCGGCAGCCAGTATGTCCCTCGGCCCGCGCCGCTTCCTGCAACTCAGAAAGGACATACCTGGTTTTCACTCCCTTTGCACCACCAGAGCAACACAAAGAGTACACTCATCCCTCAGAATCTGAGCTATTATTTTTCTAAATTACACGTCTATAATACTTCACATGAGCACCAGTGTATTTCATATTAAAAATGAAGGTCAAACATTTTACCTAGACAGTTATTTTTTTCCAGTTCCTTCTGTAACTCCTGAGTGGCTGGAATTCCAGTAACAGATGGAGCAGGTGCAAGATACCAATTTTTTGGTTCTTCGTGTTCTAAATATCTGCTTATAACACAGGTACATGAGATAAAAGTATTCCTTAACCATTTCCCACCAAATTTATGTTAACGTTATTAATTATAAAGTACTATATTGATTGTTCCTTCCCCTATAATTAATCATTTTGTAAAGAAGCCATAGTAAATTTAAGGCATAAAACATCTGCTAGTTCATGTCTTAGAAGTACATACTGAATACAGAATAAACACAAGCACAAAGTAACATTGTTCTGTGTACTTTAACCAATATTACAGAATATCATGTGTTCCCAGTTTGGGACTAACAACCCTCATTAGCATCACACATCCCCCCTTTATTTACAGCTAGAGGAGGAAGGGGAAATTTCAAAACTTTTTTCTGTTACAACATGAGGTCAAGATATTGAAAAGGCTGAGAACTAGTAAAGTACATAATTCAACAAACTTACTTTTGATTGGCATCTGATCTTTCAAAAAACAAATTGTCCAATGAAAAGACAGTGGCTGTAGGTTTCAGCATTGCTCAAGATCAGACATGAATTCTCATTACACTGTAAAACACAGCACAAGATTGTGTTGTATATATACATATGCAAAGAACAAAGAAAGTTTTCTAACCAAATAAAATGTGTGCGCTTATAAACGTGCATACATATATATATGCGCACACACTTTTTTTTTTTCCACCTTTAGGTTATTATCCTTGCTTCAAAAAATAGGTTCTTTTGCATGAACAGAAAACCAATTTCTTCACAAAATTTCAAGATCATTATCAGTAAAGCTATATGCACAATCCTATAAACACTCATGCATGTTCGTAAAGTTAAGCATGTACTAAACGTTTTCAGAATCAAGGCCTAACTCTGCCTCTTTATCTAGCGATAAAAATAAACTGAATTTTCACCAGAAACCCATTGTAGTTTCTTACAGACTTAAGCATTTGATTTTCTAAAACAACTGTTCTTAGCTCATCTTTTCCAACGAAATAGAAAAATGATGTACAGGTACAATTTTAAACACTTTTTACATAACCACAATATCACCTTTGAAAAAAAGAAAAGATGAAGCTGAGGAGGGGAAAGCTTGTGTTAAAATGTTTTATTTCAGAAAATAATTTTTATATATATTCAACGGATTATAGTTTTATTTTATATTTTTTCTCGCAGTATCTTCTTTCTTTCTGACTACAAAGGGCCCTCTCCTTTTGTTGGACCTGATTCTGCCACCTCTTAAAAAAAAACCCAAATAGACTATTCACAGTTATTTAAATAACGTAATTATTTTAATTTACAAGGTCAGAAATCTTTCTACATAGCCCCATATTACTTAGTAGCAAATTGGACTGTGGGCTCAATCCCCAGGTCCTTAAAAGGTTTTGCCTGCAGGATCAGGTTTATAGGATGAACTGTATGTTATCTAACATATATACTAGCTTTGAAACTTTAAATACTAAATAAGAATGTTTTTCCTTCAGTTCTTTGCCCAGGTGAAGTTTCCTTCAGTTTTCTTTGCCCTATATTATAATGAATCTAAGTTTAAAAGAATTTACTAGACCCAAACTTAATATGTACTTCAAAGAATGCCAATTAGCTTAGACACAAAACTTAAGTTCTGTTACTAAAACAATAAAGTTTTATATCCACAATTGCTTTCACAGGTCAGAATTACAGACCCAGGATTTTACCCTGTTTTGATAGTTTAACTTAACTACTGTGAGGAGGCCCACTGAAATATTTGGGACCTAAGTTAAGAACAACACCAGAGAGTCTTGTGTGTTCCTTTAGGCACCCCTGCCACATTAAAGGGGACAGCCAAAAGAATCCCTCTGTCAAACACTACTCCGAGAGGGGGGAAATTATGGGACTTAATAACATACTAAACATCCAAAGAGCAACCCAGGACAGATGGTAAAGCCTTTCTATATCCTAGGTAACATTTCCCTTATCAGCAAAGACAGGGATTTAGGAGTAATCATTTACTAAATTTCCCTTATCAGCAAAGACAGGGATTTAGGAGTAATCATTCCCCTTGCCATCCCAGCTCTGTACAGGCAAGACCAGATACTCATTTTGGCTCTGCCCATGGTGCAGCATGGCACAGCTTAGCACCCACCTCCTCTATTATTGAGCTAACGGGCATTTCCAACATGGCTTCCCCTGAGCACTGTACAGCCTTACAGGTAAACCAGGGGTTCTCAAACTGGGGCTGGGGTGGGGCAAAAGTATTCAGGTTTCTGTGCGTAGAAAGTTGGCAACTCTAATCACCAGTACAAAAGTTTGACAACCACTGGTGTAAACCCTCCAAAGCAGCATGAGGAGGAGGGCACTCACTCCACTCTCCCCTGGCAGTCAACCCTCACACACCACAGCGTGCAGGGCTCCACCGCCCCCTGCACAAGCGGTGCCTACCACTGACTGCGAGAGCCTCGTCTGCCTGCAAGAGCTGGGGGCCCTGGTATTTTAACGGAGCGGTCACCAGAGTCCTTGGGCTACAGAGCTGCAGACGCTGTCACCCCTCCGGAGGCCCAGGAGAGCCCACGGCTGAGGAGCCTTTGCATGAAGCTGCTCTCTCTCCTGCAGGACTCCGGGGACGTCACTCCGGCCACTCCCCGACCCCGAGTCAGGAGGGGAGGCGAATCATACCTCGTCTAGCCACTTCTCCCGCCACCGCACAAAATGGCGTCAACTGGGACAAGAACAGAGCGCGCGAACGCCGGAAGAAGGCTCACGGAGAGCGCTGATCGATCGATCGCACTCCCCTCTCGGGCTCACAAACCAGACAAGCTGACCGAATGATCGATTGATGAGCTCGCCCCCTGCAATGATCTGTCGGCTTCAGAGCTTGAGGCGCTGCCGGCTGGCTGCGCTGGGGCGGTTCTGCTCTGGCTGGTGCCTGAATTTCCCCTCAGCAGATCCCGGTCAGGGATCACGCCTTGTGCCACCTTTACAACCACTGGCTTTCGAGAGGGAGAAGGGGGTGATTAGGAGGATGCCCCTAAAATTGCGGCACCCCCCAGAGGAACGGAGGGTGGGTCTTCTTTCCCTCTGCTCCTGCCAGCAGAGGGCGTGGGCTTGGCGGCGAGTTGCTTCCTTCCAGCCGCCTCTGGGTCTGTAGGGGGAACTTGTTTCTCCCTGTCAGGCAGATAGAGGTGTAGGGTGGAAGTTGCAGAACGTGCATGGGATGTGAAGATCCTCCTGGAACCGGGCCCCATGCCGCCAGAGGAGATTTGGGCACCAGTTGCATCCTCTCTGCTCCTTCTGCTGGAAGGGGTAGATGCCTGGAGTTGTTTCCTTCTCTCATGACTCACTTCATGAAGGGGGCAGAGCTAAATGGTGGCTTCTTGTTTCCTCCTTTCAGAGGTTGAGGATAAGTAGATTGGCAGGTTTGGGAACTGCAGAACTTGTGTAGGTTTCAGGGGGATCTAGAGCATCAGCAGGTAGGAGGCAGAGGGGTTTTTTTTATACCTTTGTATGTTAGAGGAGATCATCTGATGGAGCCCATGGCAAAGCTCTCATGGCCCAGGTGGCAAAGCTGTCTCAACAGCAGGCCTCCCCTTATTGCATCCCTTTCTACCAGGAATGAGAATGGCCATCAATCAGAACATCTTAAGGGCAAAATGTAAAAAAAAAAAAAATCTCTTTGTAAATCCTTCACACAAGTTCAATGCCTGAGAAATTACCCAGAAGTATGTCACTGAAGAATAAAAACAGAAATATACACACACAAATTGTGCTAACTGAAATAAGAGGGAGACGTAAAGTCAGGACCAAATTCTGCTTACTGTTACACATCTGTGAATTTGGAGTAACTCCATTGGTGTCAGTAGATTTAGGGATTTTCCACACAGGGAGTTATTCAGAAACAGCTTATTCTTGAATAACTCCATTTGTAGACAAGCCCTTTTTACAGTGCGGTTCATGAAAGCAGAATTTAGCCCAGCCATTTTCATACTGAATGTTTGCATTAGCAAAAGAATTCCTAGACACTACAGTAATAGCTGCACTAGAAAAAGACTGATAGATAATCAGCGGTTTTCAAACTGTGGGTTGGGACCCCAACAAAGGTCACGACCTCCTTTGAATGGGGGCTGGCTTAGATTTGCTGAAGCCTGAGCCCCACTGCCCAGGGCTGCAGCCCTGTGCGGCAAGGCTCAGATTGCAGGCCCACTGCATGGGGCTGAAGCCCTTGAGCTTCAACTTTGCCCCCCCTTGCCCAGAGCGGTCAGGCTTGGGCTTTGGCCCCTCCACCAGGGACAGTGGGGCTTGGGCATGCTCAGGCTTCGGTCCCTCCTCTTGGGGTCGTGAAATAATTTTTGTTGTCAGAAGAGGGTCGCAATGCAATGAAGTTTGAGAACCCCTGGATTAGATTAATTAGTTAATCTGTAGGATATCTCTGGGAGATGTGTGCAAAGATCTGCAACATTTTCATTTAATCCTGGAATGGATTGATTTATTTATTGCTGCTGCTGAGCTTGAACAGAACACCAACCTCTGAATCCTTTATTAAAAATGAAGTGATATCAGGTGAAATATTTTGAATTGCAAAAGTGGGGGGGTTCCATATAAAACATTGTAGATTGCAGTTGTTGTCTCATTATTAAAGCCTTACTTTTGAAACTTAAAATTAATTAATTGCTATACTGTCTCAGGCAGACTAAATTTTAAACTGGTTCAAAGCTTTATGACATCCAAGAAATAATATATTATAGAGGGAACTACTGTAAATATGTATTTTCTCATAAATAGATGAAAAAGAGAAGGTTTTATCAAATACTGATTTATGATTTTTCCGTAATTGCTTTTTATATATATATAAACCAACTTTTTGGTTCTCCTTGAAAATATTCTTTAATGTTTCACTTTCTATTCCAAAGACTTAGAATTGTGTTTATATAATTTAAGTGTATCCTCAGATACTGTACAGGATTAGGTCATTATAAAAACATACAGTAAAGGTTATACTCACTCTTCCACTTACATATGTATATGTTTCTAAATTATCACCATCACAGAAACTTCTGACCTGAACAGACTCAGAGCATCAAAAGTATGTTATGTGAAATTATGCCAAAACCCACACCATGTATTCACAATCTCTAGTCCACCTCCATCTAAGTACTGGGCAGGCAGCCAGAGGTAAGGTGTAAACTCAGTCATATTTCCGATTCCAGTATGATAGTTGTAATCCTTCCTTGCCAGTGCAGAATAAAATAAAAGATTTCATGGTAAACTACTTACAATCCAGTCACAATTTATAGTGAATCATTTGCCTGAAATCAAATTAGGAAACTATAACCACTGTGCACTAATCTGTCTAAATATAAAGAGGAAAAAAGTTCCAGAGTGTCCATTTTATGTATGTAATGCATTTTGATTCCAGAAAGCATTTTTCCTTTTTACTATTAGAAAGCGCCTTCTCCAGTTCTTGTGGCCTCAGGCAAGTTTCCATCTTAGTTTGCAACATCTGCTTTTAGCTGACCAGACTTTAAAGTTTAAAGCAACAATACAAACAGCTCATTTTTAAAGCTTTTTTTTTTAGATTTCTTTCCCTAGGTGGCATCTCCCCCAACACACACACATACAAATCACATAAAATATATAGCAAAGCAGCCTCTCAACAGCTCCGAGACAGTTTAATTTTTGATTTCCCCCAAGCCTAACATCTGATCTGCCATATGCTTTGAGTCTTTCCAGCTCATAGAGATCACATACTAAGTCACAAACCTGCATGTTTTGGAAATGTGACTAGAAACTCACAAACATCAAAATGTCATGGGTCAGTGATCCACATAACAATAGAATAATACATGTTCCTACCAAATGCAAATCTGTTAAAACTTTAGAAATTCTGTGAAAGTTATTAATTGAGCAAAGCTGCACAAGCAGTTTTTAGATCAGAAAAATCACAAGACTGAACTAGGCTGAGAGATACAGGTGTGATATTACTTGCTCCCTCAGTCTCCTTTGCTCAGTCTTCTGTATGATTTCAGTGAAATAAGAAAAACATTAACCTCTAAAATGAACTGCCACTGCCACTGGAAATTACTATATAGCATTAGATGGACTTAAACCTGTCAAATATTAAAAACAAAGTGATATATACTGCATGGTTGAGACTGTGGTTATTGATTCAATCATTTGCAGAAACAACAGATTCAAGGACTTCCAAGATGTTTACAGTGGTCTATAATTTTTTCAATCAAATTCTAAAAGAAATAAAAATAAGGCATACGTTCATCTGATAACAGACTTAGGGAAAGGGAAGTGTAGCAGAGTTCTTCCCATTTTCTCATTTTGCCTAGCATCATGTGCCCTGGGCCTGATGTTGCACCAATATTGTAAACACTTAAACACAAGAGTACCTTTACGCATGCATGTAGTCCAGCTGAAGTTACTCATATGCATGTTTGCAGGGTGGAGCCTTAAGAGGGCTAAATACAGCTCCTTCTGGAGCTCATTAATTCAGCTCTGTCAGCTAGAGCAAATCTCCCAGGAGTGATGCAAGGTACTGTCCTCCAGGAGCTGAGCAAGAACACTGTTTCTGCAGTGTTCATAATCCATGTTTAGCCAGGAAGTTCAGGTCCTGAACTCTGATTTCTATATAGCTGGACGAAAGTAAATATTTAAATTAATTTATGTTCTCTTTTTCATGATGGGAGAATTCCTATTTTCTATAATTCTTCATCTGTACCTATTTTGTTTCCTTTTTCAGTTTCTCATCTATCCTCTGACTCTTTTGGGACAGTTTCTTTCCTCTGAGTGCTTCAACCACAGAATAATCTCCAAGTAGCCTCTGCTCATTTGATGCAATGATTTCCATAAAACAAAAAACATTGCTATAATTATGTAATAATGTTTAATATTAACATCCTACCTGAAATTCACAAAGCAATAATATCTATGTTCAAGCTAAAACTCCATCCTTACCATATGTCATCATGCCTAAGTATTGTGACACACTCAGTATTTAGAGATATCTGTAATTCTGTACCTAGACTATATGGGGCATATCGATAATATATTTTTGGCCTTAAAATCCTTTGTACATATCAATCAGAAGCCCTTTTGACAAAATGAGGTATATGCAAAATGGGATTGCATGAAGTATATGTGATGGCAGTATTGTTCTTTAGGGGTATATTTTCAGCATAAGGTACAAGCCATGCCACACCATTCCATTAATTAGCAGTTTGTATAGTTACAGCTACAACCACCATAATGGAAAATTTACCCAGTAGTTATCTAAATGTATTTTGCTTTAATTTTTCCACATTTTTTTTAAGTGAAGGATATTTCATTGAGATCAGATCTCAGCGAAAGCCTTTGAAAGACCCCAGTAAAACCAAGAGTTGTTTAATATATTAAATATAATTTTGTCTGCTAGATTCTTATCTACATCATATAATGGTGTTCATGGCTAACATCTAGATTCTAGATGCTATGATAGCTCATGCACCTTAACAAAGCTTTTCTTGTAAATATTATTTTCTGTTTTGGATTAGCAACTATAATAGTGTTATTGAAGCATTGGGATTATTTTGAAATCTTCAACATTTTTTAAAAAGTTAATTTCTATTTCAAGTTTTATTTGTAAATGTATTACAAAGTATGCAGAATTAGCATAGATTTATGCAGAATTTTTCTCTATAATTTTTTTAATTGTGGAGAATTCCAACATTGATAATGAACATTAAGTACTTTTAAAGACACCAGTCCTACAATGAGGTCTGTGCAGATGCTGGTATAAGTTATTATACCATCTTGTTATAATGTGCATCTATTTATAATTTCCTTCCAAATTATTTCTCTGGGGGAAAATACCCTCTTATCGCAACCTGTCTCAACTCTACTTATCATCTCCCATTCACTGTCAAGTTAGACTCCCACCTCCGATTGGCTCATGATGTCAATCTCTATTGACCATTTATTATATTATCAAACATACACCTTTTTTACTTATGGGGGGAACTCTGCATCAAAAAAATAAAAATTCTGCACACAATATTGCAAAATTCTGCATATTTTGTTTATCAAAATAGCACAATATAATCATGTCAGTTTCAATTATTTTGGTAATTTATTTCAAAATACCTGTCAACAAGTAAGTCTGTAACAATACAGTATGCTGGTGTGCTGAGACCACTGCCTATCTTGCTGACCAATATTGTCTCATTGTTCCTTGTTAGGGCAGGAACCATCTTTTTGTTTTGTTTTTATAGTGCCTACCATAATGGGTTCCTAGTCCATGACAATGGCTCCTAGGTGATATAGTACTATAGATAATATGTAATAATAAAAAATAATAATAATAAATGTTGTATAGCAATTTTGTCACATATTCAGGTTCAACTAACTCCTTAATTCAGTTCTAGCTTTCAAAGATCATGTTGAGTCTATGGGAACTGTGAAATTGTCACATAAGGTCCTAGAGCCTAGTCTTACAAATGCTCACATATGAATATTATCCTTAATTATGTCTTTAGTCCACTTAACTTCAAGAGTGTGAATCAGGTTTGAAAGATCAGGCTCCTACTTCCATTCAGTGCAGCATAAAGGAAGTACCATTCTGAAAAGTGAAAAATCAATAGAACAGGATAGAAAATGGAATCTTCAGTGAAGGGAGTTTTTCTGGTACCGATGAAGCTGGAAACTGTATGGAAGAGATACGCTTATAGAAACCTTAAAATTTCTGATGGAATTCACTATGTTCAGATGACAAAATAAAATTTCTGAAGTTCTGAATTTACAGTCCTAAAATAAAATTAACTTTTACAATAGATTTTATCCTGTGTAATTAAATTTTAATTTAATTCACTTGCCACCTAAATTCATGATCAATATTGTTGAAAACTTCCTTTTACTACTTTGGGAGGTAATGTTGTCTAGTGGTTAGAGCAGCAGGCTTGGAGTCAGGAGACCTGGCTTCTGTTCATGCCATGGTGTGACCTCCAGCAAGCTGCTTAGCCTCTACGTGCATCAGTTCCTCCAGTTTTGGGGATTTTTTTGTTTGTTTGTTCGTTCTGTGGAGCCTCCATTTTCTTCAGGAGAAGATTAAAGCAAACCTTTTAATTCTTGTTCTCCTTCAGATGTCTATCAGTCCCCAATTTGTTCTGGAAATGAACACCAGTCTGATAAATTCTAGAGAAACATCTCCTATCCAATGACCCTCTTTCTCCTAAGGCCCCATCCCAAAGGGAGATGTAAACTGAACTATTTTAAAACAGTACCAAATGTGGTTTGCTTACCTAGTATTATAGGGTAGGTAGGGTAGAACATGGTTTCTAAACTTTGTATAAACATGGTAGAACCTGTCTACATGGGCCACACAAACCATGTTTAAAGTGAGTTAGCCTGGTCCATGTTTAAACTGAATTTTACAAGAGTCCAGCTAACATGACTACGGTCCTACTAAATTCACGGCCATGAAAAATGCATCATGGACTGTGAAATCTAGTCTCCTACCATGAAATCTGGTCTTTTGTGTGCTCTTACCCTATACTATGCAGATTTCACAAGGGAGACCAGCAAAATTTCTCAAATTGGGGGTTCTGACCCAAAAGGGAGTTGCAGAAGGATCACAAGGTTATTTTAGGGGGGGCCACCCTTACTTCTGTGCTGCCTTCAGAGCTGGATGGCTGGAGAGTGGTGGCTGCTGACTGACGGCCCAGCTCTGCAGGCAGCAGCGCAAAAATAAGAGTGGCAATGCCATGCCATGCCATCCTTACTTCTGTGCTGCTGCTGGTGGTGGCTCTGCCTTCAGAGCTGGGCTCCCAGCCAGAAACTGCTGCTCTCCAGCTGCCCAGTTCTGAAGGCAACACTGCCTCCAGCAACAGCACAGAAGGGGAGCAACCTCCCCTACAATAACTTTGCGACTACCCCACCACACACAATTCCTTTTTGGGTCAGGACCCCTATAATTACAACACCATGAAATTAAATATCTGAAACATTAAATTTACAATTTTTAAAATCCTATGGCCATGAAATTGACTAAATGGACTGTGAATTTGGTAGGGCCCTAAATGTGACTAAAGGCCTAACGTAGCTAGTCCTAAAACCCACCTTTATTCTAGAGACAATTCAGATGATTTTTAGACTCCTGTTCATGAAGATAGTCTACTTATTCTGTTGTTGTTACTAGTCTTATGCAGCATAACTGTGCTGTGACTTGTGAAATAAACAGAAACATCATGCCAATTAAATTTTTTTAGGCTGTATGATCAGAATATCCTACAAATCCTTATCTTTTTAAAAAGTAGACCAATGTATACAGACTTTGTTTGATCTCTGGTTCATGTCATCCTACTTTTGAAACATTCTGTAACTAGAGAATATTTCTTTATGATATGGTACAGGAAAAAGATTTCTCCTGGTGGTATTTCAGCAGAAATGAAGAAGTTCCTTCTCATTTTACTATAATAGAAAAAATATGAATATTTGGAGATTACATTTTAAGAACTATAGTTTCTATGAACACCAAGAACATTCTCTTAACCAACATATTTCTAAATACAATTTTTCTAATTAAATATTGACTCTTACTATTATAATAGTTTTAATTTTTAAAGTAGATTATAAGATCTTTAGGGTAGATACTATGTCTTCCTATGTACAGAACCTAGCACAATACAGGCCAGTCCTGAGTGGGACCTTTGGGAATGAACACAATGCAAATAGTAAAGAATAAGAATAGTGAAAGAAATATTACATATCCTTGTGGATGAGGGGAAGGCTGCAGAATATTATGATATACAACTCCCATGATTCTACACCAGATATCAGAAGAATCAACTAATTACTTGTATATATTTTACTTAGATTGCTGAATTACTACAATCTAACATGATGTGCACCCTTTAAAGGAGCTAGGAAACTGGGACTCAACACTTTCTGGTTACTGTGTGTATTTAAACTGTTTTTCATCCAGTTGGAGAGAGAGGACATTCTAACTGGGAAAGTGGACATGCTTCATCTGAATGGCCATCTGAACATGAGATCTGGTTTGCCCCTAGAATCACCTATGTCATAATTCCCATTCAAAAGAGGGGGATGAATCAAATCATTGTATCCTCCAGACATCCTCCACTGGCTGGGCTTCTGTGGTGCCACAACTGTAATCTAAAGCTATTCTGTAACGAAGTCCAGAGGGAGGGTGGCAGTGTAAACACTGTCTGCCCTTTCACAGAGATGAAGCCCTTTCGTGGGTCTCCAATAACACATGTGGGTGCAATTTGCCCCTCTTTTCCCCTGGGGATTGACCTAGCTCATGCTGTTATGGAAAACTCTGAATTTGTGAAGTGCTGAAGCCAGAGCCACTGTAACCTAGAGCTGTTCTGAATAAAGCAAAAGAAAATTGTGGTATTTGACTCCATAATACAGTGTTCCAAGCTAGCCAACTACTATAGTGTAGCCAGCAAGCTGACTTGTCAGAAATCCTTTTTCAGTTGCAACAAGCTGTTTACATTATAACACGGACAAGAATGAGATTGACTAATAAATGTTATACTTTGAGTACTTCGTCAGCTTTGATGAGTTGCCCTTATCAGCATGCACACAGTTAAGCAATTCTGTTGTACAAATCATGAAAGCATTTGTGCAAAATATTTCCTTCTGCCTTAGCCAAGCCTGTATCAGTGTAATTCTAATATGTGGTTGTATTTCAGGCCTGAAACACCTTCTGAAACAAGTGTAACTGAAAAGTGAAAATAGTAATTTGTTGCATCTTACATTTGCTGATGCAGCAATTTGTACAAATGTTTGTTCAGATGTTAGAAGGGACACCTGGGCACTGTGCATGTTCCTACCTGTAGACTTCTGCAAATGAATATAGAGAAATACACAAAGAGTAGTGGAATAAACAGTATTGGAACCCATACATTTAAGAAACTCTGTCACCAGATGGGCAAATTCCAAGCAAGCAGTGAACATGTTGTGGGAAAATTCCAGATTAAAAGACAAAGGCAATAACAGAAGCTTAGGGACTTCTCACTAAACAGAAACACTTGAGTTCAAATTCCAGCTGTGCTTTTAGCACAAAATGCTGACGATAGTTTACACACACACTCAACTTATCCTCAAAGTAGCACACCCTGTGTTTGTGACAGTAAAGAACCTGAAATATCAACATGTTGCAAAGAAAGAGAGAAATTTCTGTCATGCTAAATTTTTGATAAAAATGGAAGAAGCAGCAAGGAACACAGCTAAAGAATGTGGTACGTTGACACACTACCAAAAGAAACAGAGTTGGAAATGATACACTTTTATAACAAGCTGACTGTTGACAACCCTACAGAAAGTAGGTGACAGCATTTCAAAGTCAAGACATTCTACATACTTGTTGATGTGTTTACAACACAGATGAAAGAGCAGTTCCAAGATTTCACAGAGAAATGCCGGCTGACACCTTTGACATTGATAAAGTTATGAAAACATTTTCTACTATGAAACCATGAAGAAAAACTTTGTAATTTGCATACTCCATCCAATACAGCTCACTAATCAACTCTTCAACTGCTTCACTCACTGAGCAAAGACTGTTACATCAGTCTGTATTGCTCAGTTAATAAGGATACTAAATAGAAGACTTTACATAATATTTTCCAAATATATTATGAGAGATTATGTGGGCCAGTGGACTGAGTAACCTCTGGAATTCTAATCGGGCAGCTATGTAATCTTGGCCAAATCACAATTTCTCTGAATCAAATCCTGACACTACTGAAGACAATGGCAAAACTCCTATTGACTTCAGTGCTGCCAGGATTTCACTGTGCATCTCTGTTTCATCATATGTTAAATGGCATAGTATTACATTCAATGTGGGCACACATTTCAGGGATGTTATGAGACTTAATTAGGTAATGTTTGTACAGCACTTTGAAAATGTAAATGTTATACAAGTACTGATTATTATTATTAAATCCACTATTAAAATAGTACCTCAGATTTGAAAACTGCACATCCCAAATGTGAAATGAATATACCATTTATGTAAATATATATTTTTATGTAAATTAGGACACAATGAACAATATATAACTGATCCGTGCAACTTCTGAATACATGCCAAATTGAAAGACTTCTGGTCTGACATCAGAAAATGTATTCCATTGTTTTATAGGGATATTCATTCCAAATGCCTATTGTGATCATGTTAGCAAAATGTTGGCCTTTTTAGAATCCTTGTGACTACAGCCAATAAATGTACTCAGTCAATGTGCGTTCCAATCCAGCTCCTAAGGAAATCAATGGAATTTGTGCTATTAACACACCAATGGGAGCAGGAACTAGTTGTTTGGCAACAAAAATAAACACCCTTTCTAGAAATGTGGTTCAAAATAATAAAAATAAATAAGAAAAATTGAAACACCAATTGTCTTTGTTAGATTGAAAGTATTATTTGAATAAGTTTTATAGTACGAGTTGTAGGCTTATTGTCATCCATAGTTTAAACTACTACAGTTTAGTTGTTTTAGTCCCTTTATCAGATTTCTTCTTTGTTGCTGCTTAAGTAATAAAATAGTCTCTTTAAATTTAATGTAAAAGGGCCCAGTCCTCCATCCCTCACTCAGATAAGCAATCCCACTAAAGTCAGTGGGCAAAATTCAGACCTGCTGTGTGCAGGGATAACTAAATTGATTTGGTCTCTGGGTCCAATCATACTCCCTCTATGGTCAATAGAAGTCTTTCTCTTAATTTTGATGAGATTTGGATTAGATCCAGAATGAGAGCCAAAAAGGCCAAAGCAATGTTTTAAAGTGGAAAACATATTTTATTCATATTCAAACAACTCAAATTTGGACTTTATTTAACTATCAAAAATATTCACATTTGACATGGAACTAAGCATGAAAAATTACTGCCTTAAATGAATATTTCTGTGAATAGTATTAAAAATAGGTTAAAAAAGAAATGTCAGCTCAATCTTAATTATAGCATCACTGCAAGCACTCCTACATAATACAAAAAATAAATAAATTATTTATTACATTTATTTGCCCCTGAATTTGTTTATTAGAATTCTTTACTAGTTATTTCCATTCATTTAAATGGTTTTCCATATGTTGATGTAAATCACTTTCTAATCCTAGAATTTCAGTGTCTAGTCCAGTGTCTCCATCTCTGCTCCTCTTGAAGTGATGACAAAATCTGTGGATATATAAATCTCCTTAACATTTGTTTTCTTTATCTCTTGTCATCTCTCCCTCCAGCCTCTCCCAGCCTCTTGCTTTTCTATTGTTCTTTTCCTTTGTAGAATCACAGTTTAAGGCCAGAAGGGACCATTAGGTCATGTAGTCTGACTGCCTGTATATCACAGGCCATTACATTTCACTGCGATCCCTATACTGAGCCCAATAACTTGTCCTCTTCTCTCCACCCTCTCTTCTTTCATCTAAATAGTGACCTTTAGCCTATACGCTAAGTATGTGAAGAGGCTTTGGTAGCAGAGGGATTTAAAACAGCAACATCTCCTTGGACAACAGAAGTGGCAACAGCAGGAGAATCAGGGAAAACACAGTGTTTGGATACATCTCTTCTGAGAAATCATAATGCCAAATTGTTCCTCCTACCTTCTACATGCCTATGGAGAATCTTTATTCATTGGTGAATGAGGTACAACATAAAATGCACATTACAAGCTGGCCATCAATATGTAGATGGGGTTTTCTGCATTCATTTGTAATAAAAAAGTAAGGGAGTGAGCAAGAAAAACTCAGGAAATAAATGTCAAGCCATAAATATAGTGTTCATGCACTTTTTTAGCACTTATTTATGTTTCTCCCAATCTGTGCACCTCATCTGGAAGCTTTGCTCCTCAGTATAGGCCCTACAATAACATTTTAAAACAAAGACGTAAAATAGACATGACAACAATTGAAATGAAATTGTGTGACCTGTCATCACAACTGTGGCCATGATATGCAACAGTGATCATCATCAGTTCAGGGAGGTGGCAAATGCCCAAAAAAAAAGCAGAAATACCACAGGGAAGATTGGAACTATCAGTGTAGCTGCATAGGCCCTCAGAGAGTGCAATCCAGAAATGATCATGCCAGACAACTCTGCCCTTCCTGAAACTGTGACAGTACCCACATAGGCTAATACCCACGGAGGATCCTGATTCCAAGACTTCTATTGGGTCAAAGGTGTTACATATGTCAAAAGTAGAAAATAAACCATTCCCCAGACTGGCTCACTACCGTGGAGGTTGGGGAGGTGATTAGTACATTTGGTAACGTGTTCCAAAAAGGCTTATGGGGAAGCCACAATCGTCTTTGATACAGCATTATATTAGCAGTAATTTACAAAGCAGTTTTTTGTTAACTTACTTGGAGGTTGAAGGTCTAGCAAACATTGTAGCATCTGACTCTTCCTGTCTTACAAAGAGATCATGAGACATGCCCCGGCAACAAATATAGACACAAAAGCATAGCAGACTATATAGTGGAGACATAAAAATGGAAATAATATTTTTCTGCATATAGAGATTTAGAAAGTTGGTCAAAATAAATTTGCAATGTTTTTTTCTAGGAACAAGGAAATGGCAACACAGCTACAGAAACCAGATGGAAGCATGACATTAATTTACTGCACATATATAGCCACCTCCTTTTCCACTAAGATAAACAGCTATACAGGATGTCACTGAATTGCAAGGAACTTCAAAGACACTGGCTAATTTCTTGATGATAGGTTCCTCACTTCTCTGATAATGTAGAGTTGTTTCATAGTTGAAAAGGCATGATAGCTGTATTGCTGTTTTGCCAACAGGCCCAGAGACATCAGGATCCATGGTAGAAGAACTACCAAAGGACCAAGATTAAAAATAAAAGGAGCCTAACATTGGTAGAGAAACATAAACATGCCCCAGCGTGCAGATTTTTATTGTGGGCCTCTGCCCACAGCAGCACCGCTTGCAACAGTACCCTCTCCCTTAGCACTGGAACCCTAATCCTGGCATGGTGCCCAGAGGAGGCTGGTGTAGGGGTTGGGCCTGAGGCTGGATGGCTCCAGTGTCCCACGGAGCTGAGGTCTAGACAGCCCAACCTTTCATCATGATGAAGGTCAGGCAGGACAAATCTGAGCAGTGCTGTGAGCCAGTGCTCCAGGTTTCAAAATCACTTGCTGAAGTTTGCCTGTGTCATGATGGAGGGTCAGGTGAGCCAAACCTGAGGGTGCTGTAACCATGCGTGACAGGTTGGCATGCCCAGTGCAGGGCACCAGGCTGAACCCCACAGGACAAAGGAGCTGCTAGAGCCACTGTTGCAGGGTGAGTCACAGACACAGAAAAAAGTCATAAGAATGGCCATACTGGATCAGACAAGGTCCATCTTGCCCAGTATCCTGTCTTCCAACAGTGGTCAATGCCAGGTGCCCCAGAGGGAATGAACAAAACAGATTATCACCAAGCGATCCAACTCCTGTTTCCCATTCCCAGTTTCTGGCAAACAGAGGCTAGGGACACCATCCCTGCCCAGCCTGGCTAATAGCCATTGAAGTCACAGACAAATGGGGAAAACATACTATCTGTGACTTTTTTTCATGTGACAAATCTGTAGCCTTAATAATGACACATGCTTTCAAGCCACCCAGAGCCCTTTAAGTTGTATGGCCCCCTGTGCATCTGCACCAGCTTCACTGGTTATTCTTCCACAAGTGGAATCTAAAGTTAAGTTACAAAGTTCATATTTAGGCACCTCTCAGATTTTCAAAAGTGCTGAGAACCCAAGACAGTCCTCATATACCTCATTGTGAGCAGTAGAGTGTTTAGTATTTTTGAAAATCAGACAAGTGATTAACTATGGCCATAGTATTTTTGCACATCTTGGGCCAGCTGCCAATGGGAATAGAAATTTGAGTTTCACCTTTGATGACATCTTGCATTAATTTAATGATATTGTCATCTTTCCTCACTCTGAAAAAGATATTATAAATGATGGAGAGGGAAAATGAAAGACAGAACATGGCCCATCCTCCATCCCAAAGTAAAAAGACTTTTATTGTTTGGGGATTGGGGCAAAGCAGAAGCTGGTAACATACCAGAACCACCATCAACATACTACATTGAATTATTAGTACTTCTGAAACTGGAGAAAACTGAGTATTGCATAAAACTAAAACTGATTGTTAGAGAGAGGAAGTTTAGATTTACTTCCAATTATAGCTTGTCAGAAAACAGAATTTCCATCCCATGGGAAAGTCAGAAATTAGTTTTTTTAAATAAGAAAGTTGAAATTTCTAAATTACTTGCAGAAATTTTAAAAATTGTATTGGAAATATCAAAACATAAAATAATATAAAATATAAGATACATGCAAATGTTAAATATAACATTTAATATTATAACAATAAGTCAAAACTAAGTTAAACAAAACAAGAATGTTTAAATGAAACATTTTTATCTTATCGAAAGGAAACATTTTGACATCAAAACAAAATGAGGAAGTCAAAACAATTCATTTCAAGACTTTTTTGTCAAAGATGTCATTGAAATCAACGCTTTCCCATGAAATGTTTTGAATTTGAAAAATGGCATTTTCCGACAGAAAATCTCTTCCGTCAAAAATTTGTATTAGCTTGTATTTGCATACTATACTGTTAAAATTGTATCAGGACTCATTATCCATATTTTTGGAAGGCATCGGAAGAGCACTGTCCAAGTAAATTTATGAACCTTTAATGAAATTGGAGGGTATTTTTGTTCATATCAGATCTGTATCAGGTAGTCATCACATCACTAGTTAGAGTTATTTTAAACAACAAAAAACAACAAATAACATAACAAATGAGAACTAGGCTAGCAGCAAATAGGCACTACATAGGAAGAGAGAAAAAATAAAGTGATACATATATTACATTCAGCCAGATATTTAGTTTAATAATCGACCATCTTTTAACAAAAAGGATGAAACCATGTGTGTGTAACAGAGAGTCCAGGAGCTTTCTGTGATTCTACAGCCACTAAATCACTAGTACTTCTGAAACTGGAGAAAACTGGATATTGTATAAAATAGCTTCAGGGAGTGGCTTCTGAACACTAAAATATAGTCCACAGGCAATTTTCTAAAAGAAACTCCCTTTCTGTGGTGCTGGCCTCTTTTTTAATATTTTAAGCCAGATGCCTTAAGTGATATATGTATTCTTTCCTTTCAGTACAAAATTTCTCTCTTTGATGGACTGCTTTTGTCTCAGGGCCCCAACATTGCTGTCTGCTGGGGGCACCATAACCACTTCACTCTTCCTGCTGGGACTTCAGCACACCTCAGTCGGTCCTGTTGGAGTTGGGGGTAAGATACAGTTTTCTTTGTATATATTTCTTTGTTCTTTTGTACAGGGGTATGAAACAGTTTTCTTGTGAACTGTAATTCTTTGTTCTTTTGTTAGTAGCTCTTTCAAAGTGAAAGTATGGCACACAAATGGAAAACAGACATCATGTCTTTGTTGTGCTGTGCTGTATCTGTCTAATAATCAGTGAACAGAGGGCCTGATTCTGCTTTCAGTTACACTGGTATAAATCAGGAATAACTCCGCTGAAGTCAATGCAGTTCAACTAACTAAAATTCATGTAAATGAGAGATGACTCAAACCCAGTGTTTCTATAGCAGGTTTAAATGGGGACATTAACATTTCTGAACTGTTCATAAGTGAGGAGCATAGTTTCTCCTGGGTGATAGTGGAGAAGAACAGATTGTAACCATCCCAGCCATTATAATGAGTTTTAATGTTTTACAGAATATACTGTAGGTTAAGGAATGTTTATTATTATAGTAATCTATTTATAAAATGGTCTGTGGGTTATTTTTCATCTTGGTCCTATGTGCCAAATGCAAGGGAAAAACAGCTAGATGTTTAAATCATATATGCCTAACTTCCTCTGGACTTAAAGGTAAAAAGCTTTGCACTTATAATATGCTATGATAGTAACAGGTGTACAGCTTTGCTTATGTGTAGAACCTGCTATACAAGAATTCAGATTTTTAAAAATCATTTAAAAACTGTGATGACCAATTTTAAAGAAAAAATGTGGAACCTGAAAGTTTAAGAAATAATGTAAGAGAGAGCTTTCAAGCAGAGTCAATTTTGCTGCTTACTGATATTACAGGCCTGATTCTCTATCCCATTACATCTTTTTATGCCACTGAAGTCAAAATATGGAAAAATAGAAACATCATGTTAAAAAAAACCCAGGCATTTTAAAATGAGCAGTTAAGGGAAGGTAGTAAATATGGAAATATAGTCATAGTTCATACAATCCCTTGCACAAATATATTTGTAAAATATCAGTGTCCAAATAACATTGTGTAAAATATCACATTCAATAACAACTTTAACTTGGAGAATAATTTAACTAGGAGCATGGAATGTATTTAACTGAGCAATGTTGCAGAAGTGGAAATAGGTAAATATGCAGATACAGAAGATTACATATAGAGAGAGAGAGAGAGAAGAGAAGATTCAAGGTCAAGGAGGATGTAACAGTAACAAATAGTGGAATTACAATTGCCTAGAAATGGTATAATAGAATGGAGAATCAGACCCTGTGCCTTTAAATAAAAAACTGTATATGTTGTCAGGTCACATTGACAGTGATGTTATGTCAAATTGACAAGGTCAGTGAGGTTGCATGGATGTAAATTAAGGCAGAATTTGGTCCATACTATATAATGTATTATATGTGTCTTTCTGATTATCAACATAGTTCCATGTCTCTGCTCAACTTAGATCTATCATATACCTCCGCTGTCCATAGCCTTGACTTCATCGTTGACCCTGAACTTTCCTTATCTTACATATTTCCTGTGACTAGAAATCTACCTATCGGTAACTCAGCTTTTCCCATGTATGCCACAGCCTTGATTCCATGCAGCATAAGTAATGTGATATTTTACACATGGAGATTTGTTTAAGAGATGCCTGAACTGTGATTGGATTTGAATATTTATTTATTTACCTTCCTTCAGCTCCACACTTTCATATTTTAAAATGCCTAGAGATTTTGTGACAATGTTCCTTTATATAAATATGCAACAGCAAACTTTAAGTTAACTAATACTTTTGTTTAATATGCAGTTTATAGATAAAAAGTGGCAATATCAACTTTATCTTTAAACATCCCTACTAGCTCTCTATTTATTTCAAGACCCAGTTTAAAAAGGTCTTCCTTGCTTTTAAAAACCTCCATGGATTTTCTCAATCATTCCTTATGGTCCCAGAGCCTGATTTTCCATTGCCAGTGAAGAATGGGTTTAAAATGCCACCTTATGAGAGAGTGTTTCACACTCTGTACTCTGCACTACTGTAAATGACAGCACAAGGTTCAAGATAGTGGAGAATTAAGCCCCTTGGTTGCTCTGGGGCAAAGCAGCCACCAGGAAAGAATAAGCCCCACACCCTAAGAAATATCCTTGAGCCTGTGGACCCAGTGAGCATTTTGGAGTGGGCCAATGGGAAGTATGGGGTTGACAGGGAACAGCTGAAGCATTCTTCTGTCCTGGCACTCCTGCAGTAGTCCACAGAGACCCTTGCATTTCAGTCTGCTCTACTTTGTGTGGGGTGAACACTCCATCACAGGGTGAGAACCTTCTCATCTGCTGCTCCTGCCATCTGAAATTGCTTTCCTATATCTCCTCATCCCATCTGTTCTCGATCAGCTTTCAAATCTCATGAGAAAATATTTTTTTCTCCCATGCCCTATCCCTCTTACAAAATACAGTAAATACAGAGGGAGAGGGCGGGATGCTTGTAATAGGTCACTGTGTAATAAAAAGTGGCATGGACTAACACTGCCCCTATATGTGTATCAGTTTTACAGCCAAAATAACTAGTAAACATATCAGCGTCTCTGTTTAAGAAAATATATCTACTTGCCACTAGATGGCATATTACCCTCATGAACTAAATACAAATCAAGCCCCAGAGCCAGATTTATTCAGCTCTTAAGTTACATTGGCTTAATCCATTTCCAATCAGGGAGAACAATAAGAGTACCTTCCCCATATAATTTATGAAATATATTAATTTTCTTTATAATTGTCTTTTTAAAATAGGATGTCTTGGAAATATATTGGACAGAAACATTTAAATTTTCACAGATCACTGCCTGACATTTGTTGCTTTCTTGAACCCCTACAGTATTCTTGACCCCAGGCTCTATCATCTCAGTTTACTTACCATGTTTATATTTTATCTGTATAATGAGAAACAGTTGCAGAACAGTTCACACTTTTATATAGTTTGGGCCATGTGTTCCTGTGTTTTGCATACCATGGAGTGAAGAAAGCATCAGAACTTATACAAATCCTGCCTGAAAAACCTTGTGCAAGCCAAAACTTTCTACCTGGAATGCTGCCATACCAAAGCAGAGCACTAAAGTTGTTTCCCACAGAGAATATGAAAGAGATCCACAAACTCCAAAAATGGGATTGTGGTCTGAGTAAATGTGGTAGGAATCAGGCAAAAGCCAATGTACTACATGCTATCCTGAAAAAAAACCCACAATATAAATTACTACAGAAAATAGACAGCAAGTTCCTGTGGCTCAGAGCAGAAATTGGCATCTCAGTGTGGCAAATATAATCTTTTGAGTAGATTTATATTCATAGAGGGACATTAACAAATGATGGGGATTGAGGGCTCAACATTGACTTCACATTTATAAATGCCCTTGCTCTCTACTCTAGATGCTCCTCATGCACCTGAGGAAGCAGGCAGATGTTCCTGTTTGCCAGTGCAGGTAGCAAAGAGCTAAAGCTAGCAGAATTGGGAAGGGCAGCATGGAACTAGGGTGACCAGATGTCCTGATTTTATAGGGACAGTCCTGATTTTTCGGTCTTCTTATATAGGATCCTGTTACCCCCACCCCCATCCCGATTTTTCACACTTGCTGTCTGGTCACCCTATATGGAACCAAGAGGTGTCTCTACTCATGCTCTCCCCTCCTTGCAAAATCATGGCAGCCCCTTTGCAGGCATACTTTGCAGTTGACCTCTGTGGGTTGGCGATGCAGGTAATGAAAGAAAAAGGATGGTCTAGGGAGGAGCCAACTGTCCACATTGGATACTTGGGGTCAGTGTGTTTTCAGACTGATTTCTGGTCTCTCTGCAACAGACTGAGGTTGGAAACCTTACCCCTTCAGGGGAGATTGGGAAGGAACAAAACTATGCCAGGCAAACATGGGGAATTTCTTGCAGGCTTTCTCCCATCCTGTGGGTTTCCTATGGGAGCAGTGATTGAGCTCAGGGAATCTGAAGTTTGAGGCTCTTTCAATGTTTGTTTTCAAGCCATAGACACTACCTATTACTGTAGTTTTTTACTCCTGACTGGATGGTATGCCATGTATAATTAATAATTGATATAGTGCCATATCACAGTGTCTCTTTTGCCCAAATAAAGCATCATAATTGTCCTCAGAGTTAAAATTTGAATCCATTTGCAAATAGAAATGTCATACCATAATAAATATTCTGCAGAATTTAAAACATGGCCAATCTGTAGTATGATGCTGTCAAAAGGCATCCTAAATAAGTGTTATGGTTGCTCCATTTTGTGTTTTGATCACAGAGTACACATAGGCCATATAATAGTTAGTTACTTTCAGAGTAATGGTAGTAACATTCTACTTTTGTCAAAGGATTTCAGCTAATAGCCTCAGACATAAGTTTTGAGAGTCTTTCCAGAAACAAGTTTGCATCACCAAACTTTTTTTTTAAGTTTATTTAATTAAATTGTAGAAGTGAAAGTTAGACCAGCAAAATAGAAGTGTAGTGAGTAGACCCACTTTAAAATTAGCATTTAAATTAAAAACAAGTAGTTATACAAGAAGACACAAGAGTCACTGTTTTTGAAGGACTTCATAATTCTAAACATCTGATAATGAATTCTGCCTTACCTTACACATATTCAGGACTAAATTCTACTCTGTCCAACATTATGGGTTTGTTTTATTTGTAGCATATTTGGGTAGCTAGCACTTCCCAGAACATCCTCTGCAACAGTAATTCTACCAGCCAGTACAGTGTTCCTCAAAATGGGTTCAGGGATATCACCATAGATTGCCTTTTGCTGCTCCTCTAAGCAGATCCAGCACGTTCCCCAGCTAGTACTGCTGCTAACACCAGCACACAATATCTTCAGTAAGGCTACTCACTTATTTAAAGTTAAGCACATGCTTCCGTGCTTTGCTGGGTTAGGGTCAGAGTGCTGAGCACCTTGTAGGATCAAGCCTGTATTCATTTTAAAAATCAGAATTTGGTATAAAACCAATCATTTATACAAATCATAATATTTATATCCTTGAACTGCATTTCTTATTCTATACAGACTGTGAAGTGTGGAGAGGTTAAATACAATTATTTCATCACATACTGTTGGAAATGACATTTAAATGGTATCTTATTTTTCACGAGCAGTTTGTATAACTTTGTTAATTTTTATAGTCCATTTTCCAAAAATACCTCTACCAAGGAGAAAGGCATAAAGAAAAGAGTATTTCATCTAGATGATTCACTATTTCCATTACAATCACAGGACATCTAATTATGTACTCCATAAATCTTCATATTTGTTATGAAGCTCATAACAACAAAAGTCTGATTTATAGTTTCTCTCCATGGCTACTACCAATTGAGTGGAAAAAATACGTATTTATGAAGCTTTATTAATAAATTGTGAATAATTCAAACAGTTTCTGCAATGGAGAAACAGCAGTAGAATATATTCTTATTTGCATATAAATGAAATGATACTTTAGTGTCAGAGTGGAGAATTAAATAATATGAATTTTTACAGTGCAATCTTGACAGTGTCATAAATTTTAAGGTAATAAGTTGCAGTTTCCTGAAATCTCATTTTAGCTTTTATTACAAAAGTACGACTGAGGAGCCAAATCTTGCTCCCTGAACATGTGCAACTATTCCCATTGACACTGAAATTACTCAAGCGAATAAGGTTACCAGATTCAGCCCTACGTTAGATATTGAAGCAAGAGCTAGGTGCTATCCACAGATCTACCAGGGGAACAGAAACAGAAAGTTGGGCAATGAGAAAAGTGATAGATGTATTGGGAAAATCCGGAGAAAAAATAACAAAGGAAATTGCAACTCTGTGGGTTCAAACAGATGTCTCAAGAAGAGACAAGGAAAAAAGGAGAAACACAGAAAATGTGCACAAGTGGCCAATTTTTGCCTTTAATTACATGAATACAAACCTATTTGGCTCAAGCACAGTATACTCAGTAAACTTTCCAGGAGTGTTAGAAAATGTTGCAGCAATATTTAAAAGAAGTGTTCAAATTACTGAAGATAGATTGGTGCCTGCTGGGAATGCTTTAATTGTGCTTCCTCTAGAGTCTCTCAAAAGTCTTCCTCCCAAACAGTTTCCACCCTCTCCCCAACCAGCTGCATGACTTCAGGTCAAGGCTTGTCCCAGTCATTTGCACTGACATCCATAATCACGTGTAATTACAAAAGATTGCAAGAGTGGAGTCAGAAATAAACCCTGGTTGGTTTTAGCTGGGGGGAGCTCTGGTGGGTGGCAGCTGACAGGGGGAATGGTTGATACTGGGTGGGGCATGGGGTGCTGACTATAGCCTGGGTGATGGCTGGGAAGGTTGTTGCAGTACTGTCTAGGGATGGTGAGGTAGTGGTAGATGCTAGTTCTGTTACATCTCTCCCCTCACCATTCTGCACTAGTCTCTCTTCCAGGAAAGCTCTATTAGGTATTGAGCAGTAGTCTGAGCAATGTGAACAGTTCAGCTATGGAGTCGGGATAGCTGGTTTCTCACTATCTACAAGTGGCACTTCCCTGTAACAGAGTGCAGTGCAAGCAAGGTGGAAGGGTGAGAAATGGAAAGTACAGGAAAGGTAGGAGAAACAGAAGCTGGGTTTGCTGCAGGAGAATTAATAGAATTTAATGCCGGAATGGACCATCAGATCATCTATTCTGTCCTCCTGTATATCACAGGCCATTAAATTTTATCCAGTCACCCCTATATTAAGCCCAATAACTTGTGTGAGACTAAAGTTGTATTATGTCTGGTTAAAGCATATCTTCCAGAAAGGCATTCACTCTTTATGTGAAGACATCAAGAAAGGGAAACTCCATCAGTTCCTTTGGGACTTTTGTCCAATGATTAATTGTTCTCACTTTTAAAAATTTGTAACTAATTTATCATTTGAATTTGTCTAGTTTCAGCTTTCAGCCATTGTTATGCCTTTCTCTCCTAGATTAAAGAGCTCTTTAGTACCCAGTATCTTCTTCTCATGAAGGTACTTATACACTGTAACCCAGTTCTCTCTCAATCTTCTTTTTGATAAACTGAACAGATTGAGCACTGTAAGTCTCTCACTGAAAGGCATTTTCTTCAGCCCTTTTGCTGCTCCCTCTTCAATTTTTCAACATCTTTTTTTAAAATGTGGACACAAGAACTGTATGCAGTATTCCAATATTGGCCTGACCATTGCTGTATACAGAGGCAAAATCACTTACTCTGCTGTTTATACATCCAGGGATTGCACTAGCCCTTTTTGCTACAGCATTGCACTGGGAGCTCATTATGCATTATGATCCATAAATCTTTTTCCAAGTCACTGCTGTCCAGCATACAGTCCTCCATTTTGTAGGTATAGCATGCATCCTTGTTCCTAGCTGTATAACTTTGCATTTGGCTATATTAAAACACATTTTGTTTGAATGGGCCCAGCGTACCAAGTGATCCAAACTGTTCCACATGACTGCTTTAGAGCTTCTCCTTGTCCACCTTCAACTCACTCTGCCTGGGTCCTAGTTACTGCTAAATACTAAAAATTTTTCTGAAATAGGATGACTAACCCTTCACCATCCACCTGGGTATAGCAACCCCTCGACTGGAAAATGCTGGCCTGCATAGTCATCATCACATCTGGGTATATGTTATACGAGGGCTAATATAGTATTGTCAAATTTGGTGATTTTATCATGTCTTGTGACATTTGGTGTTTTCTTAAAGCTCCCACTCTTACATTCAAGTGATTACTTAAAATCTCAGTTTTCATGTAAATAAAAAAATAATTTTCTAGCCCTCATAGTTATAGGGAAAAACATGAAAATGTAATCTAAATGTAACTTAATGGTGCAAAATCCGAATGCAAATGAGGAGCTCAAAACTTTTATTGTTTTGTAAAAGTCTCATGCTTTTTAAGGAAATCTTTTGATTTTGGAGGTGGGCCTGACTCATGAGTTTTGAATCCTTGGGGTTGACAATACTGTTGATGAGTGAAGAAACTGAAGTGATTTGTCTCAACACAATCTTAAAGAGAGGCAGCGCTTACCACGGAACAATATTTCAAAACCAAAAAGGGGAATTAAGACCAAGTGATATCTTGCTTGTTACATTTGAGTTTCAGGGTGATAAAGACTGAACAATGTTTCTTACTGGACAATGAAGTGCTTGGCATTTTCATAGACATAAAACTGTAATTTTGCAAAGACTGCTAGGGCAAGGACAACTTACACAAAGATAATTCTAACTTATGGGCAGAAGCTCTTGGCAATACAGGGGGATGAGAGACTCTTGTACCTGTAAGTGTCAGATAAATTTGTCAATGATCTTTCAAGGAAAATCTATTCAGAAGATTTTAGGCCTGAATAGAGTAAGGAGGCTTCACCAGTTAAACTAGCAGATATCAATCCCCAGGCATGGTCCATTGTCAGTGCTGATTCGTTTAGACCTGTCACAACCACAAGACATTGTTAACCCACCTGCAGACTCTGCAGTGGTGGACACAATTACTTTTCAGTAGCTTCTTTCTTTCATCTTGGAGAGATCCCAGAGGTTGTTTTCGGCAATCGCTCATCTGCCTCAAGGGTTCTTTTAAGCAAGGTTCCATATGGTTCTGGCTTGTCACTTTTCATGTTCATCATGTACATGAGGCCACTGGAGCAGACAGTGGAGCAGTTTGGACTGCAGAACATACAACATGCTGCCTTCTTCATCAGATCTGAATGGTTGCAATTTCTTTTTTTTCCTAGTCCTCAGCTAAGATAGACAGATAGAGTTGAGGGTGTGGCTGAAGCGCAGTGGTTAAAGTCAATTGAAACAGAAGGAGCTCTTACTGCACTGGCTAAGGAGAAGGGGAGCTCTGGGGGCCTGTTAGGATATTTCTACACAGCAACTAGACACCCATGGCTGGCCCATGCCAGCTGACTTGGACTCACGGGGCTTGGACTTGCAGGGCTGTTTCACTGCTGTTTGTAGATGTCTGGAGCCTAGGCTCTAGGACCCTGCAAGGTGTGAGGGTCCCAGAGCTCAGGCTCCAGCCTGACCCCAGAAGTCTACACAGCAATGAAATAGGCCTGCAGCCTGAACCCGGTGAGCCTGAGACAGCTGGCACAGGCCAGCCATGAGTTTTTCTTTGCTGTGTGGACATACGCTTACCTATCACACCCTGAGTGGGGAGAGAGCTTCCCTCTAGTTTTAGCACAAGAGAGAGAGAGTTGCGCTTGTCTCTGTTTCCCCTCTCTAACTCCTGGGTTCCATCCAGATAAGAGGTAAAGCTGGAGGTTGGGCAGGCATTGAGAAGATCTGGTGGGAGTGGTCTGTACTATATCTAACTAACTATATGGAAGATAAATAAATAAATAAATATAATTGACTCACATTATAAGTATCGCAAAAGAGGTGAGTTTTCAGGAAGTATTCAAAATGACTAGAGGTGTTAGTTAAGTAGAAGGAGTCCATACATAGGAGAGAGCAAGCAAAAAGTTACCAAAATATTTGCTAGAGAAAGAGATGAGGGACACCAAGTCTTGCAGCCTTGGCAGAGCAAAAAAAGGCGATGGTAACATAGAGACAATGTCAGATACATAGAGAGATGGGTCTTCGAGGTGGGTAAAAGAAGTTTAAATCTGATATAATGGCAAGATTTTAAGACGGAGAGTGACATGGGTGAGATCAATAAGCAAGGGAGATAGTTTCAGCTGCTGAATTCAGGAGGCACCCAGAGGAGAAGATGTGAGTGTCAGGGATGATGGGAAAGGAACGTGTTACAGTAATAGAGATGGAAGATGATCAGGGCATAAAGGAGAGTTTAGGTGTTGGGACAGAGTGGAATGGTCAGATCTGTAAGAAAAGGTGGAAGAAGAAACAGTAACTTTTCAATGCAGCCTTAGAGGGGAAGGTAGAGTGAGAGGGAGGAATTCACAATGACTCACAGGTTAGAGACTGAGTGGCAAGGAAAAAGGTAACCTTAATGTCAATGACAGAGAAAAATGGAGAATAGAGAGGATTTATGAGAGAAAATAAGGAACTTAATTTTGGTCATGGTAATTTAAATTGTTGGCAAGCCATTCAGGAAGGGATATCAGAGATAAAGGCTGAGATTCTGGATTGGACAGAAGGAGACAGGTCTGGTGTAGAGTGGTAGATTTGCAAATGGTCAGATAGTGATGATAAAGAAGTATTTTTTGACAAATATTACTTTTTAAAAATAAACTGTTGTGTGATATTACACCCCTCAGAAACAAATATAGATGGATTATTTTAACAAGCAATATGATTCTAAATTAATGTCATATTTCATCTATTAAAATTAAAGCACTTAAACGTTGGGACAAAACCTAGTTTCACTCACACCTGTTCAATACCACTAACTTCTGTGGGTTACATGGATTAACAAGAACAGAATTTGGCCTGTGAATTTTCCTCATGTCATTCCTCATTTTATTAATTTGTCCTATAATCTGCTCTTGACTACTTTCATCCTTAGTTCAGATTGCAATTTAATGCTTCTTACTCTGTACTTTTTACATTGATCTCTGGCTGCTTTAATGGCCCTTTGGGGCTGCTGGCAGCTTGTGCAGGTTAAAGCTGCTGGTCCAAAACTGGGGAATACAAAAGTGGTTTAAAGCCACCTGTCCATCCTCTCACTCCTCAAACTGCATAGGGACTATCTATGGAGAAAAATACTACTCAACCATAATAAAGATGGTAAAATTTGGCCCTGAATTAGCATATTCCTTTTTAATTTCAGTGTAAGCTTAATATAATAGAATAGCCATGCTATAGGGTTCCCTTTAGAATGTGGAAAGCTTTAATCTTTGCATAAGTTTAACAATGGATAGAGTTAACATTCTCAATATGGAATGTTTAATAAACAGAATCTTATATTTCACTTTCTGGGGAATAGGAGATTTAGGTACACAACTGCTGGAGAGCTATTTCTCAACAAGACCAACATTTTTGATTCACAGAGAAGTTACTTTGAAATAGCTAGGATGTGAATTTAAAGCACAATAGCTATTCTGTACTAATGCCCTATGTGGGCACCCTTATTCTGTATCAGAGGGGTAGTCGTGTTAGTCTGTATCCACAAAAACAATGCAGAGTCCAATGGCATCTTAAAGACTAACAGATTTATTTAGGCATAAGCTTTCATGGGTAAAAAACCCACTTCTTCAGGTGCATGGAATGAAAATTATAGATACAGGCATAAATATATATTGGCACATGAAGAGAAAGGAGTTACCTTAAAAGTGGAAAACTAATGTTGAAGGTCAATTCAGTCACAGTGGATGTGGTCCACTCCCAATAATTGATGAGGACGTGTCAATACCAGAGAGGGAAAATTGCTTTTGTAGTGAGCCAGCCACTCCCAGTCCCTATTCAAGCCCAAATTGATGGTGTTAAGTTTGCAAATGAATTGTAGCTCTGCAGTTTCTCTTTGAAGTCTGTTTTTGAAGAGTTTTTGTTGAAGAATGGCTACTTTTAAATCTGTTATTGAATGTCCAGGGAGATTGAAGTGTTCTCCTACTGGCTTTTGTATGTTACCATTCCTGATATCTGATATGTGTCCATTTATCCTTTTTCGTAGCGACTGTCCAGTTTGGCCGATGTACATAGCAGAGGGGCATTGCTGGCATATATCACAGACGTGCAGGTGAATCAGCCTGTGTGTTGTGGCTAGTGTGGCTGGGGCCTCTGATGGTGTCGCTAGAGTAGATATGGGGTCAGAGAAGGCAACAGGGTGTGTTACAGGGATTGGTTCCTGGATTAGTGTTTCTGTGGTGTTGTGTGGTGCATAGTTGCTGGTATTTGCTTCAGGTTGGGGGGCTGTCTGTAAGCAAGGATTGGCCTGCCTACCAAGGCCTGTGAGAATGGGGGATGGTTTTCCAGGATAAGTTGTAGATCTTATTCTGCACCAACAGCCCTTTTATGATTTAAATTAATCCACTTGCAAAGTGTGTGGAATAAAAGTATCCACACAGGGAGTTAGTGCAGAATAGCTATTCAGTAACACCGAACAGCTATTCCACACTGAGCTTCTTCCTTGTGTAAAAGAGCCCTTACAAGAATGCAATCCATTGACTTCAGGGGGATTAGAGAGTGAAAAAGAGTGCAGAAGTTGACCCAAAGAGAACCGTTAAAAAAGCTGAGGACTATTTTCACTTCAGCATGTTGTACTTAAGTAATCAATAACATCCTGTTTATTTAGTAACCCAATCAGTGCAGAAACAGTTTAACACCATAACATACGTTGTAACTCCAGAGTAAAAACTGTGCTCAATGTTATTGTATCATGTACCTTGCTGAGGTCAGAACATGTAGGGATAAAGTGAGGAAGGCTAAAAGCCACATTGAACTGGAACTTGCAAAGGGAATCAAAACCAATAGTAAAAGGTTCTACAGCCACATAAATAAGAAGAAAACAAAGGAAGAAGAAGTGGGGCCGCTATACACTGAGGATGGAATGGAGGTTAAGGATAACCTAGGCATGGCCCAACATCTAAACAAGTACTTTGCCTCAGTTTTTAATAAGACTAGTGAGGAACCTTGCGATGATGGAGGGATGATAAACGGGAATGTGGATATGGAAGTGGATATTACCGCAACTGAGGTAGAGGCCGTACTTGAACAGCTCGATGGGACGAAGTCGGAGGGCCCGGACAATCTCCATCCGAGGATATTAAAGGAACTGGCGCGTGAAATTGCGAGCCCATTAGCAAGAATTTTTAAGCAATCGATAAACTCGGGGGTTGTGCCCTATGACTGGAGGATTGCTAATGTAGTTCCTATTTTTAAGAAAGGGAATAAGAGTGATCCGGGTAATTATAGGCCTGTTAGCTTGACATCTGTAGTATGTAAGGTCTTGGAAAAAATTTTAAGGGAGAAAGAAGTTAAGGACATAGAGGTCAATGGTAATTGTGACGAATTGCAACACGGATTTACTAAAGGTAGATCGTGCCAAACCAATCTGATCTCCTTCTTTGAGAAGGTGACGGATTACTTAGATAAAGGAAATGCGGTAGATATAATTTACCTAGATTTCAGTAAGGCGTTCGACACGGTTCCGCACAGGGAGCTGTTAGTTAAATTGGAAAAGATGGGAGTGAATATGAAAGTTGTAAGGTGGATAAGGAACTGGTTAAAGGGGAGACTCCAGAGGGTCGTATTGAAAGGTGAACTGTCAGGCTGGAAGGAGGTCACCAGTGGAGTCCCTCAAGGATCGGTTTTGGGACCGATCTTATTTAACCTTTTTATTACTGACCTTGGCACAAAGAGCGGGAATGTGCTAATAAAGTTTGCGGATGACACAAAGCTGGGGGGTATTGCTAACACGGAGAAGGACAGGGATACTATTCAGGAAGATCTGAACCACCTTGTAAACTGGAGTAATAGAAATAGGATGAAATACAATAGTGAAAAGTGCAAGGTCATGCATTTAGGAATTAATAATAAGAATTTTGGATATACGTTGGGGGTGCATCAGTTGGAAGCGACGGAGGAGGAGAAGGACCTTGGGGTACTGGTTGATAGCAGGATGACTATGAGTCGCCAATGTGATACGGCTGTAAAAAAAGCAAATGCGATTTTGGGATGCATCAGGCGAGGTATTTCCTGCAAGGATAAGGATGTGTTAGTACCGTTATATAAGGCGTTGGTGAGACCCCATCTGGAATACTGTGTGCAGTTCTGGTGTCCCAAGTTCAAGAAGGATGAATTCAAACTGGAACAGGTTCAGAGACGGGCTACAAGGATGATCCGAGGAATGGAAAAACTGCCTTATGAAAGGAGACTCAAGGAGCTTGGCTTGTTTAGCCTGGCCAAAAGAAGGCTGAGGGGGGATATGCTCGCTCTATATAAATATATCAAGGGGGTTAACGTTAGGGAGGGAGAGGAATTATTTAAGTTTAGTACTAATGTAGACACGAGGACGAATGGGTATAAACTGGATATTAGGAAGTTTAGACTTGAAATTAGACGAAGGTTTCTGACCATTAGGGGAGTGAAGTTCTGGAATAGCCTTCCGAGGGAAGTAGTAGGGGCAAAAGACTTTCCTGGCTTTAAGACAAAGCTTGATAAGTATATGGAGGGGATGTTATGATAGGATCGTTAATTTGGGCAATTTATCTTGAATTACCACCAGACAGGTCTGCTCAATGGTCTGCGGGGAGATGTTGGATGCGATGGGTACTGAGTTGCTGCTGAGAATTCCTTCTTGGGTGCTGGCTGGTGACTCTTGCCCACATGCTCAGGGTTTAGCTGATCGCCATATTTGGGGTCGGGAAGGAATTTTCCTCCAGGGCGGATTGGCAGGTGCCCTGGAGGTTTTTCGCCTTCCCCTGCAGCGTGGGGCACGGGTCACTTGCTGGTGGTTTCTCTGCAGCTTGAGTTCTTCAAACCATTTTTGAGGATTTCAATAACTCGGTCCTGGGATAGGGGTTGTTATAAAATTGGATGGGTGGGGTTCTGTGGCCTGCCTTGTGCAGGAGGTCAGACTAGATGATCAGATTGGTCCCTTCTGACCTATGAGTCTATGTGCTGCTGGTAGTAGTTTCTACCAAGAAAGCTGAGGGTACCTCATTTCCTTTGTAAGGTACAACAGCATCCCTATAGGGGCTCTGCTTCTGAAATGATAACCTAAGCCAGGACACACAGTCCCAAGTGAGTCTAGTCACACACAAGCTGTAGTGTCCAGAGCCACTCACAACATCTCCCTGCCTGGCGCAATGAGGGGCGCATTAGTACCTATTGGGTTTCTGGGAACTGGGCAGGCGGAAGCCCGCCCACTGCTAAGGGATCCCCCCAGCCTAAGGGGAGGATCTACAGGACCTCAGAACCCAGCTGATTTTGAGGGACAATTAATAAAAGAATAGGGACAGGAGTGTGGTCAGAGGGTCAAAAGAAAGAAGCCTTACGGGGACACCGAGCAGAGAACCTCCGATAGTGCCCACTGCTCCTCAAAGGCATCAAGGGAGCCAGCGGATGCCGCCCAGAGGAACTCCGCCCGGATATGTGAACTGACTAAGGACCGGAAACAAGCCCCACAATTACAGGCGTCTCCACTGGCCAACGTCCTCTCCCTGGTTGTGTAGATAGCCATTTTAGCCAGGGCAAGGAGGAGGCTGACCAGCAGGTCCTGGGACTTTGTGGGGCCACGGATAGGGAGTGCATAGAGAAGGCGGTGAGGGAAAAACTGCTGCCAGAAATGCAACAGTATATTGGTGAGGATCTGGCTAGCACTAAGAACTGGGCACACTCCTTTGGCAGTGACACGTCCCCCATTGGCCAATGGAAGCACTGTTTTCTTGGACGGGTTGCTATTGGTGAATTCTGCTATCGCTTCTAACGAACGCTACGATTGGCTGCCCTGGAGCTGTCTGCAAAAGGCGGTATCAGGCAAAAACCGCACTCTTGGCGCCCTGGGACCTGCTGCCGCCGCCGCTGCTCTGCCTGTGAGTGAGGGGGAACCACACCCCCCCGTACCCCGGCCGGGTTCGCTCGGCTCCCGGGGGCTTCCCGCGACGGACTGTCGCTGAATGGCGTTTCATGGGCCGACCCACCGCCGGGGCTGAGCGCGGCCCTCAGGGCAGCTTTCCCGCCGAGCGCCCGGCGCGGCCTGGCTCGGCTGGCCCTGGCTGGCCCTCCGGCTGGGGAGGGAGCGGGAGCTTCTGTTCGGGGCTCCCCGTAAGTTTCCAGCCCTCGCCGGCCAGCATCGGGAGGCGAGCCGGTCTGCGGTGTGGCTCCGGGGCTTTGGCCCTACGAGCCCGTTCGGGCGCTGGAGCCGGGCGCGCTCGGTCCGTTCTTGGCCAGCTGGGCCGGCCCTGAGCTCAGTTTCAAAGTACTGACCTGCTCGGCCCCTGCCTGGGGCCCGACCGTGCTCGCTGAGGGGCGTGCACAGCTCTGCAGCTTGGGGTGAAACGCCGGAAGGAGCAGGGCCAACGTGCGGACGGGTCACCTGCTTCGCGCAGGGCGTCGGCGATGGAGGCTGAGTGTCGGGGGAGCGCTCGCTGCTGTAACTTGGCGCCCGCGCATCCTGCGTACACACAGCCAGACTCTACCCTCCCTTGTTCTCTTCTCTCTTTCTTGGTCCCAAACTCACTAATATGTAACTTGTTCCCTTCTTCCACATAACCCTGCACTTGCGTTCTCCTCTGCACAGTGATAAGCATTTTGATGGTCATTTCCTTTGGGCAATATCTGTTTAGTAACAGAAGCCTTTTGAAGATCAGTTTTGGCAACCTAGCCTCACTTTTTGTTGTTCTAAACGTAATCTGTATCAATATTGAGAAATGTTAGCCTAAAGAGCCACTTCCCCTTTTATTTATTCAACAAATCTTAGAAAACATTGCTTTTATTTCTTCAGAAAAAAGTAGAATACTAAATTCTGTGTATATCTGTTGGACAGCATTTCTGCTCACTCCTTTGAGAAATAGTCTACACATCATGTATAAACTAAATGACAAAGTTTAAGGTAACTTATGTTCAGTTTTTAATATTTATGCATTCAGGCTGCATTTTAAATGCAGTGGAAAGCATGGATTTGACCAGGAGTCTTGCTACAAGGCAGCTACCTTGTAAAGTTAACGTGCTTTGACAACTCTCAGATGTTTTTATTCTATCTAGAAGTACTGACATATTGTTGCTCAAACAATGACTATGGAAATAAGATTTCTATGCTTTGTACTGTAAGAGAAGGCTTATTTGCTTAGCAGTGGAAAATTATATCAACTTAAAGCATTATCAGAATTGTGCAAAAATTATCAGAATTGTACCTGCATATCTTGTTTGTGATATGCCAAGCACTAAAAAGATCAGATCCTTTTTATTGCAGTTTGGTTTAGGGCAAAGCAGTATCAAGGGAATTTTGTGGCATTTCAGTGCTGTTTTTTGCAGTGCTTATTCCTCAGTTCTGTGCCAGAGATGAGCTGACCTTTCCAAAGGGGTTACTGATTCTCTAAGGGGTCTCTTTTCCCACATACTTCTTTTCTTCGAAAGTGATCATGTAATTAAAGAACTATATCATAATGCATATGCACAACAGTGCCCAACTAAGGTAGCACCTGCAATCTTAATTTAGGTATTTCTTAACTTTTGAGTGCTTGATCTTGGCAACCATAGTAATGTTATTTAAATGTAAATATGTTTAATTTCCCTGAGTGATTAAATAAGGAAATTACCTCTTGAGCTAATGGAGTAAGTGGTAGTAGGTTGTCCTCTATATGGAGCAGTGCTAGAGGAGGATGGAAGACTTTGCCATTTTGTTTCACAGATACTTGTTGACAGCAAAGGAGTGATGGCACTCAGAAATCCTGTATTCCATTCCAGGCTCAGGATGGCAGTGTACTCTAGTGAGCGCTGGCCCAGACTCTTCTGCCCATTTCCTCCAAACATGATCCCTTCTGCCCCATCTCTTTGAGCCTCTGCCTGTCCCAGCCCTATCTATGCCCCAACCATAACTTCTCATCTCAATCTCATTCTCTTTATGATAGTCTCCAATCCTCAGACTTCTCATTCCAGTCTCCTTACCCAGAAAAGTTGGAGTCTCAACCTCTGCCCCACCAGCTCTGTCTCCTTGGGTATCTGTTTCCAGTCTCTTTCCCATCCCGCAACACAGCTCCTTGTCCTCAGTTTTCTTGCGCCACCAGTTTCAGTTCCCCCTATTCCTTGGACCTCATCTGATCTGCCCCCTCTTCTCCAGTGTTCCCTATCCCTACTAGCTCTCTGTTCCCAAACTCCTCCAATCTCAGCTTCTCCCCTCACTTTGTTGCATCCCCCCATACCTTGTCCCAGTTCTTCTTTGGCTCCTCATCATATCTGTCACCCCTCCTCCTGTCCCACATGTTCCTAATCCCCTTCAACCTGCCCCAACTCCCCCTCCTCCCCTGCCTTGTCCAATCTACTCCCCACACCCTGGTCCAGCTGTTTCATTTGCATTCAAATCATGCATCTTCCTCATCCAGTGGGGAGGGATGTCATCCAGAGCTGAGGGAGGGGATCCTCTTCCTGCTCTCAGTTCAAGTGCTCCAACCTGGCATGGCCTGCAGCAGCGCTGTGACGCGGGCAGTGTAGTCACTCTTTATCCCCGGGGAGAGCTCTCCTAATATAAAAAAAATAACCACCCTGAATGAAGGGTGATAGCTTTATCACCAGAAGCTGTGGCACTGTCTATACTGACACTTTTCAATGCTAAAACTTTAGTTGCTCGGGGTGTTTTTTTTTCATACCCCTGAACAACTAAAGTTTTAGTGCTGAAACTGGCAGTGTACACACAGCCTCAGTTGTGTATCCTAATATGTCAGAGTTTCACAGTCTCCCCAAAATCTAGAAGGAGGTAGATTAAAATAGTTTCATTTTGGGGGATGGAGAATTTTGATTTGTGTCACTCATTTCCTTCTGTATTTTTGCTGTTACGTTCTGTAACAGGATTTTTGTTGATTAATGTGTTACTTGCTCCCCCTCTGTTTGCCAGAAGCTGGGAACTAGCAACAGGGAATGGATCACTTGATTACCTGTTCTGTTCATTCCCTCTGGGGCACCTGGCATCGGCCACTGTCGGAAGACAGGATACTGGGCTACATGGACCTTTGGTCTGACCCAGTATGGCTGTTCTTATGTTCTTTCTGTAGATCCTGGAGTACATATGGATTTTTGTGTGGGAGTGTTTCTCTTCCCTCTAAAGAAGAATTTGGGAGAAGGGTAATGCTATGTATTAGTGAAGAAACACTCTGGGGATGGAAGGGAATGATTTGCATATTAATGTTCAGCTTCCCTCCTTGCTATTGATGAGGATTTGATTTGTGTTAGTCTCCCCCTCTCTGAGATTGTGGAAGGTATTTCACTATCAGAGGATCGGAAGGGACTTACCAAACTTAATGTTCTCTCTTTCTCTAAATCTTGTTAGGTGTGGAGGGTGAATGGGAGCAAGCAGGCCTAAGGCATTCTCTCTCTTAGACCCCCCATATTAGTCATTGTCCTCATAGACCTTGTATTTTACTTTGTTAGTTTTGTGATGGAAGCATCCTTGAACAATTATCAAGATGAACAGCCTCCTTTGCAGACTGAAAATTTCTGTAGGAAACATGAAAAGAACAGCAAGTTGTCAGGTATGTATTTTAGAGCAGAGGCCATTGATTAAAATTGTGTTTTTGCCATGTTTCTCTTCTCCTTCACTTTAGACTCTCTACTACTGTATGTATGTATTGTTGGGTAAGATCCTGTTACACGAAGAATACATGTAACAAGATTCGAGAGGAAAAGCTTTAACAAAGTTCAGTATTCGGGGCTTTGAATTGATATTTCCAGGCTTGTTTCTGCCCAGTCTGTAGCTGCAGTATTCTAATAGGATCAGTGAATTGTAAAAGAATAGTGCTATGAAATTTGTTACTATTATAATCTAAAATTCTGGTCTGAGCTAGCTATTTTCCTTGCTGAATATAATATTTATGTCAAGTATCAGAGGGGTAGCCGTGTTAGTCTGTATCCACAAAAATAATGAGGAATCCAGTGGCACCTTAAAGACTAACAGATTTATTTGGGCATAAGCTTTCATGCAACTTGCATCTGAAGAAGTGGGGTTTTTAACCCATGAAAGCTTATGCCCAAATAAATGTTCATGAAGACTTCCATATTGATAACCCTTGAGAATCAGTCATCTAGCCAAAGACCAGAGACACAGTGCTACTTTTCCAGTGTACCTCAGGATGTGTCTCAGCCTCATCCTTCAGAGGTGAGAAAATGGCCTTAACCCTCAGTTATTTCCTATAAATTGGCTCCCCACCTGTAATGATGGTGACTTCAGGTCACTATTGTCTTGAGCAGAATTTGAACACATTGTCAATCCCCTGCACAGTTCTGTAATTTGCATCCCGTTGCACCAATGGGGAAGTTCCATCCCACCCCCAGGAGAAGACAGGTGGTGTTTACACCCATTGGGGCAGCCATAGTTTGTTGCCAAGGCTCTGCAGGATCCACAGCAGAAGAGACTGTACTGAATTAGTGCATTCTCTGAGCATTCTGGCTACATTGCCTCCTTGGCTAATACCACCTTCTTTGGTGTCTGTGCTATCTAGCTGCAGGTCCTCTGGTGGAGTGAGCTGTCTCTGGACAGACCTCTGCCAGTGGGAGCTGGCAAAGACTGGATGAAATTGAGCCAGTTGAGTGGATTCTCTGTCTAGCATTTGTTTAGAAGGGCATTGGCACTAAATTAAGGGCTGCATCGGGCCCATTAGGATGGTGGCACTAAGTAAACCAAAGCCGGAGATTGCAGGGAGAGTACAGGGCTACTGATTTTAGAGACTTTAAAGATATGTTGTCACCTGAGATAAACTTATTATATTTAAGGCATGGCCCTCCACTCTGTGCTGTCTAAAAATGCTTTTTGACAGAGTTGGGGCTTTTCTTCTAAGCTATGGACTTTTTTGAAGCAATCCTGTGACAAAAGAGGCTTCCTATATGAAATTACCCCTCAATACTTCTTTTAGTAATGATCTGAAAGATTAGAAGATTCTTTACTAGCACAGCAAGATGCACCACTCAGAAAATTTTTTTAGACTTGCTTCAGCTGGAGCAGCATATGAGCAACCTTGTACTAAAAGCTGTTTTATTTCAATAGAACTTACTATATCAGTTACAGAGACAACTGAGGGGGGAAATGATAGGTCTAAAATCGTGAATGGTGTGGAGAAAGTGAATGTGTTATTTAGCCCTTCATATAACATAAGAACGAGGTGTTATCCAATGTAACTAATAGCAGGCTTAAACAAATGTAAGGAAGTACTTTCCTCATACAGTGTACAGTCACCTTTGGATCTCGTGGCCAGGGGCTGTTGTGAAAGCCAAAAGTATAACTGAGTTCAAAGAAGACTTAAGTAAGTTCATGGAGGATCGGTTCATCAATGGCTATTAGCTGGAAATGGTCAGGTATGCAACCTTGCGCTCTGGGTGTCTCTAAACCTCTGGCTGCCAGAAGCTGGGACTGGATGATGGGATGGATATCTCACTAGTTGTCCTGCCATGTTCATTCCCTCTGAAGCATCTAGCACTAGCCACTGTCAGAAGACAGGATACTTGGCTAGAAGGACCATTGGTTTGACCCAGTGTGGCCATTCATATGTTTTCAGAAGTCAGAAAATATGACCCCTCCTTCTGTTCTCACTTGCGAGGCTCAGCTTTATGGTTACTAGCTTCTGGTCAATGAAATCTGTATAGGACCTTCTTCAGAACATAAGAACGGCCGTACTGGTCAGACCAAAGGTCCATCTAGCCCAGTATCTGCCTACTGACAGTGGCCAGTGCCAGGTGGCCCAGAGGGAGTGAACCTAACAGGCAATGATCAAGTGATCTCTCTCCTGCCATCCATCTCCATCCTCTGACAGACAGAGGCTAGGGACACCATTCAGTAATGTAACTGTCATTGGGTGGTGCAAAAAATGTTATTTATGTACCCTGCAGTCTTTACATATCTGTCTTGAATGGCATTTATAGGGTTTCCTCTCTTATTATCTTTGGCAGGTTAGATACAAACATCAATATTTTTTAAAAAACCCTGATTTCTTGTATTTGAATACAGGTGTATTCTAAACTAGATATGAAATCAACAACCTATGTTAGGACCTAAGGTGCTTATAATTTATCAATCATTTAAATTAAGTACAAAAAATATTAAGCAGTGCATATTTACTGCCAAGTTTTAAAGAAGGTCAAAGCACTGAACTGCTGGAAGTTACTGGCTAAGCATCTGGAACCAGAAGTTGTGGAAGTGCTAAACCAGCTTTTGACAGCAGTAGCCTCTTCTGCACATGTAAAACGAGAATATTTTCTTCATTTCAATTTATTCAGATAGTTCAGGTCAATGACTAGTTTGTTCAATACCTCCTTTGTTTAATAAAGCAATTAGTTTTAAATGCAAAAACATGTTGATACTTTTGTCTCCAGCACATTTAGTTTTATTTAATAACAAAGTTCTGTTTTGTGCATTTTTAACTGAATGTGACGATTTGTGTCATGCCATATTTGAAAGAAAATTAAGTTAAAAAACCTAATAAATAAGAAATGCATCACACACTGTTTTCTAATGTAATAAAAATGTAAAAATTAAGAATCTGACTAGATGTATGTTAAGCGATATAATTGCTTAAATAAACATGGTTTATACTCCTGGTAGCAAAAATAAACAAAGTCAGGAGATAAGGTATATTTAGTTGCAAAAAACCATGTTTTAATAGTTACCAACTAATGAGAATCAACCTTATTTTTAGGAAAATATCTAAAAAGTACAAATGCAGAATATGATTAAAATAGGTAATTTTAAAGCCAGGTTCTGTGTTTGCTGATTAAAATCAGTGATTTAAATCATTCACCCTGATTTTTTTTGACCACTTGGGAATAGCAAACATCCTTTAAAATGGACAGTATCACATGAAAGTGTCATTCTGTATTTCTCATTGTAGTCACCTGGGAAATGATACAAACATGGACAATATTATTTTGAAGAATGTTCCTCTCCTATGGTGTTGAGAATTGTTCATTTGTCGTTGTTGGCCAAAGTGATCTGATTGTAGGTTTAAGAAAAAATATCAAATGCCAAACACCATCCTAAATATTTTTGTGTTAAAGAGAGGTGGTGGGCGGGTGGCGGGGGGGTGAATGGTTATGGCTTTTCATCATTTGTAGTCAAAAACAGTAATTGGGAGAATGGTGGATGTGCATTTTAACTAAAAGCTAGAAAACCCCACATACATGTGGAGGTTTTCTCAATGTATTCGCTTTCTATTAAGCATCTGAAAATATTTGTATGGTGTCTGAAATTTTTTAAAATCAAACTATGGACTTCCCAAGATTCTCAGAACACAATTAAGCTTTCATTTTGTGAAAATGACAAAAATGAATACATTTGCCATGACTTTATTACTGTACAAATAAAGCAAAATTAAGAAATAAAACTTAGCAAGAAAACAAATGTTTGTAATTCTTATGTTTAATATACTGTATAACTGCTTAATAAAAGTTTTTGCTTGTTACTGTCAGTTTCTACCACAGGTACAGATATGTGCTATTAATATTTGAAGCATTAACCTATGTCATGATGTAGCAGAGTGTAAATTTCTGAATTCTTTGGTAGTCAAAGCAAAAACTTTGACATGAGGAATAATCTCTGGTAAGATCTTACTGTTCATCAGTTCTAAAATAACATACCTAACTTACAAAGTCCCCAGTTTACCATGCCTCATAGGATTTAGGAATGGCCGGGATGTTGAGCTGCTTTGCTTAACTCAGCATCGTGTGCAATTAAGCACTCTCTACTCTGAGTACTCCTGGGGGAATTCTGCACCAAAAAAAAATATATATATATATATAAAATTTGTAATTTAAACTACAATACAATGGATAGAGAATGGGAGTGGAGAGCATTGGAGAAAATCTGCGAAGCCCCTTGCCTAATAGTAATGTTGTTAGGTTTGACCCTTTATTTCTAGTTATTAGTCAACAAATATATGCAGCCATATGCTCAGTATTACGTTGTAGGCAACTGAAAAGCAGGTGAGGGCAGGGAATCAAACTCACAATTAATATTTGCTACTAACCTTTCTGGAGATGGTCAGCAGCCAACAGTTCATGGAGCACATTTTGATAGGGAATATTTTGAGTCCAAAAATTTAGACCAGTTCTAATCACGAAAGCACCATAAGCATTTATAAGGCCATACTGTCCTTTATATACCTCTGAAAATGTGAAGGAGCCTTTAAAACTTTTACACCTGTTTTATACTCCTGGGGGAATTCAAAAGACAATGGGAACAATTTACTAAGCAGGCTGGCTGCTACATTCAGCTCTGCCTGAAGGGCCAGAACCTGCCCCATGCCTACCTCCTCAGAAACACCCTGAAACTCTGTCCCTCCACACCGAGCGTGTTGCAATAGTGAGTGAGGGATAGAGTGTCTCTTTCTTTCACTTTCATGACTGCCCAGCTCCCCCTGCAGGTGATGATTTACATCTCTATTGACTGCTCCGGGCACCTGAACCAACCTGCCTGTGCTGCCGGGGAGGGGCTCATGACTGTTCTTGCAGTTTCCCTTTGGTTTCCCGTCAGAAGTAATTTTTTCTGCGGGGAAGCAAAGAAATCGGCACTGGACATGAATTCTGTGCATGCACAGTGACACAAAATTCCCCCAGGAGTATACTCTACAATTAGTCACTAAAACACTTCAAAACAAGTATAGGGTGAAAATGATAGTATTTTTCTTCTAAAAAAGATCTGATGCACCTTTGCCTGCCCAGTACCAACCTGGCAGACACTTAAATGTTAGGAGTTTTTAAAAATAACTAAATTTTATTTTTGCAGTGTGGATACAAGCTTGGAAAGGCTGGATGGGTAACAACTATTAATGAGCATATTTCAAAAGAAGGGGAAGAGACTTGGCAGTGGGGGAAAGATGAGGAAGAATGATGAGATGAAATACAAAGTGTGGGGGCAGTCGCCTTCAGCAGTTTAAAATGTATATATTTTTTGTAATTAACTTCCAACTAAAATTTAATTTAAAACTCTAATGGGGACTTCTGACATCTGTTTTCAGGTTCTTGAAAGGAGGGAAAGGATTCAAGAGTCACATTTCAGTCTTCTGTTTATGTTGCAGCAGTGAAATTTGTTCATTTGGGCTCGTGTGGGTTTGGGAATACATATACATACAGAGTACATGCCTATTGTAATCTTTCTGGTATGACTGTTTATAAATTGATTTTTATTGTTCATGATATTTATTACATCAGTGCTTACTGTGCTTCTTTTGTATAATATATAATCCTAGTTTAAACATTTTGCTATTGTAAATGTGTTAATTTGGGCATGATTTTCCCTCTACCGTTTTAGTATGTATAATACGTATGAGTTTAGCTCCTACCAAATACATCATTTTTATTATGTGAAAACAATACAAACCATTCTTGAAAACATCTATTGTATGAATATTTTACCCTTGCTGTAGTAATTAGCCACAAACTCCATAAAAATATGGGCCAATGACTTTTTGGTTCTCACTGCTTTGAAATATCAGGCCATCTGTCTAGGTGTCTAAATATGGACTTAGGAGTTAAACACTAGTGTTACAGAAGTTGATAAAGAGTGACACTAATTGAACCCAACCATTGTAAAATGTTTCAACTTTAAATGTAACTTGCCTTGTGTATATTTTCATATGCTTTATCTTCTAAGGCTTTATAGTATTTTAGCAGTAGCATAATGGTTTATTGTTGCGTGACAATAGTTAGAACATAAGACAGCATAACAAATTAGAATTTCTCTGAAAATTACAAAAGAAATGTGCTTTTTTAAGAATGCATTTGAGTCCTCTAATACTTGTCTAAAATAACAAGGGCCCATCCTTTGAGTGAAATTCCTTATTTTCCTATAAGAATGCAGTATCCTTGCTATGCCATCTAGTGATCGGAGTATAAAACGCAACAATTTAAATATAATCAGCAAGGCTTTTTTATTTGAATATTTTTAACAGCCCTCCAATAACGTACGAGTTTGTCTTCCTAATATTTTCATTTTTAAACCCTTTTCTTTGTTTTATAGTCTTTGAAGTTTACCTCTTACATACCCATTTCTCAGCAGCCAGTATAGATTTGTCTTCTATGAAATGGTGACATTACTAACTCCATGTGTATGTTAGTCTCTGAACTATAATCTGAGATCATATTAATTTTGAGGGTTGGCCATGCTGTGCTGAGTGGCAGCAATTTAAGAGTTTTAAACAAAACATTGTAGCAGCATATGACTTATACAGCGTGATAGGTGGGGCAGTACTGTTGGCATTCAGTTAGCAGTTATGTCAGAAGGGCAGAGTTTAATGCCCCTCTCAATTGGGTTTGTCCATGAAGGTGGATCAGAGACATCAAATTTAATCAACAGAGGTCTGGACCAAAAAAATAAGACAGAGGTGGATATTCATGGATCATGAGTCTCAAGCCAAAAAAGTTAAACTCTTTGAACTACATTCTTTGACTATTTACAGTACAATATTTTTATGTGAGTGCCTCAGGTGCCTTGCACTATGCTAACTGGAATAGACTTTACTACTCTTTTGCGATCTTGGGCACTAAACTCGCAAGCGTGTTCATGTTTAACGTACGCACATGAGTGTTATCCAAATGTACCTGCATATGTCTTTGCAGGACTAGAGCCTCGGTTTGTTTTAATACTACTTTTTATGCCATTTCACCCTCATTTATCTGAATTAAAGTCTAATACATGTCCTGAAATTTAACTAGTAAACTGAGACTAAGCAAAATATTTTCTGTTTTTCCTTTATTCCCTCAACAGGAGTAAAAATAGATATTGAAAAACTTTACGAAGCAGTGCCACAGCTTGTAAATGTGTTCAAAATTAAGGAAAAAATTGGAGAAGGTAAATGTATTGAATTTTGATGTACTTAAGAAATACAAATTTTAAGAGTATAAAACTATATAATGAAGTCCAATATTGGCAAATTCTAGTATGACTGCCATTTTATGGATTGCTTTTTAGTATTGTTAGAAGGAAATGGGAGTTCTAATATTTTAGTTGCAAGTACAAATGCTTGTAGATAAGGGTTTTTCCAAAGAGATTTTCCTGCCAGATTCTTGAAACCCCTTACCAAAGTAGACTCTCTGATTTAAACAGCTTGTTTTGATTTAGACCAGGCAGTTTAAACATCTATAGGGTGCTGCAGCTCTTGGACTAGATTTAGCCAAGCGTGTCTACATAAAATTTAATCCACCTATATTTGTGTCTAAGGTATACATTCTAAATGTACAATTATACTCTGAGACATTTCACTACCAGTAAAGTTGTCTCTGCTTTTCTCATATTAAACCCAATGGGTGGGGCTAAGAGAGGAAAATGGACGATTATTGCTAAGATTTTAAAAATATGGGCTCAAACTAGGCACATAGTAAAATTTTCAAAATTTGACAGTGGGACTTAGGCCCCAATTCTGTGACCATGCACATGCTTAACTTTACTATGAATAATCCCATTGAAATCAGGGCAATAAAATTAAGCATATGTGTAAATATTTGCAGGATGGGAGCTTACACATTTTTGAAAATTTTACCTGTAAGATCTTTGGTGAAAGTTTTCCTCTAAACTTAATGTTTTGACTTTTTTCTTATATTTGAAAGTATATAAAGTAGATGTGTGATTTTTTTTAACAGCTATTTATGATTGTAATACTTGTGATAGCTTGCTAAATGTTTAAAAACTTACTAGTCTGTAAAGCTGCTTTAAAAGAGAGCTACATATTTAGTTCAGTACAGCAATCTGAAAGTTCAAGAGCATGGAATGCTTCTTGTCATGAACAACCAACCTTATTTAATGACACTTTTTATTTTAATTTATAACGGTGTTTCTAACCCTGTTGATGGAAGTGAATATGTTGCTAAAAAGTGACATTTGTGACACTGGAAATACTGAAGGCTTATATGCAAAGATGTGTTTCCACTTGTACTAACTTAGGGTGTGGGGTCATATCCTCCCTTCAGTTTCTCTCCCCAAAAAGGGGAAAGGGCTTGCTAGTTATTGATGTGATTCCTTTAGTACTATCAGCAAGAAAAACACAGGCCCCTCCACTTGAGCTAGAGTTCATGCCTGCTGGCAACTGTGATCTGTATATGCAACTATAGTCTTGTTATGCTTGCATGCAAGTCTAACATTTTGCAATTGTAATAACTTTAAATTTATATTTTATGGTCTAGTAACATTTCTTATTAATTTGTACTTCCCAATTTTTGCACACTCATGGTTAATTTTCTTAAGTACTTCAGGGTTATCAGACAAATTTTTAAGTGGCTTTCTGTACTAAAACCACTTTTTAAAAGTTTTCCTCATGCTTTAGCCTTGACTTTGAAACCTATTGTTTTGTGTCACAAACTTAACTTGACTCAAATAGTCTCTTTCACCACAAGTGCAGCAGTCAGACCAGTAACATGAAATATTTTTAATTTAGCTAATCCAAAGCTGTTAAACATAGTTTTCATACTTTCTTACAGGTACTTTTAGTTCAGTTTATTTGGCCACAGCCCAGCTACAAGCAGGATGTGAGGAAAAAATGGCTTTGAAACACCTAATTCCAACTAGTCATCCTCTACGAATTGCTGCTGAACTTCAGTGCCTTACGATAGCAGGGTGGGTAAACAAAAGACACTCCTTTTGCTTTAAAAAAAAAAAATAAAAAAAAATTAAAGATGTCAACTGAATTTAAGTGTCATCTAAAACTAAGTTGTGTGTCTAGTTATTTTAGTTTTGGTACTTCTTGCATTTTGCTGAAGTTTTGACCACAAGAAAATAAAAATCAATAATTCTTTATATCAAGGGTGTACCATAAATGGATCATGTTAGCTATAATGCTCATGTTTCTTTATGCGAGTCTCAATTTGCAACTGACTTTGTATATGCTAGTAAAAAGTTCTAAGAGTTACACAGTATACATATGCAATCAAACATATTTTAGGTAGGAAATGGCTATGATAGAATCCTCTCTAGTACATCTGAAAATACTGCCAATGGCACTGAATTCTCTTCACTGGTTTAGGAATAGAGGTGCACTACTGATATTTGCTAGTTCCAAGACAAGTGGTTGGAATAGCTCTTATCTGACATTTTAAACCAGTTGCTCTCAAAAGGCTCAATCCTGGATCATGCAAATCCATGAGAGCAGACTCAAGCCATAAAAGTGGGCCATGAAGCACCCATGGTCTGCAGATCCCTTCGTTGCAAATTGAAGACTGAAACACTTTGAGAAAAGTAATGAGGGGATTGTGTTCAGAGTACATGCTGGTACTTTGTATGGCTGTTCATCAGTGTTAGGTTGATGGCAATGTGGAATTTGTGTATTAATAGAAAAAGCATTGCTGAAGTTTTCTGTGGGAGCCAGGTGAAATAACCTATTTTCTATTTGTTTCAAGATAGTATTTTATTTTTCCTTTAGGGGGCAGGATAACGTTATGGGAGTTAAATACTGCTTTAGAAAAAATGATCATGTAGTTATCGTTATGCCATATCTGGAACATGAATCCTTTTTGGTGAGTCCCAGCCTTCTTTTTATATAAGCAGTAAAATACTTAATTATAAAGAGATGCAAAATTACAATATTCAAATCTTTCAGGACGTTTTGAACTCTCTCTCTTTTGAAGAAGTACGAGAATATATGTTTAATCTGTTTAAAGCATTGAGGCGCATTCATCACTTTGGTATTGTTCACCGTGATGTCAAGCCCAGTAACTTCCTGTACAACAGGCGGCTGAAAGAGTAAGTCTACGCAGATGACTTTTATTATGATCTCATTTGGGAATGTGCGCCTTGGTAGAACATAGTAAATTAAGTTTGGGGTTTTTTCCCTTCCAGCTATACAATATGAGCTTAAACAGTAGAAATACATTTATAAATAAATAAATTTTATTTAGAGTTTAGGGACTTGGTCAGGGTGAGAAAGAAAAAACAATATAATAAGTGTGAACAATTTGGATCACAGAACGGCAAATACTTTTTAAAAAATTAACAATTTTTAAACTCAATGAGTAAAACTAGTAAAATTGTTGCATGTTCAATAAGATTAAACCAAATAAAATCACTGTCCATTATTTACTTTAATATAGCTAATACTGACCATTATTTGTGTACCGCATAGGTTTTCAACCTGTGTGTGTCTTGCAGCACACCAAATGTACATAGCAAGAAAACTGATGTTTTGGAGTTTGTTTTCTTTTTATTGTCTTGCACTATGTAGCTTTTCTACAATTAGCTATTCCTAAAACTAGGTCAGGTTGTATTAATTATCTTGTCAGCAAGTAACTAAATTAAGGTAGCTAGGTGATATTGTCCACCTTTTGCAAGGAGTTCATAGTTGCCTTCCTGTTAGTGAGTAGCTATATCCTTATGGCTTGGTAAATATTTCACTGCAGTCCATACAAGAGTAAGGTAAAACTTTATAGGGAAAACTGTCTTGCATCAATCTATGCATCTAGAAATTCTGTGGAAGTAATTTTCTTAACTCTCAGAAGATGAATTTCTCCCATATTGCTTGTTTACTCTGCTAGAATCATTTTAGAAAAGCATTCTATTGTTTCTGAAGTGTTTTATGAGATCTGATGTTGAGTCAACTGTTGCATTCATAAAACAAAATAGTGACTCAGAATGACTTTCCCATGGCAAGTAGTAAGCATTTTATGTGTGTATGTGCCACCAGCTTTTGTGGAACCAAAGTCTTCAATTTAAAAAAGTTGTTGTTCTCAGTGTAATGGGGTCAACACCCAAGTCTCATGAGCGCCCCTCTGGTTGGGGGTGTCCATGATCTTTAAACCAGTCCAGCCCTGGTATGGGGCCATATCCCCGGGTCCCCCTCCCTGGAGACACTGTCTTCCTGCAATTGCCCCAGGCTCAGTCCCTGCAGCCAGCCAAGAGCGCCTTCATTGCTCCCCTGGTCCCTGCTAGTAGACTGTCTTTGGCTCAGTCCTACCAGCTAGCCAGGAGCCTCTTGCTCCCCCAGTCCATGCCCCTATTTAGCTGTCTGTTGTGCTGCAGTTCCCTCAGTCAGCCAAGCATGCCGTCCTTTCTTCTCCAGCTCCAAGCAGCAACTACCCTGTCTTTGGCTCTGTAGGTCCTTTTTATAGGGCCCTCCTGGGCCTTCACTGACTGCTTCCCCCCTTGCAGTCACTCTAGCCTGCTTAGAGGACCTTTCCATTGCTCCTTTCCTGGGATAAGTGTGGCAGGACCCTGAGGCCTCCATCAGGGGGCCTCTGGGCATAGTCTACTCCATCAGACTCATCATTGCAAAGAAACTTTCAGATGTGAATCGAGTGTAAACTAATACAGTCATATCTTCTGAAGTCTGCAGCCAGCTCCAGTGGTGCTGATGAAATCTGCAACACTTTCAGCATTGTGAAAACTAATAGGTCTTGTCTGTTTTCACTGTTACTGTTGGGATCCTGTTGGACAGCAGTGAAATTGATAAGAATCAAGTCAGATTCACTCAGCTGTTTGTTGTCTGAGGTAGTTGTGAACAATAGTGGAGGCAGGCATTGGAGTTATTGACTAAGGGAATGGAAGCTAAAGATGAGACTGATGAGAGGGGTTGTAAAGCCCTCTTTGGTAGCAGCCAGAAAGCTGAAAGAAGGATAAAGTAGCAAAGACATTCCACTCAGATCTTCCTGAAGCCTGGGGAAAGATTAAAGTAGCAGAAACCCACCCAGTCTCATAGTAGCCAGTGAGATGTGGGGAATAGAGAGACTGTTCAGTTTCCTTTCCAGCATCTAGTGTGGGATAGATGATGGCATTAAATGTATCATATGTACTCGCTAAAGGCTGGTATGGAAAATGGAGTCCCCAAGCAGCACCCTGGTAGAAATTCCAGCATCATCCCATTTTTTTAGTAGCTTGGTGGGGGTACAAGGTGGGTATTGACTTCTTGCTTGGACATTTGCCCCTTGCCAGTAATGTCCACTATCTTTCATAAGTCTGGAGCTATTAGGTTTAGTCCTCTGGCTATTAAATGCTTAGTAAAATTTTCAAGCCCAGTGTGTGTGTGTGTGGGTGTGTATAAAATTTGAGGGAAATTGACAAAATATAGGGATTAGGTAAAGGTAAGATAAGGGATGCAGGGGGAAGGATTTTGACACTGGAAACAACACATGATAAGAAAAGAACAGAAGATGGAAGAAGAGAAAATAAGTAACAAAATAATAGTAAGCAGGGCTTATTAATTAGTATTCAGTGATTATTGACTGTTAAACTGTATTGGATAATTTTTTTTATATTTCACCAGCCCTAAGAATGAGACTTTTTTTAAAAACATTCATTTGATGATCAATTTTCTATTATGGTTACAGCATAACTGTTCTTTAAATTGCAGTGAATATAGTGGAACAATTATATTTCACCTGGTTAATATGTTTAAAGCATCTGGGTAAGAGGGGTCAGCTAAATTTTCAAACTCTGCCTCTTGTGTGGGTTAAATGCCAATGTATACCTTAGCTTCTGTTCTAAGGAACTGGGGTTTTGAATACTATAGTTTTCTTAAATTGTCTTTTTAAATTTGTGTCTTCTAGGTATGCCCTAGTAGATTTTGGTTTGGCACAAGGAACCCTTGATACGAAAATAGAACTACTCAGAGTTGCCCAGTCTGAAAGCCAACAGGAAAGTTGCTCACAAAATAAGCCTCACCTAACTTTGGGAAACAGGGTTTCTGTCAATGTTACAGCATCTAGACAGATAGCTCAACAGTCAGCCTCAAAAACATCTGATAAATGGTGCTGCTCACTTTCACAAATGCAGATTAAACAAGGAAAAGGAGGAAAGGTTCTGAGTCTTTTTCACTAATATTGCCACATGAGTTTATTTAATGTATTACTTCATCCAACAGGGGGAGATGTAATACTAAAACAATTTGTCAGGCTCCAATTCCAAATCTTACTGTGTGCGCACTTATGCAACATGTTAGAAACGTTTTGTAAGAGTTAAACTGTTTGTAAAAATGGAACTAGTTTCTGAATAACTATATAGGCTTTGAACATTACTTCAGTGTCTACTATATCTAACAATAAAAATAGTGGATTCTTATGTAATGCTGCATGCTGTGTAAAATGCAGTAATGTTTAGTGAGCCCCTGAATCTCCTTATATAAAAGTAGTTAACATTTTAGCAATACATACCATGGCTTCCCTCCCCACAGAAAGTTTCTCATCTCAAGTTTAGTTGCACATCAAAGTACGACTGCTGTACGTGTAAATTTCAGGGTGTCTTGGCATATTTCTGAAGGGATGTGTTTTGTAAGCATGTTTATGGTTTTGTCTAGACTATGTTGTCTTCATCCACAGTAAGCTGGTGCCTGGAAATGACTTGCATGCAGCTGTTTTTGCCTTATGTCACATCATACTTTTAAATACTGTTAGATTACAGCTGACAGTGTTACAGATAATTCTTATTGTCCTTTATTCGTTGTTGTAGGATGGGTCTGCGCACCATTCTGTCCAGCGCTCTGTCTTTGGAGAGAGAAATTTTAATATCCATAGCTCCACATACCAGGAGAGCCCCACAATAAAAGTAAGCAATACTGCTCACCAGGAACACAATCAATTATACACTTCAATAGTTGTGGAACTTAACTGTCCTTCAGTACTAGATATCCCTGATTACTATTAATGACTTGTTGTGGCACTAACAATTATTGAACAGAATTGGCATTTTAGCAAAGTCTTACATTTACTAAAGACTTAAGTGATTTTTTTTCAAGCTATTAAAGTGACAGTAGTTACTGTTATGGTCTAGCTGTTGCCCCACATGATTTTGTTTATATAGTAATTAATCTTTTTCTATCTGTTTATCTATGTAGCTTAGAAATTACTCCAAAAGCTTGCTTTTGTGTTCTGCAGTTGATAAGGCTACAGAGAAAACAGACAAAGTTTGTAATAAACATTTTTACTATACTGTTTATAATCAGGGCATGATGTCTAGTGAAAAACTAGACATTAGCAAGAAAAACCATAACTATGAACAAAGGCAGAGGGTTTGGCCAACAGTGATATTTTAACTTGGCAGTTTTGGCTTTGAAATAATATAGCCAAATACTAGCATCTAACTCACTTCTTAGTGTTTTTCCATTTCCATTTTTGTACAGAGTGTCTTTTAATTAAAAACAAAAGAGACAAAACCCTAGCCAATAACTAAACATTATACTGGTAAACATTACTGTAATTTCAAAGTACTTATGAATATATTGTGGATATTAATTAGTAGTAGTCACTGAGAAAGTCTAATTTCCCAAGAAAATCACCACTAACTTTACGAATCTTAAATCCCTTGCTACTCTTATTAGCCTTTGCGTTCTCAGTAAATAGGACTGGTGCTCTCCTCTTAAAACTGGTAACATGCATGTTAGTGCTTTCTACACTAATGGAAGGGGAAGCGGAATAATGAAGCAAAATGGAAATAGCATTTAAATTTCTAATATTTAGAACATATAACATCTATATTACAGCTCATAAAGCAATCAAAGGTAATGGATGTTGCATCTAGAAAATTAGCAACAAAGAAGAAGATTTCTACAAAAGCAGTGAACAATGGTGTAGCCAGGAAAGCTGCCAACAGTTGCCCAGCTATCTTGACCTGTGACTGTTATGCAACAGATAGAGTTTGCAGTGTTTGCCTTTCAAGGTAATTTGCTTTTGATGATTCTGTAAAATCAACTTCTGTGCTGTCAAGCAAGGTTAGAAACTTAGATTTATTGGACAGTTGATTTAGTAAATGAAAGATAGCATTAGACCTATGCAAGTTACACTTATTAAAACACAGTGTATTCTAACCTGACAGAGGTCATGGATTTCATATGGTACTCACTTCCAGTGCTAACTTTCTCATTGCAGATAAATGCAATTATTTGTAGTTAAAACAGTTTGACATTGAAAGAGTTTTCTCCATTGGATGTTAGTGTATATAGAGACTGTTCCTTTAAGGTGTGGGGGACTTTTAAATTTCAGTAAGATAATAGCTTAACAATTTCTGCAATAAAATTCTGAAATGGGTTTGTAACAGGCCTTATTTACACCTAGATGGGTTTTCCTATATTCACACACACACACCCCTCTCCTATAGCAGTTACCCTTCTCAATGCAGAAACAGTGTGTAATAGTGTAGGTCCACTATTGCAGGAAAGGAAAGCTATTAACAGATGCCATCAAGAAGGCTGAAGTGTTCAATGCCTATTTTGTTTCAGTCTTTGCTAAAAAGGGTTAAAAAAGATGACCCAGGGAATTAGAGCACTTGGATACCTGGAAAGATACTGGAACAAATGATTCAATCAATTTATAAGCACCTAGAACAGGCCTGCACAACTCATAAAGCAGCGAGGGCCACATTACTCCAAAGAAAACAGCTGAGGGCTGAAACCCCCTAGCCCCATGGAAACACTTCCCCCCCCCCCCCCGGAAACACCCCACCCCAGCACTGCCTAGCCCTGCAGAAACAAACCCTCCTTCTCCAGTGCGCCCCACCAAAACAGCTGTGGGTCAAAAAGGAAGGTTGGGGGTGGGGAGGTGATACTTGATTTTAAATCAATCAGGGGCTCCCAGCTGAAGAGGTGTCTGGGAGCTGTCAGGGGCAAATTAAAGGGCCTGGGGCTCTGGTGGCTGGGGGAAACTGGAGCTTTGCGGGGCTGGGGCAAGGATTTAAAGGGCCTAGAGCTCCTACCGCTGAGGGGAGCCAAGCCCTTTAAATCCCAGCCCCAGCCCATCCGCTGGAGCCGCGGCTAGGATTCAAAGGGCTCTGGACTGCCTGGAGCTGCCAGGGAGCCCTGAGCCCTTTAAATCTCAGCCGGAGCTGGGAATCTCTGCGGGCAGCCCAGAGCCCTTTGATTCCTAGCTGTGGCTGGGATTTAAAGGGCTCTGGGCTCCCCGCTGCTGCGGGGAGCCCAGAGTCCTTTGATTCCCCGTCGCGGGCCGCACAGTGAGCCTCCGGCCATATGTTGTGCAGGCATGACCTAGAGGATAAAAGAGTTATAAGGAATAGCCAAGATGAATTTGTCAAGAACATGTCAAACCAGCCTAATTTATTTCTCTGAGTGGGTTACTGGCCTAGTGGATTGGAGCGGGGGAGGGGGACAATAAATGTGATACCTTGATTTTTAGTAAGGCATTTGATCCCACATGACATTCTCACAAGCAAGCTAGGGAAATGTGGTCTAGATGAAAACGTGCAAAACTGGTTATCAGAATAGTTATTGATAGCTTAGCATCATACTGGGAGAGTGTATCTAGTGGGATCAGTCCTGGGTTTGGTACTAGTCAATATTTCCATTGACGACTTGGATAGTGGAGTGGAGAGTCCACTTATAAAATTTGTGGATGACACCAAACTTGGAGGTATTGCAAGCACTTGGGAGGACAGGATTAGATGCAAAACAACCTTGATAAATTGGAGAATTAGTCTGAAATCAATAAGATGACATTCAGTAGAGGCAAGTGCAAAGTACTTCACTTAGGATGGAAAAATCAAATGCAGAACTACAAAATAGGGAATAATTGGCTAGATGGTGCTGCTGCTTAAAAGGATCTGGGGTTTATAGTAGATCAAAAATTGAATGAGCCAACAATGAGCCATTTTGAAAAAAGGCTAATATTCTGGGATGTATTAGGAAGAGTGTTTGTGAGACATGGGATGTAATTGTCCACTCTACTTTATACCCCAGCTGGAGAACTGTGTCCAGTTCTGGGTGCTACATTTTAAGAAACATGTGGATGAACTGGAGAGAGTCCAGAGGAGAGGAACAAAAATAAGATTTAGAAAATATGACCTATGAGGAAAGGCTAAAAGGTTTTGAGGAAAAAACTGAATTGGGGATCTGATAAGTCCTCAGATATGGTAATATCTGTAAGGCCCGTGACAAGTTGTTCTTCATGTCCATCAATGCAGGACAAGAAGGAAGTAATGGGCTTAATCAGAAGAAAAGGAGATTTAGGTTAGATATTTGAAAACCCTTTCTAACTCTTCAGAGTATAAAGCTCTGGAATAGGCTTCCAAGGGAGGTTGTGTAATCCCCATAATTGGAGGTTTTTAAGAACAGGTTGGACAAACACCTGTCAGGAATAGTCTGAGTTTACTTGGTCCTGCCTTAGTACTTGATGACTTCTTCTTGAGGGCCCTTCCAGCTCTACAGCTTTATAATTCTATGATTAAACCAGCAAAACAGTTATTTTGGCAGCATAGCTTAAACTAGTTCCCCAAACAGAATAAGCTAAACGAGGAAGAGGGTTTTTTTTTTTTCATGCAATAACTACATCTGCACTAAGACTTTGCTGGAATAGCTATGTCTGTTAGGGATGTGAAATGTCACAGAGCTAACAGACATAGCTATGTCAGCAAAATTTAAGTGTAGGCCAAACCACATTTAAAAATGAACTGAAATGCTGTTCAAACCCCCCCCAAAACCTGAAAATGTAGAATTATTTTACTTTATTAATTTATGAAAACTTTACATCTTAAAACCCTACATTTGACAAATGTAGGCACTACTTAGCTAAGCAGTCAAGACCTGAATTCAGGGTTCCATATTTCTCTTGCAAGAGTCAGTCATGTCTTCCATTTATTGTAGATATCTCTAGGCACCTACAAGAACACTCAGCAGCCTTTAAGTGCTGTGCAAGGGAAATATAGAACCATGAACTCAGGTCTTGGCAAGTAAATAAGAGGAAACATATTTGTTAAACAAATTTAACTTGTATCTCGAAACTTACACTGTGTGAACTGTCCAAAAAATACTAATACCACATCTGAAATTGTCACTTTTTTCATTTGAAATTTCAACAAGTTCTAGTATTTATAAGGCATTTTGGTTGCCCTTTAACATACTGTTTTCTGCACATTTGGTTGTTCATCTCTAAAAGGAAAACTGTTAATTTTGTCTTGTAGCCTAAGACCGGGAGGGAAGTTAGGTTTACCATTTTTTTTCTCTAGACATGTGTAAGTAAATTGTAAGGACATTTATCATGTACACGCCTTAATAGTCAGACTGGCCAAACAATTTGGCATTTTAGTTCAAATCCATCCCATATGTGGAGTTAACTTCCATTCATATGAGCCATTCCTCCATCAGGGATGTGGGTTATTCCAACAATTCTTTGCATTAATGAGAAAGTTCTGTTTACTGGGTGTGGTTTCCAAAATACTATGTGTTCCCTTACTTCCTGGTCTGATGTGACTGTATTTTGACAATCATTTAATCTTGTTAGTCAAACATGCCATTTTTATTGAGCATGAGGGGGTTCAAGTTACTAATTCAGAAAACAAACCTGACCCCTGCAAGCCAGACAGGTAGGGCTACATGGGGGACACTCAGAATTTTAAGATGAGTTAACTAAATGTTTGTATGTGCTTTAACTTCATCACACCTGTGCGGATGCTCCTATTCAAAAGTAAAGTGGCCTTAAGCTATGTGCTTTAACTAAAAGCGTGAAGTTAATTCATCTTATCTTTGCTGAATCTCCCCATGTAAGCCAGCCCTTAATAGAAATCATGCTGCAGCTGAATGGAACTGAAAACATAATCATGACAGAAGCATGCAACTTATTTGTATACTGTTCTCATTCTAAATATTGTCTGTATTCAACACATTTAATATTGCCTGTTTAAAATGTTAATACGTGAACATACCACAATGTTGACATGTCTCATGGAAGCATATGTTAGAAATGGTTTTAAAAGTCTTCTGTTGTAACTAGAAACATTATGAATTCTGTTTCCTATTACACTCTTAAATGTGCTTTTCTTTTTTATTACAAGACATCAGCAAGTTGCTCCTAGGGCAGGTACACCAGGATTCAGAGCACCAGAGGTGTTAACTAAGTGCCCTACTCAGACTACAGGTAGTATGCATCAGACTGAATTTAGTGACTCTTCTACACTTGGGTTTTCCCCGTTTGTGCATATTACTTTCTCTGAGTCTAAGAACTCCTTTTCTGTTTACATATGGAATTCATTTTATTGTCCTTTCTAACATTATTCAAGCATTTCCTGGTTGTTGTGGTGTTTTTGTTTTTTTTTTAATTAGAGTGTTCATTACTCAGAATGAAGAACAAGTTAAGAATGTTTTTTAAAATAAATCTTTCATTCATTTAAGGTAAAGAGCCACATGCAGCAGTTCAGTAGAGTTTCTTTTTAAAAAGACAAAACTTTCAGCTTTTGTCCAACATTTTGGCTTTCTGTCAATTTAAATGTTCTGAAGTGCCCTTCTCTCCTCCCCCTCCCCCACCCTGTTTATACTTTAGATGCTTTTAAAGAGAGATTCTATCAAACAATGTGCTTTCAGAGCAAGTATAATTAACACGGTATGTCTGCAAACATTCTTAAAAGTCTACAGGAAAAGCTGATGTAGACTATTTGATCCGTGCAGGCTGAGATGAACAGCCTTAATAAAATTTAATATCTTGAGTAATCAAGATTGCTTCTGAACGGGTTCCTCTGATCCCCAAAACTCTTCCTCCTGGATAGAAAAGTCAGGGTTCAGACTGGATAAAGCTTTCCTTTTTTTCTTATTGACATGTGCACTTGTATTAGGTTGCCAGTTAAAACATACACTCCTTTTTGAGTTCAAAAAATCTAAAGATAAAGACTTCTGTAGCCTAGTAGTTCAAAGTGAAAAAGATGGTTAGTCTGTCAGCCACATAGCTGATGTAAATACTGTGGAAAGGAGTACATTTGTGAAAAGTGAGACTAATAAAAGGCAATAGTCAGTGGAGTAGTTGAAAGTTATGATACATGAGAAATACGAAGAAATGCAAACACTCAAATCATGGATTAAATCATCGAGAGCAATGAATTTTAAGGTTTAAAGCATGAGGTTGAGAGATGTGTCCTAATCCTAGTTCTCCCAGACTTATTTTTGTACCTTAAGTCACTTCAGGCAGGATCCACAAAGATATTGTATTACATGCTCAATGTTGCAACACCTAACCCCTACATGCCCTGCTACCTAGTGGACTCCTCAGCTCCATGTTAGGCACCCAAGCTGCAGAAAGTTAGGCAGTCAAGGGAGGCAATGTCAGAAGCCAACAAACTGAGTGAGGAGCCACCTAAGCTAACCCAGAGTAAAAAGCAGAGGTCAGGGGTGGGTCTTAGACCCAGATCTTCAGTGGTATTTAGGCACCTAACTCCCATTGATCTGGGCCTTAAGTGCCTGACTGACAGGCCTAGAGGTAGGCACCTCCCTCAACCATGAACCTTCTAGAGTTAAGTGCCTGAGCCAGGTGAGCTACTTAGGTATCCAGTACCCTAGCAGCTGAAACCCAGGCCTTTCATGTTCTCTCCACCCAAAAAAAGACAGACATTCTGGAATACCCAATGGCCTGGAGGTTAAAACACTCATTTGGGTTGTGGGTTCAAGTTCCTGCTTCAAGTCAGGCAGTGCAGGGACTTGAACCAACATCCCACGTGAGTGACCTAAGCAAACAGACACACATGCCAATCTAACCTGTCGGAACGGTTCCACTTTGTATTAAATAATCATTGGGACAGGGATTTGACCCCAGATCTCCCACATCCAATGTGAATGCCCTAAGCATTTGGTTATAGTCAGTATTGCTCTCTGAATATTTATTTATACAAAGAGCAACAGTTTCAACAGGAGAGATTCCCACACCTATATACCCAGTTGTCTGGTAGCTAGGACAGTCACCTGAGATGTGGGAGAGCTGGGTTCAAGTCAGGTCCCTCACACCCAAGGTTAGTATTCTAAGCAAATAGACACACGTGCCAATCTGCAGGAGAATGCCTAATTTGAGAATGCTGTTTCATGGCTTGGTTTGAGCTAGGGCTTGGATTAGTTTAATTTAGTGGTGGCATCAGCACTTAACTCTGCAAATGCTGACCTGTGGAAATTTAGTCATCTACAGGATTAGGCAACAGCTGAGTGGCAGTTTTGAGAATGTCAGAGGCACCTAAATCATGGACATAAATGCCTAAAGAGGCAGTTAGGCACTTAAATACCTCTGTAGATCTAACCTGTAATGTCTAGAACTCTGCTTCCCCATCCATAAAGTGAGGCTAATATTAAACTACCCCCCAAGGGTCTAATGCTAACTTCATCAATTATTATAATTTTGACATCCTCCTGCAGAAGTGCAAATACCACTTTGCAGCTGTGTGCCCATAACTCCATCTGTTTAGCTATTTCTTCATTAAAGAGTATAACTACTAGTTTGACAATTTCAGGTAACTTAGCACTTTACATATTCAGAGCTCTGAGTCTTTGTAAGTGAAATAATTAAATTCAGATCTGTATAATTTGAATTCCCTTGGCCTTTTTTTTAAAAAAGACAAAAGCTGTTGTTTTTCTCTCGAACACAGAGAACTGTTCAACCCTTCTTTTCCTTTCCCCACCATTCCTCAAAAAATGATGGCAGACAGATATTCTCGTGTATCAGAGGGGTAGCCATGCTAGTTACAGATATTCTCATAACTAATGCTGAAAGTTTCCATCATGTTTAGGCAACTTTCCCCATTACAGTTGTACTCTTCATAAAACTTTGAAAACAATTAACAACTCCTAAGTGCTACATTTCTTATGGTGGTTACTTTATCAGGTGATTTCAGGTTAGAGGTAAAGTCTTCAGTATGATAAATCCATTTGGAATGGCCAAATAATCATCCACTGTTACAGGAAAAAATTAATTACTTCAGATATTTAATTATTTGGAATTAGTGCTGGCTGTATATTTTAACCTTCCTTTTCTCTAGGTAAATTTTTAGATAATCTCTAGAACATGTATTTTTACTAAAACACTTTAAGTTAATGGTTATTGGCAAACATTGTAATCCACCAGCCTAATATTTTTTCCCTACCTAAAAGACTTAGTACTGGCTAGAGCTATATCTGCAAACTGTGACTGTGTGCTTAAAACTAGCATCAGATTAAGGCCTTGATCCTGCAAATACTGAAGTAAATTCTAACTCTACTTAGAGTGGTTCCATAAAAGTCATAGGACTATTCATATGGGTCAAGCTATGCATGTGCTTACAGGACTGGGAACTAAGGGCTTGTCTTCACTACCATTAGGGTTAGTCAACCTAAGTTATGCTACTTCAGCTATGTCAGGGGTTCTCAAACTGGGGGTCACAAGGTTATTATGAGGGGGGGCGGGGGCAGCGGCCGCGAGCTGTCAGCCTGCACCTCAAACCCCATTTTTGCCTCCAGCATTTATAATGGTATAAATATTAAAATATATTTAAGTTTGTTTTTTTTTTAAAAGGGGGGGTGACACTCAGAGGCTTCCTATATGAAAGAGGTCACGAGTACAAAAGTTTGAGAACCACTGAGCTATGTGAATAACATAGTTGGAGTCAACGTAGCTTAGGTCAATTTACCCCAGAGTCTTCACTGCTCTGTGTTGACAGGAGACACTCTCCAGTCAACTTCCCTTACTCTTCCCAGAGGTGGATCGGAGTTGACCAGAGAGCACTCTGCTGTCGATTTAGTGGGTCTTTACCAGACCCACTAAATTGACCACTGCTGCCTTAAGACCAGCCCTAAAACTGTACTTAACTACAACTTTAACCATGTAGTTTACATTTCAACAAAATGAATAAGTAATCCATCACATCTATTTCTTTTGAAACTTTGCTGGTCATCAGGGTGTTTTTTGGTTTTTTTTAGACTCTAGGTGATAAAGTTGTGGGTTCATTTTTACTAAAAGCTTGCTTTCAATTGCAGCAATTGATATGTGGTCTGCAGGAATCATATTCCTTTCTTTGCTCAGTGGACGGTATCCATTTTACAAAGCAAGTGATGATTTAACTGCTTTGGCACAAATCATGACTATTCGTGGATCCAGAGAAACTATTCAGGCTGCTAAAACGTTTGGTATGCAAGTTTAATCACAGAAAATCTGTTTAATGTTTATAATTTGCATTTATATAGTGCTGTTCATCCTAAAGAATTCTCAAACTCCTTACCAACTATATATTGCCCTTCACTGAAATGCAGCAATTTTGAGAATGGCATATAGCAACTATGTAATGATTCCTATAGGAATTTGGTTAGAACATTTGAGCTAACATCCATATTCCTGCAGAAAGTGCCGTGGAGTTTTAAATCAATGTGGCTGAAAATATGGATATAGTAACTATTAGGTTGTTTAAAAGAAAGCCATTAGAAGTATTTGAGATTAAAAATATTCCAGTGGAAACAGGATTTTTTTATACAAGTAAACATTTCCCTCCCTTCCATTGTTTATAACTCAAGCATTGCAGCATTTAATATCTGAAAGTGAAACTGATGACATTAATTTTCATTCTCCAAACTGGGAGATGCAAATTATGGAAAACAGCATAAAGAAAGAAAAGGTAAATTGGGTTTTTCATGTTTCTTTATTTCTAGTAATCGAAGGTAGTGGTTGTAAAACAGACACATAAATTGGTTATATCATCTTAAAGTTGGTGTGTCTGGCCAGAAGTGGTTTAAATTTTAGTTTTAACTATTTGATGTGCATTGGGATCAATCAAACAAAAGCTTTTCAAAGTCACACAATGGGTCAATTTCTGAGCTGTAACTTTCATGAAGTGCATCTCTGGATGATGTAGAATATTGCAGGACAGATGGCAAAGCCACCAGTAGCCTCAATTTAAGTAAGAGCACTTTTGCCTCACCTCCTACAACTCCAGAATGCTACTCTGCTGTTTTCTATGGGGCCAGAAACTGGAGCCTGCTGTAAAATGGCAATACAAAAACTTCATGACTACCAAGTCTATATAAGGAAAGTATTAAATATAGGAAAAATGCAAAAGCTAGCAAAAGGAAAGTAAAATGTTTAGTGTTCCTCGTTTCTCTCAAGTTATATAAATAGGCATTTATTTGCCACTTCACAAATAACTTATCCAAAAACAAGTATGAGAGACCTTTACAGATCTTTTCTTCAAATGTAGTTAGTGTGGTACAGGGGTCGGCAACCTTTCAGAAGTGGTGTGCCAAGTCTTCATTTATTCACTAACTTAAGGTTTTGCGTGCCAGTAATACATAAACGTTTTTAGAAGGTCTTTCTATAAGTCTAATATATAAACTGTTGTATGTAAAGTAAATAAAGTTTGTAAAATGTTTAAGAAGCTTCATTTAAAATTGAATTAAAATGCAGAGCCCCCCGGACTGGTGGCCAGGACCCAGGCAGTGAGTGCCATTGAAAAATCAGCTTGTGTGCCGCCTTCGGTACACATGCATAGGTTGCCTACCCCTGGTGTCGTATGTCATCCAAATACAGAGTATGCAGTATGTTATGGAAACACTGCCAGTGATTCCATGACTGAGCTGGGTTTTGTAATTAAAGCAGGGATTTACCCACTTTATGTATGAGGAATACTGCATATCTTCCCCAAAATTACAACACATTCTTGAATACAGAATGAATTGAGAATTTTCAGCTAATTGGCTTAATTACTTTGTTACAACTAATTGTCTCTTTTCCCCAAAAAATGATCTTAATACTGGAATAACAGATAACTATAAGGGTAGTTCAAAGTAAGTCACTGAAATCTTCTATATAAGCTACATTTCATGACTTTTTGTAGGATTAATGGTAACCTCCCCCAATTTACTACTTAAGCTGGGGATAAGAATACAGTAACTCCTCACTTAGTCATCCCAATTAACGTTGTTTCGTTGTTACATTGCTGATCAATTAGAGAACATGCTCGTTTAAAGTTCTGCAGTGTTCCCTTGTAACTTCTTTTGGCAGCCACCTGCTTTGTCCACTGCGTGCAGGAAGAGCAGCTTGGTGGGGGCAGCTGGTGGGGGCTTGGAACTAGGGTGGACTGGCAGCCCTGCTGTCAGCTCCATGTTCCCCCTAAGTTCCCTGTGCAGCAGCTTCCCAGCAGGCTATCAATTACTGGCAGTTCAGCTGTCCCTCCCCACACTGCCATGTGCTGCTCTTGCTCTCTGCCTTGGAGCTGCTCCCTGGAGCCTCCTGCTTGCTGTGGTGGTGGTGGCGGGGCGGGGGGGAAGAGAAGGGGGCCAATGTCAGGGTGTCCCCCTGCTCCTGCACCCCACTTACCCCATTTCCATAGAGCAGGGTGGTGATACGACAGGGCTCAGGACAGAGGGAGCTTGTTGGCAGGAGCTACTGTCTCAACTTGCTGATTTAAAAAGGCAATGTGCATCTCTCACATGTCTGTCTCTCTCTGCCATGCTTTCTCCCCTCCCTCTATTTGTGCTGCCTTGTAGAGTGTAAGGCTGTATTAACAACGTGTTAACCCTTGAGGGTTCAGCTGATTGCTAGTTCATTTAGCAGTAAGGCATTCCCTGGGAAATATCCCACCCTCTGACTTCACCACCTCAACCAAGCGTCACCATCGTCCTTGCTGTGTACAGTATTAAATTGTTTGTTTAAAAGTGTAAGTAATAGTCTCTTGTCTGGTGGGGAAAAAAAAGTCCCTGGAACCTAATTGCCCCTATTTACATTGGGTTCGCTTAAGAATTAATTTTCCCATAACATCGTCTTACTTAGTTGCATTTTTCAGGAAGATAACAAGGTTATGTATTAGAGTATTTCATGTAGATGTACCCTCTTCAAAATGGCTACCAGATGTCAGTTGTTCTCAATGGGGCCTTGGCCGCAGAATGCTGGACTCAGCTTGCTGGAAACCATGGGAGACTGATCATTTCTTTTTTGAGAGAGAATTTTTGAAAGAAGGCACCTAAACAAAGGACAGCTATGGCCTTTGAGAGGTCTCAAAAAGCCCTGAAATTTATTTGCAATTGTATGTGTGTATTAAAACAATGCTTACTAAACACCATATTTTCCTCCTAGGCAAATCAATACTGTGTACTAAAGAGGTCCCAGCACAGGATTTAAGAACACTCTGTGAAAGACTGAGAGGAACAAATAGCAGCTGTACTAAAACAACAAGTGATGTGCACACCAACTATTTTTATGAACCTGCTTTGGCAGCTGACCCAGACAAAAAAGTAGAGTCTGCTCCCCAACCACCAGGGGAAAAAATCCAGGCTCTGAAGAACTGTCATGAAGGTAACAATGGCTTGGAAATTAAGATAACAGAAAAGGCAACTGATTTGAAAGGATGGGACAGAGTTCCTGATGAGGCTTATGATCTACTTGATAAGCTACTGGATCTCAACCCGGCTACAAGAATAACTGCAAAAGAGGCTTTGCTGCATCATTTTTTTAAATGATAGCAGACAGTGAGAAGACACCCGATTCCATTATTTCCTTGATCTTTGCTTTACATGAAAATATCACACAGTATTAGTTGAATTTCAGATACTCATTTTGAGTTTGTTTATTTTCATGGCATGTAGTGATCTGCTTTTCTTGTACTGTATGGAAGAGGTTTCTGAAAAATTACCAGAAATATGTTTCTGGTGGAGGAAGGTTGGCATCATGAATTGGAAGTAGAATATGGAGCATTTCACCTTTTTTAAAATCACAATTTCAAGTCCATTTCTTGTTACTAGTGATAGAAACATCTTCCAATGGCTGTTCAGTGGCCTATGTGAAGTGAATTTATGGTTGTAGTCCAACTGTAGAAGACGAGTGTTCACATTACCAAAACCCTTCCTTGCTGACACTCAGATACCAAATACTGAATAAGCAAGACAAGTGACATACTTCCTCCCCCCTCCCCCACCCACGTCAGGTTATTGCTGAAGCTCATTGCTGAGGTGTGGGAAAGGTAGCTGTCTGATGTACCTGTTCTATGAGGAAAAGGACTTAGTCTAAGGCTGTCAATAATAAATTTCACAAGCACTAAGTTGACTTATTTGTTTTAAATCTTCTAGTAAAACTTAATATTTCCTATAAAATAATACACAAATGTATTAAGTGTGGTTATAATATGAGGAAATGTTGTGTGACTTGGTTAATACACAACATTTAGTATTCTGTCGACATGCATTCTCCTTGTGATCCACTTACTTTCCAGCTTGTTGTACTTTTTGTATTGGACAGCCTAGCTATATTTCCACTGGCCACAAATGGTGTATCCAAGTCATCCCCAGAGAATACTTTATTAAAAAAACAAAACCCCTGCTAATCTAGGGGTCCGGTATTGTTTTGACTGTGTAACCTCTGTAAGGGCAAGTGTTCCAAGAAGTATACCCCCCTTCCCTGCCCCCACTTGGGCAGTGGGGATTAGCACAATTGCTCTTACTGTGCACAGCTTGTACTTTCTCAACTAAATGTAATGTGGGTAACTGTCAATGCACACCACACTGAGTAGCTCATGTGGCATGTATGCATATCAGTATAACTGTTTTGGAAACTTGTATTTTCACAAACTGTCCATTTAAATAAAAGTTTTGCTTTTATAACTTGGGGAAGATTGTTTAGTGGTAACAGTTTAAAAAACTGCCAAAAGATTGGTAAGGAAGGGACATCCTGAGGGATGTCTCTGTGCAGAAAATTATATATTAAAATGCAGATTTTTGTTTTCCTGCATAAATCTCTCAGTGATGGAACAGTTCAACGGACTTCACCATATAGGGCTGCTATATTCAGAGGTTTGTTAGTGTTTAATCTTGAGCAAGTTTTTCAACAGAGTTAAAAGGAGCTATTATGTTGCCTGTAATGTGCTCTAGCCTGAAATTCGCCCTAAACCATCTCAGCCTAAAAGCAAGTCTAACTATTTCAAAATTTGCTAAACCACAATTTTACTGATTTCTGTGTAAGTGTTACCTTGTTTTAAAGTTGGATTAATTTTAGATATTAAAACTGTGTGTTTAATTTGATGTAACAGGCAGTAGATTTTATAAATCTTATCTCCTTTCTCAATGTTACTCTGTATTCATGCACAGTAGTAGAAATTTTTTTTCCATGCAGTTAAAAATGAATCAAGGTGGAGGCAAAAATGAATCAATGCTGTATTTGTGGAATGATTAAACACGGAAGCCAAGTTCAGAGGAGTGAATCACCAAAGCCATTTATTAGGTGTACACTTGCATAACTAAACTATCAAACTCAAAAGGAGATAAATGGGGAAATATTTATGGTATGCTTCTCTTACTTTTCCATTGACCCTTGGGGATCCAGGCTTTGGTAAGGCGATCAAAGGCTGGGCTGAAAGTGGACAGTTTTTATGGGAGAAGACTGAAGAACAAGTTATGTGCAATTCCGGTATACTAGCAGATTGAGCTGTTAGCCTCAAGCGTTGTCAACAATGGGTCTGTCATCTGGCACTGAGAAGTGTTTAGCCTGTTACAGGGAGGAGGACAACAAAATTTTCCAGAACTTTTAAGAAATAAGTCTCAAGCATGCTTTGTGGAATTGTATTGAAAAGTTTTGCCCCATTTATGGTAAAAAACTTAATAGGGTAGGGATGACCTCACTGTTGACAACTATTATTAAATGGGGTTTCCAGCTCCCACTGCCTCAAAGGCAGATTAAGGACCCGATTTCTTATTGATACAAGCCATGTTTATAGCCTTGCTCTAGTAGTAGCAGCAACATTGTTGTAACCTTTTGGGGCCCTAGTCATGGAGCAGGGCTGCATTGCTATTCACAGTACAAATACCTAACAAAGAGATGCCTCTTACCACCAATGAAAAAAATCAGAGGAAATATTCTCTGCACACATCCAGGCCTATGGAAAAGTTTTGTGCAGAAGAGGAAAAGGTTTCATACCTCCACCTGACATGTCTACAGCTTATCTTCTCTATGGCTACAATGTTATGTAAGTTGAACGAGAACTATTTCCCAAAGTGATGCAAATTTAGCACTCTGCATTGCATTGTGGCTATATCACAGTTGTGGATACACAGGGTTTTTCTCATGAACACAGAGTTTTGTTATAAATTAAGGGTCTGACTCTGCAAAAACGTATAACCAAGCATAGTTCTGACTCATGAGTTGGCCCACTGAAATTACAGTAATAGCAGGAATACTTACTAAGTGCTGGCAGGATTGGAGCCTAAGCAACAACTGTCCCCTGAATTCTGAAGAAATGTGGGGTTTGTATTTAAAATGGTTAGAGCAAAACCGTAAAAATTAATGTCACAGAACTTGCAATATTTTTATTATGCAAAGTGAAGTTGGTCTATTTCAGCAGTTTGGGGGAAAAAAACTTCGTTTTCTACTGAAAATTTAGTACAATGTCTTTCCATATAAATTTCTTGTAACTCCATTAGTATTTCTACTATAAAAGGTTATGAGTAATACTCTTTGAAAAGGTTACTGCTCTAGCATTTTTATGAAACTTTCCCATATAAGGTGGTGATGATAGTATAAATGCCCTAACCAGGGCTGTGGGTGAAAAGCAATTATTTCAATATAATCAAACATATAAAGATCTTGAATTGAATAAGAACTACTAAATGATGGTAATCTCATACTGTTTCTGGCATCAGCTGTTAGAGAAAAATGTTTGCAGATGTCAGAATATTGATTGCATAAAATTTTGAAACCCACAAAACCCTGGAGCCCAGGTTTTAGTAATTTCTGCTGTTTATGTAATTTCAGCACAGCACATCACTGAGAAGTTATTTATCTAAAGGAACTGTGGCCAAAATTTGGCAGGCAGTGTTGTCTGCCAGTGTCTGCAGATGTATTGTTTCCTCCTACGTTCACTCGTGCTGTCTGTGGTCTTTCTAGAATACAAGCTGACACCAAGCAAAAATGTGTCAACTATCAATGGCAAATTCTCTAAACAGCTTTAGGGTTTTTTTAAAAAGTTGCTTTCTGGTTTTTATTAGCCATAGCATGGAGCACCTTGCTGTACGGGGTGGTTGAAATACTATCTATGATATAGATTGAATAACTAAAATGGGGAGTAATTACTAATAAATTGATAGTGTTATGTCATTGTTAGCACTGTCTCTTGTGGAACATTTCTTAAAAACCTAAGTCCATTGTTCAATATATTTACTAAAAAACTAGACAAGAGTACTCTAGGTTAGACAGTGATTTGAAACTTGGAGGATAAAGTGAAAATAGAAGTGCTATAAATCTTTTATACGTATATTTTAAGTTCTAGCTAAGACCTATCAAAGTACCTTATAAAGGAAAGAAAGGAATCGACAAAATTCATTAAGGATAAATGCAAGGACATTCATGTAGTGAAGAAAAAAAATAAGGTTTAGGGAGAGGATAGGGAGATTTGGAGCAATAATTTGCCACCAGTATTTTAATGACTGCCATGGATCTTTTGCCCCTATCCCCAAGCGTAGTCTCTGACTTCCCCTCTCCCCCCTTTGCACCACAGATGAACCCCTAAGATTCCTCTTCAGCACATCCCTGATTCAGGTGATAGATAACTTAACCAGAGTCTGCAAGGCAATACTGTTGCAATAAATGCCATTCTATATGGAGCTCTCAACAGACGTACTAAAAAGGCAAGAGGGTAATTGCTGCTGCAGCATCATATGTTGCAAGGCCACTGCTGGAATACTGACTTTGACACCATACTATGAATAGGATTATTAATAAATTGCACAGAAACCAAAGGTCAGCAAAAATGATTGACTTTGGAAGCATGATGTATGCCAAGAGACTAAGAAAAATGAATATACAGAATCCTGAGAAGAGAAGTTTGGGGGCAGATACAATCTGAAAATACTCATATGGATGTAACAGGAAAGGGGTGGGTTATTCTCAGTACCATACGAGCATAGAGCAGGAATTAATCTATACTAGACTTCTACCTCCTCCCCATCACAACTCATGCTGTTTTTTTTCCTCCTTGTTGTAATGGCAGTTAATAGGACAGAACTACCAAGGGAAGTTGCAGAATTGCCAGCTCTAGAGAGATTCAAAGCAATAGTAGAAAAGTAACTATACAGAATTCTGTATGTAACATGCACCTCAGCAGAGACTGCTCAATCTGTGATTTATAGGGCCCTACCAAATTCATGGCCATGAAAAACATGTCAGACCGTGAAATCTGGTCTTGTGTGCGCTTTTACCCTGTACTATACAGATTTCACAGACAAGACCAGCATTTCTCAAATTGGGGGTCCTGACCCAGAAGGGAGTGGGGGGGGAAGGTGTCTCAAGGTTATTCTACAGGGTTGTGGTATTACCACCCTTCTGCGCTGCCTTCAGAGCTGGGTGGCCGGAGAGCAGCAGCTGATGGCTGGGCATCCAGCTCTGAAGGCAGCACCCTGCCAGCACAGTGCAGAAGGGTGGCATGGAATGGTATTGGCACCGTTATTTCTTCACTGGTGCCTGTAGAGCTGGGCCCTCAACAGGCAGCAGTGCATAAGTAAGGGTGGCAATACCACTCCATGCCATCCTTACTTCTGCACTGCTGCTGGCGGCAGCTCTGCATTCAGAGCTGGGATCCTGAGCGGCAACTGTTAGCCAGGAGCCCAGCTCTGAAGGCAGTGCCACTATAATAAGTGGCACTTACAACCTCCCCCAATGTTTTTGGGGGTCAGGACCCCTATAATTATAACATGACATTTCCAATTTAAATAGCTGAAATCATGAAATTTTATTTTTTAATTCCTATGACTGAAATTGACCATGAATTTGGTAGGGCCCTAGTGATGTTGCATGGCAGGATGGATCCCTTTCCACTTTCTTTCTGTATACCTCTTCAACACCCAAACCAGCTCCTTGGCGGGATTTCGGCCCTTCTAATATATGTAAAATGTAATCGAGGAACTATTGCATCTGTGATGCTACTGAACTGAAATGTTTGTACTCTGGCTTTCATGAAGTTTTGTATTGTAGAGAATTTGGCATTCATATTTCCAATGATTTTTTTTTTTACATTTTAATTTGTATCTTTCTGGCCATTATGTTCTAATACTACAAAATATTACGTAAATACATCATGACTCTTACATGCCAAAAAGTGCTGTAGAGACAAAAATCACATTCTAAAAGTGGATGACACCAAAAGAGATCAAGTTTACATTAAAGGGATGCCTACTTAAGTGGCACTGGTTTCCTAATGTACTGTTGATATACATAAGAGGAATCTATTTGTTCAGAATTTACTTTTGCATTTGACAGCACTTTGTTTGTTTGGCAATTTTTTGTATTTCCCCTATTGAGTCTCCTTTTGCATCCAGTGATGTTCCTGGAAGACGCTGTTTTAATGGAATGAAGTTTGTGGGGGGGGGGAACAGAACTGTTTTTAAAGTTTGAAGTATTTCAGTTATAGAATCAGACAATGATCAATCCGTGGAATGGTAGTAAGACTACAATTCTGAGACATTACTCAATGTTCTCTACACTATATAGTCTCGAGCGAGCGAGAGCATGCGTGTGTGTGTGAAAGACGCTTAGAAGCTAGGCTTTTCTACTAATGTAACTATAGTATGTGCTTGGATTTCAAATTCACTTTTTCTTCTTCCCAGAAAGTAGTACATGTACTGGATCAGTGGCTCATACTCATTTGTACTGCTGCATTCCTGCTTGGACAGTTCAAAGGATAGTAAATGTTTAAACTGGCAGCTTGAACACAGTGAGTGAAAAGAAGAAAATCTGCCTTTTGGATCATGTGCTTGCTAAAGCTGGCATGTATAATTTTGTTATTCCTAAAGCCTCTAGTGCCATGGAGGTGACACAGGTCGAATAAATCGGTGTTTTTGCATCAGGTTGAATGTAGCCTTTCTGAAAACCTTTTCCATACAATGTTGGAAGTTTTCTATGGTGAATTAGTTTGGAGGGATTTTGCTGGGCAGCCTGAACATGGTTCAGTATGGTGTGACTGTCCATATATAGTGACTCTTGCAATTGGTAGATTCACACACTTGTATTACTGTGAACCTGATGGACGGAAGCTTGCTTTAGGTCATGCACACCAATTCATAAGCTATGAAACAGGCTTTAAAATAAGTTACACTCAGGGCACCTAGTAAGTAAACTAAATTTGAGGAGTTTGCAAGGAACTGCGTTATCTATTCTGAACATGTTCTCTTTCCAAAATTGTAAACCTCAGTAGAAACCAAGTTATTTTATTTGCTCTGACGAACAAACCCATTTTGAGGTTCTGGCTATACATAAGTCATATGGTATGTGGTGGATTTGACATGCAAGTACCCTTTATCTTGGCATGTTACTTGGTATTTATCAACCTTCTTTATAATTTGTTATGGCTTGCAAAGTGTCCAAAATGGTAGCCATGGGCAGAGTAAGGGACACCAATTAACCAGGACTTTTAAATAGTACCATTGTGCCTGATGTTTACAGACTCTCTCTCCATGACCCAAGTCTTTTTTTTTTTATTTTCATATCCTTTGACTCCAAGAAAGTTATCCCTATACAATACTGGGGGACAGGGGGAAGAATCCATGATAACCTTTTCTCCTTGTGCCATAATGCATCCTTCCTCTAATCTTGCATCTGCTGAAGTTCTTATACGTGACTTCATGCCTTATTGCCTTGGCCATTTCGATTTCCCATTTTATGCATTCTAATACTAAACTCAGAATTCCACAATGCTGGATGCTAGCTTGTTTTCTTGTTTAGGATAGTCAACATCCCTTCTTTGGATTCCCATCCATCTCTAAAGTCAGTTCAGAATTGCTCTCCTGGGTTTCAAAGCTCTTCAAGGATTTATACCATCCTACCTCTCTGATATCACTTCCACCTCCTGTCCTGGTGCTCACTATGTTCCTCCAGTCTTGGCTTCCTATCTGATATTCCAAAAATGGGGATTGCCTTGATAACCAAATTCTTGGTTTGACACTCGTAAGTATTTCATAAGTGGTTACACACTGCTGCTAGGATCTTAAATTTTATCTACCATTGCAACCAATCCTTATCTTGCACTTTTTTTAGAATGTCAGTTTGTGTCCTTAGCTTCAGCCTTTTTCATATTCTCTACTTTGAACTGCAAGAGTACTATACTACTCTACTCACACTTCTAGTCATTCTGACATCCATGTTTTTTTTTTAAAGTGGTAGAGGAGGTAAAGATTTAATGGGTTTACTGGTATTTCTTGTCAGTGAATTAAATAAGTTTTCCTTCTTCACTGATCTCCTGTTTAAGTACTTAGAACATGTCTTCTGTACCTTAACCTCTTGCACCAGCTTCTGTTCATCTACCTTTTCATTTTAGTACTTTAATAACTGACATTTACAGGATAGCTTATAAAGGACAATGCATTACAGCTGCCTGCACACTCCTCATGACTTGAGAACAAAAGAATCACCACCTACTCGAATCCTCCACTGGGCATACAGTTTCCAGCCCTGACCTGCATGTTATGAGCCTTGCAGCTTGAGACACATCCATTACACTTGCTTCAAGTAAAGAAAACTGATATCCTGCTTAGGGTACCCAGAATTGTGAGCATCTGTATTACCCATCTCAGACTTAATAAGTGAGTTTTGCTGCTGCTAAACTCTGTCAGCTTCCTGACACACTAGCTTGTTTGCCTTGTCAAAAAACTGTTCAGGACTCTGTCCAAATAGTGCCTTGCAGTAACGAATCAGTGAACCCTAGTGCCAATGTGTGTCTGCAGTGATCCAGGCCCTCTCAATGGACACATACAGAAGTTAAGTTTGCTGCCTCCAGTTGGTTTGGCTAGCTGAGGACTCTCCTTCCCATTTACTACATAGCACTGGCATAGTTTCATAATAAAACAAGAGTAAGTCTATTAACAGATTTAAGTGATACTAAGCAAAACTAAGAAACAGGTGTGGATACAAATAAAGCAAGCCGTGTTTTCTGGTGACTAAAACTTCATTTTAGAAAGTTACTTACAATCTTTGCCTAAGCAGTTCTCTCTCTTACTTCACGTTACCAGCAGCCCTAGGCCCTGAGATTAAGGGATCCACCTTTCACAGGGTTTGTCTTCACTACTGGGGTAAGTTGACTTAAGTCACACTACTCCAGCTACGTGAATAACGTAGCTGGAGTCAACAGAGCTTAAGTCAACCTACCTTGGTGTCTTCACTGTGTTGTGTCAACAGGAGATGCTCTTCTGTCAACTTGCCTGAATCTTCTCAGGGAGTTAGAGTACCAGGGTTGACCGGAAAGCGCTCTGCCGTCAATTTAGCAGGTCTTCACAGACCCACTAAATCAACCTCTGCTGCAAACGATCAGTCTCCCCATAGTGAAGACCAGCCCACAGACTCAAGAGGCATAGAGAGCAGAACTCCTTAAGTGATGTATTACAAAATAATTTTTGCTTTTGCTTACTTTTTCCAGAACTCATTTTGTCCCCAGAGTCAGGATAGCCTGCTGTTCTTCCCTTTCTCTTTACTTCCCATCCCCCTGCTGCTTCATACATAAATGGGGCTTCAATTTTAATTTTTAAAATTTAATTTTTAGTTTTTAATTACATAATGTTTAATTTACATTAAAGATAAGTAGATAGCTACCTTCCTCCTGTCTGGGGGAGACTCTTGTTTGATCAGACTTTAAAGCACAATAGCCATAATTCCATATATTGTTAATATATACATTTCACAATAAATCAATCACCAGCATGTCACCAGCTTTCCTAAAAACCATTACGGCATTACATTTTTGTAGTTCAGAACTATTGTATACAAGCAGTTGATTCAATTGTTTATTCTTTAGAGTTAAGACCCCTGTTCTCCCCCTGGGTGCAGACCCTGATCACAGAAGTTTCACGTTTAAGTAATATCCCAGTGTTATCCTCCCTCTAGCATCCCCCCCACCTTTTTTTTTTTTAAAGTGTGCTGGAATGGTGCCAGTGACTTCTTAGATTGCATATATTCATTTCTCCACAGTTCATCCCATAAAGGAGGTGGCTCAAACTATTTGAAAGTTTTGATGTTTTAGTTCTTGCTAAAATCAGCACTTTAATTGAATACAGTGAATTTTGTATGTTATATTTTAAATCCCCTACTAAACAGCAAAAGGAGAAGAGCATTGTTGGTAAATTATTTTGGACGTAGCCGAACCTACAGTGGAGTGAGATTGCTTTCTCTAGCTCACTTTGAGATCACATGTAAAACAAGGTATAGTTTAGGATTTTTATGTGAAATACTCTAAAGAAATTTCATTAACTATGAAATGTATATGGATTGCACTACAACTGGTAAATACTATCAATACTGTCCAGCAGTATTAGATATTAAATGAGTTATGGGACATACATAAACATGCCACTTCATCTGTCTTCTGGATTATATGCAATTAATTCGTTTTGCTGCCCTACCTCCTTTAAGTTATAGCATTCTAATGCTTGGAGACCTGTTTTTTTGTTTCCTTTGCTGTAAGAGTTAAGTCATGCACAGTTTGCTGGAACAGTAAAACCCACTCGTCATGATGGAGTGGCTACTGGCTATCATCATTGGAGAAAGCTGAATACCATCATCTTCAAACATTGATTAAATCCCTTCCCATATTCATAGTGGAAGTTGTCATAAACCTAGTCCCAGATTTGGACCTTAGCGTCCAGAATATGGGGTTTAGCATGAAAACCTCCAAGCTTAGTTACCAGCTTGGACCTGGTAAAGCTGCCACCACCCAAAGAATTAGAGTGTTTTGGGGCACTCTGGTCCCCCCAAAACCCTTCCCTGGGGACCCCAAGACCCAAATCCCTTGAGTCTCACAACAAAGGGAAATAAACCTTTTCCCTTCCCCCCTCCAGGTGTTCCTGGAGAGATACACAGAAGCAAACTCCGTGAATCTAAACAGAGGGAGTCCACCCTCTCTATTTCCAGTCCTGGAAACACAAGCACTTCCCTCTTCACCCAGAGGGAATGCAAAGTCAGGCTAGTAAATCTAACACACAGATTTCCCCGACTTCTTCCTCCCACCAATTCCCTGGTGAGCACAGACTCAATTCCCTGGAGTCCCCCACTAAAGAAAAACTCCAACAGGTCTCAAAAAGAAAGCTTTATATAAAAAGAAAGAAAAATACATAAAAATGGTCTCTCTGTATTAAGGTGACAAATACAGGGGCATTTGCTTAAAAGAATATTGAATAAACAGCCTTATTCAAAAAGAATACAATTCAAAGCACTCCAGCAACTATAGACATGTAAATACAAAAGAAAAAACCAATAACCCCTATTGTTTTTATGATCTCTGTACTCACAACTTGGAAACAGAAGATTAGAAAGCAGGAAATAGAAACCCCCTCATAGCCGAGAGAGAGTCAGGCAGAAGACCAAGAACAAAGGACTCACACACAAACTTCCCTCCACCCAGAGTTGAAAAAATCCTGTTTCCTGATTGGTCCTCTGGTCAGGTGCTTCAGATACTTATTTCCAGGTGAAAGAGACGTTAACCCTTAGCTATCTGTTTATGACAGAAGTCTAATGGAATAATTTGGTACAACTACTGTCTAATGTTAAAGGTATTGAAATATAGTTCTGTGTTCCAGCAAAGCATGTTTGAGTTCATCTTAACATGGTTCTAGATTATATCATCTGTTATAGTTTGAAGTTTGGAAGAGTTCCTACTGGTGATTTTACTAGAAAGTATAAGAGATGCTTCTGGAAAAAGTGGGACTATACTAATAAAAGGTCAAAAAATATTCAGATGGTTTCAATTGTGCTATCTGAAATCAATAAAGGAAATGAGGGAGGGATGCTCACTTTTCAGATTACATGAAAAAACCTCAGACCATTGGTAATCAAAAATGATTTTATGGCACATAAAGCCCTTCTTTCCCCCTCAGAGCTGTAAGCCTCAGCCCTGGTTTAATAGGCATTAGCTATCTAGGCTTCCCAATCTTATAAACCTTCTATGAGAGGCATAATTGCTCAGCAGAAAAAAAGCTGGGTTGGTAGGAAAAAGAAAATGATTTTCTACCTTAAGGTAGAAAGCGTTCTAGAATTTGGACTTCCTGTGCCAGGTTTGCACTGGCCAGGAATAGTGAGGCTGCTCACTGTTAGCTAAATCAATTTTTATGAAGAGCTTAGCTTTCTGAGGGGGTGTGATTCACCACATTGGTGCCTCCTGCTGGGAATCACCTCTTGGTTGCTGATACACCTTCCTCTAGTGGTGTCTCACCGCCATCACTTCTACTTCACCTCCAAGACCTGTGTTGCTCCCGGGACTGGTGTCCTTTTCTGGGCACGGCCCTCTGGCTGTACCCCACTTCATTTTCTCCCCCCTTCCGGGGAACAGTCTGTCTAGTCCATCCACTTGCCACTGTAGTCTATTGTAGCCTTCGGTCTAGCCCCTTACCTCAAGGAGTAAACTGTAATCTGAATACTGGCCACCCCCTCTGGGGCAATTGGGGGGGAAGGGGGAGGGGAGGTCTAGGCACACCTGTTACTCCGGGACCTAACCCAAGGACCCTATAGCCGGCAGCCATGGGCTGCTGTTCCTCCAACCTCCGCCACCTACTTCCCTGGGCCACTTCCCCATAGCCCTAGCACCTTCCTGGCCCTTTGTATCAGGGCCTTCAGGCTGGAGCTCCGTATTGCTCCCCTGACCCTGTCCAGCACTGCTCTATCTAAGGTACTCCTCTCAGTCCTCCCTTGCACTCCAGGGATAGACTGACTGCTCTGTTGAGCAGCCCTTCTTATATGGCCCTCCCTTGCCCTGATTGGCTGCTCCAACAAACCTTCTCTTGATTGTCTCTCTACAAGCCCTCCTCCTATTGGTTGGGTTTTGCGCAGCCGCCCTGAGGGCTGCTTTTACACTCCATCTACCTGTGTGGGGCAGCTGCCCCACCACAAGCTTGTATGGCTAGTTTCTTAGAGCCATGTGGTACCTGCCAGGGAATAGCCCACAGGAGGGGAATGAGTATGGGAAAGTTAGTGAATAGTTTGCTCTCAATTCATTCCCCTCCAGATGCAGAGGCAGGAGTTGCAGAGGGACTCAGCTAAAAAATGGCTACTAACCTTTTTGTAACTGTTGTTTTTGGAGATGTGTTGCACATGTCCATTCTAATGTAGGTGTATGTGCACCTCAAGCACAGTTGCCAGAATTTTTTCCCCCTCAGTGGTATCTATTGGGTCTTGTTTGCGATGTGGGCCAAGAATGCCTGACAAGTCAGGTAGATTGCTCTAAGTTCTGATATATGGAGCAAAAACTCTGAGACCGCAGACTGACTTTTGAGGTACAAACAAATACAGGAGGCTCATGCAAACCCAGAGTGTGTTGTGATTGGATGTACCTGAAGGGAGCTTATCAAAGTCAAGATTGAATGGAAAATGGTTCTCCGGAAGTAGGGCCTTTGCTGCTCTGAACTCTATTCTTTGTATGGAGATAAGAGTAGACTTTTAGCCATTTATTAATAGACCCAAAGCCTTGAATGTCAGTTAGATAAGATTGATGTCAGACGCCACTTGCGATCTGGACTGACCCTCACTCAGCCAGTTGTTGAGATATGGGAAAATCATGAACTCTTTCTTCTGAGGAAGGCCACTACTACTGCCATACAGTTGGAGAAGACCCGCAGGGTGGCCGATAGACCAAATGGCAGAATTGCAAGTTTGTAATGGGCTGGTTCATCAAATATCTTATGAACCTTCTGTGGCCTTGGACAACTGATATGCAGAAGTACATGTCTCAAGTTGAGGGCAGCATACCCATTCCCTAGTGAGGGAATGACGACGACCAAGGAGACCATGCAGAACTTTAACTTCTTGAGATAGTGGTTGAACCACCACACGTCTAGGATCAGTCTGAGACATCCCTCTGCCTTGGGTTTGAGGATAAGAAAGTAACGGGAATAGAGCCCTCTTCCTTTCAGATGGTGTGGAAATACTGGACTTCTTGCACCAATACCTGCCTGTGAGACGAGTTCCTGAAGAGGAACTGGGAAGGTGAGGTGGACAAAAATTGGAGGGTTTATTCAAATTCCAGTGTTTTTAGGACCCGGCAGTCTGAAGTAATGTGGTTTCAGTGGCTGAGGAAATTGGACAGACAGTTGGAAGACGGAGGTAACTGAATCCTGAAATGAAAGGATTGAAAAGTTGTCCTCGAGCATCTCATCAGAACGAGTGCTTCGAGATGCCTGAGTGACAAGGAGCAGACTGCGATGGCCCTGAGGATGACTACTGTGGAGGGCATCTATGCGCAAATCCTTTATTCCTTCTCCTCTGCTGGATGTGTCTGGATGGCTGAGTGTAGTAGCGCCCTGTCTGCTGGGGCTTGTAATGCCTTCTGGATGCTGCAGGTGTATAAAGGCCCAGGGATTTCAGGGTTGTCTTAGAATCCTTACGGCCGTGCAACTTTGGGAATGGGCAACCAGAGATGGATCACTTGATGATTACCTGTTCTGTTCATTCCCTCTGGGGCACCTGGCATTGGCCAGAGTCGGAAGACAGGATACCGGGCTAAATGGCCCTTTGGTCTGACCCAGTATAGCCGTTATGTTCTTAACTTGGCATTTGTTTGCTCCAAAAGGTTGAGGACCCCTCAAATGGGAGGTCCTGGACAGTCTGCTGCACAAGTTGTAGCAACACCGAGGATTGTAACCACAAGCTCCTGTGCATGGTGACAGGTGTGGGCATTGATCTCGCCACAGAATAAGCTACATACAAGGCTCCCTGTAGGGAAGTCCAGGCCACTGTCTTTCCTTCTTCAAGAAGTGAAGAGATCTCATCTGGCATCTTGAGGAAACATGTCCTTAAATTTTTGCATCACCTTCCACATGTTAAAATCAGTCACCTAACAAAGATTGCTGGTTTGCTATGTGGAGCTGCAATCCACCTGTCAAACAGGCTTTCCTTCTAAACGAGTCCTGCTTTTTGGGATCCTTCATCTTGGGTACAGGCCCCGCTTTACCCTGACAGTCCTTATCATTGGCAGCTGCCACCACTAGAGAGGAGGGCGAGAGAATACAAATTCACATCCCTTAGCAGTCATGAAATACTTCCACTCAGTGCATTTGGCTGTAGGTGGGAGGGAGGCAGAAGTCTGCCAGAGAGTCTTAATCGGCTCAATAATCACCTCACTAAGGGGTAGAGCCACTCTTGAGGGACCTGCCACTGATAAGAAGTCCAGTAGGCTAGAAGTTGTCTGTCTGACCACCTCAGTCTGGATGCCCAAGTTGAAGGCCACCCCCTTCAATAAGTCTTGGAGACCCTTGTGCTCATCCTGGAGTGGAGATAGCCTGGTAGCCACCAGCGTATCATCCGGTGAAGAGGAGGAGAAGGTGGGTATGGCTGGTAGATCCTCTGCCCTTTCCTCTGTCTCAGCTGAGACCTGTGGAACACACTCCTGAGATTTGTTACTGAACTCAGCACCTGAGTCCAGATCTGGTGTCTCACAGCATGGTACAGAGGCTCCTTACTCTCTGAGGCTACAGCGTATGAATGCCTCAAGATGATGCCCTGGCCCGGGTGAAATCCCCACAGGCTCCAAGAAGGCCACTGCATAGGTCCCCGCCCCCATGGGCTGAGAATTCAGGGGAATCATAGCCTTTGATGTCCTGGCAGAGTATTCAGGTTGTAGGGAGTAACTCTGGCAGTCCTGGTGGTGGGAAGAATAGGACTCCTCCTCAGAATCCGATGAGGAAGACAAGCTGCGATGAGGAGATGATGGTGGTGCCAATCCTCTGTGCCAGTTAGCGGTACTGCAGTAACACCTGGGATGAGACCATCAGAGGGCATTTATCCCTGGAGAATGGTCATGGTGCCATTCAGAAGCTGGGGGAGGGCTCTTTTCCCCACCCGTTGGCACCAGTGGTTCAGAGTCCTACATCTCAGGGGACCCTGGTACTGGCAGCATGAGCAAGTCCCTAACCATGGCATATGCCTCTGGGATGGATGATATTGACAACTGTCCAAGACACTGCCTGCTGGAGGATGGTGCCTTCTTTGCTGGGAGTGCATGGAACCAGTGTGGGTGCCAGTGCTGATTGGCAGGAAGGGGGAGAGAGTGAGGCTGCTGCAGTGCTGGGGAGGGAAAGTGGCCCAATGCAAGTCTTACACTGTGCCAATCCTGCCTGCTTGCTCCCTTTTGGCACTGGGGAGCAACTTTTGTCTTGGTAGTTATGGTGCCTCTTCTTAGGCGCCAGCGAGAAGGACCAGGTTTCTACTGGCAGGAGGTGTGCTCCACGCTGAAGCCAAGGTGCTTGGTACTGAGTCCGATCATGGCTCCAAAGTTGGTCTCAGGGCTGCCTCCATCAAGAGGACCTTCAGTCTTGCTGCCCGGGTTTTCTAGATGCAGGGTTTCAACTCTCTGCAGATCTGACAATGATCCTTCCTGTGAGCATCCCCTAAACACTTGAGACAACTCAAGTGTGGGTTGCTCAATGGCATTGACTTGCCGCAGGAAGAGCAGGGCTTACAGCCAAGGCATACCGTGGCACTGCGGAGTCAACAAGCCTTTCCAACAAGTAAGTGTCCAAAATACACTAATTACTAAAACTATTTCAAATTAACTAAGCTACAAGAGCTATACACACAAAAAAAAAAGAGAAGGAAAACCACTAGAAAAGGATATCTGAGCAACGAGGGAAGTTCCAACAACTGTGACGGGCTCAGCAGCGCCCGTTATACAGATACTATGAGAGCGTGACACCAGGGGGCACTAAAACTGACCTGACAGATACCACTGAGCGAAAAAATTCCAGCAACTGTGCTTGGGGTGTTCACACACCTACATTGGAATGGACATTGCAAGCTCTTGAAGAACTGCACCTAACGGAGAACGTGCCCCGCTATTATTATATGCAGTTCTCTATCCCCCAAAGGCATAGCTTCCTCAGGAAAACTCTTCCCATCCTCAAGCTATATAACCAGAGGATGGCATTGTGCATCAACTACTGTTGCCTCAGGCAGCATTCATTCTAATGGAGCTACCTGTGGGAACTGGAGGAGAGCACTGCAGAATGCAGTTGCTTCCTTACTCCTGTCCTTGCTCTCCTGCAGTCTTACAGAGTTGGGCAGCAGGTTGCCCATAACAAAGAGGAAGCAGAAGCATGAGTAGGAGCCACTACTCCCTCAGCAGGGCCCTTGCAACTCATTAGGCGATCTAGGTGGTCGCCTAGGCAGCTAGCACTTGGGCGGCGGCATTTCGAATCTTTCGGTGGCCCCAGTCATCGTTGGCATTTAGGCGGAGGCAGCTGGGGCAGGGGGACGCGGGGAGCGCCACTGCAGCAACTAAGGGGGGGCAGCACTCAGGGGAACTCCCCGCCCCAGCTCACCTCTGCTCCACCTCCTCCCCTGAGCACGCTGCCTCGCTTCTCTCCCTCCCAGGCTTGCGGCACCAAACAGCTGATTGGCACGGCAAGCCTGGGAGGTGGGAGAAGTGGAGCAGCTACAGTGTGCTTGGGGAGGAGGCGGAGCAGAGGTGAGCTGGGGCGGGGAGCTACCGCACAGCTCCCCGGGCTGGGGGGAGATGCCACAGGGCTCGGGGAGGGTGCAAGGTGGAAGTTTCAAGTAGACCACGAAACATCCTTGCACCCGCCCTGTCCCTCAGCCTTTCCATGTCCCCCCTTCTCAGCTCTGCCTAGCGTGGCTCCTCTTTCCTTCTTTTATTGGGGCACAGCTTTGTATGTATAGGACAGCTCTCCCTTTCGGTTCCCACTAATCTCTGTTCTCGTTTTGTAAGGCTGACAAAAGTAGACAAACTAATCATAGAATCATGGACTGTAAGGTCAGAAGGGACCATTATGATCATCTAGTCTGACCTCCTGCACAATGCAGGCCACAGAGTCTAATATACACAATATATTATTAAAGGAAAAACAAATTGCATCTTTTACATTTTCTAATGAAGTGTACTACAGGAGAATAAGATTTTTGCTATCAATAGAAAACAATTAACTGAGGGATGGATACTTCAGAGATCACAAAGAGTTCAGATTCCCATTAAATAAAATGGAACACTAAGCTGGTCAGAAAAATACTTTCCTCTAGGTTGTGCTCATGTCCAAGAAAGGATTAGATTCATACAAAAAGTTTTAATTTGATCACATGTAATCTAACAGAATAAAGCCCAGTACCATTACATCAAGTGAAATATTAGGAGATTAAGTACTTAACTTTTGTCTATAAAGATGAGTTCTCTACATTTACAAATAAATTTTGTTTTTGTTGTGACAAACTTTACATACAGCATTTATCTCCTTCCCAAAGTGAGCCTAATGCAATACTATGTTAGATAAATCAGACCTAGAGAGATCCATGCCTTGAGCACCTAGTCCCAATCTTTGCTGGAATCCAAAGAGCTACAGTAATTCCCAAAAGGAAGTTCAATATTACAACATAGCCAAGTTGTTTGAAAAAAATCAAAAAGTTCCCAAAAGGCTGTTTCCCTTCAGCCCCTTCTACTAGGCTAGGTTCTCTCAGGGTGCAGTAGTTAGCTATGTTTCAAGGACACTGATTTTCTTATGAAATAAGACACTTCTCGTAAAGCAGCAGAAAACACCCAGTCTCAGACTGAACCATTAGTATCAGATAATGTTTTCATTTCACCTTCAATTGCACAATTTTTCCATCCAGTTTATCTGAATGGGGATCAATAGAATCGATTTTAGGTTCTAATTTTACCTCAAGAACTTTAATAACCTAGCGCAGTGTTTTCTGGAGTGTCTCAATGGCTTCACATGGTGATACTTCACTCAGACTTTGAAGATCCATCTCACTTCAGGCACTCCTCTTCCTTTCGGAGTTGTACCAAAGTAAACAGAAAACATGTATTTTCTCAGCTCTTTTTTGCAAAATATTTTGGTGCGCTCACTGCTCTAACAAACTCCAGCCACTACACCAAAGAGTGTATGTGGCATACATGCAACTAATCCCATTCTTGCTGACAAAAAATAACCTGAAAGAGAAACTCAAGATTCAACCTCAAGAAATACTTTTATGCTATTTGACAGCAAAACATGACCACTTAACTCTCCTTATTCAACCATTATATTGGTGGGGCTTATCTTAATCCTCACTATTCCTAGTATTTTGAATTCTTATTTATATAATAAGGCTTTGCCCTTATCCTTCATCTGAAGATTTCAAACCATTTTAAGACATTAAGGAAACTAAACTCAATTTGAGATAGGTAAATATTATCCCATTCTACTGAGCTGGGAACTGAGGTAGAGAGAAATCAAAGCCTAAGTTTTCAAGGGTCCTTTAACTTTGGATGCCCCCAAAGAGCCAGACTTTCAGAGCTTCTGAGCACTCACAACTCCCAGTGAAGTGAAGGTGCTCGGCACATGTAAAAACGAGTCCTTATGCAAAAAATGAGGCACCCAAAGTTAGACACGTCAGAAAATTCAGTTTTAAGTGACTTGTTCAAGGCCCCAGAGTCTGGGCATTTAAACCAGGTTTTCTGACTCCTAATCTTTAGCCATAAAATTATTAGTCTTATTTATATGTGCTTCTTCCACGATTTGGACGAGCCAATTCATGTCAAAATTCACGTTTAGAACTCTATGCTTCTTGTTTCCATGTGCTTTCTTTGTTTTTGGATTACTATATAATAATCTTGCAAATTGCCAAATGACTATTAAGGCTTATAACCATGCAGATACATACAAGTTTATAATATTTAGAAATGTTTGCCCTATGTCAGCTATCTTCAAGACAGTAATTATTAGAATCAGAATATTCTTACTCTAGGCACCATTTAACAATATTTGGTCAAACTCTTATTAATTAGTTGTTCCAAATATTACTATTTTTCCCCCCCCAGAAACCTTTGAACATCACCTGGTTATCTTTAAAAAAAAAAGTGCTTTGGCACTGAACACATCTTTTTCCCAATTAAGTGTATAATAAGCATATTACTTAGACTCCCTCAAGCCAGAGATTAAAGTCCTGCCAAGCTGAACACAGCCTTTCAACCTTCCAAGATAGAAAGAGAGAGTGCCATGCATTTTATATAATACCCATGTAATTAGGGGTAAAACCTAAGGAGACAATGGAGTGGACCAGCTACTGGCATGCTGAAAAGGAAATATTCTTCCATAAGCAGATATCTCCAGAAAGAAAACTGCAACCATCTTTCCCCACAACCCCAAGAGAGGGTCTAGTGACTTAAACCTATGGAGTCATGAGTCAATGAGCCACGTGAGGAGAGAAGTTTAGGAGAAATTCTCACCTTTTTGGTAGCTAGTGAGCTGAGCCTTCATTAGTGAAAACAGTGAATAGAATAAAAAATTTCTGTAGCGTACACAAGATTATAAAAGCAGCTATAGTTCTAAAAGTACAGCAAAAGTCAAAAGCGATGAGGTGTCAGGAATGTACTGTATCTACAGTACCTGCAAATAAATATATGCTTTACAAATACTTGAGTTGATCTCTTGCCTATTGTAGGCAAGCAGACTCACCCCTGTGGCACCCCTGCTGGTTGTCCTCGGGAATTAGCTCTTTCCAGCTCCTAAGCGCCCTCTGCAGGCTGGTGATCTGCAGCCTCTTGGCTCCCGTGTCCCTCCCAGGACCTGGTGCCCCTTTATCTGGGATGCTGCCCCCTTGCAGTAACCCCTTTCTCTCAAGGTCTCCCCCTCCCAGGGGAACTCCCATCCACTATCCCCACCTCGCCTCAATGTATGGCTACTGCCAGTCATCGTCTAGCTCCCATGCCCTGGGGCAGACTGCAGTATCAGCCTACTCATCACTGGCAAGGGTGGGTTTAGACCTGCTGTCTTTGCCTACCCCTGAGCTGCCCTCTGCAACCCCCAGTACCTGTTGGCCTTCTGCTAGGCCACAGCCTGGGGCTTTCTAGGCTGGAGCTCCCCAGTCCTGCTCCACTCAGGTACCCTGCTCAGCTCCCTGCAGCCAGGCCCTTCTCCCTCTACAGGCAGAGGGCAACTCTCTCTGGGTCTTTGGCTCACAGCCTTTTATAGGGACCAGCTGGGCCTGATTGGGGTGTGGCCCAGCTGCAGCCACTTCCCGATCAGCCCAGCTTAGCAGCTCCCAGCCACAACCTTCCCCCAGGGCTATTTTAAGCCCTTCAGGGTAGGAGCAGGAGACCACCCTGCTACACCTATTGTTTGATTTGACTGCACCTCTGTCCCTATTCTTTTATTAGTTGTCCCCCGTAATCAGTGGGTTCTGTGGTCCTGTGGGTCCTCCCCTTAGGCTGGAGGAGGATCCTTTAGCAGTGGGTGGGCTTCGCCCACCCACTTCCCGGAAACCCAATAGATACACCTATTGTTTGATTTGACTGCACCCCGTCCCTATTCTTTTATTAGTTGTCCCCCGAAATCAGTGGGGTTCTGAGGTCCTGCGGATCCTCCCCTTAGGCTGGGGGGGGGATCCTTTAGCAGTGGGTGGGCTTCCGCCCGCCCAGTTCCCAGAAACCCAAAAGTACACCTATTGTTTGATTTGACCGCACTCCTGTCCCTGTTCTTTTATTAGTTGTCCCTCGAACTTGCTTGGTTTTTGAGGTCCTGTAGATCTGCCCCTTAGGCTGTGGGGGATCCTTTAGCAGTGGGCGGGCATCCGCCCACCCAGTTCCCAGAAACCCAATAGGTACACCTATTGTTTGAAACATTCTGTCCTTTTTCTGGACTGCAATTTATTTGTTCTTTCAAAAGGGTTGAAATCACTTTAGAAGCTAATTCCATTTTAAAAAAAGATATTCTCTCTTTGCCCAGTTCTTGGCAAAAAGAGGCCTGCAGTTGGGCACGTCCCCTACCCCATGGAAACTGAACGAAACAAAAATCAAAACCACAAAATAACTAAATGAACTGAACCCAGTTCCACCCTGACAACTGTAGGCCAAGTTCCAGGATATGGTGGATTGCAATGCAACTGCAGAGATAAGTTTTCAACAGACTGGTATTCATTACAGAAAACCATCTCAACAGCATACTTAATATACATCATAGGATTCTGTGCATTTATATTTGAGAGTAGGGCATGTGTAGTGCATGTTTTGCCAAAGTTTGCACATAAACAGGTTGTGCGTCTACATTCTCTGTAGAAAACAGTACATCAAATACAGTTGGCAAAATATACACACAGGATGTGGTGAAATGGATTGGCATAGCTGCTGTACTAACAAACACAAAACTCTGCCTCGGGTAACCCTGGAGTTAGCAGGCACAAAGGGTCTTTCACCAGCCCTCTGCACCAAGTTATTCAGGTACAGTGTAATAATGTATTTGCTAATAAAAGGCATGTAGGGACTGGGAATACAATATATTTTCAACTTGTTTTTATGGACAGAAGGAACTGATCTCTGTGACTGGACCATACAAAAAAACCTGCTGGGTCTAACGGCACCTTGAGAAAGTGTTCTTGATTTCCATTTGTGTCTGATGAGCACTTACAGCAACCAGGATAATGATCCATTTAAGTAGTGCCCATTTATCTGTGCCTTTCCCTTAAGGTGAAATGAATCTACTGCCTACATGTGCATATAAGGAATTGTAGTGAAATGTGCACTGAATTTTCTGAAATAGATAAACACCGAGCATAATTACCCAATCCTCCATCTGCACAGGGCATAATCATCATGCATCAATGCAAGAGATTAGAATAGGCCTCTAGGTCTGTTTAAAAACAAAACAACCCTACATATTCACTCTGGTCTCTTCCCTTGTCTCCTCTTCCTGTCCATGGAAGCATGAAATTTAATATACATGCTAGTTACTTTTTTCCTTTAAGCAACCTCATACAGAAAGGATGTATTGTGTAACAACTACATGAAATGCTTATTATATTGGAGAATTTTTGTTGAAAAGAGTTTCCTAACATTATATTCAGAGATTAATAAATGTCCAGCCAGTCAGTAGCCTTGACAGCATATTGCAGCTTTTATACTGTAGTTTTCGTGCTCAAACTGAGAGTAGGAAAAGACTGAGTGTGATGTAGGAGAGTTAGGGCTATGCTTCATCATCATTTAGATGTAAATATGCAATACGGTGCATTTTTAATCATACTGAAAAATATTTTGTTTTCAGCTACTATAGTCTTAGGGCTGGTCTATACTGGAGGGGGTGTCGATCTAAGATACACAACTTCAGCTACGTGAATAGCATAGCTGAAGTTGAAGTATCTTAGATCGATTTACCTCAGCTCCTCACAGCGTGGGACCAAAGTCCGCGGCTCCCCCATTGACTCTGCTACCACTGCTCACTCCAGTGGAGTTCTGGAGTCAATGGGGAGTGCGTTCGGGGATCGATATATTGTGTCTAGATGAGACGCGATATATTGATCCCCGATAAATCGATCGCTACCTGCCAATAGGATGGGTAGTCTGGACATATCCTTCAGGTAGACTTTAAAAATGTGGTTGTTTTCAATCACAAGACAGCTTTAAGAGAGGAAGTAGTCAGAATTACTTCTACTAACTATATCCTATGCATTTTTAAAAACATCAGATTATAAGTTTTTTCAAGGCAAAGTAATTTATTGCTCTGATTACTGTGCCAACTCTGGTATGTCTGTTAAATCTAAGTGTGGAAGACCCAAGCCATTTCATAAAACCTCTACAACTTTTTGAAAAGCTGTAGATAACTCTCAAACCTTTTCTGTTGTTACTTGGCTGATGAGAGTTTTCTGAAAGCCTAGTTTGGTATCAGAAATCCATACTGAGTTTTGTAGGGAAGACTCCAGTATATTTGCAATAGACCATATTAGAAAATTCATTTTTTACAAGACTAAGATTCTGTAGAAAATTGCAGAGGGCACCTCCAGTATCATAGAATCTACGATGCTTTTTTCAAATCTAATTTTGCCATTTGCTTTGATAATAATAAACACACTACTAAATTGGCAAGACACTCATTCTTACCTCTGGAAACTTACAAATACGAAATGATAGCTCAGAAGGGGCACATTTAGGACAATGGATTTCTTCAGTGCCTGGTTAACTGCCCCTTCACAGTAGCAGTGAATTCACCTCTGACAGGTTATAATCAGTTGCCACTGACACTGTACATATCTTTTACATAATTTAGAAGCTCTAACAAATTTGTTGAAGAAACATAGTTCACAGTGATTCCAAGAAAAACTTAGGGAGGCCAGTAAACTATAAACTCCAATCCACTCATTCTTCTTCGAGTGCTTCCTCGAAGTGCATTCTATATTAGGGGTGTGTGCTCGCCACATGCACCAGTGCTGGAAGTTTTTCCCTCAGCAGTATCCATAGGGGACCAGCTCTGGCATGGCATAAGAAGGGCCGCCAACTCCCCCCACCCTCAGTTCCTTCTTGCCGCCAATGATAGTGCTGGAACATCTGCTGCTTCAGCTAGCATTGATTCCTTCTCTGTTCGTGAGAACTTTGAAATCCTGTAAAATAGTTATACATAATTACTAGTTTTCTTAGTTACCCTTAGTAGCAGTTCTCAAACTCTTTGTTAGTCCTGGACTTAGCTGGGGGTTGGGGCATACCCTGGTCCCCAGGCTGTAAGCCCTGCGATCACTGCAAATGGCCTATGCCTGTCAGCAATCCACATACCAGCTGCCTAAGGTGCTTAGACAAAGGGAACATAAGTGACAAGTGTCACATCTGCATGTCCTTTAAACATAGGATGAAGGAGGAGCACAATATCCATTTGAAAGCGCTCCTGATGGAGTCAGGACTCACTCTGGCACCAGAGCAGCGGTCGGACTCCGCACCAAGCACCGTGTGCAGTGCTCTCCCAGCGCCGTCCACAAGCCGGCACCAGTCTCCCTCCATGACTCCAGTCAAGAAGCCAAAAATGACTGTAAAGGGAAGATCTCTTACCTCCCACGAGGGAAAGGAAAGGGCAAGGGGAGAGCCAACACCTGTGTTGGGCAGCTTAATATCCCCCTTGGAAAGTTGGTCCCCAGCTCAAGGAAAGCGGTTCAGCCCATCTCATGTGTTGCCTGTGACTCCAGATAGCAGTGCAGGTCCCAGCCAGCTTCAGGTGCGATCGACACCTGAAGCCCTTCAAGCAGCTCAGGAGATCCTGACACTCTCGGTGCTGCCCTCACCAGCTCCCGCAGTTCCTCAACCTTGGGGAAAACTCATGTTCGGACCTATGTGCATGTCCCCACATTAGCAGTTCCATTCTCCAGCCAGCGTTCACCCACCTGCAGCTGCCATGCCTCAGAATGAGAGAGGCAGGCTCAGCAGAGCCCTCTTCAGTTCTCGCACTGGGGGCACCAATCAAGGGACTTGATGCATACTTTGACAGTAGATTGGCACAGATAGTCTGAGGCACGTGCCACCCGGCAAGAACTCCAGGACCAGCCCTGACCCTCTTCAAGGGCCCAGGACTGATCCTGGGACCGATTGGAGACCAGAGACTGCTGATTGCTGGGCCGTCATCACCCATTGCCAAAAGGAAAGTTGCCCTATTCAGGACGATCCTCCCGGCAATCAGCCTGTAGTAGCTCCCAGTCCTGTTCGATGTCTCAGTACTGGTCAAGTAACGTGAGGCGTGGGATTGCCGGATATCCAACATAGATCCGCTGAATGCCATCCATCTCCAACAGCCTGACCAAGACAGCCTCACTTGGACAGGTCAGCTTCGGGACGCAGCAACCGGCACAGGTCAGACAAGAGCCACCACCCAGCCTGATCCTGGTCGCCCGGTACTGACCACTCCGCTGGTAGCGTCGGCTTAGAGTGAGGTTCTCTGACTGTGGGAGAACCTTCAGTATTGGCAGTGCTGACTACATTATCAGCACCAAAACCTATCCCATGGCTCCAAGCGCAGTGACTGGTTCCATGGTACCCATGAAACCCTTGGGGGTTCACTCAACCTTCCCAGACTGCCCCATCAGTGTTGAGAGCCTCAGAGAGGCCAGCGGCCTCGGTATCTCGTCTCCCTCAGGTGCTTGAGACTTTGGGGGGTAGGACCCCACAGGTCCAAGAGGACCCAAGGGAAGAAGCTGCTGGACCACCAATGGACGTGGAGGCTCCCATGGCACTGGTATTGTCCTCGTCATTGCCAGGCGAGGCTATCACGGGCCCCCTCACCCAGTTCTTCAGGATGACGCCAAGGTGCACCAGGAAATTTTGAAGAGGGTCGCTTCTAACCTTGGGCTTCAGGCAGAGGAATAGGAGGAGCCCTCAGACTCTCTCTTTTTGATGTCCTCTGTTCCTTGGCTCCTGCCAGGGTGGCTGTACCCCTTCATCAAGGGGTTTCCAAGATCACGCCAACCACTTTTCCCTCTTCCTCCCTGCAAGGACAGCTATAACCTCAGACAATGTGTCTTCAGCACAGTGGAATAAGGCTATACCCTCCAGTTCCTTTCTACCCTCCCTTTCCACCCGCCTTCCCTGTCCCTCTTGAGGGACCCCTCACAAGAGTCTCCTCATGCAGGAGGAAAAGGAATTACTACAGCTGGGTGCGGTGGAAGAAGTTCCTCTTGAGTACAGGATCAAGGGGTTCTATTCCCGGTACTTTTTAATCTCAAAAGGCCAAGGGCGGTCTACGCCCATCCTAGACCTGCGAGACCTCAACAAATATCTAAAGAAGCTCAAGTTCTGCCTGTTTCCTTGGCTTCTATTATCCCCTCCCTGGACCCGGGAGATTGGTATGCCACCCTCAACTTGAAGGACGCATACTTCCACACAGTGATCTTTCAAGAACACAGACGCTTCCTCTAGTAATGGTGGGGCCCCATCACTACCAGTTTGTGGTCCTCCCGTTCAGCCTGGCAACAGCACCAAGAGTGTTTACCAAGTGCATGCCAGTGGTAGCAGCTTACCTCAGGTGCCAAGGTATCCAGATCTACCCGTACCTCGACAACTGGCTTGTAAAGGGCAGCTCCAGGTTTCAAGTCCAAAGAGATGTCACGGTGTTTCAAGCTACGTGCCACTCTCTAGGTCTATTGGTAAATGACAAAAGTCGAAGTTAGTGCCAGTGCGGAGAACAGAGTTCATCAGAACGGTCCTCAACTCAACCTGCACCAGGACGTTCCTGCCACTGGAAAGGTTCCATACATTGATGAACCTCATTGTGGAAGTCTCCACATTCCCTCTGACTAGAGTCAGGGTCTGTCTGCACCTGCTGCGTCACATGGCAGTGTGCACTTACGTGGTCCGCCATGCCAGGCTCTGTGGCCCCTGCAACAATGGCTGGAGAAGGTCTATTCCCAGTCCTGAGACCCCTGGAAAAGATTGTTACCTTTCCCCAGGCGATACTTACCTCACTATGGTGGTGGACTGACTGCAGAACAGTCCTGGAAGGGGTCCCTCCACACTCCATCAAGTTGGTGTTGGACGCCTTGGACTTCAGCTGGAGGGGTGCATATTGGCATCCTCCAGACTCAGGGGATGTAGTCCCCAGATGAAGCATGGTTGCACATAAACATCAAAGAGCTCCGGGCAGTCCATCTGGCCTGCGGAGTCTTCCTGCCCCACCTGTCATACCACCAAGGTGGTATGAGTCCTGATGGAAACACAGCTTCCATGTTCTACATCAACAGGCAAGGGGGAGCGCGCTTGTCGGCTCTCTGTTAGGAAGCGCTCTGCCTATGGGAGTTCTGCATCAGCCATGAAATCCACCTGGAAGCTTGTCACAATCCTAGTGTCAAGAATATACTGGTGGACCAGCTCAGCAGGGACTTCGCTTCTCACCATGAGTGGTCGCTCCATCCAGAGATAGCCTGCATGAGCTTCCAAAGGTGGAAAACTCCCCCAGTGGACCTGCTCACTACCAGACAGAACAGGAAACACAACCGGTTTTGCTCTTGGCAAGGTCTGAGCAAGGGCTCCCTCTCCAATGCCTTCGTTCTGTCATGGTCAGGGAGCCTGACATACACGTTCCCTCCAATTCCGCTTATCAGCAGGCAAAGATCAAGAGAGACAAGGCGCAGGTTGTCATGATCGCCCCGATGTGGCCTCACAAGCACTGGTTCAGCACGCTCATGAGCCTGTCAGCAGCCCCTTCCTGGCCCCTGCCCAACTGACCGGACTTGCTGTCACAGAACCACGATTGACTCCTACACCCCAACCTCGGGACCTTTCCACCTCTCAGCATGGATGCTGCATGGCTGAACCTGGAGAAGCAGACCTGTTCGGAAGAAGTTCAACAGGTCCCCCTGGAAAATAGGAACCCCTCAACTAGACTGACTTACCTGGCTAAGTGGACTAGATTTTCTCACTGGGCATCTGAACATGGCATCTCTCCCTCGCGTTCCTCCATACAGGCTGTCCTGGACTACCTGCTCCATTTGAGGAACCAGGGCCTAGCGCACACTTCCACTAGAGTGCATCTCGCAGACATCTCTGCTTTTCACCCGCCAATCCAGGGACAGATGGTGTTTTCCCATAACACGACTGTCAGATTCCTGATGGGGCTTGAGAGACTCTTCCCGCAGGTACTGGCCCCTGTCCCGCAGTTGGATCTTAACTTGGTCCTCTCTAGGCTCACTGGCCTGCCCTTTGAGACGTTGGGTTTCTGCTCCCTTTTCCACCTGTCATGGAAGGTCACGTTCCTGGTGGCGGTGACATCAGCAAGATGAAATTAAAACCTTGACCTCAGAACCTCCGTACATGGTTTTCTACAAAGATAAGGTCCAGTTGCAGTCCACCTGGCCTTCCTGCCAAAGGTGGTCTCCATCTTCCATATGAACCAAGACATCTTCCTCCCAGTGTTCTGTCCCAAACTGCACAAGACCAGTGAAAAGAGGCATCTTCACGCCCTGAAGGTCTGGAGGGCCTTGGCCTTCTACTTAGAACGTACCAAGCCTTTCCATAAATCGACTCAACTGTTCATCGCTACAACGGATAGGATGAAGGGTCACCCGGTGTCCTTGCAGAGGATTTCCAATTGGATTACCTCATGCATAAGGACCTGGTGGGGGTTCCGACACTGCAAATTGTCAGAGCCCACTTGAGAGCACAGGTGTCTTCGGCAGCCTTCCTTGTGCACGTCCCTATTCAGGACATCCATAGAGCCACAACGTGGTCCTCCGTTCACACTTAACCTCTCATTATGCCATCACTCAGCAGGCCAGGGACAACGCTGGGTTTGGCAGAGCTATGTTGCAATCGACACATCCGTGAACTCCTACCTACTTCCAGGGTTACTGCTTGGGAGTCTCCTAATATGGAATGGACATGAGCAAGCACTCGAAGAAGAAAAAGCAGTTACCTTTTCCATAACTGGTGTTCTTCGAGATGTGTTGCTCGAGTTTATTCCATATTAGGAGACTCCTGGTAAGAAGGAACTGTGGGCGGGGGGAGTCGGCAACGCCCCTTATACCGCACTATCCGGGCACCACTCCAGTGGGCTCCAGAGCCGGTCCCCTACAGATATTGCTCAGGGAAAAACTTCCGGCACCGGTGCATGTGGTGAGCACACACACCTAATTTGGAATGGACGTGAGCAATACATCTCGAAGAATACCAGTTACAGAAAAAGTAATTGTCTTTTCCTGTACGACAAATTCTACGTGGCCGAAATTCTGCTTCATTATTAGCATAACAGCCTTCATGATACAATCTCTCTGTTTAAAAGTTTTTTGATCTGCTGTTTCCACTATTATAAAACTGTAATAAAAAAAACACCACCAAAAACCCTTTAGTAAGATTCTTGCTTAAGATGCTGATGATCAAGGTATGTCATTTTAAAAACAACAAAACAAAGTTTTGTTCATCTTTCAAGAATGTATTTTTCTGATGACAAATACAACCTCTGAGTAACTTGTGAAATAACCAGCTCCCACAGCAGCATTAAATGCATTCCTTTTCTGTGAAGTATACAGGAACTGTTTATTTCTTCATGTGCTCAGAGGCAATCTGGATTTTCATTTAGCTAGTGCTGTGGCAAAATGAAATAAGAGCTACAGCATCCTGGTAGATTAATTAGGGGGAGTTATATTGTTTTATACTTGATCCCAATTTAGCAATGGCACATAAGATAAAAAAATCCATAGCAATATTTTTCTGAACAATCTATTTTTTAATTTAACATTGAGAAGCATAACTTATCCATCAACAATTCAGCTGTTTAGGGTGGCAAAAACTACAGTTTCTACATATTGTGCTACCAGGATTAGTGTTTTGAATTCACTATACCATCAAATATTTCCTTTTTGAATTGCAACAATATTTTGAGCAAGATATCTGTGTTAGGGCACAGAGTTTTTTTTTTAATGTTGTTTTAGTAATATTACTTTTTAAATTATCAGATAAAATATGGCCATTGTATTACTGCCAAACTCTAATCTCGGCCTTAGTTAGGGTCAGACTGCTGTACAGTGCCTTGCATTGGGAGCAGACTGTAGAATCAGAGACTCAGATGAGGCACCAGGAAAGATTGTGCTATATGTGACATAATCCATTTTAAAGCTATCCAGCTTGAGGGAAATGTTTTTGCTATACCATCTTATACAATGGTACAGCCTGCTTCCCACCATGCACCCAGCCAGCTCTACTATCTGGATACAGAGGGGGTGAGAGCATAGTCCTTGTCTGACATTTGGGTTGTCTTGTCCCCTGGGGATATTAAGGGGGATATTAAGGGAGTGCTGACATTGTGAGTGTCACTAACACATAATACAGGGGATAGGAAGGGCAAGAGACGCATCCTCCTTGAACTTACTCTTTCATTGTGTGCCCTGTAGAAGGGGCCAAGGATGAAATAGACCTTAAGATTCATAAAGGGCATGATCCTGCTCAGATTTAAATCAATTTCCAATGGCTTTCATAGATCAGGCCAAAGATAGTTTGACAGTCAAAAGTGCTACACTTAGACATTACATATGATTACATGCTTGTATGCCAGCCTTAATTTATGCCATGAAACTAATTTACAGACTGCAGGATAGCATCTTAACAGGGAATATTGTTACTGAAATCAAATAGCAGTGCAGGATCCTGCCCCTAATTGTCACCATCTCCCTTCAGCTTGTATTTATAAAACTAAACTAGCCATCATCTTCTTGGACACTCTTCAAGAAGAAATGCAGCTGTCTTGATACTTTTCTTTCTCTCTCAGAAAAGAGCTGTTATTAGCCCAGCTGTTAAGATAATTTAAACCCATGCTGTCAAATAAATTGACCATGCAGTTTCTGAGGTTTGCTTCACTTAAACTTTTAAAAACTAGCCTTAGGGACTTCAGAGTTACTGTATAAACTAAAATTTTACTGTTTTGATTTATTTTAAACACATTATTGACTTCTTTCATTCTGTTTGGACATTTTACACAAGGTAGTTACTACTATATCACAGCATTTCATTTTTGTTTTCTCTATATAACAAATCTCAAAGCCTAGTGCATTTCTGCTATGCAACTTTCTGCTACACACAATGTAGTACAATAATTCTGTATGCTGAATAACGGACTGATGTTTTGCTTGCAGACTTGGCAAGTCCATATTTTACTTCCTGTAAAACTGGAAGCTAGAGTAGCTAACTGAACTTTGGGTCTGGGTGTGCTACGTATGGTAATTATTCTGTGAAACAGTTGGTCTGGGAAAGGAGAATAAGGAGGGCATCAAAGCAAACATGCTGCCTGTTTAGTGGAGCAGGACTCAGCTGGAATCAACTATGGCAATGTAGGTCAGGCTTGAGTACATCATTTTGTAAGTATGAATTACAAATCATTGTGGTCAAATTACTTGTGAGTCAATTGGACTAATGTTTATATATTAGTGCAGAATGCACAATAGGAAGATTCCAACCAACTGTAGCCTAGAAGAATCAAATATCATTTTACAAAGACACTGAAGTACAGATTAAGTACATGCCCAATCTTCCATACACGCTGCTCATTCACATAAATATTCACTTTTTAGAACAATTGTTTTTGATCAATGGAAAATTGCAAAAGGCAGCAGCAACACTGAACTTGCTTGAATGGCCATCATGGTGGTAGATTACACTTAGAACAATGACAAAATCCATTTATTCCCTCATTGTCCTCTATTCTTAAATTTGACTTGTTAAAATCTGTCATGTGCCTAGAATGATTTATCAGTATCTTTATGAAGTCCAGGACTGGGAACATCTGTAAATTCCCAGCCCTGTCAATATCTTCCTGTTCGCAATGTTGTATCCCTGTTGATCCCAGGATATTATAGAAACAATGTGAGTAAGGTAATATTTTTTATTGGACCAAATTCCATTGGTGAAAGAAACAAGCTTTTGAACTTACACAAAGCTTTTCTTCAGGTCTAGGGAAAAGACCACCCTCCTGAGAGACGAAAGTTACATCGACTTAAAGCAGTGTCTATACCACACTATTTCCATGAGAGATGCTGTCCCGTCAACATAGCTTCTGCCTCTTGCTGAGGTGGAGTAATTACATTAATGGTAGAGTGCTCTCCCGTCGACACTACGTGTCTTCACCAGACGCACTACCAGTGTGGTAGTGACAACAAGCCGTTAGTGTATGAGATCATTCAAGGTGAATTGGCCAGTTAACAGCTCTGCAGTCATAGGACAAAGAAGGGGAGTTAGTGAGTTACAGATTGTTGTAATAAGCCACAAATCCAATGAGGTAAATTTGTAATTTTTATCATCTGCCAAAGTTATGAATTTAAGCTTCCAGGCTCTTTCCTCATAGATTTCCACCACAACTTCAACCACCACATCCTACTCAAACTTTTTCTAGAACACTCCTACACCAGCATCAGCTTCCTGGACACCACAATCAGCCTCAACAATGGACTCCTACAGATAACTATATAAAAGAAACCCAGGGATCATCACACTTACCTTCATAGATCCAGTAACCACCCCAAACACACCAATAAATCTGTTATCCACAGCAGGCACTCAGATACCACAGAATATACTCATGGAGAAATTCTGGGATATACACTGTACCACACTTAAAAGCACCTTCATCAAATAAGGATGGGACAGGCTACCCAAATATTCCAAGAGAACTTGCTTCAATATTGGGGGGAAAAATACACCTTGTTGACCACACATCCCTAATTGTCACCTACCACCCCACCCTGGAACACATACGGGGTATCTTTAAAGCTAATATTTAATCGTGGGCATTTTTAGTAAAAGTCATGGACAGGTCATGGGCAATAAACAAAAATTCACCACCCTATGACCTGTCCATGACTTGTACTATATACCCAACTCAATCTTTGGTAGTCTGGGGGGCTCTGGGCATGCACCTGCTGCTCCGGAGGAGGGGCTATGGGATGCCCACTGGTGCTCGGGGTGGAGATAAGGGGCACCTTCTGGTGCTTGGGGGCTGCTGTGCACCTGCTGGTGCTGGGGGGCTGCAGGGTGCCTGCTGGTGCTGGGGGTGGGTGGCACAGGACCGCCGGCCTGGGACTGCCACCGACGCTGCTGGTAGGTGGGGCGGACCAGGACATCAGCAGTCACTGCTGGCAGGGGGTGTCTCAGGACCTCGCCACTGTTGCTGGTGGGGGACGGACCTCCTGGCCTGGGATCGCCGCAGCCGCTGCTGGCAAGGTGAAGCCCCGCTAATCCAGGATTTCTGCACTGCTGCTGGCAGGGGGGTGACCCAAGATTGCCACTGTTGGTGGGGGGGGAGGCTGTGCCACCCGAGCTGTTCGGACAGCCATGGGTCAGTCACACCTGCGAGCTGCAGAAGTCACAGAGGTCCAGTAAAATCACAAAATCTGTGACTTCCGTGACCTCCATGACAGACTCGCAGCCTTAGATATCATTAAACAGTTACAGCCCTTACTCTATCAGGACCATATCCAAAAGGAAATCTTTCCCAAATCCCCTCATCTGGCTTTCAAAACAATCCTCCAACCTCGCCAAGCTCATCAGAAGCAAGCAACCCACAGTCCAGGTCTCATGAAGTCAAAGCAGCACCAGACTCAGTTGAACAACAGATGTAAAGCCTGTGGACACAGTTCCACTGCTACGATGATCAATACCACCTGCAACACACCTTTCAAGATCCCTGGGTCCTACACATGCCTATCACAATATGTGATGTACCTCATCCAGTGCACTAAATGCTCCAGTAACAACTATGTGAGTAAAATGAGACAATTGCTATGCTCTTGAATGAGAGCAAGGATAAAAGACAAAAACACCACTTCACCCTGGGTGAATATTTTTCACAAAATGATCACTCCATATCTGACATTTCAGTCTTTGTCCTCAAAGGAAACCTGCACAACAACTTCAAAGATGAGCCTGGGAAATTAATGACTTTGCTAGACACTAAAAATCATGGATTTTATATAGATTCTGGATTTATGGCTTATTATAACTATCTATCACCTCTAACCCCTCTTTTTTTGCCCTGTGTCTGAGGAGTTGACTGGTCTCTTACAATGTGTGTATCTTAACTAAATTCAAGGTAGTTTGGCACATGACACTCTAAGTACCTTTCCCAGACCTGAAGAAGAGTTCTGTGTAAGCTCAAAAGCTTGTCTCTTTCACCAACAGAAGCTGGTCCAATAAAAGATATTATCTTACCCATCTTCTCTCTCTAATATCTTTCTATGTGAACTATGCTGCACCACTTAACTTCTCTGGCCCTCAGTTTCTCACTCTAAAATGTTAATCTCTACCTCAAGTGGGTTTGTGGAGGATTAGTTCATTAAGATTTACAAAAAGTGATTTGATATCTGTCAGAAGAAGCTATAAAAATTCTATAGAAACATTAATTCTGGTGTTTCCCAACTCCCGAGTGCTCGATTTTGCAACTTCAGTGTTCTTTTTACACAGGAAATATCTTATTCTTTAAAAATAAGTTTTTAAACAAATGCATTATGTGGAACCATAATGAGCCCACATGGGTAATCATAAGGGTTGGATCCTCTAGAGCTGCAGCACAAACCTCTGATACTTAACATAACAGAATAACTTGAAGCAGTAGTAGGATGCTGTCCTCAATGTTGATCAGCCACTAGAGAAGGATGAGAATCACACTTCGCTGTGGGTTTCTTAGATATCTAGCAACAGCAGAAGAATGTTGAGGCTCAATTACCCTGGATTTAATTCCAGATTCTGGAGGGGACTGTGCTGAAGTGGTTACAGACCCTTCAATCTCCTTCCTAACCTACTCCCCTCCAATGTGTCACAGTTTTCTCCCTCTTTTCCCTGGCTCCTGTTCCAATCTCCACACATCCCTAATTTCTTAACTCCCTCTACATTCCAGACAGGCTACTCTTCTCCTCCACATTGCCTGAGCAGTAATGGGGGTCACTGAGAGCGCACGAAAGGCAGTCTCCTTGCACTCAGTTCTGGTGCCTACCGAACAGCAGCCTCCAGCTGCTAGGAGAAGCCACTGCAAAGACAATTCTGCTTGGTTCTGTAGCCCCAGGATAGAGCAGGCTCAGTCACGCTGTGAGGATTGCACCTGCATATCTGGAGGTTGAGCATGCTCAGTGCAGACAGACTCTTTGGAAAGTTTAGCTGCCCAAATCTAACAATCTTCTAAGTGTGTGCTGATTCTTCTGAGAGCAACCTCCTGCTAAATTTCAAATCCCTGCTCCAAATCATAGAGATGCTTCTCAATTAAAGGACCAAGAATTTTTTACCATGGGCAAAAGAAACAAAGTATTTTTCCATCATCTTGTTCTTGGAAATGACTGAGCTGCTGCCAGCACCACACCTATAATGAACTGTATAATAACTACACTGTTAGAGTGTCCTTCTCCATCAGTATCAGAGGGGTAGCCATGTTAGTCTGGATCTGTAAAAGCAGCATCCATCAGTGCAGTCAAAGTGCTTTACAAACATTGATGAATTAAGTCCTTCAGATGTAGAGCAACTGTCCCCATAGTACAGAGGGGAGACATTTTTTTTTTTACTTGCTTCTCCATGTTTGAATTGTTGATCAAGTATTGCCAGAAGATTTGTATATTCTCCCTTGGCTAAAATAAAGAGAGAGAGAGAGAGAGAGAGAGAGAGAGAGAGAGGTGTTTTTCTTTGATTTGAGCACTTTTTTCTTCAATGAACGAAAAATCTGATAGGGCTCTAATTCATGCCTTGTTTGAATTGCAACTCCTTTAAATGAAGCCTCTAGATACTCTTAGGGATCAAGGAACATGACATTTCAATCTAATTAAACCAGTTTCAGCAATTCATCAGTTTCAGCTTTCATTTAGAAAACCTCAGTTACTTAATGTGGAATCTCCACATTGAAAAGAACTATCCCACATTTCATTAGAATGAGGGTATGTCTCAAAGAGTTGATCTATTTGCTGTAACTGAAATTTAGTTCAACTAACCTACCACCTTTTCTTCATATTCCTTTCATACCACAGAGCAGGCAGCAGTATGTTAGAGCAGCCCTAAGGCTGCTTTAAATTGATGCTGGTGGCTGAACTGGCCTCAGTACTCCTGGGAACCATTGGAACACAGAGGTGAATTAAACTAACATTTGATTCCTCAGGTACTTCATTGATAAACATATATATATATATATGAAGAAGTTAGTTCTTTTCACTAACCAGTTCAGCTTCCATTCTATCTGCGTATGGGATGTTAGTGTAGAGAGCCTCTACATCCATGGTGGCTAGGATGGTGTTTTCTGGAAGGTCACCATAAGCAGATCCAGACTAACATGGCTACCCCTCTGATACTAGTGCATCTTTGGGCATTTTTTGAATTCTGGGTTTGGGCATTTCTTTCACTTGTCTCACTTTTTGTCTCATTGTCTTAGATACTGTCATTCATTTAGTACTCAAATTCTGCAATTTATGTTTTGTAAGCACATTAGTTTGAGATCTAATGTGCAATTTGCATGTAATAATGGTATTTTTGTATCAAGTACAAATTACTTTATTCAACTTTTAAAATGTTGTTTGTGGTTTCTTTCATTAACAATCCCAGTGAAAATTTCTATTTTGAGTCTGTGGTGCATTTCATTTTCAGCAGTATCTGTTCCCATCCTGCTAGCCCATATTTGCAAAGTAGTCTCGTATATTGCCTTATACTAGTACGTATTTTCTCATACGCAGGACATTGCCTCTGGAAACACAGTTTTTCTACAACTTTGGAACCACCTTCGTGCTTCATCATCCCAGCCTTTACATTTGTTCAACTTTTCTTTCTTTTAGCTAATCTTGGTTTATATTTTAGCCAGCAATGTTGATTGCTGATATACTTTTGTCTCTTTCTTATGTGTTCCCACTTGAAATTGTTTCAGTTTAGTGGCTTGACAAATTTGTATTGCTTTGTCTAGGATCAATCTTTTGTCCCTTAACAGCCTTTCACTTACTTAGGTACTATTAATAATCTCATAATAATCTGATCATGAATAAAGGGAACTCTCAGATTTCCAAAATAACAACTGGATGTTAAGCCTAAAATCAGTTGCCATCAAATTCTTCACTGCTCTCATTTGTCCTATTGCATACTTGGTTTGAAAAAGTAGTAGTCATAGTTTTAAGTCTTTGAAGAAATGCAAAATACTTAACATTTTTTCATTAGGGCATCAAAATCATGTTGTTTCCCATCTTGAACTGAAAGGAATTGTGTACCCAAGTTCTTGCTTACAATCAGCCTTTCTTTTTCAATCAGTGGTGTTTCAGGCAGGCAGAGTTGTAGGAAAGACATCTTAAGAAGTTTGCTGAGTGGCCAGTGTTATATGCTGGGGCACTAACATCTGATAGTTGGCAGCCTGGACTCAGTTTACTGTGAGCCCCTCTGGAAAATACAAAACTAGGTCTCGCCTGAAACCTGACCGTCTTTCTCCAGTTCCAATCATCATACTACATAGTTCAGAAGGGTTTGTAATCATGGAGTGGCTTTTCTCATCACCAAAAGAGAAATGAATGGACACAAGTCCATGATAGTCTCGCAGTACAATATGCACATACTTCCTATAACTGCTTTGAACAAATAATGAACAAACACAAGGAAAGCCTGAAAGTACAAGTTCATACAATGGTGAGAGCTTGCTCACATTAACAGTCGCAGTACAGCCAATGAGACTACTCATGTAAGTACTTACCAACATAAGTAAATGTTACACAAGGGTGGCCCTAAAAATAGCAACAACTCTTACAGACATATTACTATTTTCAAGACTCCAGACAAGAGAGCCCAGAGTTAAAATTCTCTAGCCATACTGCTTTTCACACAAACACACACTGTCTGAAAACACACTGTGTCTGTCTGAATCCCTCTCCAACATGTTACAATCCTCTCTGAGTGGAAAAACTTTCAATCAGAGTTACCCTCTCTTCAGCCAGGGGCATTTTTCACTCAAAGGCACCTTGACCTTATGGTTGCCTAGTTTTTAAAGGTTTTGCCTGGATTAGACAGTGTAAACATTTTTTTAAATGTAGAAATTGACGTACCAGATTAGACAGTTGGTCCATTGAATCCAGTATCTGGTCACAGAAGAAAATGTAACTTAGCCCCATCGTGGACAATATGGAATAATGTGATTATATGAGAATTTTCTTCCTAACATCATCAGATAGTGATCTACAAGTTTTGCCACCTCACCTTTTCCCATACCGCTTATAAATATAAACACCGCCAATTCTAGAGTTTAACATTTTGCCACATTGAGAACTGACTAGGGTTAGGGGACACTAGATAGGGTGGGATCTGAGTTACTACAGAGAATTCTTTCCTGGATGTGTGTCTGGTGAGTCTTGCCCACATGCTCAGGTTTAGCTGATCATCATATTTGGGGTCGGGAAGGAATTTTCCTCCAGGACAGATTGGCAGAGGGTTTTTTTTCGCCTTCCTCTGCAGTGTTAGGCATGGGTCACTTGCTGGAGGATTTGCTGCACCTTGAAGACTTTAAACCACAAGCTGTGGTCTTCAGTAGCTCAGACATAGGTCAGTGGTTTGTTACAGGAGTGGGTGAGTGAGATTCTGTGGCCTGCGTTGTGCAGGAGGTCAAACTAGAAGATCATAATGGTCCCTTTTAACCTTAAAGTCTATAAGACTATGACTATTTAATTCTCCTCTTACTGTGTTTTAAATAATTTCTAACCCTTGATAATGCTTTCTCTCTTACCCTATGACTTCTCAGTTTCCTTAACCTCTTGTAAGGGACTTCAACAAGGTTTTTGAGAGTCTAAATGGACTATGTCATCCAGTTATTTTTTTCCTCTATTTTGTTAACACACACAAAGAAAACTAGTAAATTAAAGAGGCACAGCTGTCTTTTACAGAAGCTGAGCTTGCTTATTACTATCAAATCATGTTCATCTATGTATTTAAGAATTCTATTTTTAATTACCATTTCAATCCGCTTTCCTGGGACTGAAAGTAAAGATCTCTGGCCTGTAATTGCCAGGATCATTCTAATGCCATTTTAAAAACAGGCACAACATTTACCACTCTCCGGTCAACCAGGACAACAGATTTTAATGAGATTGCATATTTCTGTTAGCAGGTTAGCCACTTCATTAGTGAGTTCTTTCAGAACTCCAGATTGAATATTCTCTGGTGCCGGTTCCTAGTAATATAGTATATCATATTTATTCCTGCATCTATTCTTTTAACACATCATTCTGACAGTAATTCTTCTTTATTACTTGAAAAGACTGTTTGGGGAGGGTCTATTCCCAAAATCCTCAGCAGCGAAGGCAGAGGAAAGAAAACATTTAGCTTTTCTGGAGTGTCCTTCTCCTCCTTAATTGCTCCCTTTTATTCCAGCAAACCCACTGATTCTCTCAAAGATTCCTGACTCGGATATACTTAAAAACTTATCATTTGTTTGTCTTTGGCTAGTTGTTCTTCAAATTCTCGTTTAGCCCTCCTAAATTCCGTCATACACTGTATCAGCCGTACTTTATTATCCTTTCTGTTGGGCTGGATTTCCAATATCTATGTGGTTCAAATAATCCCGACAAATTTGCCATTTACCCAAAATTTTTTGAAGCATACAGTATGCTGCATTAAAAAAGGAAGTTATGTTTTTGAAGCAGGTCAGTTTATTGTTAATATATTAGCTTTCCTATTCAAGTGCTTCAAACAATTACTATTCTTGCTATATACTTGCATACAGCATGACACTATTCTTCAGACTGGATGGCTAAGGAAGCACCTTTCAAAGTTCATAAACACCACTTCAGCCACAAGACTTACTGCACCTACCAAGACTGGACGTGCCATACATACAAGACTTCTGGACTCTGCCAGGCTAGAGAATAAACTGAAAATATATTTATTTGTTTTGTTACTCTGTGCAGTCAGTTATTATTCTGTCATGTATATATTTTCATGTATTCCATGTTTCTCTTCACAACACAATGTTCCTAGCATGCTCAGAAAACTGATTTTGACAAGAAACTTTCAAGAGATAAAGCTTGTAGTTTTTCTCTCCTATTTGTATTTACTTATTTTTCAAGGATACAAAACTTGTTGGTTATAATTTGTACAACTTTGGAGATGAAGTGGCATTGACTACTGTCAGAAGACAGAATACTGGGCTAGATGGACCTTTGGTCTGACCCAGTATGGCTGTTCTTATGTTCTTAAGACAAGTTGGTTGAGGCTTCTTCAAGATAAACAGAAGTTATGCTGGTGAGATGAAGGAAACAAACTTTAAAAAGTGTTAGAGGTGCCATTAGCTCCCTCCATTGGAGAAGATTGCTTGCCTTTTGTTACTCAGTTTTGCAACCTGGAGTATCCTGTTGTATCTCCAACTGCTTCTGCATGCCTAGCTAGAAGCAGTAGCTGAGAGTGCTTTTTATCAACATGTGTCTAAACTGTTGTTGCTGTACATAAATAATCTTTTAAAAAATGTACCCGTCCAGGGCATAAAGTATATCAAGTAACTGTCATAAAATAGAAGAGCAGAATAAAAGAATCAACATTCAAAACAAATAGGTGGGCCAAATGTGAATAAAAAGCTCCAGCAGAAACTGAAAAGGCAACATTTGTGTGTTTATTGTGTTGTCAAGATTTACCAAACCTTTTCACTGTAATAGAGAATGGCAGCAAATATGGTTTTAAACAGACTGACTTGTGGGAAGGCATCTTCAGTATTGGGGCAGAGAGTCAGGAAAGATCAGCAGCATCTAAGAAGGCGGCAGATTTCTTGAAAGAGAATGGATTTCAGAGCTATCGAGGGATGTGCCTGTGACTACAGCACCAAATGTATCCACCCCCCGAACCTCCTCATATGCTAATCTACAATCCCCAGAACCTTCCCTGAAAAAAAATAGTCGAAGAGATTTTGGAGACAGATGTCTGTAAATAGGACTAATGACACCACTCCTATAAGGATTTTTATGAGTGCTGGAGGTAGGAGTTCTATGTAATGGGATACAAGCAGTAAGCCTCTGAAATAATTTCACAAATGCACTGAAACAAACAATGGTAGACTAAAATAGTACAACTTCTGAAGCACTAAGTTTTTAAAGGAAATCGGCAGAGCCAAATCAGTCTTTGTTTCTTCTGTGGGCACAAAATGAAAATACACTCTATTTCTCATTGTAGAAATTTGTGCTGAGGGCAAGATCAATATCAGAAAACTGATTCTTCAAATTCCTCTTAGCCAAAAGATCAGTCTGAAGAAAGCATGCTGAGAGAAGCCTGAAGTGCAAAGGCTGCTTCCCCCTTTAAAAAGACCTACTACAGCAATATGTAAAAACACTGCAATAGTGCTGTTGTAAACTGGTAATGTTTTGGACTATTGTGGGAGTATTTTCTCCTAGGAGGATTACTGCCAAGAACATGGAATGAGTAGGTCATGTTGTTGCAGCAGTGCTTCATTTGGCTACCAATACATTAAATAGTTTAAAGTTTTTTTAGGTTTACTGGACTACCTCATGGTCTCAGCCTATTTGGAGATGAAATGCCCATGCATCAGGGTTAATCAGAAACAGCTAATTCTAAATCTATGCAAATAGCAGCGCCTGTAACTCTTTTTAACATTAACAGGAGTTATGCCTCTGCATTGAGAGGAGGTTATATTACCCACGGAGGTTACTTTAACTCCAGAACTCTGCAGAAGGGCAGCCTATTAAGCAGTTGTAATCCATTTTTTAATGTTCCTGTTCTTTTGAAGTTCAACAGTCCATAGGCACTAAGTAAATTTCCTGAAAAACAGAAGATTCTCCGCTTTCTTTTCTGATTGTCAGATATTTCTTTTGGAATCAGTCTAAGGACAAAATCCTTTACTCGATGCAGTGGTATTGTTGCTTGAGTAGAAAACTGCAAAATGTGACCCTAAGGGCCCAATCCTGAGAGGTGTTAAGATCCTTACACAGAGAGCTACACTGGAAGTGCCCTGCAAATGGCAACAGGTTTATAAGGCCAACACAACCCAGGAACTCTACTACATATTGTTTAGCATTGACACTTCAACTTTTTACATATGTATCACATTCAGTGTCTGATCCAACATTCCTTGAAGTCAATAAGAGCCTTTCCATTGACTTCAAAGGGCTTTGAATCAGGCTTTTAAGAGCACTCCTGTAAAAAATGGTGCTGTGAGAGTCCATTCTCTATTCCCATTGGCTCCAGGGAGTTTGAATTATGAACCTGTTGACATTCAGGAGATTTCAATGGTTTCCAGGGGAGCTGAGGATACTCAGCACCTCAAAAGATCTCTGTATGCAGAGCCTGATGCTGATCTTTTAGATCAAATTTGTTTCCCTTTAGGAAACACTTTCTCCCATAACATAATTTTCTACTCTTAATACACCAAGTGGAGCACCCTTGTTGCATACTGCTGTAATTTACAAAAAGTGGATATGGCAGAAGCCTCCCCTCGGGAAGAGATTTTTAGAAACAGCTTTAAACCAAACAAACAGAGGAAAGTGAAAATTATGACTGATATTATTTGTTTGGGGTGGTGGACTCCAGTCAGGGACCAGAACCCACTGGACTAGGCACTGTACAGTCACAGAACGAAAAGATAATCCCTGCTCCAAAGAGTTTACAATCCAAACAAAAACACTTGATTTTAAAGCTTGTTTATAATCAATCTTGACAGTACACTGCCTCTGCTTTTGTCTGTGAGGTTAAAACACATTAATTCTAGATCAGAAATGAGGTTTTAATGAAAATTTGGGTCCTCTTTTTCTAAGCATAGATTTAAAGAGAAGCATAGAACAAAGATACAGTAAAATATGCCTAGTACGATCATCCCAAAATAAGAATGCAATAACAACATGCTATTATAAGCGCCTTTCAGACACCAAGCAACTTCCATTCGGACTGGCGGGCCCACCAGATCGAGCCTTAATATTGTACTCATAATTCTCTCTATTCCTGGCCACATGGGGTTAATTTGCTATCACGAAATACAATATAAAACATGTGCTTCAAATCCACACAACTATTTACACTTAATAAACACTACACTGTAATTATGCACAGCTTCTCAATGTCGACTACACTTTGGAGACTTAAGGAGCATCAAGTTAGCTCATAAAGAGGCATTCCCAACAAATGCTAACAAAACACCTCTACGTAGGGAGAAAACCCACTGTTGTGAAAGCTAAAGAAAAGGAATTTTAGGGGTGGAAGGTGACTAGATAGCTCATCTATTTCCAGCTCCCACTTTGAATTAGAACATTTTTTCTTAAGAGAAGCCTTCACTGTCTTAAGTACATGCTCTCTGGAGTAAAGACAGCAAACTTTCCTTTCAGTAAGCTAGTCCTAAAAGAAACAGGGCTTCCTTCAAGGCTATCTATCTGGACCAATCAACAGAGACTGTGAAAGCAAGTTCACATCAGAGTATCAACATCATGGAGTACCAACACCTCTTGAATTTTGTCCTGGAGAGATTGTTCATGAAAATCTTAGTTTTCATTCAAAAAAAAAAGTGTCTAGTCCTTGTGGTTGCAGAGAAAATCTTGAAAGTGTGAAGCCTAAAAGTGTGAAGCTCAGAGGCTGTGATTTTAATATAGATCCTTTCCCCTAGTTCAGCAGCAAACCGAGTCCAAAGACTGGTATTGGCTATGTGCCATGCCTTGTCCTTCTCAGACCAAGGAATGGGTGCCATGATGCAGGGTGTTGGAGGAGGATATGGGGTGGGGGGGAGCGGCTAAGGAAGGTCAGCAGAAACCCTCCACCTCAAGAGCAAAAATGGGACATGTCAATCAAAAATGGCAGGTGAGGCTGAAGGAAAGACTGAAATGAGTGGGAGGGAACAAATGCATTTTACAAGAGTGGGATGGAAGAGAGAAATGCACGAAATACAAAGGAGAATGCAAGAGAAGAAAAATTACCTGAACTGACTCATTTCACTGGGGACTCAGCCAGATAACATGTGAAGCTGTTTGTGTTTTGTTTTTTGGTTACTGCACCAATTCAGTTAATAGTGACAGATTATTGGAGTGGTAGCTGAGACTCAGAAATAAAAATCTATTCTCCAAGATATTAGAATTTCCTTCCCCCCCAAATTCAAATGCTCCTCCCACTAGGAAAGAGAAAGTACGCATACATACATACATAGACACACACATACACGCCCATCTCTTCCATCCCCGCCCCCTTGCCACAACTCAGCTCTTACTAAATGCCTGTCAAAAAACCATGAGCTTTGAAGAATGCATTTGGGCTATTTCAGGCCAAGTGAGAGTGAATGCCATAAAGAAAGAGCCCTCCCAAAGCCTCTTCAGTTTGAACATTGAGTACTATATAAGGATAAATGCACCTCCACTGTAGATGCAACTGCTCCATAAAGCACCAGTAATCAAACAACCCCTCCCCTCAGATGGGAAGTTTTTTAAAAGGTCAAACTATAATATTACTTTGTAAAAAGCACAGGTCTAAGACTGCAGTGCTGAACAAAATGTACTTCTTTTAACATTTGATTCCAGTAGTTATCAGCTCAAGGATATTGAAGAGAGAGATTGTTGTTAATGACCTTCTGTATCTTATTTGATCTGAGCTGCCTTGTCCAAGGCCAGATAATGAAGTATACTTGTCCTTGATTTATTAGTGTGACTTGTATTAAATACACTCTTACTCACAATAGTACAGTAAGGATTTGAAAGTTCAATGTCTTATACTTTGTTCTTTCCAAGTAAAAAATCATAAATCAGCATTGCAAACTCCCATTAATCCATAAAATACAAGTCTTTTAAAATATAATATAAAGCATTTTGTTTTTTAATTACTGGAACCTGAAAACATGCCCAGTAGCTTTAGATTCAATATTCAGTGACCCACTAATTGTTAAAACAAAATCTTTAAATCCCAGCATTCCTGCTATGTTTCAGACTTACATTTCTAGCTGTGACTGATCAAGGAGTGAATGTCTGAGAGCAAGTCAACATTTAAAATGATGGTGTAGTTGTGCTGCTGTAGTGCTTTAATAAAGATGCTCTAAGCCAACAGATCTCCCTGAGATGTGATAGATACGTTGACGGGAAAAACTGTCCCACTGACATAGCACTGTCTATGCAGGAGGTTAGGTCGGTATAACTACATCTCTCAGGGGTGTGACTTTTTCACACCCCTGATGGACATAGTTTTACTGATAGAGGTCTGTAGTATAGACCAGACCCAAGTCTCCCCTTAGCAGAGGTAATATGGAGAGCTCTCCCCTAGCTTTGTATAACTGCTTTGGCGTCTACATAATTGAGAGACTTTATCAAAGAAGTACCATGTTCCCTAATGATCATCACTATAACGTATTTTAAATATGAGGGATTTTTAGCTTATTGTATTGCTTTCATTGATTGATTCATTATCTCAGTTGTAATAAAAAAGTATTACTTTTCTGTGAGATCAGTCACTGTTGCCATACATGTTGATTATTGCTTAAGAACTAGAGAATCCTTTATAATATTACCATTAGATACCTTTCATTGTTTTTTCACTTAATTACTAGTCTTTGTCAAACCAGTACCAGTGCAAGTTCATCGTGGGGCAGTCCACTGAAGTCACTGGAGATACCCCAGACATGAATTTGCCTGTACTTCTCCCCACTTTACTACCAGACCAATAGACAAGAAATTAGAACATTCATGTCATTTGAATACAAAGCTAAACCCACTGGAATTTGCCAGTATCACTTACATTGCATAGAACTATTGTTGCAAAAAGAACTTGTTACATCTTTATCATCTCTTGTATTAGTATTTTACGAGAAAACTTTGCTGTGGTTGTACTTCTTGAGTAAGGTCCATTTGGTAGTATCCAACGTGTCTGATCAGCTGAAACAAAGAACATGGATTTGCTTGCTCTGCTTCTCAATTAAAAGGTGACCAACAAAGAATATTAAAGATGACTCAGCCATTACAGCCAAGGCACATTTGTGGGGCTAGGGCTTGCGAGGATGTAGGCCACACACCCTGGGATGTGCATGCTTGGTGGGCAGGCCCCTCTTTACAGGGAAACCCCCATTGGGTGGTTCATGTCACCTGCAAGGGAAACAGAGATTGTCTGTCTATGGGCTGAAGCAGTCTGCAAGAGGCCCTGCAGCTAGGAAGCTGCTCCGTGTCATCTTGCAAATTAGGCATCAACCTCTGCGAAGGCTGAAATTAAATACCTCCCCCCCCCAAGAACACAAACACAACATATTTTATAGAAGACCTGTGACATGCCTTCTTTACAGGCTCGACTATTGATTGGTATTTATGAGAGGCACTCAGATCCTGTGGTGATGGGACTATATGAGTATTTAGATAGATAAGAACCAGAGATAGATGGAAGTTCCACATGTACCTTAGAACAGCGCCTCACTCTATATCCAGGCAAATTAAACGAAGGTTTGATTGAGGTATGATTGAGACTTTCTGGCTACGTACGCCAGAAAGTCTCAATCATATAACTGAGATTATAGACATTTTTACTGAGGCTAAAATATCATTGCTGAATAATTGAAATTTATTACATTGTTGTTTATCTCGCATTTTAGATCTTTGTCCTCTGTTTCTGGGGCCCCATAGTGAATAAATAACCCATTAATGCTCTACATTGCTCATGAAGATTCTAAAATCGAAAAGCTAGCCCAACAGAAAACAGATAGGAATGATATTTCTATATGACATCAGAGTAATAATAGTAAGTTTCATTGTGGGCACTAACAACAAGAAGTCTGAATGGTTATTACAGATACACATAAACCTGGAAAAGTTTTCACAAGCTGGGACAATTATTTGTAACTAAACAAAGTCAAACCTTTTAACACCAAAACCAGAGATGGAGGCTGATTGGCACTAACATCAGATCAAAATCAGGAAGAAACAGTCAAGAGTCCTTGGGGGATAGCTGCATTTTGTAACAAACAATCCCTGCCTGTACTACACACACTGAGGGAAGAGGAGGATAGAACAAAGGGAATGAGAATAAAAATCCTGCCAGTCAATCTCACCGCTTTTGGGAAACAGTACAACACTGCATACCAAAATGCCTCAATTTTTTTCTTCCCTTATTTCATTTCCATATGGTTTCAAAGTTTTCTTTCTTGGTCCATGGACTGGTTTCATATTATTAATTTACATTTATGGAGAATCTTTCAAAAGGTTTCCCCAAAGTACTTCATAAACTGATATAAAACTTATCTAATAATATGTATTCATTATATAATAATAATAAAATTCATGTAGCACTTAACTGTTTCTTCAGTCTCCCATCCAACAACTACCCCACCTTGCTTAGCTGGAGAAATATTATGGGATCACAGCACAAGGTGAAATGGCTATACCAATCTCTTCCAACCCCTTTTGTTTCAAAGATCAGAGAAAAAGCAAATAAACTACTACCTGCGTAGGACATTCAATGGTCATTAAGCAAACATTGTATACAGGTTACTTTCTATCTTACAAACAAAAGTTTTAATGAAGTCAATACATTACATAACATCGTCTGTATAAAGAAAGAAAAGTTAGTTTTTCCAGACTTGGAACTATACCAGAGACATTGCAGACACATTCACAGCTGTTTTTTTCTGGCCCCAATCTTGAAGTGACTGAACATTGAGCAGGTGGTGATCTGATACTGATTTGTAAGTAGAACTCAGTTAAAGGAGAGAGGAGATCAAGTTGTTACAATTGTATGAAAGGAACCTCAATGTAATAGACTTAGTTACAGGTCTAATATAAAAGCATAGGTTTATTCATCTTAAAGGAGCTTTAGCAATAAGTATAAAAATGGTACTCCAATGCCGTTGGCTCCATTTGATCTATTGATATCTATTGATATAAACATCAGAAAAAGTAAGAGCTGACAATGAGATTTTCTATACAGCGAGTTCAGATAGGTTTTTAGTGAAACACAGGTGAATAGGTGTACAATATTGGCAGAAGACCAAACTCATACTGTATATTCACTTAATCTATGGTTTATTTGACTCACTCTTGGTCACTGTCCTCTTTATTGAGTCTGTATGTGCCAAAACCAACAAATCCTACATATTTCTTGAGCATTTCAGTAAAGATCAGTATTACTAATATTAAATTAAATTTTAAAATTTATTTTGTTTTAGGTGTTATTAATGCAGTTTAAAAACTAGTGCATTTTAATAAAATAACATGCAAAATTTAAAAGTGTAGTTGTTATCGCAAAATCCCTTCATAGTTGCCTTTACTAATAAATCCCATTGACTTGGTCAAGGATTAGACCTGTATTGTTCCCCATTCATGCTGTTAGATTAATTTTGAATTTAATTCAGCATGAACAATGACTCCAGACTAGCCAGTTCTCTCTTCTGGTTCTCAGGCACTAAGCACAATCCTGTTATGTTGGAGGCTGCAACATTTCTAGGAAATATTAGAATTATTTTCTTTTCTAAAAAAAAGGTATTTTCTTGTAATTTTTATATAATTTTCACTGAAAGTTAAAATACTCTAAAATACATGAAAGGCCAATTCCTCATGCCAGCCTCCAGCATGAGCAGCTGGGCTCAGCTCTGGGCAGATGCATGCTCGGCTGAAGAAGGGAGACTAACTGGCTGAAGTAGTTGTATCTTGTATGAAGTAGTAGAATCTTCATTTCTCTGCCATGGTGGGGAGGGGAGCGAAGAGGGGAAATCAGAGGATTTGCTTAATGTTGTATCTTTAGCCCATTCCTACTTAGTTTGTCCCTATTTCCCCCACCCCCATGCATTGGCACACAGTGAGCTCCCAGGGGTCAGGATTCTGTGCAATGCAATGGCCACCCTGTGCAGCCCCCTCCATTCATCAATGGGACCCTTCCAGTTTTATCGCCAACGGATCCTCCACAGCCCAGGTGATTGGATTAGCATTTGCCCCCACAATATTCCCTGTCCCTCCCCAACTCCCTCACCAGACACAGAGAACATGTGTTCTGCAAAACTAATTGAAATAAACAGTTTCAGGGTTTATGAATCCATTTTGATGCTTTAATTGCAAACAAAACAGACATGAGAAATGGATAGAAAAGCTCAGACATAACCACACAGTCCGCTGGCCCCCATTCCTCTTCCCAGGAAAGTCAATGGGAGTTTTTCTGATGACTCCAGTGAGAGCAGGACTGAGATGCTCATTTTACATATCCCTCATGTGTGTATGAACAGTATTTTATGAAGAATTTTATATCAACAAATATTACAAGTAGTTTAATATGCACATTTATTCCCCAAAATAAGTCCCTCTCCACTCCATTTCCCCATAGTGAGAAAAAAACAGAAAGCATATCTTTCCCTAACTCCTGAGTGAAGCTTGATCCATAAAATTTAAATTGAAGTAACATAAAATAATATGTTTCAGAGTAGCAGCTGTGTTAGTCTGTATCTGCAAAAAGAACAAGAGTACTTCTTCTTCGAGTGATTGCTCACATCCATTCCAGTTAGGTGTGCGCGCCGTGCGTGCACGTTCGTCGGAAACTTTTTACCCTAGCAACTCCAGTGGGCCGGCAGGTCGCCCCCTGGAGTGGCGCCGCCATGGCGCTCGATATATACCCTTGCCGGCCCACCCGCTCCTCAGTTCCTTCTTACCGCCGTGTCGGTCGTTGGAACTGTGGAGCACGGCATAGCTGTCCTCCACGTCCCTAGCTCTCCTTGTTAAGTACCGTTATTATTACAGTTGTTAGTTAGGTCGTTAAGTATAGTTAGTTAATTAGTTGTATTGTAAATAGTATTGTATATAGTTGTTCGACGGTCTGGGCTGTAGCCCTTCCCGGCACCGGGCTCATGCCTGGTTCGCCGGGCTTTAAGCAGCGTGCGGCCTGTAAAAAGCCTATGCCAACCAGCGACCCCCACGACGCGTGTCTGAAGTGCCCGGGGGAATCGCACAGGTCGGACAAGTGCCGCATTTGCAAGGCTTTTAAGCCCAGGACAAAGAAGGAGAGAGACCAGAGACTCAGGACTCTCCTAATGGAGGCGGCACTTGACCCGGCAGCTTCACAGGCCGTGATCTCGACGCCGGCACCGGATCGCACCGGCACCGGAAAGACTCCCCGGCACCGACCTTCCCCGGCACCGGGTGCAGAAGCGAGACCGTCTACGTCTGCTACTCCAGCCAGGCAGACCCGAATGGAGCGCCCGGCATCGACATCGGCCGTGGCGCTACCGGCACCGTCGACTCCGGGCCCGGTGGGTCCGTCGAGTCCGGTACCGCCAAGCTCCCCCTTAAGATCTGTGGTTGAGCTATTGGTCCCATCCACTCCGGAGACCTTCGCCTCGGCACGGGACCTTATCGCCCTGACTGAGTCTACTCAGCCGCCACCCCCGGTACCTCCGGTGCGGGTAGCATCTAGGGGCAAGCCAATGATGACGGCACCGTCTCGGGACTCGCGCTCACGATCGAGGTCCCGACGCCACGGTCGCTCGAGATCCCGCCGCCGCTCGCAGTCCCGGCACCGCTCCCCTCGACGGTACCGGTCGCACTCGCGGCACCGATCGACCTCCAGACGGTCGCGGTCTGACTCCAGCCGTTGATACCGGCACTGTGACTCGAGGAGCCAGTCTCGCCGTCACTCACCGCGCCAGTCGACCTCCCGGCACCGAGCTGGTGGCAGGTCCCGGTCCCGGTCGACCTCCCGGCACCACGTCGGTGGCAGGTCCCGGTCCCGATCCCGGCACCGAAGCAGCGGCCGGTACCGATCCAGATCCCGGCACCGAGACAGAACCCGGTCCCGATCCCGGCGCTGCTATGACTCCCGGTACCGATCCCTGGCACCGAGAACATCTTCGGTGCCGAACCGCGCAGACTCGTATCAGCCGCGGTCGGCCCCGCCATGGCCTTCTAGGCAGCCGTCGGTGTCGTCTCAAGCGGACAGCGTGTATGCGCTGGGCACCGACAGGCAGGCGGCATTATTTCAGGACCCTCCGCAACAGGACCAGGGTCCGCAGCAGTGGGGGTTTTGGACACCCTGGGCATACCATCAAGCCCAGGGCCCCCAACAGCTTCCTGCTAGGCCTGCAACGGCGGAGCACAGGGTGCCAGAGGCTTCGTTGTCTCGCCCCCCTCCCTCCCCTGATGGAGAGGAAGGATCGAAGCAGCAAGACCCTGGTCTTGCTCCTGAGACAGAGGCGAGGGCTGAGGGGGACCCCCCACTGGACACTTTTTTGCCAGGGGTCTCCTCATCCTCCTCCCCCGACGAAGCGGTGGCTGGCACTTCCTCCAGTAGCCCTCCTCCGCTGGATCTCAGGGCGCACCAAGACCTCCTTAGGCGAGTAGCACAGAATCTGAGCTTGCAAGCCAAGGAGGTCTCTGAGATCGAGGACCCCATCGTCACCATCCTCTCATCTGATGCTCCCACCAGGGTCGCCCTACCCTTCATTAGGACGATCCAGGCCAACGCCAATACAATCTGGCAGTCACCGGCCTCCATCCCCCCTACGGCGAGGGGCGTCGAGAGGAAGTACATGGCCCCCTCCAAGGGCTACGAGTACCTCCACGTCCACCTGACACCGTGTTCCCTGGTGGTGCAGTCGGTGAACGAGAGGGAGCGCCACGGACAGGAAGCTCCAGCCCCCAAATCCAAGGAGGCCAGGCGTATGGACCTCCTCGGCCACAAGGTCTATTCGGCTGGGGCCCTTCAACTCAGGGTTTCAAACCAGCAAGCCCTGCTCAGCAGATATGCTTTTAACTCATGGGTGGCAGCGGACAAATTCAAAGAGCTGCTGCCACAGGAGGCCCGCCAAGAATTTGCGGCCATTCTGGACGAGGGCAAGAAGGTTGCACGAACCTCGTTGCAGGCTTCTTTGGACGCTGCAGACTCGGCTGCCCGCACCCTCGCCTCGGGGGTAACGATGCGCCGTATCTCCTGGCTTCAGGTCTCTGGCCTTCCACCGGAGCTCCAATACACCATCCAGGACCTCCCGTTCGAAGGCCAGGGCCTGTTTTCAGAAAAGACAGACCCCAGACTCAAAAGTCTCAAAGACAATCGGGTCATTATGCGCTCCCTCGGGATGCACACGCCGGGAACGCAGCGCAGACCCTTCCGGCCACAGCAGCAACAGCAGCGCAGGCCATACCCCCAGTTCCGCCAACGGCAGGACCTCAATAGGCGCCGTGGCAGGAATGGAAGGCGTAGACATTCGGGGAACCAGGGGGGGCAGAATCAAAGCTCCTCTAAGCCCCCGCCTGGGCCCAAGCCTTCGTTTTGAAGGTGCGCCCGAGGGCGCAGTAACAGTTTTCCCCACGGATCCTTCCCCCCCGTTTTCCAACCGCCTTTCGTTTTTCCTCCCGGCGTGGACCCAAATAACATCGGACTGCTGGGTCTTACGCACGGTGCAGACGGGATACCGCCTGCAGTTTATATCATTTCCTCCTTCAAGCCCCCCTTCCTCGTCCCTCTTCAGGGACCCCTCTCACGAGCAATTCCTTCAACAGGAGGTACAGGCGCTCCTCAACAAAGGAGCTATAGAGGCGGTTCCGGAAAACAGAAAGGCAAGGGGTTTTATTCCCAGAGGTGGGGTTATCCCCGTGTGGACCTCTTCGCGTCTGGGGGGAACAGGAAATGCCAGGCGTTCTGCTCCTTTCAGGGCAGGGAGCCCGGGTCTATAGCGGATGCCTTCCTTATTCCGTGGACGACCCACTTGTACTACGCGTTTCCCCCGTTCCCACTGGTCCACAGGGTCCTTCTGAAGGTGCGCAGGGACAGGGCTCGCGTGATCATGGTAGCCCCGGCGTGGCCCAGGCAACATTGGTACCCCATGTTGCTGGACCTGGCCATAGCCGACCCAGTTCCCCTGCCCCTTCACCCGGACCTGATCACACAGGAACACGGGACTCTCTGTCACCCGGACCTGCAGTCGCTGCACCTAGCAGCATGGTTCCTGCGTGGCTGACCAGTTCTGAACTGCGCTGCTCCACCCCAGTACGGGAGGTACTCTTGGGCAGCAGGAAGCCTTCCACTAGAGCGACATACTCGGCCAAGTGGAAGCGTTTCTCCTGTTGGTGCGTGGAGAAAGGTCTCCACCCTATGGAAGTTTCGGTGGCCAATATTTTAGACTATATTTGGTCCCTCAAACAACAGGGCCTGGCGATATCGTCTTTGCGGGTCCACCTGGCAGCTATCTCCACCTTTCACCCGGGTGGGGATGGCTGCTCCGTTTTTTCTCACCCGACGGTGACTAGATTCCTGAAGGGGCTGGAACGTTTGTACCCTAACGTCCGACTCCCTGCTCCAACCTGGGATCTTAACCTGGTGTTGTCTCGGCTCATGGGGCCCCCCTTTGAGCCGTTAGCTACTTGCTCCCTACTCTCTCTCTCTTGGAAGACTGCCTTTCTAGTAGCTATCACCTCAGCTAGACTGGTGTCGGAACTCCGGGCTCTCGTGGTAGACCCCCCGTATACAGTCTTCCATAAAGATAAGGTGCAGCTGAGGCCACACCCTGCCTTTCTCCCTAAGGTGGTCTCAGCCTTCCACATCAACCAAGAGATATTCCTCCCGGTTTTTTTCCCGAAGCCTCACTCTTCAGGCAGGGAGCAACAGCTCCACTCGCTTGATGTCCGTAGGGCTCTCGCGTTCTATGTGGAGAGGACCAAACCGTTCCGCAAATCCCCCCAGCTTTTCGTGGCAGTAGCGGACCGCATGAAGGGGCTTCCCATCTCCTCGCAGAGATTATCCTCATGGGTAACGTTCTGTATCAGGACCTGCTATGAGCTGGCCCACGTTCCTACGGGCCGTGTGACTGCGCATTCTACCAGGGCGCAGGCGTCGTCGCTGGCTTTCCTCGCCCGTGTGCCCATCCAGGAAATCTGTCGGGCAGCGACCTGGTCATCGGTCCACACCTTTGCTTCCCACTACGCCCTGGTCCAGCAGTCAAGAGAGGACGCGGCCTTCGGATCTGCAGTGCTCCATGCCGCGACTTCTCACTCCGACCCCACCGCCTAGGTATGGCTTGGGATTCACCTAACTGGAATGGATGTGAGCAATCACTCAAAGAAGAAAAGACGGTTACTCACCTTTGTAACTGTTGTTCTTCGAGATGTGTTGCTCACATCCATTCCACACCCGCCCTCCTTCCCCACTGTCGGAGTAGCCGGCAAGAAGGAACTGAGGAGCGGGTGGGCCGGCAAGGGTATATATCGAGCGCCATGGCGGCGCCACTCCAGGGGGCGACCTGCCGGCCCACTGGAGTTGCTAGGGTAAAAAGTTTCCGACGAACGTGCACGCACGGCGCGCACACCTAACTGGAATGGATGTGAGCAACACATCTCGAAGAACAACAGTTACAAAGGTGAGTAACCGTCTTTTGTGGCACCTTAGAGACTAACAAATCTATTTCAGCATGAGCTTTCATGAGCTACAGCTCACTTCTTCAGATGCACAGAATGGAACACACAGGAGATATTTATACATACAGAGAACATGAAAAGATGGAAGTATGCATACCAACAGGAAGAGTCTAATCAATTGAGATGAGTTATCGTCAGCAGGGGAAAAAAAACTTTTGAAGTGATAATTAAGATGACCCATAGAAGGTGTGAGGAGAACTTAACATAATATGGTACCAATCTGACATTCTAGTTAGTCTTATGCATCACCACTGTGCATGGTCCATAACATTCTCCATATACTATTTTCTCCTAGCAGATGCAGCATCTCTCATACAAAGTCTGTGGGATCAGTCTTGCTAGCCATGCAATCTTTGTCAGAGTTTATGCATGGTCTTTCTAGTGTCCGTCTTTGCTGCCATTAGAATACAGCTGTACTTTAATAAGAGTGCCTGGAAATAGGCATTGTGGGTTCTATATTCAGTGTGTCTTGGTGATTCTAGACCAAAGGAGATCAGTTTGTAAGCAAAAAGAAGGTTTCTTAAACTATCCTGCCTTGATTTTTCAAGTTCACAGCGGGCTCAGACAGTCAAAGCTGGGTTTTTCCCATCATCAGCTGTAAAGGATCTGCAGGCCTAGTTAGTAACACCTTTGCAATCCCATTGCCTTCAGTGCACAAGTGTGACAGATAGACCCTGTAACTTGAATTTAGTAAACTGTTCTGTTGATGTATAAGAACAGCTCAAGCCCTTTTAGGAACTACAGAGCTCACAGGAGCAAAAAGTGAAAATATAATACAAAATTACTAAGAATAATTTTGGTAATAAAAATAACCCTGAATATACCTAGAAGACAGATCTAATGAGTAAGCAGAGTCATTATAACAATTTCAGTGAGTCTCTTTTCAGAGTATAATCACACCTTAAATCAACACACGATAAACTGATAATTATCTTAGTTTTTTCCTTGGAGATAATTCCCTTCCTCATTGCAGAAAATGGAATGATTGACATAGGTGATTGGTCCTCATTAACAATAGTGACAATATTCCTATTACTTTGCCAAAAAATAAAACATTTATTTTAGATGCATCTCTCTTTACATAGAACATTACTAGTCAAAATACTAACCTTACTGTACACGCAGTAAGAAAATGCAACTCAGAAAAGTAAAGAACCAGATGTTGTTGCACTTGACTGTTAAGAGATTTCAGTTACAATCATAGCTGGATGATTACATAATAAGAGAGTTATTTCATACATCCCCCAACCACCCATAAATTTCACTGAATTATGTGCTTGACTTTTGATTAAATCCTTATTTTGCTCTCCACTTCTCCCTGCCTCAGTATTTACTTTGCTCATCTCCCTCATGACCTCCACTGCAGGCTGCAGGATAGTTGAGAAAGTGTCTTCCTTTGAAAGCTATGTCATGCTTAGTCTCAGAACAAGAGGGGAGTAGTTCAATTGAAATAGGAAAGCATGAGTTCCACAGGGAGTTTATTGAAAAACTCTGCAGTGATATAGCCAGCCTCTTCTGTTTCTCTCTGATCCCTATGCACCCCAGCAACAATGAATGAGTCACCTCCATGATACAGCCACTAGTTAGTGCACACAAATCCATCCCAACAAAATAATGTGGAAAGGGAATCTGTACTAATGTAGATTAACATGGGGTGGGGGAAGAGGATGATCCAGGAGAAAGTCCTTCTGCCATTTTCTATTCCCTAATTTCACAGTGGCCAGGTTGGACAAAGTGCACTCACATCATAGAAGCATTTGCCATACCCCTCCCATTTTTATCTGTTCTTTGTTTGTTTAGAACAGGGGTACACACACCTATGGCACACGTACCGAAAGCAGCACACGAGCTGATTTTCAGTGGCACTCACACTGCCTGGGTCCTGGCCACTAGTCCAAGGGATTCTGCATTTTAATTTAATTTTAAATGAAGCTTCTTAAACATTTTAAAAACCTTATTTACTTTACATACAACAATAGTTTCGTTCTATATTATAGACTTCTAGAAAGAAACCTTCTAAAAACATTAAAATGTATTACTGGTACGCGAAACCTTAAGTTAGAGTGAATAAATGAAGACTCAGCACATCACTTCTGAAAGGTTGCCAACTCCTGGTTTAGAACTTACCTGTTTCTGACTGTTCTCAACCCTAGAATCTGTAGGAGGAAGAGTCCAACATGGAGGAGGACAGGCAGTTGATAGAAGGAAGTATTTCTGTGGCTGAACTATGCTAATCGGGAGGTGGAGCTATGGTTTGCTATATAGAGAGTTCTGTACAGTACTGTTTACAGCAGATAATTAAAGTAGTGCTAGAGAAGGGAGGACTGGTGAATTCTTAGCCTCTAGAAACCAGGAGCCAAGCATAGATGCATAGCTGTTCACACCAAAAGGGACCACCATTATGTTAATCTAATTTGATCTCCTGCATAACACATTTCAGTAATAATTTCTTCATCAAGCCTATGACTTCTGGTTGAGTTAAAGCAATATATTATGTATATATTTATTATTTTTTCTTTCTGATTTGTACTGTTTTTATAACAAACGCCCACACACACTGTGTGCTCAGCCTAGAAGTTTAGAAACACATTATTATGGATCATTCTGCATTACATGATATATGTTGTGTTAACAGACAGGACAGTCCTACAAATGAGGCCCCGAATCAAGGATGAGGCTTCAAGAGCTCACCACCTTCATCAGCCGCAAGCCATGCTGTGTTTATTCCATTCTGTATACAGGAATGGGGAGTAATGGAGACCAGAAAAGAGAGCCTCCCCTGGGTGCACAGAAAATCTGTGAAGTAGTGGTCTGTAGTGTTCAGAATCACACACTGCTACCTGGGGTTCCCAAATCCAGCTTTGTCCCTTCTAAGTAGAGACAGGGAGCACCACAGAGAAATGGCCACATTATTTAGGTTTTCTCACACACCAGCCTAGATATCCCTGCTAACACTAACTAAATTCTGCAGGTGCATGTAGCTGAGCATTAGTTTCTGAGGGGGAAAGACACACAACAGAAGTCTAAGGCAGGGGTTCTCAACCTTTTTCTTTTTGAGGCCCCACCAAACATGCTATAAAAACTCTACGGCCCACCTGTGCCACAACTGGTTTTCTGTTTATAAAAGCTAGGGCCGCATTAAAGGGTAGAAAGCAGTGCAATTGTCTGGGGCCCCATGCCACAGGGGCCCCCACAAAGCTAAGTTGCTCAGGCTTTGGCTTCAATCCCCCGATGGTGGGGCTCAGGGCCCCAGGCTTCAGCCCCATGCAGCAGGGCTTCAGCTTTCTGCCCTGGGCCCCACTGAGTCTAACACTGGCCTTGCTTGGTGGACCCGCTAAAACCTGTTCAGGGCCTCCAAGGGGGCCTCATACCCCTGGTTGAGAACCACTGGTCTAACGTTATAACAGTGAAGGCAAGGGGAATTCTCCATAACCAACTCCCTTTTGCTCATAGATGGCTGGGAAGGGAGGGTCAGAGGAGAACCCAAATGTTCATGCCTGAAAGCTCTATCTATTTGGACCCAAATCCAGTCAGCCCTAAAGTTCAGGATAATCCTAGTTTTGGCTCATTTCTAATTTAGAAGAAGCAGTGAGTAGCCAAGAGCAGATTGGCGCTGGCTGGACATCTGGCATTAGAGTGTTCCTGCAGCAGTTGCAGGATAGGCAGGGGCAGCTCCAGGCCCCAGCGAGCCAAATGCGTGCTTGGGGCGACATGCCGCAGGAGGCGCTCTGCCGGTAGCCGGGAGGGCGGCAGGCAGCTCCGGTGGAGCTCCTGCAGGCGTGCCTGCAGAGGGTCCACTGGTCCTGCAGCTCCGGTGGAGCAGGCACGTCTGCGGGAGATCCACCGGAGCCGCGGGACCGGCGACTGGCAGAACGCCCCCCACGGCGTGCCGCCGTGCTTGGGGCGGGGAAATGGCTAGAGCTGCCCCTGAGGATAGGATCGCAGAATCCTAAGACTGGAAGGGACCTCGAGTGGTCATCTAGTCCAGTCACCTTCACTCATGGCAGGACTAAGTATTCTCTAGGCCATCCCTGACAGGTGTTTGTCTAACCTGCTCTTTAAAATGTCCAATGACAGAGTTTCCACAACCTCTCTACACAATTTATTTCAGTGCTTAACCACCCTGACAGAAGTTTTTTTAACATCCAACCTAAGCCTCCTGTGCTGCAATTTAAGCCCATTGCCTCTTGTCCTATCCTCAGAGGTTAAGGAGAACAATTTTCCTCCTTCCTCCTTGTAACAACCTTTTATGTACTTGAAACTGTTATCATGTCCCCTCTCAGTCTTCTCTTCTCCAAACTAAACAAACCAATTTTTTCCCAATCTTTCCTCATACGTCATGTTTTCCAGACCTTTAATCATTTCTGTTGCTCTCCTCTGGACTTCTTCCAATTTGTCCACATCTTTCCTGAAATGTGGTTTCCAGAAATGGACACAATACTCCAGTTGAGGTCTAATCAGTCCTGAGTAGAGCAGCATTACTTCTCGTGTCTTGCTTACAACACTCCTGCTAATATATCTCAGAATGATGTTTGCTTTTTTTTGTAAGTGTTACACTGTTGACTCATATTTAACTTGTGATCCACTATGATCCCCAGATCCCTTTCCACAGTACTCCTTCCTAGGCAGTCATTTCCCATTTTGTATGTGTGCAACTGATTGTTCCTTCCTAAGTGGAGTACTTTGCATTTGTCCTTACTGAATTTCATCCTATTTACTTCAAACCATTTCTCCAGTTTGTCCAGATTAGGGATGTAAATATTGGTTAAAAAAATTAACCATTTAAATTATTAAAATGATATAGTTTAACTGATTAACTGTTAACTGAGGTCGCTTGCTCTGGCCGGCCAGTGCAGGGAGGCTGGCATTGGAATCCCTCTGGCTGGTGTGGCACAGCTGGGGTCACTTCGGCTGTTCGGCAGGGGGCGGCACAGGCTAGAGTCCCGCCGGCACAGCCGGGCCTGGGTTCCCTCTAGCTGGCTGGCTCAATGCAGCTGGGGCTGAGATCCTTTCGGTGAGCGCAGGGCAGCCGGGGTTAACGATTAAGGTCAGTTAACGGTAAGCCTAATGCTTACTGATTAACCAGTTAACCTTTTACATCCCTACTTCAGATCATTTTGAATTTTAATCCTATCCTCCAGAGCACTTGCAACCCAAGCAGCTTGGTATTGTCTGCAAACTTTATAAGTGTACTCTCTATTCCATTATCTAAATAATTGATAAAGATATTGAACAGAACCAGACCCAGATCTGATCCCCACGGGATGCCACTTGATATACCCTTCCAGCTTGACTGTGAACTACTCTCTGGAAACAGTTTTCCAGCCAGTAATGCATCCACCTTATAGTAGCTCCATGTAGGTTGTATTTCCCTAGTTTGTTTATGAGAAGATCATGCTGGACAGTATCAGAAGTCTTACTACAGTCAAGATATACCAAATCTACCACTTTCCCCCATCACAAGACTTGTTACTCTGTCAAAGAAAGCTATCAGGTTGGTTGGACATGATTTGTTCTTGACAAATCCATGCTGACTGTTACTTATCTTATTATATTCCAAGTGTTTGCAAATTGATTAATTATTTGCTCCATTAAGTTTACAGGTACTGAAGTTAAGCTGACTGGCCTGTAATTCCACAAGTTGTCTTTATTTCCCTTTTTATAGATGGGCACTATATTTGCCCTTTTCCAGTTCTCTAGAATCTCTCCTGTCTTCCATGACTTTTTGAAGATAATCACTAATGGCTCAGATATCTCCTCAGTCAGCTCCTTGAGCAGTCTAGGATGTATTTCATTAGGCTCTGGTGACTTGAAGACATCTAATTTGTCTAAATAATTTTTAACTTGTTCTCTCCCTATTTTATTTTAGGATGGCTCAGGCCAGGCCAGGCGATGTGCTGGTTGGTATGCTTTGCTGTTTCTTTTTAGACCAGCAGCATGTGCTCCTGGCTAGCATGTGCTGGCCACAGCATATACACAAACTAACTAGGGCATTGGATGTCTCCTCCTCTAACATCAACAGTGTATTACATCAAAGTGTAAAGAGACAGTTTAACTTTATTCCTTGGACCCAATCACCTGAAGTGGATCCTAGGTACAAAGTCTAATACCCCCATCGCATGGCAAAAGTCAATATTCACTGTAGTAGTAACAGATGCATTTGAGATATCTGCCATGGCTTGAGTAGCTGTTGCCAATTCCCAATGTTATCTGAAGTGCCCTGGAGGGATATTGCCCTGCTAACTGTGTATAAGGAAGGACTGGTGTCTATACCTTCTCTGCACCATATACCACCCATGTGGCACAGGCTAGGATTTTATCCCTAATCTCCTTGAAATGCTATAGTTTAAAATATGGAATACTGTGAAGTCTTATGTAAGATGCAAGCTGCAGAAGTACTGCACGGTGCTGAAGCAGGGAGGCTGAAGAACACCTATTACTTATTTGTATTACAGTAGTACCCAGAGCTCCCAATCAAGGTAGTGTATTGTGTGAATCATTGTATAAAAAACATAGGGAGAGGCAGTTCCTGAAACAAAAATATTTATTGTAAGTTAAAAAAAGAGTGAGAACAAAACAGAGAGGGAAAGGCCCAGATCCTCAAAAAGTATTTAGGCACCTAACTCCTATTGGGCCAAAGTACTTGTCGAAGGTCACAGAGCAGATAGTGACAGAGCGAGGATTAGAACTCAGTCCTCAGTTCCCAATGCAGTGGCCTTATCTGCTAGATAACTACTGAGGTCTACAAATGAAGATACCATATACTGAATGCCTCAGTGTTCATGATGTGCACAGCCCTATTGGTTACATCTAAGAGTACAGCATGAGCAATTTTAAGGTAAACTAGCTTTGGTGGAAGTGATAGATCCAACTTATTTAAAAAACTTTTAATCATTCATGACAAAGAATTTTAAACCAATTCTTCTTATACTGCCCTACAAATCAAGTGTATTAAGCAAAGATATTTTCTGTCCATCATCAACAGAACATTCTCCTTAAAAAAGTGAAAAGTTGCATTAAGTAAAAAAGAGAGAGCCCTGCATTCATCTCTCAGAGCTGAAGTAGTCTCAGAACATGCAATTAGTTTTGAAAAATACAGTCAACAAAACACAGTTGTTTTAAGTTTACCTGGGATAAAGATATTTCCTCACCATGAGAAACCCTTTCTGGGGCCTCTTGTTCCTTGGAGTGTTTAGTTTACAGCATGACATTTAATACTTGTGCAGACTTACTCTTCCACAAATTACATCTGTTGTGACATACACATGGTTCTGTGTCCACACCAGATGCTAACCAAAAAAAGACTAAATAACACTGAGGTTTCTCTCTCATACTCAAGGTATTGTCCTTTTATATAGCTGAAGAATTTATGAGTACGCAGAATTTCAAAACAGAAGGGCACTTATATCAATAAGGAGATCACTTTCCCTCAAAATAGCAGCTCCTGGGTTCTAGTTCTACATGCAACTACACTTAGATAACAATAAAACTGCCTCACTTAATTCTAATTCATGGCGTTATTTACAGAGGAAAATACAATTAAATATTTCACTGAGCTTTACCTTTGCAGATAGTTTGGGCAAAAATAGATTAATGATTGAAATGAGAAAAGGCTCCAGAATTTAGTTAAAAAATGTAATTAAAGCTTTCTTCACTTAACTCCTGAAAAAAATTCTAAGAACTCTGAAAAAAGGTGGAAAATAAAAATTTTCACATGTCCAGCTGGCATAAAACATGAAGTTGTTTAGTAAGGGAAACGCTTATTGAAAACAGGTTTTTAAATAATCTTTTACATTTTGTTTTTGATGCTAATTCACTTTAAATACTTTATGTAAAATTCCTTGAGAAATCAAAATATAATATAAAGAAGAGAAGAGTTCCAATATTTTAAACTTAGGGCTGGTCTACACTAGGGGGGGAAATCGATCTAAGATATGCAACTTCAGCTACGTGAATAGTGTAGCTGAAGTTGAAGTATCTTAGATCGAGTTACCTACCGTCCTGACTGCACGGGATCGATGTCCATGGCTCCCCCTGTCGACTCTGCTACCGCCGTTCACGTTGGTGAAGTTCCGGAGTTGACAGGAGCTCGTTCAGGGATCGATATATCGCGTCTAGATGAGATGCGATATATCGATCCCCGAGAAATCGATTGCTACCTGCCGATACGGCGGGTAGTGAAGACATAGCCTTAGATAGTGTCTTGCATCTGGAGTTTCACACCCTTCTTTGTAAAGTGATATTTCCACTTTACAGACAGGGAAACTGAGGCACAGAACAATTAAGCAATTTGGCATTGTGATTGACTGAGTGAGGTATGCAATCTGGTTCATGTGACTCAACAGGTTCGATTCTCCACTTGCTTGCACTTTGCGTAATTGTTTATACCAGTGCAGAGTGGGTAAAAATGGTATTTTGACCACATTCACTAGGGCAAACCTGCTTGTAGGGGAACTGGCTTTTTCATGATCATATAGAGCAGACAACAGATGCTCCAAAAGTGCCACAAAGAGTAAACTGCATGAATCTCAATCTATTTTCCATAAAGTATGAAGGACTGATTTTTTGGGATTTTATCTGTTTCTCCTGAGTCTGGGTGCCTGATTCTGATCCCACTCTGCTGAGAATCAGGAGTAATGCCACTGAAGTCACTGGAATTATCTCAGTGTGAAATTTGAATCACACTCTCTTGGTGCTTTCAACCTAATAGGCAAAGTAATCTGACTTGGTGTCTTCCATATCTAATTCACCGTATATGAACCTTTTACTCTGAAGGTCAGTGAACAAGCATTGCAAAGCCTAGGGCACATGAAGGCAACAGAAGCCAAAAAAGGTAGGCTGCTAAGAATTATCTGTCACTGTCAGGAGTTAATGGAGGGAAGTATGCAAGAGTAGCTTTTATTGAAAATGAACTCAAACTGTCATAGGAGAGGATACATAAATAGAGATCAACAGTAAAGGGGCCTATTGTTCAACTGATCTGCAGGAGACTGAGATTTACATGGGAAATTCCCACAGGAGCTGAAAAAGATTTATTCACAAAGCCCCTGTACATTGATGGGAACACAGATCCTTAATATTAGATTGCATTTATATACAAGAAGGCAATGCAATTTTCAATTCCTTGGCATCTGGCTGTTCACATGGACCTCATGGAATATCAAAGAACAACCTACTACTATGAAAAGGAGCTACTAGAGGAACTGTTGTTCTTTATATTCACTGCTAAAAGCTTGTTAAGCTTTCTCCAGTATGTGTAATAATTTGCTGCATACACTAGGTTTACATTTTAGCTTTGACTGATCATTTCTCTGCTCTCCCCCCATGTCAGACATCATTTTGTGACAACGAGTGAACTCTTCACAAGAGTATTTAAGAAGTCTCTCCGCTATTGTATTTTGACTGTTACAGTGACAACCCACATAAAGAAAATGAACAACTCAATATCTTCAAGTCTCCGAAATAACAAAGCAAGTGTGCAACTAGTTGATTTCCTCAGCCGGCTGCACCTGTAATATCTATTGCTGAACTCAGAGACAAAGGAATGTAATTGGATGATGTAACTTCATTAAGCAACTTGAAATAGGCTTAGGTTTTAACACTAGAAAGCATCAGATAAAACAAACAAACAGTCCTAGAGAAAATAACCTTTTCTTGTGGAAGAGTTTGACAACTGTGTTGAATCACACATTACATAAGAGCTATCAGTCAAATATCACTTAACAAGAGTATCTATGGCAGATCAATCTAAGCAAACCATGGAAAGATGAGAAATGCAGCAAGTATCACTACTATAACTTAGCTCTGTAAGAAGATGGATCACATTGGGTAGGTTGAAACCACATCTCATGTTGTATGAAGAAAGATTTATTTTCATTCAACTATGTTACAAAACTGCCACAGGCATGACAGTTACATGTATCTGTGGAAGATCTATAATTTGAGAATTTAAATTATGATATTTTATTTATAGAACAGGGCAAAGAATTCACAATATCCAGTGTATTTAGTGAATGTAGTTCTTTTTCCTGTTTGCTCATAGTTTGAGAACAGAAAATTACTTACTATTTTGGTTGCTATTTGAATGTATTTGATGCATCTTGTGTGTGAACACATTTCAGATTATAGATTGGTTGCAGACTCCTCACTCAGAATATTTACAATATGTGGCTGGTTACCCGAGTCACATGCTATTGTTTCTGTTCTCTGACTGGATGATCTAATTTATAAACGACTGCTCCCAGAAGGTGAATAGTCTCTGCCTAGGTCAAAAGTGAAGAGAAGTTTTCCTCTGTCAAAATAGTACTATAGGATGGACTTTAGGTATAATTCTTAACACTGGAGGGGCAAAGAATTGAAGGGAACAAGAGCAAGAAAAGATCCTGTCTGTACTGGTCAAAGAACCATTGTTAAAATCCCACTAGCAACAATTGTTCTTAATCACAGATAGTGTTAACTACCATGGTCTCAGCTATAGCATGGACAAGGCTTTAAAATGGTTGCCAGTTACACACATCTGAAACCATGCTATCTGAAGAGAGTGCATAAATGGGTGGAATGATTACAACTGACTCATATGTGACTAATCCTAGCACGTTCTCTACAGGCCTGACCACATGGATACGAATGTGGTGATGGGCCAGTGGGTGATGTCACGGTTATCAGAAGTGATTCTGATGTCGGTGAGTGGCTTGGAACACAATTTGTTCTATACATTACACATTGGTAACAGCTAAGGCAAGCAGATTCCATCTGAGGCATCTTTAGAAATGTTTCCTCTATCTGACAAGGGGACAATGGAAGTTTGCCTCAGAAAGCCACTGTGTCAAATAGCTTTCTCCCAAACTGAAAGGGTATATCTGTCTCGCTTCAATTTAAGAGAGGCCATAATTTTAAGCCAAAAAATGAAGGGAAAAGACGTCAGGTGGATGTCCCTGGATAAAGTTGTTGTTGAAAATCTGATAAAGTAATTACCAAGGTCTTTCCAAGAACAGAAAGAACCTGTAAGCTTTGTTGTGAAACTGATATCTAAATGACTAAATTAACATTATCCAGAACACCCACTAACATCTTCTTAGGGAGATTTGTACTAAGATCTGCATTGCTCATTGAGGTCAGAAGAGCCCTTTACACAGGCACTTAGCATACCTCACTTTGGATTTTGTTTGTTTGCTTGTTTGAATCAAACCATTAAACTCTACATTTGCTAATCCCAGAATGAAATCCCTCTGATATAAATACAAACACTGATGCCAACAATGTGTAAGCGAAACTCTTTTTTGGGAATGTGAGACTCTGCGTTGGTCTGGGAAGGATTAAGATTTTAGGAAAGAACTTTGGTGCTACAGATTTAAAATCAGGTGTACGGGGGGAGTGCTGGAGTAAAATTATAAAATGTCTGATTTCAGAGACAGGGGAATAATTCCAGTTTTGAAGAAACAAATAAAGGGGGAGGAAAAGAACTAGAATCTAGAGAATAATATTTGGATCTGAGTAAATATATTGGCCTGTATTCAAACTGGCTGTCAGATTTATATTTCTGGTATTCAGTGCAAAAGAACAGCTTGTACACTTATGTCAGACCCTTAATTGGTGTAAACTGACATAACTCACTGACATCAATAGAGTTAATTTACACCAACTGAGGATCTGGCCTTTGAGTGTTTGCTCCAAACTTGAAATAATCATCCTTAATAATTCCTGAATGCTAATCAATCATTCTTCCTGGCACATAGCATTGAGGCACCCTCCCCCCCACCACACACATATATACACACAGTAAAAATTATGAATAAAGCTTGTTTATAAAACCTCACAAGTAGTGAGCCAACACTAATCACTAAATCTTGAATTAACCTATCTGAGGAAGCAGGTAGCTGCATAGCCTTAGTCCAGTAACCTTCCTTTTCCTTTACTCCATTCCCACCCAGCAGTTTGGTATCCCCATTGATTAAGTTAGAACTACACTTGGGTTGCAAGCTCTTTGTGGCAGGGACCATACCAGCCCATTTCTATTGCATAGCAATCAGCACACACAAATGCTGAGAAAATACTAATTAATTCCAGTTACACCACAAGATGTTTATGAACTTTTTGGATTAATGTTGCTGCCCTGCCCCCAGAAATATTCCAATATTTCAGGTCAGAAAAGGCTTAGCTACTGTGGCAATAAGCACTACAGAAAAAACATTGGAATAAACTGCCTAGGGAGGTTGTGGAATCTCCATTTCTGGAGATATTTAAGAGTAGGTTAGCTAAATGTCTATCAGTGATGGTGTAATCAGTATTTGGTCCTGCCATGAGGGCAAGGGACTGGACTCGATGACCTCTCAAGGTCCCTTCCAGTCCTAGGCTACATCTTCACTACCTGCCATATTGGCGGGTAGCAACCGATTGCTCGGGGATTGATATATCGCGTCTCATCTAGACGCAATATATCAATCCCCAAACGCGCTTATATCGATTCCGGAACTCCACCAACCCGAATGGAGTTGCGGAGTTGACATGGGGAGCCGCGGACATTGATCCCGTGCCGTGAGGACGGTGAGTAATTCGATCTTAGATACTTCGACTTCAGCTACGTTATTCACGTAGCTGAAGTTGCGTATCTGAGATCGATTTTCCCCCATAGTGTAGACCAGCCCCTAGAGTCTATGAATCTATAATCTGTCCCTTTTCAAATCTCTCCTTAAAACCCACTTCTTCTGAGAAGCCATTAACACTGGAATGATCTATACCTCACCAAGAGTACCGCCCTGCAGCACCACCCCATGCTGGAATTCTTGTCCTGTGTATCGTTTTGTCTGGGTCAGACTCTTTGGGACAGGAACCTGATTCTTGTTTATACAGAGGCCGTTTTACACCATTGTAAAGAGGCCTTAAGGTGGGTGTAAATGTACTTTATGCCCACTTCAAGGTCCTTTTACAATGCCAGAGCACTTTAAATCAGAATCTGGATCATGGTTTATATTAATTGTCCTACAGAAATAACGAGCAGTGACTAATGCGTGATGATAGTTAAATAAACAGTGCAACACATAAAAAGGAATTGGGAGGAACAAGCATATAGTTTTGCACTGAGGGTCTAAATTCAGACCTTGTGTAAACATAAACATAACAACAGAATTGCACCTGCTTATACCAGCTCTGAATTTGACCATCTAAGATTAAAACTTTACTACTGCAAAAGTAAAGAATAAAGCAATTAAAAAAACACCCAAAGCTTCTCTAACATGTTTAACACATTTCCAGTGCTATATATTTTTAAATAAAGTAAGTTATTGTTTCTCATTCATGCTAGAACATGATAGTGCCAAATGTAGTGTATTTGAGACATAACCAGGTGAAAGTAAAATGATCTCATGATATATGAGCAGCAAAAACTTTTCACTTCATTAATAGTTATCTTTTCTCTATCTTCTGTGAAGCACTTGGCTCACTACTGGATACTGCAATAATTGATACATTATACTGATTTGTACTGGACTAACCAGCTGTATTTGAACATATTTTGCCAACCCTGAAATTGAGAATAGCCAAATTGATTAACTAACAGGGGAAAGGCAAGTGTGAAATTGTGCTCACTAATTGGTGTTCAATTTCATAAAGATTTCAGAATCCAGGCCTTCAGCATATCAAAGGAAAACTTTGAAAGGCATCTGAGAGCAGGTGCCATCACCATTCAGAATATTATAGATTCTGATTTATAAAACAAAATGTCCCCCATTTCAGATCTCATAATGTCAAATATTCCCCTCTAAATGTAGCAGTGGCTTGTCTCACCTTACTTTTTTCCCCAGCAGGGTGCAAGAGTTACCTCAGCTTTCTTCTTTGGTGGGTAATTTAGCTCTCTGACTAAACCAAAAAGTCTCCACCCTTCCAGTGTGAAGAAAGTCCACAAACAGAAGCCAAACGAAAGGCCAAACCATCAGTCTCTCTCTTTGTGTCACAGCTCTCCCAAAATGACTTGTCCTTCTGCCCCTTTTCTGCAGTACAACAGCAATGCCGCTCTGTTAAAGGGAGCTCCAGCAGAGGGGCTCTCAAGAGCGAGGCAGATGGCAGCTCTAAACCTGGCTTCTCTTCCCCTCAGAATTCCTTCCTGTCAGGAAGCAGGACCCACAGCAGAGCCAGGCTAGCAGCAAGACCTGCTGCAGAGCCAGTATCCAGGTCATGTAACGAGTGCAGCTGGCTTGCAGCCTGATTAGCCACTTCTCCTGGTGGTTGGAAAAGTCAGCAGATGGCTCTTAAGCCTAGCAGCAGCAGTTCACTGGCTGCTCAAAATGTTTGCCCATAGTTGTGATAGCCCCTGGGTGCCTGCTCCTTCCTGGCCCTAGTCCAGCTTTGGACCCTGTCTTGCCTCACTCCAGGTAACCTGACTCTGATTGTGGGTGTCTGGCTTGAACAACTGGGCATCACTACTCACATCCTGGTCATATGATACTTCCTCTGTTCTGCCCCACACAACACTTCTTCCAAGGCCCATAGCAAAGAAATCTAAGGCTTTTCCCTTTCTTGGTCCATCTCTGTTTGGAGGGAAAAGGTTGCCTGTATCTTCAGGAGCTCCTTCCCAGCTTCCCTTACTGAGCGAGCCTCTAATGCCCATAAGCCATGAGAACTAGAACTACAAAATTACCTTGTTCTGGATTGAATGGACCAGTGTCATGCTGGGCCTGTAGCCTCTCTTAAAGGCCAGCACATTCTGTTACATCACTAACACAGAGGGGAACAAATGGATGTTAATCAAGTGAAAATGACCCAAAAGTTTAGAAGGAGGGGACATAAGGTCAACACATCAAGCCTCCTTCCTCCCCACCCCAGAAAACCTTCCCTGCAGTTTCAGAGGAGACTGCCCTAGGCCAGTGGTTCCCAAACTTTAACAACCTCTGAACCTCTTTCACTAAAATGTCAAGTCTTGTGAACCCCCTCTTAAAAATGAATATTTCCAGGGATTTTCTCCCTTACCTGAGCATAAATTATAAAAGCAGTGACCTTGGAAATATAAAATTTGTTTTTATGACATGCTTATTATATACTTTATTATTATTTATCATTACAGTATTTTTATTACATTATGAAAACAGCAACACTCTTCCAAGATCTCACTTTCATAGCTTGTATCACTTTGAATAAGCCTGTTATAAATTAAGGCTCCTATGTTTTGTCAAAGAGTATCAGATGTGAAACAGCATGAAGGTATTTAAGAAGCCAACTCAAAGAGTTCCTCCTACACAAGCATTCAGGTCTTGAGCGGTCTAGGCAAACAATGCATGTTACAACAAAGCTTAAACTTGTTCTTTATAATAATTTAAAAAACAATACTAGATGGCTATTTAATTTTAAAAACAGCAAAAAATATCCACCTCCCTTTCCATTTCTAATAAGGAAACTTGAAGTTTAAATCTCCTCAGCGTGATATATATGCTTGCTTTGAACTGCTTAGCTCTTGGAAGGTACAGGGGCTTCGAGCTGCTGGCCCCATGCTGCCCAGGATCCCTAGGGACTGCTCTGTCTGCCATTAGGAAATTTTTTCATGAGAACCCCCTGTAACATTTCATGAACCCCAGTCTGGGAACCACTGCCCTAGGCAAAGGTGCTGCTGGAACTAGGGGTTCAGGGGGTGCTGCAGGACCCCCTGGCTTGAAGTGGTTTCCATTATATACAAGGTTTAGTTTGGTTCAATGGCTCTCAGCACCCCCACTATACAAATTGTTCCAACAACTCTGGCCCTAGGAGCTGGCTGTAGAGGAGTTTCTCTACCCTGGAGAATCTCCAGCTAGGGAGATCTGTCTGCTTTCTCACCCATTTGCACAGTCACAGCTGCAGAAAGGTCCTGAACAGCAATCTGGTTCCTATCACTTGGAGAGGACAGGGAAGAAGCTTATTTTCATCCATTGGGAGGTCTCTTATCTTGAGTTTCTGAATGTGTTTATAATATTTGCAAAGTACCTACTGAACTCCAGATCAGTGGTTTAGAAGTGCTTTAATAAATAACATGCACATATCCCATCTGAATATCATAAGTAAATCGCACCTTAACTTATCCTTTAATTCAGGGGTTTGTTATGGGTCCCTTTTAAATTTCACAGTGCTTTTTCAGCTACTGTAAAAGCTGCAGAGTTGTTGCTACATGGAAAGTTTATTTGCATTAGAACATAATTCTGTTACGATACTAATTGTGAGTCTCAGGCACCTCATTCTGGAAAGTCAGTTTCACAGGCCTTGCCACCGGGAAAAGGAACAATGCTGCTTAGGTGTAATTCTCTAATATTACTCATGATTTGTGAAAGTGAATTTCCAGTGGTATGCAACCTTGCCTTGTAGTATGGGGCCCTAACCTTAGATGCTGTTGGCATGGGTGTGGTGCAGGCCCTTACTATAACAGACACCTTTTTATGTTGTGAAAGCTAGCCAAGACACTTAAGGTCCATGGAACATTTCACATAAGTTTCATTTCCAGGTCCTTTATAAGTGCTTCCTTAACATTATTTTATAGTTTCTTTGCAATGATTTATATTTTCTACCATGTTCTGGCACTCATGACGTTTTTTTAAGAGGGTAAATATTATCAGTGTAAATGCTCTGTGTATACGGCAATTTTAATTCTGTTTGGTTTCTTCTTTTCATTTACTAGTTCAGTAATTACTATGTTATTAACCACTTACTGTGAAATCATGCACTGCACAGAAAGGCTTGTTAAGTGGAGTCTTTTCCCTGATCCAGAGTTCCTTATGGCTCTAGAGAATACTTTTACTGAGACTAATGGGTAGTTTAAGAACTTTTTGTTCTCTTATCAGTGCTTACAAGGAAAATCTGGAACTTACATGCTCAGCATACCAGCAGCAAACTGCTCACCAGAGCAGCTGCACATTGACTTTAACTGGGACTCCTTCAAAAATTAGCATAGCTTGCAAACTAAGCAAACTAGACTGAGGGCTTGTCTACATCAGAAAGTTGCAGCGCTGGTGAGGGAGTTACAGCGCTGCAACTTAGGAGGTGTACACATCTGCAGGGCACCACCAGCGCTGCAACTCCCTGTTTGCAGCCCTGGCCGTACTCCCGTTTTGTCTCGGGTGTAGAGGATCCAGCGCTGGTGATCCAGCGCTGGTAATCAAATATAGACACTTACCAGCGCTTTTCTTGACCTCCGTGGAATAAGCAGGTATCCCAGCATACCTGAGGAAGCCTCTGGTAATCAAGCTGGTCTCCTTCCCCGGTTTGCTCTCGCGTTCCCCGAACCCCAAGCAAGCAGGTCTCCTTCCCTGAGGTTTGCTGGGTGGTTCCGGGAACGCGAGAGCAAACCGGGAAAGGAGACCAGCTTCGCCGCGGTTTGCTCTCGCGTTCCCCGAACCCCGAGCAAGCAGGTCTCCTTCCCTGAGGTTTGCTGGGTGGTTCTGGGAACGCGAGAGCAAACCGGGAAAGGAGACCAGCTTCGCCGCGGTTTGCTCTCGCGTTTCCCGGAACCACCCTGCAAACCGCAGGGAAGGAGACCTGCTTGTTCGGGGAACGCGAGAGCAAACCGCGGCGAAGCTGGTCTCCTTTCCCGGGTTTGCTCTCGCGTTCCCCGAACCACCCAGCAAACCGCAGGGAAGGAGACCTGCTTGTTCGGGGGTTCGGGGAACGAGAGAGCAAACCGGGAAAGGAGACCAGCTTCGCCGCGGTTTGCTCTCGCGTTCCCCGAACCTCCCTTGAAGCCGCCCAACAGCGCTGCAGTGTGGCCACATCTAACACCACTTGCAGCGCTGGTTGCTGTAAGTGTGGCCACTCTGCAGCGCTGGCCCTATACAGCTGTACTAATACAGCTGTAACAACCAGCGCTGCAAAATTTTAGATGTAGACATGGCCTGAGCCATAGAAGGCATCTTTAAACTCATCAGCCACTCTTTGCTTCACCCTCAAATTAGCGACTTAAAGAAAAATCTAAATTATTTCAATATTACTTTAAAGTACCCTATGTCCTTTGCTGGAACTGTGTCGTGGGCAGTTTACAGGCTGGAATAAGTAAGAGCAGAGTAAAAGAGACTCCACCCAAACTGATTTTTTTTTAAACTGTCTTTCAGATATAGATGCCAAAATAACTTTTTTTTTTTTTCAGTTAAGTGTAACATCCTTTGCTCTTTGTTCGCATGACCCTCTGTTAATCTGTTATTTTTCCCTAAGCATATAGCAAAACTACTGGATGAAACTGAATACTAGCTGCATACAAGCACATCCATTGCTGTGGAGCAGACCAAAAGCCATTTCATTCAGTGTCCAAAGCTTTCCCTACAGGTTGCAGAGAATCCCTTATAGTTTCCAGTAAATGAAGAAGTCCCTAAAAATGTGATTTAAGCTGTGACCTTTTTTGGGTAGGTGAAGTGATGTCATTTAATCTTTTTTTGTGTGTGGAATCCAGTCCATGTAAATGAACACAAGTTCAGAATGTCTGAAGAACTGGGAATAAAGTATAAAAATGAAGGCAGCAAACTGACGTCAATCCTCATAAATATGTTTTACAACTACAAAATGACAACTATGAAAATCTATCAAAATATTGGACCCTTTTTCTTGTATATATTCTTGGAGGGAATGCTGCTACACATTTAATTCTGTTTAGAGTAGAAAAGGTCTGGACTATGTTTTTCTTGAAATAGGCCCATAGTAATATTTCTTCTCTCTCCAAAATGCTTATATCATTCACAAGTGCCTGGCAGAAACCAACACTTTATAAATGTGGATGATTACTTAATAATATTGAAGGGTTTTATTTAAGACATTTTAAAAATAGTCATGTAATCAACACAAAACTTGATGGCTGTGATTTTTTTAATGAAAACTTTAAGTAAGACACAGATCATCTTTGTTCCATATCACTCAAAATATAAACCTTTTTAAGATAGTGGTGAAGCACACACCCAACTGGTTTTTTTTAAACACTGAAAATTACACCTGGCCAGCTCTGTGCCAAAAGAAAAATAGCAGAAACTGAAATATAGTCACTATGAAGCTCTATATCTATTGCACCAGGATGACCAGACAGCAAGTGTGAAAAATTGGGTAATAGGCGCTTATATAAGACAAAGCCCCAAATATCGGGACATCTGGTCATCCTAATTGCACCTCTGTGAATTATAACTCATGCGTGCAATCCGCAAACTTATGACTGCATCTTATTAGTGAGGAATCTTGCATTTTTGGGAATCTTGGCATTTAAAAAAAATCACTGAACATTTTGTATCCCTTTAATAGGAACTTAAAATTGCAAATTAACTCGGACATTTGAGCAACTTTGAAGCTACACTCGACTTGATCTTGCATGGTGCCGATGTGGAGAGTTGTGCACATAAGCACAATGTATAAAGGAAGGAGCAGGACAGTGATCACCAAAACCCCTGGCCTGCATAAGAGCTGATAAGCTACAGGTGTCTAGTAGTTAAAATAAGACCTATGAGGAAAAATATATACAGTAGCTAAGCTCCTCACGAACATGATGAAAATCATGCTGAGATCATGTCTCCTCAGACATTCTCCTCTTGTACCGTGGACACTAGCAATTAAGAGAGTGGGTGCAACAAGACTAGGGACTTCTACTGATCAGTGTGAAGGACTACTGGTGGCTCCTTAATCTTGTGCCTGGCATTTGTGCTGCAGTAAAACACCATTGTATATTCTGCTGTGTACTATGTAAGGGCTTGCAGGATCAGGATTGGGATGAACAGTAGTGGAGAAATTCAATATTTCTGTGTCTGTTTATGGACTTTGGCTGTAAGCCATGGTAATGAGGAGCCTGCAAAAGGCCAGGGATGAAATGTGGAAGGCGACAGAAAGTGAGGAAGGACAAAGTAAAGAATGAGACGGGAACACAGGCTGCTCTTGGACATGCAGCTCTGATTGAAGCTCATGGGAGATGAATATGAGCTCTTAAGGCACAATATGGCCTATATGTTTTGTCAGTGTTCAATAATGCCTGTACTACTTCAGAAAACAAAGCAACACATTTATTAATAATTGATATATAACTTTATTATGCACAGACTAAGATGACATGACACTGTGGTTATCAAAACTGTACAACTAAGCATTTCTCCAAGTCTTCTAAAATACTGAACACAGAACTAATTACCAATGGGGTGTTCAGACTGGCCAGAGGGATTAACGGATTCATTTCTCCCATTGATTTTTTTAAAATACATCTGTGATGAAATTTTGTAATTAAGAACTGATTAAAAAACAAATCGAAGTACTGTGTTTGGAACCAGTTGAAAATATGATAGCTAATACCAATTAATTTCACGAACACCCCATGTCTGACCGACAAAAACAGAGCACAACAGTTACCTCACAGAAAGTGCTGTCAGCATAACCAGCAGTACAAGTCTTCTTGTGAAGCATGAGGTAGATACACATTACAGAAAAGACTGGTATATACATTACAGAAAACAATTAGAAGAGCAACAAAAAGAATTTACAATCATCTCTAGGGACATTATGCAAAACCCTGTTCCATCTGGTGAATGCAATGGAAAAGCCCAGTTTAGAATGTTTTGACTTCTTAAAATGATAATGTAACAGCTGCTCAACACCAAATATTTTTAAAGGTTAAAGCTAGTGATTAGACAATATATGAACACAATAAGCAGTCTGCCTTGGAGTTTTAAGTATTTCACTAATGCTTTTATCGTCAGAAGCTGTCTTTTTTAAAGCCCAATTCTGCCATCCTTCCACGGATACCCCACTGGACTCAATAAGATTACTTGTGAAATTCACCTTGGCAGAAGTCCAGCACCAATTACTTCTGGTGAGCCCCATTTTGAGTAACTAAATGGGATGTAAATGGCACGCAGGTCTCGTGCTGCTCCTCTGAACAAGGTAAATCTCTCATTTGAGTAATCATGGCAGGATCAGGCCTCTTGATAGACTAAAGAAACTGTAGCTTTGCACTGAAACATTCAATGATATACAACACGATACAACTTGCAGTAAATATAAATGGCTGTTTTATAAAAGAGGAGTTTACATTTGTAGCAGTATTCTGAGTTGCAGTAGTCAGTAACTGCTGCAAGGTGTGGTACATTCTTCTAATAAAGCTATTCTTTGGGAAATGCCCTTGTTTTACTTCTCTTGCCTACAGAAGTGACTGTTCAATCCCATAAGAAACTACACTTGCATTTGATGACATCCATTGTCCAATTAACATATTGGTAATTTTCCACTAGAGTTAAGAATATTTCAAACTGAGTTAAACAGTTAAGTACATCAAGATGAGCCTAATTTAAATTCTATCCTGGATATAAGGATAAAAAGTCAATTTTGTTTTTACGCATTGGATTTTTTGGTTTGTCAGTTTGGAAATATAAATCTGTAAATTTTAAAATTAGAGTAAATTATTGATAAAATAATTGATAATGCAGCATGTTTCTCTCAAAAATATACAATTAACTATCTTAAACTTGTCCATCACAACAACAGAATTTTCTAAGACTTCCTATGAGACTCTACTTTTTTTAATCTGAGAAGGAAAGGGTTAAAATGGTAATAAGAATTTACAAAAAATGTAAAATTCACAGTAACTGAAATTAAACATACATAGAGTAATTTAAATTTATCTAAAAACACTTAAATATATCTTTATACACAAATTTAATGTAGTAAAATATAGCTATGATTGACTTAAAGAATTTAGTCTTCTCTGAAGACATCTTTAAAGATTTTATACATAGAATATGCTTACACAATACATTCTGCTGAAGGTTAGGCAAAGCGCATTATTTTCAAAGACACAGGTAGCATATTTGTTCTCCCCACATGAAGGACGCAATCCTGCAAACACTTATGTATGTGAGTCATTCTGTTGAACTCAATGGAATTATTCATTGGTCTGATCTTGCAAAGGGTTTCACATGTGCTCAACTTTACTCACTCGGAGCAGTCCCCATTGACACTGAGACTGATCACAGGGCATAAAGTTAAGTACATGGATAAATCCTTGCAACATCAGGTTGGTCTGTAAGTTTATCCATGTGCATAAGCATTTGCAGGATCAGAGCCAAATGTGTTTAAAAAATTAAGGGCAAAATTCTGCTATCTGATCCTGAGTACGTATCTCTATTGCACATTTTGATCTCATTGTACAGGCTGAATATCCATTGACAATATGAGTTGTATACATGGCATGAGTGTAGAGTTAGCAATAGAAATATTGAGTTCAGACTTAGGAGAATATCACCCTAATATAAAGAATCTTATTCTCCTGCTGTCGAATACAAGCAGCCTCTACTGAAGTCATTCATATCCTGTGACAAGAGAATAGCATTCACTTAAAAAACAACAACAAAAAAACAACCCAGAGGAATCAGAGCATATTACAGTTGCAAAGTGATACCATAAAATTCAAAGTAATTCACATCTAATTTTTCCCTCCATTTGGGATTTTTTGTAAGGTCAGAGTATGGCAAAAGCACTAAAATAATACTATGAAAAGTAGTGCCTTATTGCCCACCTCACATTCTAACATTACTTTGGGAATATCCAATTGCAAAGTTCATATCACTAACCAGTAGTTTGACACAAACCACTGTGGACTGTTATCTTAAAAGCAGTTTAATTTTTATATGCAGTGTTTTATATAGATAGGCTCGGTTGTATATCCCTTGTGCACTCAAAACCACAGTGATGTCAACTGGAATTTGGGGCACACAAAAAATGTAGGACGGAGCCAAGTATATTTTAATATACTTCTTTTGTATATTAAATTTCAAAATATGCATATAAACTAAAGAGCCAATTATAAATATCTAACAACATCTTCATGGGTAGAGTGGGATATTAAGATCATTTTCCCATTCTAAAAATATAGATATGCTAGATTAAGTAAAATTATGTATACGGTGGTATATATATTTGCATAAAGATATACCATTAAGTATACACACATTAACATTAGTGCATATTATCTTTCTTTAATCTTAGTGTGTATAAGGGCATAGTGGGTAAAAACCTCTAACTGAAGATAGTTTTGGCCCAGTGAACAAGAAAGGGAAAGTTGCTTTAGTGAGCATTATAATTACGAAAGGCAAACACATTTTAAACACCTGAAACTGTACACAAAACACAAAAGTAGGTAAGATGCTATAGCAGTCAAGCTCAAGAAAACAAGGCACTATTCTGAAGTGGTTAAATATAGCTGAAGTAATAAAATGGTTTTTAACCAAGTAAATCTGAGCTTGAGACTTTTTCTGATGTGTAGGAATCCTTTGACCTAAGATCTCCTTTATTCTACTTATCTTGTTGAAATCCCTTTACGAACACCTTGTCAGTGAAACGGTTTAGGCACCAAAAATTCTTTTGTATAGACAAAGCAGCATTTTTCAGACTGGCATGTATTTCACACTGAGAGCCCACACACCGTTTTAACAGGTTGCAGTACTGTAGAATTAATAGCTTTGTCTCCTGTAGCATAACAGGCTGGAGAAAGGTCCAAAGACTGTATTTATCCAGATCAGGTGATTTTTTTTTTTCTATAGTGAAATCCCTCCTTTCTCAAAAGAAACCAAATTAATCCTTCCAACTTTAGACTGCTAATGTCAACTAATTGTCTCTTTGAACCTCTGCCCTCCTATGATGCTCCTTGGACTCATTTCCCCCTGGGTTAGGCTGTACTGCTGCTAGAACAGGGGGTGCTTTGTGTGCTGCCGATACTGTGTGCGGCACTGCTGTTTTCAGAGGCTGGTGGGTATGTGGGGACCTGCTGCCTTCCTGCTGTTTCCCCTGGGGGAGAAAAAAAAAAAAAGGAAACAGAAAATGTTATATGCTACAGCAAAAATATTTCTACCAACTTCCAGTGTTCTTGTCATTTTTATTTCCATAAAAACTTTGCACTGGATATATATTTCTAATGGAAACATTTGTTAAAAATGTTACTTGATTTTGACACCTCTGGGTAGTATTTACATGGAAAAAATCCTTTCTAGCTGCTTTCTTAATTGTATAAAAGCAGCTGACAGTGAGCTCAGCTATGGATGCTGTGTGTATCCTACAGTCAGCTGTGTATCAACTCAGGTTCAGGCACCATACTCCTGGGGGAATTCTGTGCAATGGGGAAGAGAGGGGGAAAGGGTATGGGTATCTGGGCCAGGGGGCCCTGCGGCTGGGCTCTAGTGGAGGGCGTTTAGGTGTATTGGCTGGGGGGCCCCCATGGCTGGGCTATGGGGGGACGGGTTGTGGGTATCTGGCCTCCCATCTGGAAGAGTGGGGGAGAAGGGGGCAGAGAAACAGGAACTGGTTTGTCATAGGGCTTTCTTTAACTCTCTACTTCTGGGGGAATTTTTGTGTGTTTCTTTATTGCTACAGACATACTTGTTGACAGGTATTTTCAAATAAATTACCAAAAATAACTGAAGGTGGAGTGACTATGTGGCACTGTTTTGACAAATAAAATTTGCAGAATTTTAAAATATTGTGCACAGAATTTTTTTGGTGTAGAATGCCCCCAGGAGTATCCCATAACTCAGATCAGGATCAGAACCTAGATTTTTTGTGGGCTTTTCTGTTTGATGGAAAACAGCTAGAAAAGTGTAGAATGTTTTGTCTTAATGCCAACACATGGAGTAGTGCATTTACTAAAACCAATGAGTTGGATCTGAAAGCACTCTCCTCCCGCTCCTCAGTCACAGGAGGATAGCACATATTCAACCATTTGTTTTCAGAGTAGGAAAACAGCCTATCCTGTAATGCTGAGTTGATTTGCATATCCCACTCTAAATGTAACGTAGCAGGGTTACAGCAAGCTTCCACATAACTACTACAGTATGAGCAGCAGTTATAGCACAGTATAAGGTACAATATTCTTGCAATTTCATGCTCAGAGTGTAAGTACACACACACACACACTACTGTTAAAAGAATGTTATTTGGATTACAAAGTCAAGCACTAAAAAGTTAGAAAATGCCTGATTTTATGGATGCCTGTGCAATATTAATACTTCCCTTTTCTTGTCCATTTTGTGCACTGAATGAGGCAGAGGTCCTGTGGGGGGAAAAATAGTATGATTGTGTAATTAAAGATAGTATCATAATGCATATGGGGGGAGGAGGGGATTAAGGTTGCACAGGCAACCATAAATCTGGCATTGCCTAACTTTGAAGTGCTTAACTTTGTAACCTTAATGTTCTTTTAACGTAGTCCTGTGATTTCCTAATGTTTTTTAAAGAAAAAGGTTACAAGTTCTATTATTTGGATCTGTAGCCCTCCTCCCAATTCATCAGCAGTGTTAGAACCCTGCGTCTTCAACATTACAACACAGGCTTCTGCTACTTGAGCTGCAAGATTAACAATATTTCCCAAAGGGAAAATAGGACACCATGCGGGGCTGGCTTGACCCCTCCCTCCAGCCACCCACCGCCCCTCCGCCCCTCCACTAGATGCTGCCGCTGGTTACTCAAACCATGCCCCACCCCCATCCACATCGTGCCTCCACACTGCACTTTTTTGATAAGTGGGCATTTGGCCCATTTGCTCTTGCCAAGTGATCCAACTTTTGTCAAAAAAGTCAGGATGGACAGGCCAGGGCTTAAAAAGGGACTGACTGTCCTGGCCAAAATGAGACATATAGTCACCTTAGGCCTAGCAGCCAGAGGCGAGACAGGATTGCTGGTTCTGGAGAGTGTTCAGGGAAAGCCCAGGCCAGCCACAACTGGGATAGCTATTGTCCCATGAGTTGTCCCCAGATGGGTGACTGACCCCTGGTACCATGTACTCGGTCCACAGGGGCAGTTGAGGGGATGCTGACCTGTCTGTCTCTCCCTCCCTCCCCCACTCCTTCCCTACCCAGGAATTGTCCGAGTTCCTGCCACACGTGGTTCCCCCAGTGGTAAATGGACTACGGGGGCCAGGTGCTGGATCCTAGGATTTACAGGGTTGGAACAGGCTGGCTCACTCTCCTCCTTGTCCCCTAAAAGCTGCTCTGGCAGCTCCCTGTCGTTCCCACTGCAATGTGTGCTGCTGCAGCAGCAACATGAGCCCTGCCTTGGAATGGTTCAGAAATTTTGGCAGGTTGCCAACATTTTCTGGTGCAACACATGTGACAGAAAGGAAATGCTGATTTTTAACACTTTGTAGCTCACCCCATTTTTTTATTTAAAAACTTTATTTGTATCATTTTTACATAAAATATAAACACTTAACAAAACACATATTAACAACATTAAATGTCACTATTTGTAAAACCTGGAAAAAAACAAAACAAAACAAACCTCTGACCCCGTAGAGGTCAGGCAGGGCATCAAAGCTCACCCATATCTGAATGGAATATAATGGGCAAATGAAGAGGCACTTACTTCTGCAGCACAAGGGGATTCCCACCTACTAAATATCAAAGCCCTGCTGCAAACAATGGAGGTACAATAGCTTGTCAAGAGAAGAGATCACAAGAATCCTTCACAATGAAAAGTCCTAGGCAACCTAAATAGAGGGGTTGCTACCAGCTCATCCGACAATCATTGCCGTATGCCTAACTAGTAATTCCTACTATCTAAAGAGTGCACAGCTTTTGCCTTGCACCCAACTATTTTCAAGAATAGGAAGAAAACTCCCCACAAACACTTCCTCAATTAAAGTCAATGGTGCTGCATTGCTTTAACAGAGGTCAGAATTTTGCCCATGGATTCAACACTAAATAAGACATTTAATTTTGCGGGGCAGTTTCTGATCTGTACAAATCCAAAGTAATTCCACAGATTATAGACTTCTTCTATGTGTATCTGAATCTAGTACAGCATTTCTTAAATAAAATGTTTCATTCCTATCTTTTCATTAGAAACAGCTTTGTATATAAACAAAGTAAACTATAGCAAGTAGTTTCTTGTTGTGTTATCTTATTATAACTATCAGCTTTTCATAAACTTCGTTTGGGCATTTTCTCCTTCATTATAAAATGTTCCTCTATCCATTAGTTGTTTTGGGTATAAGCCTCTCTTCCTGTCATGTTAAAGGACATATCTATAAGTCAGTGATAAGTGAACTCCCTTTCATAAAAAAAAAAAGCTGTTGCCACTGGAACACAGGAACTGCAGTTACTTCCATTCCCTTAATAGGGCCCCTCAACATCTCTGCCAAGAAAGCAGCTCTGCAAAACGTAGAACTGGCCCATATTCCCTGCTGTTAGGTCTTATTACAGTTTCGCTGTCAACCATTTTACAAACTGCATGATTACACATAGTTTTGCATCAGCATATCAATACGATCTGTATAAACTCAACCATAACTTAGTTTATATGCTGAATACCTATTCTTTTTTAGGAAAAATAACAAGCACAGCTGTCATAATCTCTTTAGAAGCCAAATAGCACTACACACCCCATTCCTCTGCTCTTCTGGAAAACTTCCTAGGAGGCATCTTCCTTTAAAAGTTTGAGGGTTGAGCACTTTGCCTCAGTGGCAAAGACTCTGCTGTCATTTAATTTCCTCTTCACTGCTCCATGTCTTGAAAATTATTGGCTGTTCTGACATATAACAATCTGTTTGTGCTGGTATCTCTGTTACACAATTTGCACTGTCCTTTAATTGAAGTATCAAAATCTTAGTGAGACTATGAACAGAACCTACCAATATATTTAGACTGACTTTTGCTTAGTCTTATAGTTATTTTTCATCACCTTGATAAACTGTCAAATTATTTTGAGTTTTTTATGGAGAGTGAAGAGAAAAAAAATTATTTAATACACCACCATCTACTGCAGCTTGTGTCTAATGTTAGTGCTTGATCACTCCTCAAAATGGCCATGTCCTATCTATTGACAGTAAACAAGCTTTTACCCATCTGAATGTGACAACATGTACTTTATTATTCACACTTAGGAAAACTGCCAGTAGTACTCCCTGTCCAGGAAGTCTGACTGTTTGCTTTTCTATCTCCATTTGCCAAATATAATTGGTTGCTATGTCAGTTTATTTTAAATCAGATCCCATTTTAAAAAAAAGAGAAGGGGAGACCTTTAACTTCCAGAGTTCTGGAAAATTTTATACTGTTAACTTGAAGCATTTTCCGAATAAGAGAAAATCATACTTTCTAAGAGGATTAGGTGACTGATATGTGTGCTATACATAATACAGGGTTTTAAATTGTTGGGTTTATGTTTAGCAAAGTCTAATAAGTTATCAAGTTGTTCCATGTCCCTTGTACTTATCCCTTAAGCATGATAGTTTATTCACTTAGAGCAGAATTCTCCAGCCATAGATAATTTCACAATTAACTCCTGAAAGGTTACTACACACAAACAGGGTTGCAGCAAGACTTTTACTTCTTCTAAAGAGGCTCAGGTAAAGAGTATTCAATATTAGCCAAGCTCCTCTGCCTTCCTTTGTTCTAGGATCCTCTCCAGACAGATATTCTATTATTGTGGAAAGGTTGGTAGCCACCTTTCAAGTTCTTTAACCAGTTGGAAAAAATGGACTAAAAGAGAGAGCTCTGGCCTGAGAAGGAGGATAGAGCACCTCTCCATTGCCCTGCTCTCTTCTTTGCCTCTCCGTCCTTTAGTACTCTCTGAACTCAAAGCCCTGTATGCCCAGTGGCAAACTGGACCCAAATTTTCCAGTAAAGCTCCTAGATTTTTGTTGACATTCTGGTGGAAACTTTGAAACAGTTTCAGATAATGTTTTTAAATGTTATTTGAATAAAATAATCAAAGTGAGTAATACAATCAATAACTTAGCTACTGAGCTGTTTGTTTTGATATTCAATTGCATTTATTTTATGCTGTCTCTACATTTTCAGTTATCTTTTGGTTTCAGTGTTAACAACCTATTAAGATGAATGGGGGAGTTCATTCATTTAGGGCCTGGTCTATATAAGAAAATGTTTGCTGGTACACCTTTACCCCGATATAAAGCAACCCGATATAACATGAATTCGGATATAACACGGTAAAGCAGTGCTCCGGCAGATCAAAGCAAGTTCGATATAATGCAGTAAGGTTTTTTGGCTCCCGAGGACAGCGTTATATTGGAGTAGAGGTGTATATACTAGCAAGCCTTCCTAATGTAGACACAGCTAATACCAGCAAAGTAATTCTTTTGCAGATGTAGTTTATACCAATTCCCCAAACAAAATAAGGTAAACTGGCGAAAATATTTCTTTTGTTGGTATAACTGCATCTACAGTCTGGCTTTTGCCAGTATCAACAGTAATTTAAACATCCTTCCTACCCCCCACCAAGCATCACTACTATGCCAGTAACAGGCCTCAGACAGATTGTTTCACGCTGCCTGCAAACCTAGGATGAAACCATGGCATCACTTTTGAAAGATAATGTTACGTAAAATTAAAGTTGGATTATTCTCTGGAATCCCAATTACAAGGAGTGAATTATATGGCTGTAGTTCACACAGGACCTTATCTAAAATATGCAGCTTAGCTATATATTTATTTATGCTTTATCAAAAAATGTCTTCAGCAGACCCCAAACCCTTTCAGATGGGGCAGAATTATCTTGTCCACTGCAATTCTCCACTGAGGCGTTATGGTGGCCAGAGGAAGTCCCTAGTAGCAAATCTCTACTACAAATCCCAGTTTGTAGATGCAAGTGACTGTGCGTGGGGGAAAATATGTACACAGGAACAGCAGTCCATTTTGAGGCTCCTTTGAAAATCTGGCCCCCTATATCTAATTTCTAAAATTCTCTAATCCCAGGAATTAGAGAGCCTGTATCCTGTCTTCCCTTTTCTTCTTACACTCCCCCTTCCCCCTTATTTTTGTCTCTCAGGCAATAAGGAAAGTCAGAACAGCTGCTCCACTTGCTATTTTACATGGTAACTATGACTGATGTAGTTAGTCACTAATTATTTTAAAAGGGTTGGTCCAAGTTCCATTCTGTTGAAGGATTTATTATGTCAACTTCCCATTGTTTTTGACAACGGGATTTTGTCAATTTTAATTACTCTCTCTTGTCTCTTGTGTAATGCTGCTATTTATTAATACTGTGAAGTTTAACACACTACTTGTGACATACAACACATGTCCCTCTAGATCTTTCTATAATTGAACAGAGATTCAATATCTCTTGATAAAGAATGAAAGCTAAACAAAACATTAATTCATTCAAAAATTATTTAAACTTTTTTTGTTAAAGTGATCTAATTGGAGATTCTTTCCTTAACTTGTATGTTTTACCCACAGGAACTGTATCTCTCGTTCTTCCCCCATGTTCCAGCAATGGAACATTTATATTTATCACATCCTTTGAGGTACCTAAATTTGCTTTTGGCTTCCAAATCAGCTTCATACACAGCTAATGCATTCAGAAATATTAATTTCCTTTTCAAAAGCTGTTGTATAATCAATTGGAAACAGTAGATTTCTGCCAGTTAACTTAAATTCTGAGCTTATAGTATTTACAGACGCTTTGATTATATAAGACCAGATTCTGGCCCCTATACTCTAGTTCCAGTGGCATGAAGCAGTTGCAACAAGTTAGGAGAGAAGCCCCTTGACCCAAGAGGAGCACAGGGTTGACACTTCACCCTTCTTCTTCCTCCTCCCAAACCCTGGGTGGCCAAGAGTGGAAGTGGCCCAGAGCAGAGACTACTTTGGGGATTCTCGGCTGGAGAGCAGCCCATAGGAAGCCCAGGCAAGGCTGCTGCATGTTAGAATAGTCCATGGTGCTGGTCTAACCATACACTAGGGAAGTTCTAGTTACTATGGCAGCTCAGAATCCAAGTGGAGCAAAAGGTGATGTAAAGTCACCTGTGCCTCCCCTCCTTCTCCTCCTCCTCCTGTGCGACATGTCTCAGGAGACACAGCAGACAACCTAGCCCATGATTAAGGACAGATTTATCTAGTTTGCCATGGAAGAAACTACTGGATACAAGTTCCTCAGAGATTGGTTTTCATGCAATTTGCACCGGTTCAACTAAAATTGGGTTTCAGATCAATTTACTTAAAACCATGGAAACTCTTGTTTGGCTCACACTTAAATCAGCTATCAGTGACTATAAATTTAGCTTAACTTTTTAAAAACTGAGAATTTTAATTAAACCAATGCAAGATTTTGGGTAAACAAAACCTATGAAACATTTTAAATTGCAGTTGGAGTCAGAAAAGGGCCTATGTAAATATGGCATCTTTTTAGTCATTTGATCTGCTCCTGGTGTGTAACCAAGTCACATCTGCTTACTTTACTACCTAAAAAGATTTAATGGATTCTCTTCTGGCTCACACATCAGTAGAATTAACTAAATTCCAATTATGGAATCTTATTGGTGATGGCACATGAGCTATAAAATCTCAGTAGGCCTTTCAGATCCCAGGGTAAGTTTCCACAGTTAGCAGTCGAAAAATCTCCCAATTTCTAAACAAAATATCCAAAGACATAATATTCCTCCACTACCTAGAGCGGCAGATACAGCTACCCGGTTAACACTTCCAGTCTGCTGTGGGGAGTCGCTGGAAGGCACTTTAGGGAGAACGTGGAAAGCAGCAAAGAAGACATAGTCTCCTGACTCATAAGCATTAGCTCTCACTGCCTCCACTGCAATGTGCTATGCCAAACGGAAGCTGGTGAAAACAACTGTACTAACCTGTGTGAGAATAGATAAACCACAGTGCTCCTGTCAGCAGTGCTCCAATCACAAATGCTGCGAAGGCGATGCCCACAACAGTCAGAGTGTCCAGACCATAGAAAACTGCTACAAATAAAAATGAGTTTTCATTTTGAATCCTGAATAGTACTTTTAAAAATTCCTCCTCCCTTTTTCACACAGAGTTTTGTGACATTTTCACATTTAATTAACCATCATTTTAAATGCAAGAAAAGAAAGCCCCATGATACTTAGCAGATTACTGTGATTTGTGTCTAAGGAGGACAAGCAATGCACATGCTTGCAGAGGTGAGCATGAAGAATGTTTTTAGTTTAACAAACTGTTCTGAGTCACAAAGCAAAACCCAGCTCAAAACATCCCAAATCTAGCAAAACCAGAATGAATTCAAAGTGTTCTCAGTTTCTTGTTAATTATTCTTTGTTTTCAGTTAAATGCCAGGTTTAATTTAAATATATATTTTAAAAGGCTGTGAAGTCAGGGCCGGCTTTGGGAAGTGCGGGGCCCAATTCGAACACTTTTGGCGGGACCCTGGCAGGGATGATTTAAAAAGAAAAAAGTGTAAAAAAAAAAAAAAGCCTTCCATTTCTTCCATGTATTATTTACTTTCCATAACTATATAAATAATAAAATAGTATATTATGTACATTGCATCATATATGCTGTTGACTGGTTATTAATGACTGCTGTTTCACATGTGTGGGTCCCCGCCACTCCCTGGGGGTGTGCACATGTGTGGGTCCCCACTGTTTCCTGCCCCGCTCATTGAAGCAGGTGTGCAGGTTACTGGCCTGGGAACTGCAAGGCAGCAGTGAACATGGGGCTGGTTTGAGGCAGGGCAGGGGCTGACTGGAGGTAGGGTCTGGCTGCAGGCAGGGCAAGGGGTGCGGGGCTGGCTGGAGACAGGGGAGTGTGGGGCGGGCTGGCTTCAGGCAGGGCCACAGGGGGGTGCACCAGGGGTTGGCAGGGCTGGACACAGGAGTATGGGACTGGCTGGCTTCAGGCAGGGGGGTGCAGCAGGGGTTGGCTGGAGACAGGGCAGGGCGGGCAGTGCAGGGCTGGTGCGGGCAGGGATGTGTGGCAGGGGTTGGCTGGAGACAGGGCAGGGGGTTTGGTAGGGGCTGGCTGTGGGCAGGGGGTGCAGAGCTGGCTGCAGGCAGTGGGGGGCGGGGCTGGTGCGGGCAGGGCAGGGGGTGCAGCAGAGGCAGCTGGAGCCCCGGCCCTTTAAAAAGCCCCCAGAGCCCCCCACTATCCCAGGGCTTTGGGGGCCATTTAAAGGGCCCGGGGCTCCCCTGCTTCTACCCCGCCCCGGACCTTTTAAATAGCCATGGGAGCCCTGGGGAATGCATGGGGGCGGCGGGGCTCTGGCGGCTATTTAAAGGACCGGGGTGGCAGACGCAGCTGGAGCCCTGGCCCTTTAACTAGCCCCTAGAGTCCCCTGCTACTCCAGGCTCTGGGGGCTATTTAAAGGGCCCGGAGCTCCAGCCGGGGCCGCGGGGCTTGCGGCGCTCCGGCCGGAGCTCCAGCCGGGGCCGCGGGGCTTGTGGCGCTCCGGCCGGAGCTCCAGCTGAGAGAGCGGGGCTGTGGGGCAACCCCGCTCCCGCTGGCACTTTGGTCAGGGGAGCGGGGCCATGGAAGACCCCGGAGCAGACCACAATCAGGGTAAAGCGCAGGGCCTGATTCCCAGGAATCGCGCGAATCGGCCTAAAGTCGGCCCTGTGTGAAGTCTTACTAAAAGATTACTTTTTATTCACCTCCTACCATTCAAGCCAACTTTACTCTATATCCTCTGCAACTTCTGCCCTATATCTAGGTGGAGAACGGAAGCGCTGTTAAGTAAGAAGTGGTGCCAGCTCAAAAGTCAGCAAAAACATAAATAGGAGCAATTGTTTTTCATATTTGGCAATGTTCTTAATAACAAATTAATTCCAGATCACAAAAATAGAACAAAAAAGTCAGTTTCTAGGGGAGGGGACCATTATGCAGTATAATTTGTATGGTACTGCATCTGGTTTCTGAATGTATGGCTCCAAATGTTACTTACACAATTATAGCAACTTCCAGCCATTGTCTTGTATATTTCTTCTCTTTGATCAAAGACACCTAAATATGGTTCTCATACTGAATCAATTATTTTTTGCAGTTTTTCTTATGACTAATTTCAGATGTAGTATTTCTAATATCTCCCATAAACATATGAAAAAGTTTAAGCAAGTGAATAACTTTTTAGTAATTGAGTAAATAATGGAAAAGAATTGAACACACAGACTCCAATTCATCCCAGGGTCTGTGTTTGTGGGTCTGGGAGGAGACTGGCCAGGGAATGCTTAGTAGATCTCCTCCAATTCAACTTCTTTTTACCTAGTTTCCTGCATCCAGCAGAATTCCCTTGAAAAGGCAGGCAGCAGCACCTCTACTTGCTTTCCCTCTGTCATTGATAGGTGCACTTGCATGGGTACTATACAACTTTAAGACCCCTGCTTCCACTAAGGGAGCTCTTCAGAATCCCTTTCTGAGTATGTGCAGCCAGATTTGGGACAGAAGGAACAGCCCAGGTAGCTAAGGGTTAACGTCTCTTTCACCTGGAAAGAAGTATCTGAACCACCTGACCAGAGGACCAATCAGGAAACAGGATTTTTTTCAACTCTGGGTGGAGGGAATTTTGTGTCTGAGTCTTTGTTTTCTGTCTGCCTGCTTTCTCTGAGCTTTGGAGAAGTATTTCTGCTTTCTAATCTTCTGTTTCGAAGTTGTGAGTACCAAAGAGTTTGTTTCTTTTGTATTTACATGAATATAGTGCTGGAGTGCTTTGATTTGTATTCTTTTTGAATAAGGCTGTTTATTCAATATTCTTTTAAGCAATTGACCCTGTATTTGTCACCTTAATACAGAGAGACCATTTTTATGTATTTTTCTTTCTTTCTTATATAAAGCTCTCTTTTAAGACCTGTTGAAGTTTTCTTTACTGGGAAATTTCAGGGAATTGGGTCTGCAGCTCACCAGGGAATTGGTGGGAAGAAGAAGTCAGAGGGAGATCTGTGTGTGTTGGATTTAATAGCCTGATTTTGCATTCCCTCTGGGTGAAAAGGAAAGTGCTTTTGTTTCCAGGACTGGAATTACAGAGGGTGGACTCTCTCTGTTTAGATTCACAGAGCTTGTGTCTGTGTATCTCTCCAGGAGCACCTGGAGGGGGGAAGGGAAAAAGGATTATTTCCCTTTGTTGTGAGACTCAAGGGATTTGGGTCTTGGGGTCCCCAGGGAAGGTTTTTCAGGGGGACCAGAGTGCCCCAAAACACTCTTAATTTTTTGGATGGTGGCAGCAGTACCAACTCCAAGCTGGTAACTAAGCTTGGAGGTTTTCATGTTAACCCCCATATTTTGGATGCTAAGGTCCAAATCTGGGACTTAAGTTATGACAGTGGCTCACTGGAGTTTTCTCCTATTTTTGACATGGATCCATTTCTGAGTCACTTGGTCATGTTTGGTTATTTTAAATCCAAACTATAATTCTGTTTGTTAAACAGAGATGCCTCTTCTACAACTGTATCATCTCATCATCTTGCCTTAAGATGCAGTTCACTGACAACTAGGTCCCACTCATAGCAGGACACAGGTAGCCCAGTGGAAGGAGGTACATTTTATCATTCCCTGTGCCACCTTGTGTGAATCTAGTTCCAAGACCCAAAGAGACAAGCTCTTTCCCCTCACTTCTTTCACTCCTCACTTTCTAAATTCTCACCCTTCAGCTATCATTTTTCCTTCCCTCCCATCTGCAATGTATTTCCAGTGCTACCCACTCTCCTCAAGAGCTGACTGGGCCCTTTAGCATGGTTGAGATTTTCAGTGTCAGGGGAGTTGGGGAAGCTAATGTTGAACTCAGAGTGAAAGTCAGAGCCACATTTTATCACATCTGTGGTGGTCTTGGATGTTGGAGTACTGCAATCACCTATACAAACTACTGCTCTCCCCTCATGCATTCCTCTCTGTTAAAGTTAGTGGGAATGGCTCCAATCCTGGGATTCATAAGCCTAACTATGTTTGAGGATCTGGGATACTGTCCCCAGCCACACTAAAACCAAAGACTTAATTCTGTTTTAAGTTTAAAAAGCTTTATGATAAATTCTCTTTGATTTAACCTTTTGTCTGGAAGTCGTTAGATCAGCGGTTCTCAAATTGGATCACGACTCCAAAGTGGGTTGTGACCCTGTTTTAATGAGGATGCTAAAGCCCAAGCCCAACTGCCCAGGACCAAAGCCCGAGGGCTTCAGGTTATAGACCTCCTGCCTGGAACTGAAGCTCTTGGGATTCAGCCTTTGGCTTTGCCACCCCGCCCCCCTTCCCTGCCCAGAGGGGCGGGACTGGGGCAGGCTTAGGCTTCAGTCCCCTTTTCTGGGGTTGTAAAGCAATTTTTGTTGTCAGAAGTGGATTGCGGTACAATGAAGTTTGAGAACTTCTGTGTTAAGTCAACAAAATAGACATATATGCATAACTTACGTGGCTGCATCCCATTACCTTTTGGCTTGTGAGCAGGTGGACCTGTTTAAAAAAAACAAAAAACACATTAATTGCATGATGCGCCACAGAAATACTACACACTTTATAAGCAATCTTCAGTGTCTCAGGAGGAAAGTCTTTAAATGCTGCATAATGTATTAGTAGCATTTCAGGAAATCCTGTCAGAATTTATTAACCTGGATCAGTATGTAAAAAATCCATTTGTATCTTGTTTAGTCTTCAGAGGAATATATCCATAGCACAATGCAAGCAGCATGTTACAGAGTGCTGGCAGATGCTGTGCAAACCTCCCTCACCCAGTTGTCATCAATTCTCACCTGCAACAACTCCTCCTTATTCCTATGCCAGGCCCTCCTTCAGCATAGATTGCTGAAGTTGTTTCCCGTCTCTGGCCACGAGAGGCTAGCACATGAAATCATTTCAAGACCCAGCCCCCCTTTTCCCCTCCTGGGAAATGTTGCTTCTAGATATGATGGATCCTGTTCAGACCAGCCTACATGCACATTTTTGATTTGTACATTTCCACTGTGCTCTGTGATGTGCATAAATTACTTGGTATTCTATCTTATTTATATTGGAAGACAAAGATCAAAGCTATGATGTTAAAGCTACTATTTTGAAATAATAATCAAATATCATCAACATGGAATGGAAAGAAATATAAAACTGTTTTTAGAAATGCATCACTACCCCTACTCTCTCTCTGATTTAGTATCCCTTCTTCATATACATGCCTGATATCTCCATGGATGAACTATTGGATGTCAGGAGCCCCCTTCCTCTCAGGATACCCAGGCCAACTTGAGGAGCCAGAAACCCATATCTGGATTCTAATTCAAACATTGTGTTTGGTAAAAGACGGTTACTCACCTTTGTAACTGTTGTTCTTCGAGATGTGTTGCTCATATCCATTCCAGTTAGGTGTGCGCGCCGCGCGTGCACATTCGTCGGAAAACTTTTACCCCAGCAACTCAGTGGGCCGGCAGGTCGCCCCCTAGAGTGGCGCCTTCATGGTGCTCGATATATACCCCTGCCGGCCCGCCCGCTCCTCAGTTCCTTCTTGCCGTCTACTCCGACAGTGGGGAAGGAGGGCGGGTGTGGAATGGATATGAGCAACACATCTCGAAGAACAACAGTTACAAAGGTGAGTAACCGTCTTTTCTTCTTCGAGTGATTGCTCATATCCATTCCAGTTAGGTGAATCCCAAGCCTTACGTAGGCGGTGGGGTCGGAGTGAAATATGGCAGAATGAAAACTGCTGAGCCAGAGGCTACAGCATCTGTTGACTGTTGAACCAGGGCATACTGCGAAGCAAAGGTATGGACCGAGGACCAATGGAGCTGCGCGACAGATCTCGTGGGTAGGAACACGAGCCAGCAAGGCGGCAGATGAAGACTGAGCCCTGGTAGAATGCACGGTGATGTGGCTTGGGGAAATATGAGCCAAATCATAACAAGTGCGGATGTACACCATCACCCAAGATGAGATCCTCTGAGAGGAAAACAAGCAAGCCCTCCCTTTGGTCTGCTACCGTGACAGAGCTGGGGCACCTACGAAATGGTTCTGTCAGCGCAATATAAATGCGAGCACTCCACAGATGTCCAGGGAGTGCTAGGGTTGCGCCCATTGCGTTGAGCTGTGGGTAACATGAAAGGCCGAAACCACCTTAGGGAGGAAAGCCGGGTGCGGTCATAACTGCGCCTTGTCTTTGTGAAACCTAGTGTACGGCGGAACCACCGTAAGAGCTCTGAGCTCAGAGACCCGTCTGGCCGATGTAACAGCTACGAGGAAAGTTGTCGTCCAAGACAGGTATAGCAGAGGGCCGGTCGCGAACGGCTCGAATGGGGGAGACATAAGTCTGGTTAAAACTAGGTTGAGGTCCCAGGTTGGGGCTGGGCGGCGCACCCGAGGGTGCAAGCGCTCCAAGCCCTTGAGGGACCTCGAACCCATAGAGTGTGAGAACACGGAACGTCCACCTTAGCCTGGCTGGAAGGTAGAGATGGCTGCCAAGTGTACCCTCAGCGATGATACTGCCAGGTCCTGCCGCTGAAGGCCAGAGGCAGGCCAAATAGAGGGGATCGAGACCTCAGTAGGAGCAAGATTGAGCGTATTGCAGCTGTAGAAGAAACGCTTCCACTCAGCCCGGTACGTTGACCAGGTGGAAGGCTTCCTGTCACCCCGGCTCAGTTACGCAGCAGCCACACCGTGAGGCGAAGAGGCTGCAGGTCCGGGTGATGAAGCTTGTCGTTGCCCTGAGTGATGAGGTCTGGGTGGGGTGGCAGGGTAATTGGGTCGGTTATTGACAGGCCGAGCAACATGGTATATCAGTGCTGCCTGGACCACTCTGGAGTGATCATGATGATGCGCTCTCTGCCCCTGCGGAGTTTGAGCAGGACCTAATGAACCAGTGCGAACAGTGGGAAGGCATAAAGGAGTTGGCCTTTCCACGGCATCTGAATGCGTCCAAGATCGATCCCGAGGAGAGACCTTGGAAGAAGCAGAACATCTGGCATTTTCTGCTCTCGTGGTGAGCGAACAGGTCTATGTGAGGAAACATCTCCACTTCTGGAAAGCAGAACGCCTCACATGGGGCAGAGTGATCACTCGTAAGACAGGAAAGACCTGCTGAGTCAAAGCGCCAAGACGTTCCGAACGCCTGGGAGAAAGGACATCACCAGCTCCATCGAGTGGGCCATGCAAAAGTCCCGGAAATGGATGGCCTCCTGACAAAAGGAGGGAGGACCAAGTCCCTCCCTGGTTATTTATGAAGCACATGGCCGTTGTGTTGGCTGTAAACACCGAGATACCATGGCCTCGCAGCTGCCGCTGGAACCCCTGGCACGCCAGGCGGACTACTCTCATTTTTGGGGCATTGATGTGGAATGCCGGCTCCCGAGAAGACCAAAGGCCTTAAGCTCGGAGGTGACCATGAGCACTCGAGCAGAGAGATGACGCGTCCGTCGTCAGGGGCAGTGAGGGCTGGGGCGGATGGAACCGCATCCCTGCCCACACCAGGGAGGGAGTTAGCCACCACTCTAGGGAGCCTAAGGTGCTCGAGGGAACGGTGACTACCATGACCATTGGCTCCCTGTCCGGGTGGTACGCCGAAGTGAGCCGGACTTGGAGAGGACGGAGGCGGAGCTTGGCGTGTTTGGTAATAAACTTGCGGGCAGCCATGGACCCAGGAGACCGAGACAAGTACGAGTCGAGGTCGTTGGGAAAGCTTGCAGACCTCGGATGATTGTTGCCATCGCCTAAAACCGCAGTTGTGATAAGCAGGCTCCGGCTAGGTAGGAGACCAGGATAGCCCCTAGGAAGTCCAACCTCTGCGTGGGAATCAGAGTGGATTGCTCTATAGTCATCATCAGGCCTAGACCTGTGAATAGACCGTGACGATGCCCACGTGCTGAGTGGTTTGTGTCTCGGAGTCTCCTCGGATAAGCGAATCGTCCCGATACGGAAAAATGCATATCCGACATCAGCGAAGGTAGGCGGCGACTATGGCCGTAAACCAGAAGTACTGACGGTTGGCTAGAAAGCGGAGGTATCTCCTGTGCGGAGGGAAGATGGCGTTGCGAAAGTACGCGTCCTTCATATCGAGGGCGGCATAGTAGCCCCCAGGAGGCAAGGATGGAATAATGGTTCCCAGGGATACCATGCGGAACTTCAACCTTATCCTAAACTGGTTGAGTCCGTGCAGGACTAGGAAGGTCTGAGACCTCCGTTCGAGTGGGGGACTAGGGCATAACGGGAGTAAACCCCCTTGCCCCTTTCGTCAGTCGGCGTCTGCACCTCTTGTACGAGGAATTGCTCGTGAGAGGGGTCCCTGAAGGGAGACAGGGCTGGAACAAATTAGAGGTGGTACCTATGCTCCACCGTGCGCAGGACCCAGCGATCTGAAATTAACTGGGGCCACGCCAGGAGAAAGCAGGATTGGGATCCCGGCCTGTGACTGGTACACCGCCCTCAGGCGAACCTTGGAAGGTTCGTCTTTGGTCCCAGTGGTAATTGCGAGGGACCTTGACCTTGGCTCTTTAGGGGTCCTGACGTTCGTCTGCGACCACCTTGGCCTCGCCGTTTGCCAAAGTCCTGTCTCTGGCGAGGCACAGAGTATGGCGGCTGGGGACAGAAAGGCCTGCGTTTGGTCGCTGGCATATGCATGCTGAGAGAGCGTATTAGGACCCTATTGTCCATCAGGCTTCGCAGCCTGGGGCTGTCTTTGCCGTGAAGAGGCCTTTACCAACAAAGGGTAAATCCTGAATGGCATACTGCGGCTCCGGCCGGAGGTTTGAAACCTGAAGCCATGAGATGCACCTCATGGCGACACCAAAGGCCAGAGTCCTGGCTGCTGAGTCTGCTGCGTCCAACGAGGCCTGGAGGGACGCTCTGGGTACCTTTTTCCCCCGTCCTCCAAGACGGCAGCGAACTCCTGGCGGGAGTTTTGAGGGAGAAACTCCATAAACTAAACTGCCTTCACCCAGATGCTATAATTATAGCAGCTAAGCAAGGCTTGTTGCTTTGCTACCCAGAGCTGCAGGGCCTCTGCAGAGTACACCTGGCGGCCAAGCAGGTTCATTCGCCAAGCCTCCTTCGGTTTCGGGGCTGGCGCCCGCTGGCCATGCCACTACCTCTCCTTAACAGACTGAAAGACTAGTGAGCAGAGAGGAGAGCGGACAGACGAGTAGTCGTACCCCTTAGAGGGCCCCATACCAGGTCCTCTACCTCTGGGACCTCCTCCACCTCAGGTTGTGGAGGTACTAAAAGAAGGCACGGGCAGAGTCTCTGACTCTATCGGACCTTGCCCAACTCGGCACCGGGGACCGGCACCGGGAGGCGTACCGGTACCTGGAACGAGATCCAGACCTGCAACCAGAACGGTGCTGGGAGGTCGACCGAGATCTCGAGGCTCGGGGAGAGGCTACAGGAGTCAAGGTACCTGTGGCGGTGCCGGGAGCCGGAATGGTGCCGATAGTGGGTCGGCGAACGGGATACCGACCGGTGCGGCAAGTGCGACCAGTACCGATGAGGAAAACAGCACCGGGACTGCAAGTGGTGTCGGGTGTGCCGATGGGACCTGGAGTGTCTGTGGGACCGTGATCATGAACGGTGCCGCTCTGCTGTGCTGACAGAGGACGGTCAGATGAAGAGACTGTATTACCCGCACCGGCGGTGCCGGGGTCAGGCAGCATCGACTCTGTCATGGCAATGAGATTCCTCGCCATTGGTAATATCTCCGGCGTGGAGGGAACATCAGGCTCAACCACAGTGCATACTGGGGAGCTGTCAGGCACCGGATTCGACGGCCCTCGTGGGACCGGGATCGACGGTACCGAGGTCGTCAGAGCTTCGGTAGGTGTCGGTGCCGGGCGATCCGACTTCGACGAGCTCTCTGGCTGCGGTGCCGTCGGCACGGAAGCAGCAGGAGCAATAAGCTCAACCACGGCGCGTGCCGGGGAGCCGACAGGCACCGGATTCGACGGCCCTTGTGGGGCCGGGATCGACGGTGCCGATGTTGTCGGTGCCTCAGAGGTGTCGGTGCCGGGCGATCCGACTTAGACGAGCTCTCTGGCTGCAGTGCTGTTGGCACGGAAGCAGCAGGAGCAGTAAGCTCAACCACGGCACGTGCCAGGGAGCCGTCAGGCACCGGATTCTACGGCCCTTGTGGGACCGGGATCGACGGTGCCGACGTCGTCGGTGCCTCAGCAGGTGCCGGTGCCGGGCGATCCGACTTAGACGAGCTCTCTGGCTGCGGTGCAGTTGGCACAGAAGCAGCGGGAGCAGTAAGCTCAACCACGGCACGTGCCGGGGAGCCGTCAGGCACCGGATTCTACGGCCCTTGTGGGACCGGGATCGACGGTGCCGACGTCGTCGGTGCCTCAGCAGGTGTCGGTGCCGGGCAATCCAACTTAGACGAGCTCTCTGGCTGCGGTGCAGTTGGCACAGAAGCAGCGGGAGTAGTAAGCTCTACCACGGCGCGTGCCGGGGAGCTGTCAGGCACTGGATTCAATGGCCCTGGGGGACCGGAATCGACGGTGCCGATGTCATCGGTGCCTCTGCAGATGTCGGTGCCGGGCAATCCGACTTAGACGAGCTCTCTGGCTGCGATGCAGGTGGCACGGGAGCAGCAGGAGCAGGGGGCTCAACCACGGCGCGTGCCGGGGAGCCGTCAGGCACCAGCAGGAATCGTAGGCTCTCTCGACCTCGGAGGAAGGGAGCGGTGCTGAGTTGACTTCGGTGCCGGCGACGGCCGGTGCCGAAAGGCCTTGGCAGTACCGGCGGGGTCCAGTGCCGAGGAAGCGCTTCTGCCAGCCGCTTGATCATCGCTCGGCGCCAAAGGTGGAGGGGTAAGTGAAAGTCCCGCTCCTTTTTGTTCTCGGCTTAAAAGCCTTGCAAATGGGGCACTTAGCTGTCAAGTGTGATTCCCTGAGGCACTTCAAACAGGAGTCGCGTGGATCTCCCTTCGGCATCGGCTTCTGGCAGGCCGAGCCCATTTTAAAACCCGGTGAGCCGTGCATGGGCTCCGGCACCGGGTTCATGGAAGGGGCTACTTCCTGAACCCCGCTAACTATTACTAAACTAACTATGTTAGCAAAGAAAAAACGTATAACTATACAAATATATATATAAAAGGATTATAACTGCATAACTATATACAAGAACTACGAGTAGCTAGGGAAGTGGAGGTCAGCTAAGCTGCGCTCCACTGTTCCAACGACTGACACGGGCGGTAAGAAGGAACTGAGGAGCGGGCGGGCCGGCAGGGGTATATATCGAGCACCATGAAGGCGCCACTCTAGGGGGCGACCTGCCGGCCCACTGAGTTGCTAGGGTAAAAGTTTTCCGACAAATGTGCACGCACGGCGCGCACACCTAACTGGAATGGATATGAGCAATCACTCGAAGAAGAACCCATGTTGCAATCTCTAGATCACCAAGCTGCCCAAAGGATATAATTTAAATTCTGACATGTTTGAGTGTACCACATGCTTCCACTATGACAAGATTTGGCAAGGTACTGTAATGACACACATTTTTATATCTTTTCACAATTGGAAAAAAATTGCTTTGATCAAGGGGCAAGAGTAGTTCTAGAAGTTTCAAAATATATTGAAAGTTATTAGTTTTCTTTTTATTGTTTATCCAGCATGTATTTATATGCCAGGATTAGTGTTTCAAACCTCTTCAGTAGCAACTGCATTAACTAATTTGAACTACACAGGGTACTACGTGGCCAAAATTCTGTATCTGATTTATTACATTTTCCTCTCAGAAACACAAACCTGCAATATCCAAAGCATTTTTATTTACTCTGAGAACAAACTAAAGCAGTGTAGTTTACCAAGTGGCTATCTTTTTTTTTTTTTAAATACATCATCCATGGCAAGTGGACTAGACAAGCAGGTTAAAACAAGGCTGGGGAAACTGGGACAATGTTAAGGTGTTTTGGGTGACCTTAAGAATTTGTTTCCTGATTTAAGTGGTTTTTTTTATTCATGCATTTTGGAACATGTTATTGTTTTTAATATCTCAAAATGTAAAGTTTTTTTGTTTGTGAATATACTACAAGTTACCAAATGGTAGTCAAAGCAGAAGTATAAATGAATGTAATGTTTATGAAAGGCAATGGATTGAAACACTAGAGAGTGAAATAGTACAACACGGGTAGCAGCATTATAAGTTTGTCCATATATCCAGCTAGCATATCCCAACCTTGGACTAAACCGAATGTCTCCAGTGGTGACGGGAATTAATTTTCAATGCTAATTCTGTCATTGGCCTCTCCACAGAATAGGAAGGTTGCCAAACAACAACATTGCCAATTCACTGAATTAGTTATCCAGCTCCTTGGCATTAGTGTGTGTTGCTTGTTGCAGCTTTGTGCAACACAAGAGGGGTGAGTGCACCCAGGAAAAGTGTATAATTTTAAAATAATAGACACCAGCTATAAGTAACACAAATGGTTTTCTATATCTTGGGTTAGGAAAAGTGCTTGTCGGTTGCTCACTTGACCTCTTTTCTGTGATCTTGCTCCCTTCACTGAAAAAAAAAATCAATATTTTCCACATCTTGCATAAATTGAACAAACAGTGAAATGGACATATACTCTTCTGTTGAAAAGTTCAACTTCATCGACTTTAAATAAGTTTCTTTCTACACCTTTCATTTAAATTGTGCCAAAGAACAGATGCGACTTAGAGATGCCAGGATATGAATAATTTTTTTTTTATTTGTTTGGCCTTTTTTAGGAGGTTTCATGGGAATCTGATACAATAAGGTGAAGAAGCAAGCTTGTAAAAACCTATAAAGCAAAATGCAAACTAGAAGGGGGTGTTTTCCTCTAAATATACAGCCATGGTTTCCATTACAGTCAATGGAAGTCACATGCATGATGTATGGAGAGGAAAACAGACATCTTTGCATTGAACAATTTGTGCTGGCTCCCAAAATGTCAAACGTACAAGTGTCTTCATTTGGCTTACAGAGCAGATGTAACATAATAGTTCCAGTAACATGGTTTGTAACAATACCTATGAAAGCTGGCCTTTTCCACATCAAAGCAAATGATAACTGACATCTCTGGGATGCGAATACTCTTATTTTAGTAATGCAATATAATTTGTTCTCAATCTTACAGATTCACTGTGCAGTCAATCACAGCAGTTAGCCTTTAGAAAAGGGCCATTTGATTCATTGTGGAACACCTGTGTAACAGAGATGTTAAGGTGCTAATAGTTGTGCTTTATGCTCAAAATCTGCAATATGCAGGGAAGAGTTCCACCAAACATTTAGACAAGATCTCCCACAATGCAACAATAGAGTCTATCAAGCAACTGTCTCCTAGTAAATCTGGTTTGACTTTTACACACTAAGGCCTGGTCTACCATGGGGGGAAGGGAATCAATTTAAGTTACGCAACTTAAGCTAAGTGAATAATGTAGCTGAAGTCGACATACTCAGATCAACTTACCATGGTGTCTTCACCATGGTGAGTTTGCTGCTGCGCCCCCGTCGACTCTGCCTGCGCCTCTTGCTGAGCTGGAGTACAGGAGTCGACGGGAGAGCACTCAGGGGTTGATTTATCACATCTAGACTAGACATGATAAATCGATCCCCGTCCACCAATCTGGCAGGTAGTGAAGACATACCCTTAAACCTGGTACTCTTTATACGCTATAATTCCAGCTGAAGTTATCCACGGGAGTTGCCAACACAGCCCTGCACTCTCGAAAGGAGAATAGAGCTCTGGCTGTAAACCTGTTTGCTGAAGGATAAACATCAGTTACCCAGTTTAATATGTTCTGTCAGGAATGGGTAAACACTGAGATCAGTGGGAATTTTGCTGAGGAAAGAGTCCAGAATCAGGTCCAAAAGCATAGTTTTAATTGTACTGCATTTACCAATTTAATTCTTAGTGGATTTAATTTGCATTAAGAAGAATCGTGTAAAAACATGGGCTGCCTTGCAGAGTTAAACAAAAACAATTGTTGCTTATGTCCCCCAGCAATGTTCCATGGTACCAGATGCTGTTTAAACACTAAAAAGCATGCACTGCAGAACTGAGGTTAAAGTTTTTCTGATCCCCCATCCTTTGATTCTCTCTGGAAAGCATCCCAAAATTTCAAATAGACGTTGCATGCAAATAGAAGATTTTGATCTGCAAGTGAAGCTACTGAAACCCTCTAAACTACCATGCTAGAGCTAAAAGATAATGGGCAATGCAAATGTTTTATTAATATTCAAAGGTGCATCCCTGCTGTTGTCAGAAAGGCTCCAGTAAGAAATACATTCACATAAGATGAAGCTGTTATAACAGTTCTTGTTTTCCCATCTCTCTATACATACACAGGGGCAGAGCCTCAGCTGGTGTGAGTTATCAGAATTCCATTGACTTCAATGGAACAATGACAGTTTACACCAGCTGAGGATCTGCCCTGCTGGATCCAGTTTACCTTTAGATATGTGGGTACAACTCTCATTGACTTGTTCTGGAGTTGTAGCTATGCTAGAGGGCAGAACTGAGCCCTCTGTATTAACTTGCATTTACTACACTATAAATGTAAACAAATGTTCTCATAAATGTACAAACACTGCAATAAGATATTAAAATGTCAAAAGCACACACCATGTGGCTACACAGGATCCATCACAAACATGTAGGATTTGGAGGCTACATCTACAACTTAATTTCTACACAGAGAATAGTTCTCTGCTGGATCCCACTTAGGGTCTGGAGTGGGTCAGTGGCCTAGACATATGCCAAAAGAATGCATTTGATTTTAGCAATCTTGATGGCCATCTTCCTCTTAGAGTCCAATCAATTAATTGACTATTTCATTTTTCTAAAACCATCAATACAAGTCTTATAATACTACACAGTCTGTTTCCTATCCAGGGCATAAAGCTTAGTTTTTTCCCCAGGTGAAAACCAAATTATGACACAGTGTAGGTAAAACAATGGCTTAATCAACATGAAATCTAATTTTCACTTTTGGGACAAATACCAAAAGATGAAAAGCTGCCTTTGTCCTGAAAATACTCAAGTTATGAAGGGAGGTTATCCATCCTCCAGCAGAAAGCTTATGACCTCCAGAAAGTTCTTAATCTAAAAGTTCAAGCTCTCTGCAGTTGGACAGTATGGATATGCTCTGGTTAGGCTAAGGCAATGAATGCCTGAGAAAGAGAGGAGACTTCTCTCCATCACCAGTTGGTCCATCATCAGTTTCACTGACCGTAGTGCTGAGTGTTAATGAGACAACCTGGAAGTCAGCAGAAGGAAAAATTACTTATGCCCTGACTTTGCCTGGCTTTCCTCATAACTCCTTAATCGGGGAGAGTTGGAGGAAAAGGGCAGGCTCTCCAATTTCCTCGCCCACTGCCAGGTGAAGGCATCTGAGTATAGAGCTCTGGGGATGTAAACCCAGGAGCAGTAACAGGGAACAAGGCACTGACTCAAATTGAACTGGTCTATGGGGTCTAACAGGGACACAAGAGGTGCTGGCAGAAACTCAGGGTATGTCTACACTACCCGCCGGATCAGATCGATTTATCAGGGATCAATTTATTGCATCTAGTGTAGACACGATAAAATCCATCTCCAATCGCTCTGCCGTCGACTCCAGAACTCCACCGTGGTGAGAGATGGAAGTGGAATCGACGGGGGAGCAGCAGCGGTCAACTCGCCGCCATCCTCACGGCCAGGTAAATTGACCTAAAATATGCCGACTTCAGCTACGCTATTCGCGTAGCTGAAGTTGCATATCTTAGGTCAACACCACCACCCCAGTGTAGACCTAGCCTCAGGAATACTTGACTTTCTGGGAATTAGCTGGGGATTGCCGAGTCAGTCTGCAGTAGAGCAGATCTTTCCCTGCAAGATATACTGCTTGAAATGAGCGGAGACAGGATTGTGTCCTTCAGAAGTCCTGCAACTCAAGCGACTGATACTGCCCTGATGTTTACATAGGCTATCATTACTTGGTTACCATAGTTACCATTTGCTGGTCCTGAATCACACACTCATAGGCTTGGAGAACTAGGAGATTGCCTAGAGCTCCAGGAGAATAATACTAAGCTTCTGCTTCACAAGTAACCACTCTCTCAGCCTGGGGTGTGAGGTGCACATTCTGAAAGTCTGCGACCAGCAAAGGTGGCAAGGAGGAAAGGGGAGAAGTAAATAAAAGGCATACACATCATGCCAGAAAAGTCTGAATGACTGGGGGAGAAGGAGAATTCTCTTGCAATTGCAGTCAGTGTCTTTTCCCCAGTTGTCATGGTGGAATGCAGCCCCACAAATTCAAGATGTTCTCCTGATGGAGAGTGTGAAAGAGGATGGTGGGAAAATGGCTACTCATAGGGAAGGAAAGTTAGAAAAGTGGAAACAAGTTTCCTGTTTGTCATCATGGCCAACCACACTCAGAATATTCCAAGCTTTGAAAGAGAAAGCAGAGGAGGGACTATGCACTGAGAAAGGGAAGCTGCTTCTAGGAAACCAGCTTAAAAGGGCGAGAAGTGTCTAGCATGCTGAGTAAAAAGGGTTCCTACATAACTTGGAATGTTTGTATTAGTGAGCTTCTGGGGATTCTTCCTTAAAAGTAAGATTTTTTTCCCCCAGTAAAAAAGTCCAGGTATTTTAGGGCTTGTCTATGTGGGGAGTTACTCATGATTAGCTCTGTGTGTGGATGCTCTTACTCCAGAATAAGCTCATTCAAACATCCCTATTCTGGAACATAAGTGTCAACATATGGAGTTAATCTGCTTTAAAGTCATAGTTAATCCACTCTAAATTCACACTTCACCTTAGTCTGGATTAATTTTCATATGCAGACAAACCCTTATATTTGGCATGTAACTCTGTCCAGTCTTGAAGCCAAATGGGCATAATCTATTGAAGTATTCAAGTACCTGGAAGGAAGCTACCAGAAAATAGTTTAGCTTTATTTGTCACATTTCAGAGTATGGGCTTGGAGGGGGGAGAGAGTGAATGTTGAGATGGGGAAGAGGGTGTTAGTGGCCACCAAGGACATGGGAAATACCCTATGAGGCTTGTCAGAGGACAGAGAGCCTCTGTAGGGCAGGGATGATGTTGAGGCTAGAAGGGTGGAGAGAAAAGGCAACGTGAACCTCTGAAGAGGGTCCTGTTTAAAACTCTCATTCCTGGCCACAGCTTTGGGGCTTTCCACACCAAAGACTGCCAGACTACAAAGGTTCAGAATCACAAGCAGTTGAGCAGGATGTCAGGAAAGGGGGTCTAGAATGATGTCAGGGTTCTGGAACTAAGTGAGTGCTGGACCTGGGTCATCTTCCTGGCTATTGCCTGGAGCACAGGACCATTTCCTGCACCAGACAGGGACTGAGGAATCTGAGATGTCAGTAAAGGCAGGATTATGGGTAGGATGGCTCTGATGGTTAGCTTTAAGTAAGCCTGAGAGAAGCCAGTTTGGGGAGGTGGATCCTCATATGAATGGAGTGATCATGGTACAAGTGATTGCTAGAAAGGAGGGTAGGCCCAGCAGTTTGAATGAGTCATGGAGGAAAAGCTGCACCATGGAATCAAAGTGGAACCACCAGAGAAGAGTTCCTGTGAAGTGTGAGTGGCACAGGCAGCAAAGGCATGGGCTGTAACCCAACAACAGAGGGGATATGGATAGGCGTATCAAAGATGCAATACCTGAGCTGCTCATAGCCCCAAAGCAGCAGAAAAATTGGTCTATAGCTACAGAATTGTGGGTGCTGGCAGAGATGTGAGGATGGAGCAGAGTCCTTATCTCCCAAGAGCAAGCTGCAGTGGGGAGACACATCAGACAGGCTATTGGAGGCTGAAGGAGATCCCTGGACAAAAGACAGTTGAATACAAGTGAATCAGTTCAGAAATCTGAAGAATGGATTTAAGTGAGGATTTTGCTGATTCTGGACTGTTTTTTGGATTAGACCTTTTAAATCACCCTTGCTCAGAGCATCTAGTACAGAAACAGAGTTTTCTATCTGCTACCCAGTTCTTCTCCTTTCTTCCTGAACCTCCTCTCTTTAGTGTTTAGAATTTTCTTTCCCCTTCTTAAAGGAAGAGAACTAAGTCAAATGCTTCATGTTTACAAGAACAAGGAGACAAAAGAATTGAAGAAGTGTGGATGGGCTGCTACTTCTATACAGACCTTGTCAGTCCCTTTGCCTCCAGACTTCTTGGCAGGTGGAGCCATAATGCTGTCTACTTTAACTGCCTATGCTGGGAAGATGGCAGAAATGGACTATTTGACAAAGAATTATGTGCATTAGAAGCAGCACAGCACCCAGAAATCGACACATTTTCATGACTCTGTACTTGGAGTTTTGTGTAAAAATGCTAAATGAGTTAAACAAACCCAAACAGAAGAAAACTAATGAAACACTACAGTTTCACCTCTTCATCTTACTTACAGATCTAATCGTCTAGTGGAGCTGGTTTCCCTGCGGCTAACCCTTTACTTTACAAGCCCCTCAAGCTTTAATATTTCCAATACATTGAAATTTCAATGCACTTATCATGCTTAAATATTTTCAGCCACAAAGAAGAAATTATACAGCAGATAGTAAAGAATTGCTTTCAATTTCCAAACTAGAATGAATTGCTACAAGCAATTCTGCTATATTAATACTTAGGAAACCTATATTGTTGTAAAGCATAGGAAGAGTATTCCTTTCTCAACAGCAGCCAAATTACATTTCCGTAAAACAGTAACTGCGGGCGTTCAGATAAGATGGTGGACTGTGGCACACAAATGTCTATAAATGAACAGCTTTTATAAGAACAAGAGTACCTTTTAAAATATCAAACTGTATATGCCTAAAGCTATCTTTTTTTGCAATACAAATTATATGTTGCATAATGCAACAAAGTTATGTTAAGAAGTTCAAAATGTATGTTGGTACCTTTCGGCTTTTCTTCATGGGTTATTACAGCAAGGGGCTTGGTGAAAGTTTTCTTATTGTGCATCATGGCCAAGATCATATCAACATTGAGTGAGGTGCAGGCTTCATCAGGAGGAATGCACTGTGGATGGAAACATCTGAGGTCAGGGATTCACTCAAAATAAAATACGGTATCAGCCAGAGCAGCTGCACAGCTGCCTCATTATCAGTGTTTGCTCAGTATTGTTTACTAAAGAGAAACGGGAGATCTGAATGTTATCAACCCTCCAAAAAACAATCTATGTCATATACTGGCAAAGAAAACTTATTCTCAGCTAGAATGTCCAGATGTCCCAATATTAGGGGCTTTGCTTTATATAGGACCCTATTGCTCTCCCTATTCCCACCCCCACATCTCAGTTTTTCACACTTGCTATCTGGTCACCCTATTCTCAGCTGCATCTTAAAATGTAAACGTGCCTTAGCGCTATATTACTTAAAACTCTATCGAAGTTTTACTATTGAATTGTTGCAGAAATAGTTGCATATTAGGATATTAAAGGCTGATGTTAACTACATAGAGGGTCAATATCTTCAAAGAGCTCTCACCCTAGTTTCCAAAAGTACCTTCACTTGTCACAGCTAGCTTTTATACTCACTGAGTAGCTGATTTTTCCATGTATAAACGCTGTGTGTATATTCAAATCCTGGCTTCTATACAAAAATTTGGACACACAGATTTACAAGCACAAAAATAGAGTCCACTTTTGAAAATCCGGGGGCCAGTTCTGTAGCTCACTGATGCATATATAGTGCATATATAGATCAATTATGTACAGGTCTTTTCTTACGTTAAAGAACTACTACAAATAACTCAAATTTTAGAAGTCATGCAGGTTACTCCCAAAAGTCTGAATAAAGTCAGAATACCTAACAGCTCATTTTTTAACAAAAAGATTTATTTTTAGTTATATACTATTTTTAAAGTAATAGTTAGGCAGTCTCCCAACAAGCAAACAGGAAATGTTAATTCTACTTAAATATATTGGAGTGAACATTCAATACAGAGAATTTACTATAAATACAAAAAAGTAACCACACTGAACTCTGGAAAACAAATGTTAATACTTACTTATTTCCTATCAAAGTTCTCCTGAGAGGGCCAACCTTACAGTTCACATATGGATGTTCAAAAACAATTACAATATTATCTCAGCAAGCTCTGGAAAATTAATGTTAATTTTGTTTATCCTATTGCTATTTTATCTGAAGAGAACAGAGAAAGCTGGACCACTCCCTTAATGAAAAGCAATCTCTGTTTACCACATGTAACCACTTACTTACATTTTCCACTTTAAAATATTGACCATGTGATCAAGATTCAGCATAGCTCTGAGTAAAAAGAACCTATAAAAATTATCAAGTCCACTGATAAAATGTTAATTACACTAATCTAAGTCTATAAAATCTTCAAATAGAGAAGTTAATCCCAGGAACTACTATGATCTGGAACTTATCTTGTAAAAATTCTCATTTTTTATCTAAATCTGAAAGCTTAAGGAAGTTAATAAACTACTGACCTTCGGCAGTCCTTGTGTGTCTTTTTCTTTATTTGTACACAACGTCAGCTCACAATGAAGAAAGAGCAAAGAGATGTTGAATATAGGTTTAAACACAAAGCTAAACCTCTTTTTATCCATCTGTGCATGTGGTATAGGAAAGTCCACCTTCTGGACATTGTAGAATTTAACAGATTCATCTTTAGGACAAATGTTTTCTATGATGGTGTAATCAGATATCATATCAGGGTTTGAATATGGTGAAACAAAACATGTTTGGATTGCAAAACCCAGGGCTCTGTCAGCTTTCGTCACAGAAACCTGCATATGAAAAACAATTTATTAAAAACTTAGCAGTGGCATTTTTGTTAGCAGCATTCACATTTTGGATGATGATGTGGTTTTCAGATGCCAGTTCCAATCAAATATTTCAAGCCTAATCTGTGAGGATGTACGGTCTAGGAAATACTTAAAGAATGGACGACAAGTTTTGTGGGTTCAAATCCCAGTTAGTCACTGTCCTAGCATGTAATTTTTTTGGAGGGTCAACCTTCCCTGTACTTCAGCCAACTCACCTGAAATATCCAGTGAAAAGTAGGCCCACTCAATAGAATGAATGCTATATCTGAACTGAGTTTTTGGGAAAGGGGAGGACACTGACATCACTCCTCCAATAAGTTTACAAACCACAGTAGAAGGCTATGGGAGCTGATTACAAGTTTCCCACTGCTGTATCTGCATAAATCTTCACTTAAATATAAATACACGCACACACAGAGTGGAATGCAGAGGCAGAGTGGAGAGGTTATGGTTTGAAGGAAGGGTGGGGCTTATGAATTCTGTGGAGGAGCAGGCTAGCGAGAAGCTATGCAGCTGTAATATTTTGTGTGATTGCTACAAACACCGCAACTCTCTAGTATTTTTTTTGGGGGGGAGAGGGGGGAAGGAGACCCACTCCCAACCCTCAGTGCACTGATATTATTCAGCCCAACTGGAATATGAATGCCACAATGCGATCTGTGGGGAAAAAAAACTATACAGATACATTTACATTTTCCATGCACATAAAACGTTATTTCTATAAAAAACTGGAGTGTTGCCCCTAATTATCAGAACAGCATGATGAAGAGTCTCACTAGCCTTAATATCCTCTTCACAAAAATGAGCCATATGCATGCATGCATGCGTTTTGCATACATCCAATGGAGAACCTGCCAAACTTTTCTACAGTCTAGAAAGAAATCTCAGAGTGGAGCCAGTGGATTGCACATAAAATTCTCCTTTTCCCTCTAAGTATGCAGAGCAAAACCACTAATTTAATTGGAGATAAAGTGGTTAAAGCATCTAAACAATAGAAACAATTATTATTATGAACAGGAAACAGAGGGTGAGGATCAGACAAGCACATGGTGGAAAAGAAGAAAGGCGAAATGGTTTGAATGAAAAGGACTTGCAGTAGGAAGGACAGATGTGGTTTATGCGTAGATAAGCCCCAAGGTCACTTTGCGTCTGAATGACTTGGTTGATTTCCCTTCGTAACTCTCCTAGGTAAACCCGGGCAGACGTTTCCTCGGGGAGATCCAAACAAGCTAGGTGAATGAGTAACACTGCAGCAAATGAAATTTGGTGTTGATAAATGCAAAACCTACACCCTTCTGCAGCAGATAAGAGGCTCAGAGTGTGAACTGGCCCATTCATCTCATGGGATATTCTTACATGAAAAAGTACATTTAAAGGTGATAAATGAGGTCATTAACAATACCTCTTAGATGTGATAACTGTTCTGTTCATAACAATGGATGTTCTCACTCCCTCCCGAGTTCCTAGATGCTTGTATCATTTACTGAGCATGCCCATTCTTAATTCCTCCCCCCTCACGTCCCAGTGGTATCTACCCGCTGAAAGGACTGAGCATGCCTGTTCCAAGGGCCTGGTACAGATTCAGCAATGAAGTGAGGGCAGTAATTAGAAATAAAAAGCAATACAGTATATAACAGATAGCGAAAACAGTGCAAGCAACATGAATTAGAAGTTATGAAGTGCAGAAAATTGATAAGGGAAGCTAAAGATATGAGGGGAAAATCCATGGCTGGCAGGGCTTAGCACAATAATGAGTTTTTAAAATATATGTTATGAACTAAAGAAATGTCAGCAGTGGTTTAGCCCCATTGCCAGATGTAGATGATAACATTTAATGATGAAGAAAGACAAAAATGTGTAATAAATATTTCTGTATTTGGAAAGAAGCAGGATGATGCACTTGTATCTGATGAGGACGATGAACAATTTTCTAACTAAAGAGGATGTTAAACATCATCTTATGGGACCAAACCTTCTTAAATCTGCAAACCTAGATAACTTGCACCCAAGAGTCCAAAAAGATTTGGCTGAGGAGATTTCTGGCTTTCTGAAGTTAATTTTTAATATATCTTGAACATTGGGGAAAAATACTAGAGGACTGGAGGAGTGCTAATGCTATGCCAATATTCAAAAAGGGCAAATGGGATGACTGGGCAACTAGAGGTCAGTAAGCCAGATGTCAATCCTGGGCAAAACAATGGAAAAGATGATATAGGATTGTATCAATAAAGAATTAAAGGATGGGAATATAACTAATGCCAGTCAACATGGTTTTATGGAAATAGATCTTGTCAAACAATTGTGATTTCATTTTTTGATAAGATATTATGTTTGGTTGATAAAGGTAACTGTATAGATGTAACAGACTTAGACTGTAGTAAGGTGTTTGACTTGGTACCACATAACAATCTGATTAAAATTAGCACTATACAGTATCAATAAAGCACACATTAAATAGATTAAGAACTGGATGACAGATCTCAAAGTAGATGTCAGTGAGAGAATCCTCGTATGTTTCTAGTGGGGATCCACAGGAATTGGTTCTCGGTTTGATACTGTTCAACATTTTTATCAATGATCTGAAAGTAAATATCAAATTTGTGGGTGACAAAAAGGTTGGCAGAGCAGTAAATGATGGCGATGACAGAACACTCACACAGAGCAATCTTGAGCCCTTGGTAGGTTCGGCCCATTCTAACAAAATGAATTTTAATACCTCCAAATGCAAAGTTATACATCTAGGAACAAGGAATGTAGGCCATAGCTACAGAAGGGGAGACTGTATCCTGAAAAGCAGTGACTTGGAAGGGATTTGGGGATCATAGTAGACAAACAACTCAACGGCTCCCAGTGTGATGCTGTGGCAAGCAGTGCTGGTGCAATCCTTGGAAGTATAAACAGGGGAGTAACGCATAGGTAAAATTACCTCCCTACTCCCATCTGGACGGCACTGATGAGACTGATGCTGAGGGGCTGCGCCCAATTCTGGTGTTCACATTTTAAAAAGGATGTTGAGAAACTGGAGAGAGTGCAGAGAAGAGCTACAAAAATGATTGGAGGGCTGGAGAAAATCCCTTAACGTGAGGGACAGAGCTCAATTTAGTGTATCAGAAAAAATGAGAGGTGACTTGATTACAGTGTATAAATACCTTAACAGGGAGAAAATACTAGATAATAGAGTGGTTTTTCATCTAGTGGAGAAAGGCATAAAAAGAACCAATGGCTGGAAGCTGAAGGCAGACAATTTCAAATTAAAAGTGAGGCTTTTTTTTTTTGTTTTTTACAGTGAGGATGATTAACCAGTGGAACAGACTTTCAAGGGAAGTGGTGGATTCTCCACCTCTTGATGTCTTCAGATCCAAACTGGATGCTTTTTTGGAAGATATGCTTTAGGCAAACAAGTTGTTGGGCCCAATACAGGGGTAACTGGGTGAAGTTTAATGGCCTGTAATATATAAAAGATCAGACTAAATGATCTAATGGTCCCTTCTGACCATAAACTCTATGAATTTTGAATTTCATCCAGTAACACAAGTGGTTTAGAAGAAAAGTAGGTGAGCAAGGATGAGCAAAAAGTCACCACATAAGAAAAGAGATAAACAAGATCTACAGAGACAGCATGTGAGAGGATTATAGAATTAACATATTGATAAGAAAAAACAAAGCAGAGATAAAGGAAAAATGCACAAGTGAATACAATAAAGAAAACTATTCTCACAGAAACAGAATCTAAGCAGGAGAGACAAGTACCAAGTCCTTAGAGATTATGCATGAGTAATTTATTGACGAAAGAGACAGACATTTTTCAAACAAACAAAATACAATGTTTTTTCTATCAGTGGAGGATGGAGGAACAAATGCCTGAAACAGATACTAATTTTCCACTGTGCAGAAAGGAGAAACAGAGGGAAAAAAATCAAGCTCATCCCAGAACAGGTGATAAAGAAATTAAAGTATGTATTTGAAGAAATAACTCCAAGACCAGACAAATCCAGAGCCAGAGGGATTCATCCCAGAATGCCGAAGGAAGTTGACAATCTTTGTCCAAGTGAAAAACTAATACCTTTTACTTTTAAAAAAACCCTTAACTAATGTTGATGTATTTTAACCTTGCTTCAATTTCTTTTAGTGTATTTTCCCCTATAACTTTGAAGTATTTGAAAGAAAGTAATTTTTATAGGTAGAGGACTAACATGCAACTAAACATTTACAGAAGCACATAAAATGAACTGTTACACTAATTGAAAGTACTAAAAATCATATCTGAATATTTTTCCCAACTGTGTTTGTTAAATATCACTGGCAATTACTGCTAGAAAGATGTACTTCTGTTTAAAGGTTTGCTTATATAGTGGACCTTATTTCCTAAAGTCTTCTAAGTACATGGGCAAGTTCCTGTGATATTCTCTTGTCATTCTACTTGGTTGTTATCTTACTAACAAAGATGCATATCCAATATAAATATTTTCACAGCATATATGTTAACAACCACTGAATGAAAATAATTTGTACAAGAGAGGAAGTTTGACACCTGTTTTGTATACCAAAATGTGACTGGAAGTGGCTTAAAGGTGAGATGGAATTATGATGACACTGTTAACACCCCTTCCTCCACCATGTAACCTGTAGGGGGATGGGGAAGCTGTAACTTGTGAGGGGGAAGAGGAAGCTATAGCTGTTTTGTACATAATTTCACCTTGGAAATGTAGTTAAGCTATATTTCTGTATAAAATGAACTCATTCCTCACTGACAATTCTTTGTACTGATGCTTGTAATTATCCAATAAAGGTCTGTAAGAGCTAAGAGACCAGATTCAAGTACTGTTCCATACTGCATATCTGACCAGACTGACAGACTTCTTTTAGTTGGATTTACCCATTTTGAGAGGATTCTTTGGTCTTCACCACAAAGAATTGTCTTATTAAGCTATGATGTCCCTTTTCTGAAATCACAGAAGTAGACATCTATCTGAGAGAGGCAATCACACAATGCCAGTTTACTGCAGGCAAGCACAAACTTGGCTAAATTTAAATGGCCTTGACGAACATTTTGGTTAATCTGAAAGCCTTTCAAAGTCTGTTACCTCAACGTAAATCTGTCCATTCTCAGCAATGGAGAAGAGTCCTTGTGAGGGAAAGAAGAAGAGATCTGTTTTATAAAGCTCCATGTTGAAGGTCACATTGCTGATTGGGGGTTCAGGAGGCGCAGGATTAGGTGAGCGTTTGCCACCCTCTGCCTGGTGGAGTGTGCAGTTAAACTAAAACAAACAAAATACAAATAAATCCCAGAACTTTTGCCCCATGGGATGGAAATGAGAGCAAAATTAGGCCCAAAGCTAAAAACTTTAATTTCAATATTACATACCACAACTATTTCAGGCCTGCTTGGAAAGGTAGCATCTGCTTCATCAGTGTCTCCTGGAAATCCATTATCACCCGATTCGACATCTTCATCATCAATTCCCCAACCACTACTTTCCACTGGTGAGGACAGCTGAATAACAATCTACATAAAGGAAGTGGGAAGTGAAAACGAAAAGCTTTTCTACAAAGGTGATTGTGATTCTCCTTTCATGTTAATTGTTTCTTCCTTTCTTCAGAACAACATGAAGACCAAGAAGTTGTGGCAGCCAACCAGCTGGGGAAAGCACGCCATCCCTGCAGCCCAGCACTGAGCATTTTATGTATGTATACTATATATGTGGAATAACCTTCAGTTTGTTCCCAGAGGTCAAAACCAGTAGAGCTGTAAAACTGCTCTCTATGTTGGAAAAGCAGCCTGGGGATTGGTATGTAAATGAGCATACCAGCAGTCCCACTCTGCTTCTGGTATTTCTGTATCCAACACTGCTAAAAGAAATGGTTCTCTGAAATAGATTAACATACCTTCCAACATTCAGTGAGTGACTCCTGGAAGAATCACAAGAAGTTCTAGCAGGTAGCAGAATTTTCTCCTGTAAAATCTCTGCGTCCCCCCCACCCCTCCCTTTTTTTTTTTTTTTTTTTTTTTTTTTTTTTTAAAAAGAAGACATAAGCCGGAAAACTTGCTATCCTTTTTCACATGTCTCTCTTCTCTGGACCCCTACCTGACCCCTCCTTTTCCCCTCCCCCACTCTGTTTTTGATCTTTCCTCTGAGATACCTTCTCTTTGGTGCTCCACCCATCCTCTGTCTGCTTTTCTCTCTTTAACCTTCGCCACGGAGCTTCTGTGTTTCCCCATCTGCTCCTCCACTGCTCTCACAACTTCAGTTTTGTTTTCTCAGATATAGTACAGCTTCTAACATTTTCTTCTGAATTGTTTGGACACCTCACCCTTTCTGCAGACTGCTGAATCACCTTTCAGTGGGAATTCTCCCAAACTCTTGGAAGCTCAGGACCTTGTACAGTGACATGGAGCTCCAAATGAGGTGCTTACTGAGAGGTGCTTGGATCAGTTTTGGTTTGACCCATTACACAGACTGGGTCCAGACACAAAGTTTAGATTGAGATGTATTTTCTCCACGATTTGGGGGTATTTAGATTCAGGTTTTTGGTTTGGGCCCATCTCTAAGTCAATAGCTAGAAGGTCTTGCCAGTACAGAATAGCTTTAGCCAGGCTAGGTCTGATCAAGTGGCTGTAGCTATCCTTGGGTTTTCTTTGTTTGCCAGGAATACTATAATGTGCTCAAAACCCCCAGAGGAGTAAAACACGTTAGTGCTTGTTGGCCTGGCCTGGCCTGGCCAGGCCAATATCTATTCAAGTTCACAGTGCAACTACGCTGCAAGTTCTGGTAGTAGAAAGCCTAGAAGCAAAGTGGGATTCTTTACATGGTCACTTACATACCCGTATCCAGATTACATTCCAAGTATGCAGCTGTATGAGAATTCTGAAACCAATTTTCAAACTGAGGGGCTCACGTTGGGTGTTCAGATCAGTACTTAGCTATCTGGGTACCCACAGTGCCCACTCAAGTAGTAGTTTGGGCACCCAAGTTGGGGAATTGAATTCTGTACATGGATTCAAACTTGAAGTCGAGGCCTGTCTTGCACACAACTAGATGACACTGAATACTTATTTTAAAATATGTACTTGTAATGAGGCTAATGGTCAAAGGGGAAATGTGTGATTATGGGAGACTTCAACTTCCCGGATATAGACTGGAGGACGAGTGCTTGCAAGAATAATAGGGGTCAGATTTTTCTGGATGTGATAGCGGATGGATTTCTTCATCAAGTAGTTGAAGTACCTACGAGAGGGGATGCCATTTTAGATTTGGTTTTGGTGAGCAGTGAGGACCTCGTAGAAGAAATGGTGGTAGGGGACAACCTTGGTTCGAGTGATCATGAGCTGATTCAGTTCAAACTAGATGGAAGAACAAACAAATGTAGATCTGGGATTAGGGTTTTCGACTTCTCGAGGGCTAATTTTAAAGAATTAAGGAAATTAGTTAGGGAAGTGGATTGGACAGAGGAACTTGTGGATTTAAATGCGGAGGAGGCCTGGAATTAATTTAAGTCGCAGCTGCGGAAATTGTCAGAAGCCTGCATCCCAAGGAAGGGGAAAAAAACCATGGGTAGGAGTTGTAGGCCAAGCTGGATGAGCAAGCAACTCAGAGAGGGGATTAGGAAAAAGCAGAAAGCTTACAGGGAGTGGAAGAAAGGCGGGATTAGCAAGGGAAGCTACCTTGTGAGGTCAGAACATGTAGGGATAAAGTGAGGAAGGCTAAAAGCCGCATTGAACTGGACCTTGCAAAGGGAATCAAAACCAATAGTAAAAGATTCTACAGCCACATAAATAAGAAGAAAACAAAGAAAGAAGAAGTGGGGCCGCTATACACTGAGGATGGAATGGAGGTTAAGGATAACCTAGGCATGGCCCAATATCTAAATAAGTACTTTGCCTCAGTCTTTAATAAGACTAGTGAGGAGTTTAGCAATGATGGAGGGATGATAAACGGGAATGTGGATATGGAGGTGGATATTACCGCAACTGAGATAGAGGCCAAACTTGAACAGCTTAACAGGACAAAATCGGAGGGCCCGGACAATATCCATCTGAGGATATTAAAGGAACTGGCGCGTGAAATTGCGAGCCCGTTAGCGAGAATTTTTAAGCAATCGATAAACTCGGGGGTTGTGCCGTACGACTGGAGAATTGCTAACGTAGTTCCTATTTTTAAGAAAGGGAATAAAAGTGATCCAGGTAATTATAGGCCTGTTAGCTTGACGTCTGTAGTATCTAAGGTCTTGGAAAAAATTTTAAGGGAGAAAGTAGTTAAGGACATAGAGATCAATGATAATTGGGACGAATTGCAACATGGATTTACTAAAGGTAGATCGTGCCAAACCAATCTGATCTCCTTCTTTGAGAAGGTGACGGATTACTTAGATAAAGGAAATGCGGTAGATCTAATTTACCTCGATTTCAGTAAGGCGTTTGACACGGTTCCACATGGGGAACTGTTAGTTAAATTGGAAAAGATGGGGATGAATATGAAAGTTGTAAGGTGGATAAGGAACTGGTTAAAGGGGAGACTCCAGCGGGTCGTATTGAAGGGTGAACTGTCAGGCTGGAAGGAGGTTACTAGTGGAGTCCCTCAAGGATCGGTTTTGGGACCGATCTTATTTAACCTTTTTATTACTGACCTTGGCACAAAGAGCGGGAATGTGCTAATAAAGTTTGCGGATGACACAAAGCTGGGGGGTATTGCTAACACGGAGAAGGACAGGGATACTATTCAGGAAGATCTGGACCACCTTGTAAACTGGAGTAATAGTAATAGGATGAAATACAATAGTGAAAAGTGCAAGGTCATGCACTTAGGGATTAATAATAAGAATTTTAGATATACGTTGGGGATGCATCAGTTGGAAGTGACAGAGGAGGAGAAGGACCTTGGGGTATTGGTTGATAGCAGGATGACTATGAGCCGCCAATGTGATACGGCTGTTAAAAAAGCAAATGCGATTTTAGGATGCATCAGGCGAGGTATTTCCAGCAAGGATAAGGAGGTGTTAGTACCGTTATATAAGGCGCTGGTGAGACCCCATCTGGAATACTGTGTGCAGTTCTGGTGTCCCATGTTCAAGAAGGATGAATTCAAACTGGAACAGGTCCAGAGACGGGCTACTAGGATGATCCAAGGAATGGAAAACCTGCCTTATGAAAGGAGACTCAAAGAGCTTGGCTTGTTTAGCCTGGCCAAAAGAAGGCTGCGGGGGGATATGCTTGCTCTATATAAATATATCAGGGGGGTTAACGTTAGGGAGGGAGAGGAATTATTTAAGTTTAGTACTAATGTAGGCACGAGGACGAATGGGTACAAACTGGATATTAGGCAGTTTAGACTTGAAATTAGACGAAGGTTTCTAACCATTAGGGGAGTGAAGTTCTGGAACAGCCTCCCGAGGGAAGTAGTGGGGGCAAAAGACTTATCTGGCTTTAAGACTAAGCTTGATAGGTATATGGAGGGGATGTTATGATAGGATAGTTTAATTTGGGCAATCGATCTTGGATTATCACCAGATAAGTCTGCTCAATGGTCTGCGGGGAGACGTTCGATGGGATGGGAACTGAGTTACTGTGGAGAATTCCTTCTTGGGTGCTGGCTGGTGAGTCTTGCCCACATGCTCAGGGTTTAGCTGATCGCCATATTTGGGGTCGGGAAGGAATTTTCCTCCAGGGCGGATTGGCAGGGGCCCTGGAGGTTTTTCGCCTTCCCCTGCAGCGTGGGGCATGGGTCGATTGCTGGTGGATTCTCTGCAGCTTGAGGTCTTCAAACCAATTTTGAGGATTTCAATAACTCAGTCCTGGGTTAGGGGTTGTTATAAAAGTGGACGGGTAGGGTTCTGTGACCTGTCTTGTGCAGGAGGTCAGACTAGATGATCATATTGGTCCCTTCTGACCTACGAGTCTATGAGTCATGTGAAAAGTAACAAGTGACACAACAGCATACAATACTGCTTTCCTGTATCCAGAGAATAAACACACTTGAAAGCACATTTGAGGAGCTTATTGGTAGAGTACACCAACCTTTCATTGTGGAAGACTTGGTTCAGGTATTATGTTAGTGGACACAGGTGAAAATGTGTATTTTAGTGGGCACTTGTTCTTTTGTAAAATAGCACCACATAATTTGCCATGACCAACAGTCTGTGCTCAGGAGAAGCCAGGCCTTCACTGAATGGCAAAAGAGCAAGATAGAAGCCTGCACAGATTGGACCACTTCCTCAATTTCAGGAGGATTATCCATTCAAAGTTATAGAAGAGAAATGTTACCTACAGGAGTATTAATTTATATTTTCTTTTGTGATCATAAATCTTTGTTGCCGTACCACCTCAGGGCTAAGTTGAGCCAGTAGTGTGGGGGTACTGCAGAGTTGCCCTGGGGGAGCTCAGGGAAGACTTGTGCCTCCCTCTCCAAGCAGCATGGTGCATGAAGGAAGGCTGCATCATCTTTTGGAATAGTGCAGCTAGTTCCCCACAGTGCACAACTTGCTCCAATGCCTAGTGCGGAAGAGGGGAATACACTCCCATCTCCTCCCACTCTCTTTGGGATGTCATGTGCCCCCAGCAGCACACTGAGGGAGCAGTCTCGCACTTTCCTGAGTACAGGGACTGTAATTGTAACCGGTCCTAGCCTGGGCATGAAAAGATTGAGAAGGGGGCACATCTCCTTAATACTCACATGAGGTCCAGTCACAGTCTGGTGCTTATAGCCTTATTGCACCATAACAATACACAGCAAAGAAAAACATCTCTCCTTGTAAAATACTCACAGAGTTAAAATAAACTATGTTATCCAAGGCATAGTCTATCTGTTGAGTCCCACAGCTGTGCAAAGAAGATTCCAAAATGAAATGGGTACCATTCATCTTCGCTTTACAGGCAGGATCTAGTAGTGAGAGTTCTGTTCCTGTGTAACCATTAGCCTAAACAATGACATTGCATAAGTGGCTGAAACCTCAGTGAAAATACAATTGCATGAGATACATACTTACAAGTTATACTCTTATTTTAAGTAGAGCGTATATATTTTCGCATGACTATTAATAAGACTGCCATTGAACTGCAAGTCCTGTGACATTTACTGCAAAATACTGTCATATAATGACATTAGTTATTGGAACAATATGGGGGACAAGCATCACATGGAGTAAAAAAAAGAAAATAGCTATACAATAACTCCTCACTTAAAGTCATCCTGGTTAACGTTGTTTTGTTGTTAATCAATTAGGGAACATGCTCATTTAAAGTTGTGTAATGCTCCCTTCTAATGTCGTTTGGCAGCTGCCTGCTTTGTCTACTGCTTGCAGGAAGAGCAGCCCCTTGCAGCTAGCTGGTGAGGGCTTGGAACTAGCGTGGACTGGCAGCCCCACTATCAGCTCCCCACTCCCCTAAGTTCCCTGTGCAGTAGCTGCCCAGCAGGCTAGCAATTGCAGCTGTCCCTCCCCAGCACTGCCGTGTGCTACTCCTGCCCTCTGCCTTGGAGCTGCTCCCCGAGACTCCTGCTTGCTGTGGGGGAGGAGGGAGGGAAGGAAGAGAGGAGCTAATGTCAGGGTGTCCCCCTCCCCCCGAGCCTGCACCCCACTTACTCCATCTTCCATAGAGCAGGGGGGACACACCAGGGCTCAGGACAGAGGGAGCTTGCAGCAGCTGCAGTCTCAGCAAGCTGATCTAATTAACAAGGCCATGTACTTAATGGGGAAATGCACATATCTCCCTCCATTCCTGCTGCCTTGTAAAATGAGAGAGTTAACCCGAGGGCTCAGCCAATTGCTAGTTCATCATTTAGCAGTAAGGGAAATATCCCACACTCTGACTCCTCCACCTCAACCAAACTTCACAATCATCATCACTGTGTACCAGTATTAAATTTCCATTACATGCATCTGAGGAAGTGGGTATTCACCCACGAAAGCTCATGCTCCAAAACGTCTGTTAATCTATAAGGTGCCACAGGATTCTTTGCTGCTTTTACAGATCCAGACTAACACGGCTACACCTCTGATACTTGACAGTATTAAATTGTTTGTTTAAAACTTATACTGTGTGTGTATATATATAATATAGTCTTGTCTGGTGAAAAAAAATTCCCTGGAACCTAACCCCTCATTTAAATTAATTCTTATGGTGAAACTGGATTCACTTAACATCGTTTCGCTTAAAGTCGCATTTTTCAGGAAAATAACTACAATGTTAAGTGAGGAGTTACTGTATTTTTCATTCTAGTATGAACTTCACTGTCTGGCCAAAACTGAACTTTAAAAAAAAGCCTTATTCTATACAGAACGTCCATCCACAATGCAAATTGTTCCTCTCTAAGGCACAAGCAACCTCTGTGTAGATGGTGGGCGGTAGGAGAGCTGTAAATGCCATTTTTTATGGATCACAGTGGATGTCCATCGCAGTCCCAATCTCTAGTCTCTGGCATCCAGCAATTGCCTCTTCACATTTCCAGTCGTGAAGAGCCTGTAGAACCACCTGTCTACAAATTCTGGGAGAGGCCAGGATCTAGAACTGGGGGAAAGAATTTTTGCCATATGTTTCCCCTTCAATCTGTGGGTTATATGGAATGTGGCTATGGGTAACGGCTGGTCAGGATCGGGCCTTCTGTAAAGTGTTTCACAGTCCGCGATTAAGAGCACAGACTAACCTGCAGGGAGTCTTTTTCTACTGCAACAGTCATCATGTTGTCATCACATTTTACTGAGAGGGCTACATCAATGCTTCCCTGCACCTCTTCAGGTTCTTCAGATTCTTGAAGCAGTTGCTCATAGAAACGACTCATTATTGTGTCTTCTGTATCCCTTGGTAAGGAGATTCCTTCTCCCACCGTATCGTGCCTTCCTCTGTTAATGTGAAAAGGAAAACCCAAGCCGTCGCTTAATGTGGGCTCCTTCAAAGCAGGCAGAGGGTTATCTGGCAGTTTGGTCAGCTCTGGGGGAAAAAAATGGTGGTCTTCGTCATTCATCTCCTCTAGAAACAGAAAAAAATAAATCAAATCATCATCATAGAATCATAGAAGATTAGGGTTGGAAGAGACCTCAGGAGGTAATCTAGTCCAATCCCATGCTCAAAGCAGGGCCAACCCCAACTAAATCACCCAAGCCAGGGCTATGTCAAACCTTAAAAACCTCTAAGGATGGAGATTTCACCACTTCCCCAGGTAACCCATTCCAGTGCTTTACCATCTACCTAGTAAAATAGCTTTTTCCTAATATCCAACCGAAACCTCCCCCACTGCAACTTGAGACCATTGTGCCTTGTCCTGTCATCTGCCACCACTGAGACCAGCCTGGCTCCATCCTCTTTGGAACCCCCTTTCAGGTAGTTGAAGGCTGCTATTAAATCCCCCTCTCACTCTTCTCTTCTGCAGACTAAATAAGCCCAGTTCCCTTAGCCTCTCCTCATAAGTCATGTGCCCCAGCCCCCTAATCACTTTCATTGCCCTCTGCCAGATTCTCTCCAATTTGTCGACATCCTTTCCGTAGTGGGGAGCCCAAAACTGGATGCAATACTTCAGATGTAGCCTCACCAGTGCTGAATAGAGGGGAATAATCACTTCCCTTGATCTGCTGGCAATGCTCCTACTAATACAGCCCAATATGCCGCTAGCCTTCTTGGCAACAAGGGCACATATCCAGTTTCTTGTCCACTGTATTCCCCAGGACCTTTTCTGCAGAACTGCTGCTTAGCCAGTCAGTCCCCAGCCTGTAGCAATGCATGGGATTCTTCCATCCTAAGCCCACGTCCAGACTAACCCGCGGCATCGGCGGGTTAAAATCGATTGCTCGGGGATCGATATATCGCGTCTAGTCTGGACGCGATGTATCGATCCCCGAGCGCGCTTACATCGATTCCGGAACTCCATCAACCCGAACGGAGTTCCGGAATCGACACGGAGAGCCGCGGACATCGATGCCGCGCCGTCTGGACAGGTGAGTACCTCGATTTTAGAAATTCGACTTCAGCTACGTTATTCACGTAGCTGAAGTTGCGTATCTAAAATCGATTTTAATACCCTAGTATGGATGTGGCCTAAGTGCAGAACTCTGCACTTATCCTTGGTGAACCTCACCAAATTTCTTTTAGTCCAATCCTCCAATTTGTCTAGGTCACTCTGGACCCTATCCCTACCCTCCAGCTTATCTACCTCTGCCCCGCAGCTTAGTGTCATCCGCAAACTGTATTCTATTCTATCCCATCAAGTTCTTTATAATTGGAACATTTCCCACCTAAACGTGAATGCTAATGAATGAAAACACTGTGATGCTATCTAACAGGGCACTAGTTCTTGAAGGATGGCAGACCAGCTCAGATTAGAGCAATAGGGCAATTCACTTGTGTATGAATACCAAAGAAATGCTAAGAGGTCACAGTGTGTTCAACTAATTCACTTGCTAGTATAGATCAAAAGGAAATACTAATGTTATTGTATCCACTTATTTCCTGTGCTTGCTATCCTTGTAGTTAATTAACCCTAAAACAATAATGTGTGTTAATTTTTAAATGTGAATTTACTTGATGTGTAAAAGTACATGAAAACTAACGAAGGATTGTTTCTGGCTATCACACTGTCTTTACGTTATATTTACCCATTGGAGACTGTAGCCTTGGAAATGTAAATTAAAGGTTTTTTAACTTCAAAGCAAGGGCCATTGAGCAAAAATGGAAAATACACGAACTTTGTCTGTTTAGTCAACAGAGGAAGAGCCCATGCTGTGTTAAAAGCACTTTCCAGACTGTTTTCAACTACAAGAAGGAACTCTGGGATCAATTCTGTCAGGGGGCATTCCAGATACAAGATAGAGATCCTCAAAACTATTTTGGGAAACCATGAGAGACTTATGGGAACTAGCAGCTGCTATCAACTGGTCTTACAAACTCAGACACACCTGTTCTATATTTTACCTTCTTTAACCTCCCAATAACTCATTTCTTTTTCTTTAGTTTGCTAAAGATATTGGCTGTCAGCATTGTTTTTGGCATGAGATCCAGAGCATTCATTGACCTGGGGTGAGTGACTGACACTTTGGGGTTGGAAGAATCTAATGTGAGGTGAATTTTGGTTTTAATAACCTTTCATCACAAAGTCCAATTTGTCTGAGTGGCAAGATGCGATGGAGAGCCTAAGGGGATTTTCTGTGGTTCCATGGTAAGGCTAATATAGTAATCCAGGAGTACACACTTGGTACTGGTTTGGTAAAATCTAATTATAGAATATACCAACAGTTTGGGATACCTGTTCTGTTTTCTGACAGGCTGACCTGACTTAGGCACTCTTGGTTTTGAGGTATATCCTAGACACCGTGACAAACATTATCCAGAATAACTGTCCTTGTGGAAAGCAACAGCCTCTTCATATTTATTAGATAACTACAACAATTTTTCCTTTATAGAGTGAAGTAGTGGATGATGGGCCCAATCCTGTAAGTCTTTAATTAGGCATATCTACTGCTGGAATTCTGTTTCAGTAAGGACTGAAAAAGGACTTTGAGGAATGGGCCTATTATCTGCAAAGGGTAAACAAATGAGAATGAAACATCACAACCAATTAATACAGTATATTCACTTCAACAATGTTGCTGTCACACATCAATTCCTGGAGTAAAATTTTACTGTTACCTGCCAGTGTAAATCCAGAATTAACTCAATTGGAGTTCCAGACTTACACCAGGGTAACATCACTATTCAATAAAATTCTCTTGATTTACATGGGTGGGCAAACAAGAGTAGTATTTGGCCCCGAGGCTCTCTGCATTGTTACTCAGGGTTGAAATCACAACATCTGGCCTCAAGCAGTTAATTATCTGGAAGCCATATAACTACTCTAGATACACAAATATAAGCTTTTTATTATGCAAAACATTATTCTCAGTAGGCCAAATGCAGATCTAGTGTAACTGGCTATTCTTTAACTGGCTTCAATGGTGCTGGACCTACTTTTGCCATCAGTGACTTTGGCCCAATAACTCTATCTTTTAAAAGCCTTTTGATTTACTATCTTTGCTCAGGCTCTTCTATTAAGACAATTTCGTGTGTAAACCATTTAAAATAACTCAGGGAAACATTATGTTCATATTTTTGAAAGACAAAGCCAGACTAATTAACAACTTGTCCAGCCATTGGCAGTCCCTAATTCCAGTGAGCACTGAGTACAGTTAATTGTATTAGCTTCAGGTTGTGGTAAATGCAGCTACTCAATTCCACCAATATTTCAGGTAATAGCAGTCTCCAGGGGTTTCCTACTAGAACTCTCGTAACTTTTTTTTTTTGGTAATTTTTTGCTGATTGGAACACGTGAGCTCCCTTGATACTTTGAGCCTGGAAGTACTGAGATCCCAGTGAATGAAACCTCAAACACACAAGGCTCTGTCAAAATGTCACTTACCTAAGAGTATGGTATGTTTTTGTATATGATAAAAATCCACCCTCATACTTACCACTGTCTTCAATTCGTAGATGGAACCTATTAGCCACAGGAGCTATTGTGTAGGAAGTAATTGGGCTATAGCCATGGTCATAAGCCCACTTAATCAAATTCTCATGAGACGAGGGAATATCAGGTATTACTAATTTAGTCATAATCATAGATCGTTCCGTTTCTTTTCCAAAGCCAATACTGTTTGGTGCCTGTACATAAAACAGAAATAGATTGGTTGGTTCGTGAATTGGCACTTGAAGCTTTTTCCAGTCATAGAAAAATGAATTTAAAAATGCGAAAGAACAACATCTGTTGCATTTGGTTTGTCAACATATTTTACTCTTTCCTACTAAAAGTTCACAGGGACAAACATATGACCCTTAATATAACGATATACTTTTCAGACCATGAGTTGAGGTTAGCCGTAAGTTGAGGTGAACCACAATAAGAGATCTGATTTTTTCAAATGACCATCTTGCCTCACTAGACACTATGGGGGTGGGTGTCATTTTAATTATGTATGCAAAATCTTCATCGTACCACTAGTCCTCAAACATCACTGTACATTTTTCAGTCACTGGAAATCTAGAGTACTCAGCATCTTTCAGGTCTATAGCTAGCTATAAGACATGTTTAAAAAAATATATAAGTACCATGTATATTCTCATAAATACAACTTGTGCCTGACTTGATAAGCTACAATATGAAAAGTATATACACAAATTCATAGTGATATTACACAACAATTCCTAGCTGATTACAGATGTCAGTCATCTTTCATTTTATTATAAATATTTATGCTAAATTTCAAAATCTCTCATTTAAATCTGCAAGTCAAGGGGATAAAACAAGCATCTCTACCTGTTACAGGGTCTGTCAGAAAATATTTGCTGTTATTCCACTTTAAATTTATTTTAAATATTTGGCATCTTGTGTTTAAAAATATATATTTGCACAAAGTTAAGTTCTGTAACAATCACATTAGCTACAGATCAAGCTTAATGTAATAATAATGTCCAGTAAAGAGGAAAATGGACCACTTTTTAACAACTGCTGCTATGTGCCTGCAGATCATACTACTTTCACGTTGCACAAGAAACACTTTCATTTCCATGCCTGATTATTTTCTCCATCATATATGCTGCATTTTTGCTAAAATACCCATTTGTTTCCCATTTTGTTTGCTGTCAACATGACCAAATCTTAATCCTTTCCCACTGTAGGGCTTTAAAAGATTTACAATGCTGACCTGTCTTTGCCAGCTTGCTGCAGGACAGTTGTCATATCTGCCTGCTGCTTCAGATCAAGGTTCAAAGAAATAAATTCCCTCTTAATGTGTCACCAACCAAGTTTTTGGACAAGGAAATATGAGTAGGTAGGTCTGTTGATAACACTAGAGGTCCAATCTGCCATTTTTTATACACTCAACTTCCAGAAAAGTTAATGAGAATTCACTATCAGGCTCCTTAGACATAAAAATTTGATATCTACAGTTTAAAGATCATACCATAAGTGCAAAGTATAATGAGAAGTGAGCCGAGTGATCTGTAGCTACAAAGTTTTCTGCAGCATTATCAGTATAGGAAATCCCTCAAGGAGGAGGAAAAAACAAAACAAAAAAGAAACGAGGGACATCTCAATTTTAGTGTCCCCTCTTAATACCTTGGTTCAAGTAATCTTTTACTTTTCAGCAGATACTAATCTGGATACAGCTTCATATACATTTCAAATAAACATAGTTCTGACTGGCTGGGATTACTACACTGCCCCAAATTTGCCATATTTTCCTTTCTGCCCTCACTTTTTAAATTTTGTTGTTAGGACAACACAGCCGAACAAATATTATTGTCATAATTGGCACTGGCCAATTTTAGGATTTGTTTGCACCTCTCCATTACAAACTGAACCTGCACACCTTCACTCCTGTGCATAAACCCACTGAGACTAACTGTAGTAACAAAAGTTGGCAGAATTGGGCAATTCATTTGTATGCCCTGTCAACATCCTGGTTCACACCTCGAGGACCCATATTCATAAACCATTATGTGTTAGAGCTAGAAAGCTATTTACATATTTCACAGATGCTGTTGTGAAGATGTAACAGCAGTTTCCTCTGGTAGGTTCCAGAATTTTTTCTCCTTTATATTTGGCAGGCATCCCAAAACAAATACACAAACAAACACAGCTACCCCAAATGCAGTCTGAAATGGAGACCATTTCAGAACTTGGCATCATTTACTGTACTTGGTTATTTTTTCTTATCCAATGCACAGTCCTAACATTTCTCCAAACATTTAAATCACTTGGTTTTTACTCTACAAGAATTTCACCCATTCCCACTTGCACTTATATATGCTAAAATGAATGGGAGATAATAGAACTTGGCAATACATTGCATTTTCTCTTCCTCACCCACAGCACAACCTATAGTTTTGAAAAACTTGGTATGCTTGAATGGAGTGGTTAGAATGCCAGGCATTCCAAATGGTGTTCTAAATGTGAGACAAAAAATAATTTGCATTAATCTACTCAGGTACAATACCAATTCAAATAAGTAATGCTGTACAAAATGGGCCAAATTCAGCCACGGTGTGAGTGGAACTGTGCCTGCTTACCTCAGGCTGAATTTGGACCACTGTGCACTATAATTTTGTAATTCCTTTTTCCATACGAAATACATTACTGGATTGTAGTATTTAATCAAAAATCTCATGAGCATAGTAAGCTGTGGGATGGACTAGATGACCTAATTGGTCTTTCCATCTCTAATTTCTATGAGTCTATGAATCTGGACCTTAACTCCCTTCCCTGGTTTAGAGGCAGCTTAGTATTCACCTTTCACTGTTTGCCAATACTTTCTCCCAGGACAATTGGGATTTGTGCTGAGGGGAAGAAGTTAGGAAAATTCAGAAGTGTGGAACTGATTCAGCTGGTGAAAAAAGAACATAATGAAACATTACCTAACTGTTTTGTAATGTTTTTACGCAATATCCAAAATTGGGTTTGGAAAGAACTTCATCTGAACAGAGGAATAAACACAGCCCAATTCTTGGATGAGCACTGTAATGTACAGTCTTCTTGAATGATATGGGGACATGCAGTTCTTTCCCCACATAATTACTGTAGGCCAAGGATGTATATTCAGAAAGGGATGCATTTTGAATGACACAATGGAGGAAATATTTGCCCAAGAACTTTAGCATGGAAATAAAAATGATCTGATGTCCTAACACTTCAAAATGTAATATTGTTTCCTGTTGTTGTTATGCTAAATGAGAAACATTACATTGTGTCATCCACTTAACCAGGATAGACATGGATGTTGTCCTTAGCTCTGTTTGCCAGAAGCTGGGAATGAGCAACATGGGATGAATCACTTGATGATTACCTGTTCTGTTCATTCCTTCTGGGGCACCTGGCATTGGCCACTGTTGGAAGATAGGATACTGGGCTAGATGGACCTTTGGTCTGACATAGTATGGCCATTCTTATGTTCTCATGAAATAATACATTCTATCTTTTTTATTGAATATTTTATTGAACTATAAAAAGGGACCATTTTAATAAAAATCAATAATCTTGCTTTGTGCTCTTAACACCTAATAAACATTTGAGACATTTTACTGTCCTTTAGGATTTCATATCACAGCAAATACATAAGTCACAAATGGCAATTTTTTTAGGTAGCTACATGCACATGCAATTTAGGTTCCAGCTGCCTATGAGCATGCAGTGGATTTGCTCTCAATTCTACAGCATGTGAAAATACTCCTTCAAAAAGGCATCGTCCCAGTTTACGCCTAAAACATTCAGTAGCAAATTCTATGCAGTAATCCCGAATGAGAATTTGAACTTTTTTTTTGGGTCCCTGTGTTTACAGATGTGCTAAGCTCAGTAAACTAAGCCTGGGCTTTCCCTTATTGCACATGACTATCCAGGGCACACTTTACCCTTCCACACACTGGCATGGGAGGGGGATTTTGAGATGTCACAAAGGATAAACTTTTCCTTCCATAGCCTGAACATCCCTCCTGTTTTCCCTTGACTTTCCTTACCGTCAAGACCCTGCACCCTGCCTACAATCCTCCCAGGAGATCTAGATTCAGCTCTCTTCAGGGCCTGTAGTACTGCTCCCAAATCAGCAAGACAGGAGAGCTGCCAAGCAGAGTGATGTTCTTATAAATGCACTACAGCTCACAGAGTGTCCTGCAGTTAGCATGCAGTACTTAACCATTAGGACATAGGTCTGGCTCCCAACAAAGATATCTTTCATTTAGCTTATTAAGCTAAACAGAAAGCATGCAACATAACTAATCAAATATAACAGATATAGGCCACGCTGTTTATACGGTCAAGATCAATCTATTTTTCACTAGAGAAAGCTCATTATTGTGTTCTCAACAGATATGGTGCTGAGCCATAGAACATGCATCAGGTGTCTTTCTGAAATGGAACTTCCAGCTATGCCTAGATACAGATTTATGAGTGTAACTTCAGGTTTGAAAATGTTTGAAACCTTGTATTTGCAGCCTGAGCAAAGGTGAGGGCAGTCTGGCCAAACACGATTATGTGGATAGAAATGAAGTCCCGTGCTATTCCCACTGTAAGAACAACTAACCAGTTCCCACTTCTGTAGGAGATGTGGGTCTGTTACTTGTAGTTATGATTATGCATTCTGCCCTTGCAGGCATCTTGCCAACTTCTGAGATGAACTTATAAATTCATTCACTGAGGTACTGGCACATGAGAAGTGAATATTTTTTTCAACATGTAAGGAATCTGCATACATCTCATGGGTGTCAGATAAATTGGAGGGATTTATGTTCTATTCAGCAGCACCATCCACTCCTGGCCCAAATGCTACCAGCTGCCAGAAGAGTTCTTCTATGTATGTGTTCCTCTGTACATATGTAGAGACTTCTGAATGCTCCTTTGTGAAAAGTGCTAATAACCCAGGGATGTTAGCTAAGAGGGAGAAGACATTCATAGAGCAGTATGTTATTGTACTATAACTCATTCACATAACATATTAGCTATTAACAGCATTTTGCTTCTTGAAAAATTAAAAAATGCATTAACTTACAATCACTTCCAGTTTTCCCTGAACATCATGTGACTTGATAACCCAATTGACAGACTTTTTACACTTGAGGATAAGTATGAGGTCCCTGACAAGCATGATGTCTGGTTGAGATGGTCTAATGTCAATGATTATATCCACCTGGAAAGCACTATATGTGGAAAATAAAGACAAAGTAAGACCAAAATGCCAGAAATTTTCAGCTATCGAACTTCTTCCAGTCCATCATGATTCCAGTGTCTGGCCAGTTGATTAAAATCCTGGAGATTATTCCAGGCAACACAACATGTGCAAAACAGATTGTTACTTCACACACACTAAAATGATTTTACATAACAGAATCAAGTGCTTTTTCAGACTAATAATTATTGTTCAATATTTTATATCTTATTTACAGTAAGTTTTTGTTGCTTGTTTCAGCTGTTATTTAAGGTAGATTAAACTGAACTACTAGCAGTTTGCTTTATACAATATTTTTTTCCTCATTTCAACAAAACAATTCTTAAATATAGTTATTTCAGTTTTCCACGGATATAGATATATTAAATATCAAAAGATCACCCCATCATACCAAAAAACAAAATAAACTAGGCAAATTCAGCAACACAAAAAAGTACAAATAATGTGTTTTAGTAATATATCTGCTCTTAAAATATTGCATGTGTCGTAGAATTATTATACTATTGTGTTTAGTTTCCAATACTTCTGGATATATAGTTATTTAAAAAAAAAGAAAACAGACATTCAACCTACTGATTGCTGGAAAATTGAGGAATACAATCCAGATTTTTAACAGCATAGTAAAATAAGTAGAGCAAGTGAATTTTATCCAGCAATAACATTTCCTCATGCAGAAAATAAATTCAACAGAAAATCTTCATTTCCATCATGATTTTACCAAGTCGTAGACCATAAAAGTATGCTTGTTGGCAATTAATGGGCCTCAACTAAGCTTTGCATTTTGATTTAATATCTCAGGGCCTTTGTCTTATCTCCTGTAGTTATGAACATGTCCCTCTTAGTTCCTGTTGGTTTCTCTGTAGCTCAGTGGGTATACACTTTGCACAGACAGCTACCCTTTCAACATGGGCAGCATCTGGGCATATAACAGGATTGAGGCAGGTACTGAATTAGCACACTTCTTTTTTAATCTTAAATTTTACTAGTACATTTAAACTAAGAAACATTTGCAGTTTAAACATCTGAAAAATAAACTCCCATTATGCACTTTCAGCCAAAACCAAGACCCAGAGCTCCACCCAAGCAGAAAGCTGTAACTGGGCATCTCTGCAGGAGCCAGTGGTGGCAGTGATGAAAAGGAACTGCTCCATAGAAGCTATGCTTCAGCACAATGGCTGAAGTAGCCCTTTACCATCCCAACTCATGCCATGCAGCAGCAAATCCATGGGCTCTACCCTGCCCTGCTTCTGTCATGACCCAGCCCTCCCTCAAACTCCCAGGCACTGCTATTTAAGAAACTCCTGCAGAGCTGGGTTCAGCATCATGCTGGGTGTGTGCATCCCCTGTGTAGCCCTCTCCCAAGTGAACTCCTCTGTATAATTGAGGTGTACCAATTCCACTGCCAAGGAGCTGGATTTGCTCTTAATGAAATTATGACAAAATCGGACAACTCTTAGAGATTTGCCTGGTCTCTTTCCATCGTCTTTGAGGAATACACACTTCTACTGGTGCCTGTGGAAAAGCTGCACTGCTATGCTGACAGTGAAATACAGATTTTATGTACAATAATAATACTTAGCACCTACATAGGACTCTACAGGTGGGATTTTCAAAAATGCTCCACATTGGCCTAACTCTGCTTTCACTGAAATCAAGCAGAGATTTACCATTGACTCCACTGAGACCAGTTAGGCTACAAGTTAGTACTCTTTCAAAAAAAACAAAAAACACCCCCACAAGTCACACCTCAAAACTTGCCCTACATCTTCATGGCATTTTAGTTAAGCTTAATACCCTTGACAGCAATACTGTGAGGAAAACTGAGTCACAGAGGTTAAATGATTTGGCAAGTCATTGATAGTGCCGAGATTACAATTTGGGAGCGCTCGCTACCAGATGATGCTCACTTCTTTGTGCCAGCTGGCTTCTCTTGAACACTTCAGGCCAGGCTCTGCCACCCTTACTCTGTGAGTAGTCCCACAACTTGAATAGTTCTGTCTGCAGAACAATGGCAGGGTATGGCCCACAGGAACTACACTTTATTTTTACAGTCCAAACAGGAAAATGAATGTATCACTTTGAGGCATCAATCCAGGGTCCTGCTCCAATATCCTTCTTGTACTAAATAGCTCAGATTTCTACCTAATTTAAAGCAGAACAGATCTGATTCTTCAACTCTTTCTTATAATGACCAAGAAAGTCCCATTGATTTCATTTTTGACAGATACTAGTGTTTTTAGTTATCTATTCCTCACAAATTTACTTTATAACTGAATTTGTGGACACTTTACCTGTAGGGATTGGAGTTTGGAGTGATTAATTCAATTATATGAACCTCTCTTTCTTGGTCTGTGGCAGACATAAGGCACCCCTCCGCTGTCTTTGGTTGTAGATATCCCGCAAGGTAATTCAGAGAGAGGAAATTCTTTTCTATATTGCATGTGGGAGGAAAAACTTGATCTGGGAAAAAAAAGTATACACATATGCACTGATATATAAGTATATACTCCCACCCAACACATACACTCCACTTAAATGCAACACTTCCTTGTAATCCTGACATAAGTATACTTACTTTCATAAGTATGGATGATACACCAACAATCTTGAAAAAAAGGGTGTTACTGTTCTAACAATATAGGACATCTCTGAAGCAAAAGCTATAAATAATTTATAGTTGATAGTTTCCATTTACAAGACACAGACATCTGAAAACAGGTGTAGTAAATTAAAGGTGTAGTAAAGATGACAGCTGAAAAATGACGGGTGTAATAAACTTTCTTCAGAATGAATAAAAGTACAGTTAATCTGGTACATTGTGTTTAAAAAAATATTTCTTCTGAACGTATTTGACAAATAACATTTAAAAGGGATACCTTCAACTAGGGTGACCAGATGTCCCGATTTTATAGGGGCAGTCCTGATATTCAGGGCTTTTTCTTATATAGGCGCCTATAACCCCCTACCCACCATCCCAATTTTACACATATGCTATCTGGTCACCCTGCCTTCAACATAAAAGCTAGACTTACTTCCTTCTGAATTTTTTTTAGTCATTAGTTATAACATCCAAGGTCAATATAAGTGAAAGAGATCAGATATTTTCTCTCTCTATTTTCAGTTTTCTTACTTTGTGTGTTTGACTATACTTCGTATATAGTCAGTTTAATTGTTTTCTTTATATACCCATTTCCCTTGTTTGTATACCTTTCATATAGCAAGAGGGAAAACTGACTATAAAGTCACAACAGATAGGTTCAAGGGCAAATGTGGTACCTGAAACTACTATACTATACTTTATTTAATACTGCTGACATTTCATGTTGATGGTGGCCCTTTGAGTCTGTGATGCAAAACAGAAGCAACAGTTTGGGGGGCCAGATTTTTAAATAGGGCCTGTAAAATTGCATTAAAATACCAGTATTTCCATAATAATATTTTGCATTTCCGTAGGACCTTCCATCCAAGGAAGTGAAAGTGCTTTAACATAAGAATTAATCTTCACAATATGCTGTGAAGCAGTTATCCTCATGTTACAGATGTAGACATGTCCAAGGTCATACAAGAAGTCAGTGGCAACGACAGAAATAAAATCCCAAATTCCTATCCCTTTGCTCTAACCACAAGATTATCCTTCCAAAATCAGTAGCATGATGAACAGCTACTTGGTTTTCATGAGAAAACTCAGGATATGGTACAGTAAAAATTGCACAACAGACTTGGAAACTGCGCTAAGCCCACTTGTAACATTTAGTTCTCTATGTTATGGCTGACACATCATCCTTCAAGTGACTTCTAGTTTGCTACATAACTTCATATAGAGACTCCTGCAATCCCTAGGCATAGTGCAACAAGTTAAGATGACTCCTTTCCCCACCTCTGTACAAAATGTCTTTGAATACTCACTTTGCTTCCTCATCTAGATAATCTTTCTATCAAAACTATATGAAACTACAATTATGCAGGCTGCCCAACAGAGCTCTCCCCTAACATCTGTTATGTGCCCAGCCAGATGATGAGCCCTGAATGCAGCTGCAATTCTGCCAACTCCTCCCATGTAGCAGAGGATGGAAAATGATCCGTACTGAACTCAAATAAATAGATATTTAACCCTCAGCAGTAGCACTGTAATACATTTTGTGCCATAAAATAATTGCCTCTCAATAGGCCATGGATGATCACTACATGCTTTATATCATTAGCCACCGCAAAGAGCTTGATTCCTGTTCCTGGCATCTTCATTAAGTATTTCTAGAATGTTCCATCAATCAATCTGTTTCTTCGGCTGCCACTGGTACTGAGACTCCTCACGCTGCGCCTCTTCTCGATAGTACTCTGCTCTTCATTTTAACTCTTTCTCACTGGCTATTTGACATATATATGTAGTTTTTCTTTTTCCTCCTCATTAAAACTGTTTACTCTTGCCACTGCTAATTTCCAAGACACTGATTGTAACAGAAGATAAAAGGAACCCCATTCTGCCTGCCCTTAGTCATTACTTTCTAGTTTATGAATTTTCTAGTTGTTTGAGAGGGGGAGTTTAGGGTTTTAATAATCTGTTTAATTGGTGTTTAAAAAATGATTTATGGAGTGGTTGGTTTACAGCCTCTACACTTTCCTGTAATCTCCAGACAATACTCCTGTGGAATTTGCAGTAAAATATGCATGGAAGAATACATAATAGGGTATTTGGTAAGAATATACAGATGCCTTGAAATACAGTTTGCCAAAGTGTACCCACTGGAGTTCTGCAGTGTAGCTGGCAGATGCTTCATCTTCAGAGCCTGCCAGATTGCTTGGATTAAGGTGGAATATTGTACACTGGAACCTGTAGTTTCTGTGGGCAGCACTTCCATTTTAAAGGTAAGGGAGGCTGCATTCTGCTACATTATGTATGAACTGGGTGTTACCCTGGGTTTTTTGGCCAATGTGACCCTAAATTGAACACAGTTTAGTGCTCCTGGTTTATGAGCATTAGGAGCCATTACTTGTATCACCTTTCCATGATAAACCACTGTTTAGAATTCAGCTGTAAAAATTCCGTCCAACTGGAACTCGCCTTTCAAAGTCTAAGTCTGGTATAAGGGAGAGGTTTGCGATTTCAGCCCAGGAGCAAGTAGAGGAATCTCTCGTCACTCATGTTGGTGGTTTAACTCATTTCTTTGCACATTGCTATTCCAGAATGTTGGAGAGTACAGAAGTCTCAGCTTTAAAATGGTATCAAGGAAAATTTAAAACTACTGTGCAGATTTTGTTCCCCAGCAGGGGAGTTGGTGCAGTTCTTCAGTGCAAATGATGGGGAGGAGTTTGGAGGGCTCCTCAAAAGGTGGGGAAGAGGAAGGGGCAGGCCAGGGAGAAAAAAGGTGAATGTGATTTCAAGAAGTAACCCCAAAATTATTACAATGATTCAGTACAAATTTCTGCAGATTAATTAGCAAAAGCTTGACTATTAATTCAGTGAAATATATAAAGCAGTAATCCTGAAAACCATGTGGTATAGCACCACTTTATACCCACCACACCTATCACTGACAAAGAAATTAACTACAGGGCAGGCACCCAAATATTTATGGAGCTTATACTCACAGGATTTCTGAACTAAACAACGAAGCCATCAACTGTAGTAAATGGTTGGAGGAACAATTAGTATCTACAGTAATAGCATGCAACAGGCTTGTCATAAACAGATAGCTAAGGGTTAATGTCTCTTTCACCTGAAGCACCTGACCAGAGGACCAATCAGGAAACCGGATTTTTTCAACTCTGGGGGGAGGGAAGTTTGTGTCTGAGGTCTTTGTCTGTCTGCCTGCTTTCTCTGAGCTTTGGAGAAGTAGTTTCTGCTTTCTAATCTTCTGTTTCTAAGTGTAAGGACAAAGAGATCAGATAGTAAGTTATATGGTTTCTTTTCTTTGGTATTTGCATGAATATAAGTGCTGGAGTGCTTTGATTTGTATTCTTTTTGAATAAGGCTGTTTATTCAATATTCTTTTAAGCAATTGACCCTGTATTTTGTCACCTTAATACAGAGAGACCATTTGTATGTATTTTTTCTTTCTTTTTTATATAAAGCTTTCTTTTAAGACCTGTTGGAGTTTTCTTTTCTGGGAAATTTCAGGGAAATTGAGTCTGTACTCACCAGGGAATTGGTGGAAGGAAGAAATCAGGGGGAGATCTGTGTGTGTTGGATTTGCTAGCCTGATTTTGCATTCCCTCTGGGTGAAGAGGAAAGTGCTTTTGTTTCCAGGACTGGGAACGGAGAGGGGGAGTCACTCTGTTTGGATTCACAGAGCTTGTGTCTGTGTATCTCTCCAGGAGCACCTGGAGGGGGGAAGGGAAAAAGGATTATTTCCCTTTGTTGTGAGACTCAAGGGATTTGGGTCTTGGGGTCCCCAGGGATTTGGGTCTTGGGGTCCCCAGGGAAGGTTTTTCAGGGGGACCAGAGTGCCCCAAAACACTCTAATTTTTTGGGTGGTGGCAGCAAGTACCAGGTCCAAGCTGGTAACTAAGCTTGGAGGTTTTCATGCTAACCCCCATATTTTGGACGCTAAGGTCCAAATCTGGGACTAAGGTTTGACAAGGCTATTTAACTGATGCTAACCAAACTTGGGCCCCATCCTACATAGAAGTTTCAGCATCTGCACCAGCAATGTCTGATTACATTTTACCCCATAAGCATTTTGTAGAGATTGTGTCTCAAAACATACATGTTTTGTCATAATAGGTTATCCTAACTTTTGCAGGACAAAGAATTGCTGTCATCACATCTGTATCAATAACATCCTTTTAAATACCATTAAAGGGATTTTTCCGTGTGTGCCTGGCTGAGGTCTTGTACTGAGAATAGTTCCACTGACAGGTCCCTGCAAACAGAATCCAGTCTCTATCTGAACTCTGATAACAGTGATCAGCGTGTTCTCCACTTCAGTTCTTTTCAGAGTCCCTCTTCATTTTACATAGTAACATTGTTTCACATATATTTCCTTGGCCCAGGATTTCAGTGCAGTCTGTCTAATGTTCTGATTATGCCCATCCATCTGATCTCTAATCAGCCAGTTCCATTATATCCTTGAGGTTTGGCATCCCCATGATTTGTATGCTCCTAGCCCTGACCTGGTTTTCTAGATTTCCACTTCCCTTCAGCAGCCATTCCTTGCTTCACCAGTGTTTTCTTACAACAGCAAAGTTAGAAGTGATTTTGTTCTTGGAAAGAGCTTTCTTCTTTAGGTGCCAGTCCTTTTCCCCCCCCTGAACTGAATTTTCTATTCAAGTTTATTCACAGTTAGGGCCTGAGCCTCTAAAGAGCTGAGTTCTTCCTGGATCAGATTCTGCCTCCTTTACTCATGTTGAGTAGTACCATGCTATGTGAAGTCCTTTTGAAATCAGCTACTACCCAACACAGGTATAGATGACACAATCAGGTGCCCTAATTCATGCCAAGCACAATTGACTCTCACTGGAGCTAGTGGAAGTGGAGGGTGCTTAGCACTTTACAGGAGCCAATCATCAGCTTGCAGGCAGGGCTCTGAGTAGCCTAACCTTTGCTTCAAAAGCCTGAAACTTCTCATTTGGTGTATGCTGCATTCCAATTCGGTATTTTGTTTCTCAGCAATTCCCTTATTAAACTTGCAGGGAGGGATACTGAAAAGAGATACTGTGTGCAATGGATCTTCTTGTCATTTGACTGCTGTGGTACATAATCCAAAGAAATCTGATTTTTCACTCTTCTGCCCATCTGAGGACTCAAGTCTCAACTTTTAACAGGAGTTAAAAGACCTTTTAATCTAAAATTAAATCTAAAAGACCTTTTAATCTAAAACCCATATAGGGGTTACAGTTCAACTTGTTTGTAGAAACTCCTTGGAAGTGTCGATCTTGATTGCTTGCCAAGCCCCATCTCGTGTGGTTATTCCTAGTTGAACTGTGGTGTTCAACATTTTTTTAGCTGTAGCAAGCTTCTTATATATTTAACTGCTTATCTGATTGGAGACTTGCAGATCAGCCTACAAAATTCAGTCAGATTTTTGAAGTATCTAATTAATCGTTCATCTCTACAGCGTACAGACAACTACCACCAACGTATATATGTTCCAAGAACAGCAATGAAGGCAGTTCAGTTTAATAAACTAATAAATATATTTTTGAATGACCCTCTGGCATTAAAGTCTTAGACTGGTGCCAAGTACAAAAGAAATCAAATGGGGGAATCCCTGCAGAAATTTGGCAGGTTTTGTATAAAACCAACAGGCACGTTCTGATTTGCGGGGGCAAGACTCGTACTTCAGGAAATAAAGTGATCATATGCAGGCGCTTGGGAAAGGATGTTTTCTCTACATAGTCTTGTGTAATTGGCTAGGTGAATTATGCAGCAGTTTCATCTTCTCCAGCATTACTGCAGGAGCACTGCTGAATTAGGCAGCCCACTGGTTCTGGTAAATGCTATATTTCTAATACTTGCTGAAGTTTGCTAAACTTTCCCACTGAGTTCAACTGTTGCCAGTCATAGTAATGTAAGGAGCCTCATATTACTGGATAATATTCTGTGCCAGTTTTATGATACCTGGCCTAACAGTTGTGCTGAAGCCTTCACTTTGAGCACAGTCCAGAGATTCAATCTGTATCTCAATATTATTTACACTGTGTTTTGGTACCAACATTGCTTTGATCTACAACTCTGATTATGCCTTCAGAGCACTAAATAAAGAGAAAGTTGCAGCAAGTTAGGGACAGGCCTGCATGATAGGTGGAGGGTACCAGTGTATTCTGAATGCATATTTGGCATCAGAAAAAGTCAAGAGTCATTCACTAACTAATTCAGGCTGAATCCTTGAGGCTACAAAGTACACATGTCCAAGTTGGGGGTTACTTATCTTTCAAAAAGGTAGAAGGGAACAATTCTTTGTGCAAAGCACTCTAGTCCCTGTTCATTTCTTGGATTAAAGCAATAAACAGAAAAAATTCAGTGACTTTTTGGCTAGCAAAAATAAATCCCACTCAGCCTCAGTTTCTGATGATCAAACCTTTAAATGAAGAGTACAAGCTACCTGATTAGTCAGTACGATTCATTTATCCTTTTAGAAAATGCAACTTCTTAAATATTTGACTCCTCTAATGGATTCTGGGCAAAATTTCCAAACTTGGCTGCCTAAAATAAGGCATCAGAATCCCTACATAGGAACCTAACTCCATGGCCTGACATTCAGATTTGTTGTTCTCCTCCCACCACATGCCCCTTAACCATGTCTCCATTCTAAAATATTGAGCATTATATTTAATTATTAAGAAACAGAGTGTAAAATACAAACTATAATGCGCCTCATTCTCACCATCCTGCTATAATGCCTTCCCTGTTCTGTTAAAAAAAAATCCTTACCTTCTCCCACTTTGATGTAAATGTTTCTCGATATTTTGAGTTCAGTGAAAGATGTGACTGCTCGATATTCCTTTTGGGCCCACTGTAACAGATGTTCATTTCCCTGAGGGAACGGCTTTTCCTCAGTTTCTGTTGCCAAGGAGAAATTTCCCTTCTCAAATTGAACAATGGAACCTGGAGATACCTGATGGGAACATAAACGTATTTTTAATATGACACATTTACTGTACAGAAGTATAATTTTTTTTTAAAAAGCCATTTAATCTGTCACATAGAAATCTGTTCATTGTAAGTGATGAAGTAACATTTGCCACCACTGCTCTAATCTTAAACTTCGCACGTTTTAAAATTCGCTTAACAGACAATTTTTAAAAACTATTTAGACAACATGTAACCATTTTAAATATCACAAGATCAGAAAGAACACAAAGTCATGCTTGTCCAGGTTAGCCGAAGATAATGACTGAAAGCCTCACCAGATGAGAATACCTTATTTTATTAAAGAAAAACTCATTTCGTTGCTTTCTTGACAGGAGCATGTGTCTGGAGGCTTGAAATGTCTGGTCCAAAATGTAAGAGGAATCATACACCTTTAGAAAAGAGCTTACAAATACACTACACTATCTGAGGCCCTGATGGGCAACCTAACACCTCACTCATAACCACCTTAAAAATAATGAAAACTGAGGAATAATGCATGTCACTATAATGATGATATGTGCAAAAGCCTTGAGATATTCAAATATGTTGGCTGCAGAAACAGAACAGAGTGAAATGAAGAATGAGAGCCAAATAATTCTTAGTTGTGTCATGGTAAGGCCAAGCACAACCCCAAGGATTTTGGTGGAGTAACAATGGAGTCAATCTGGACCAGGTGAGATCAGAGGGCCAGATTCTCACCTGCATTGGGCTGCTTTCTGCCATACTGGTGGTGAAAAGCAGCCCTAAATTCAGTATCACTAGCCCAAGGAAGATCATCCCAGTATAGGGAGGTTGTCTGGTGGCACAGAACTGACACTGCAACTCCTACGACATCCTCCTCCCTGAAGCTGGTATATGGGACACTTCCCTGCACCCTGGCAATTCCTGGCTGTCATATCGATCCCTTGGGGCTGGCCACTGGCAGCTAGTGTAATTTAGAGCATCTGTAGGTGGTTCTAATATACATCTTTGGACTGGATCAGCACATAGCTGGATCAGGATTCGAGGAGCTCAAAGGCAGCTAAAAGTCATCTATTCTAGACTGTATTTTGTGCTCGTTCAATGTGACTGATGATTGGGGCCTGATATTTGCTCCACGTGGTCTAGCAACATTGGTCCTTCAAGTCCTGGTTTCAGCAGTCTATCCAGTCAAGTCTAATGAGAAAATGGGGGGGGGGGAAATACAGGAAGATAGATAACTTCTCTTTCATGTTGTGATATCTCAGTTCAAACAGGATTACAGCTTAGGAAATTTCCTTCTGTGGGAAAGCAGGAAACTCTCTGATGCCTGGGTAGAGTAAAGCAATGATAAGGGGGAGAGAGAGAGAGATTTAAGATTTCTTCAGACTGTATATTTTCCATAGCAGTATGAAAAATGTTTGCAAGGATATTACTACTCAAGTCCTTTATATACCCTAGATAATTAAATCAGCAGGCCATTGGTCCAAATAATCTGTTCTGAATGAATTAGAAAACACTTTGCTGACTTAATCCCAGAAGACCTAGATGTCTCTTATAACAACACTGGATGTATGGCTATGCAGAAAGCTGAGCTGCAATTACATTTAAACAAAGATTTAAATGGTGGCAGTATGATCAAGCCCCAGCCTGGGAGGGAGATGGTGACTCCAGAAGTCTCCTCACTGCTTTGAAGAAGGAGTAAATTGCAACAGGTCTACCACAGTCCCTCACACACTCTGGTGCTGCAGAGAGTGTTGGTGGGGATAGGAGGTGTAGAGTCTTGACTCCGTCCCCTGCCCATCCACCATGCATGATTGGGGGAGTGGTAATGTTGCTGCTGTGCAAAGCTGGAAGTGGCAGTATGATGTACCAGTGCAAGGGAGAAAGGGAGTGTATCATGCACTTTCCTGGCTTACACAAGCAAGTAAAACAGGCCACACTCTTGCCCCAAGAGAACAGATATTTGATCATTCATATTGCTGCAACATGAACATATTTTTATTGCAATTCATCCTGCACTCTTCTTTTGATGGAATATACACTTAGTCTGGTTTTGAACTGCAAGTCTAATGAGACTTCAAGCATTATAATCAGAGCAATGAATAAACATCATAATCTCTAACCTATCCTGCGCATTATTTATGCATATGCTTCTCCAGAATAATAGCCATTTACATCTGTCTAGCTTTACAAACAGCAAAATACATCAACAATGAGTTCATTCAAGGAAATAAACTAAAGTTGGTTATTTTTACAACATTAAGCATCCATCATTGCAAACCAACAGCAACTCGTTATTAACTTCACTGGAGCTATTGTTAAAAGTACTAGTTTTGGGACATTGTAAACCAACCTGCTTAGAAAATACAAACGCTCATCAAAGCTGAGAAACAGCTTGTATGTCCCAGCATGTTAAACTCTTCTAAAGTTCTTTCCTACATCCACTGATATTTGTTAGCATTATCAATCATTTTTTGTGAGGACACACTGCACAGATCACATAAACTTCTCTTTTTTGAAGAGAGAAGACCCTTGTACTTCAAAGTTCATTTTGACCAGACCTGTCATAGAAAACAGCTTAGGAATCCTTTATCCCTTTGCCAGAATAGTTTTAGAGTTTAGACTAACATCTGTTTCAACTCTGGATGATCTTTATTTGTTGCTGTTCATATGATTATCATAAAATATTTTCATAAAAAGATTATATTCAGCACAACATAAGATACACGAGTTTAGCACATTTCTGAAGCAACAAAGTAAACTCTGCATACCATAGGAAAAAACAGTGAGGGACCAAAACACTCTGTCTAAAATGTATTTGACAATTATGGCTTGATTTTCAGAGACGTTGAGCATCTGTCTGTCCCCATTACAGTCTGTCTACAGTAGGATAACCCCCATTCTATGGTTTTGGGAAAAGGCAGCAACAAGTAGACATATCCTAAATAGAAAAGTACAATTTGATAAAAGATTTATTTATTTTATAATGCAGATTTTGAAATCCACCTTAAATTGGGGTGAAATCCATTTCTGGAGAAATTCCAGTGACCATGATGCAGCTACGCTATAGATTAATTTGATCCAATGCATCTCTAATGTACGTTCTCATTGCATATTAAGGAGTAATACAAGGTGCCTTACAAGTTTTAATCTACCTAGCACCGGTAACAATATTAATGATGACATGGTGGCACAGGTTTACAGTGGACTAACAATCCAAATACATGCCTGCTGGGTCACTGTGTGTTCACTGCAGCATAGACATTCCCTAAAATGTAATTAAGCAAGCCCTACAAATGTTTAAGCATGTTCCAACCTTTACATACGTTAGTCCCATGGAACAATTCTTGTGCATATAGTTAAGCAAATATATGTTTGAAGGATCAGGGCCTTGATCAGCTATGACTGTACACTAAAAGTCAATGGACACCAATATACCACTGCACTTACCACTATAAGCAATAAGATAAACCCTGAATTACCACAGTTATGCTACACAGTACCGAAGAAATGTGGGTCCAGACTGTCATTTAAACCATTTTAAAATGCAGTGTGAAGGTGCCTTACTGTAAATGAATATCAGGCCTATGAGCTTTAATGACCAGAGTGTCACTGAACATTATTCATCAGACAATAGAAAAATGTTGGGATCTTTGGATGGAAATGGTTATCTAAATGCCAGTAATTATATTTACTATTAATGACCGCAAGTTATTACATCATTTCAAATAAAATTTTAGTGCAGGCATGTTGTTCTGACATTTACTTATCAGGTTCATTTTAAAGACACATTGACTGAGAACTTTCTATGCAGAGGAAAAAAGGATACTTTTGAACACTGAGCTGAAAAATATATTAATATATGGTAGTTTACAGCAATGCATTTTTCATTCTAGTTTCCACTTATGTTTCAACTGATCCCACCATGTCTAACTGCATAGGTTTCCTCCTCAGAATTCATTTGCTTTTCTGTATGTTGCTAATTGAAACTTGAAAACACTCTGAACATTCTTTGGCATGACAAATGTCTTCCTGTGGGAACGATGCTGACAATAAGATCTAAGGATCCTGCCTTTTAGTAAGAACAAACTGAAGGACAGAAGGCAAAAAAACTAGCAAACGTAAGGGTATATTATAGAGTGGAGATGTTAGATAGTTAATCAAACATCTTTAAATACACATTAAATTAAATACTCTTCATTCACTTTTTTAAAAATCATGCACAAAAGTTTGCATATGAAATTTTGGTCCCACTACCAGATTTGAAAAAGAAAAGCAGAACTCGGCTCTGTCTGCCAGTGCTGGGCTTTTTACTACAAGAACTTAAGGCCAGGTTAAGTGAGCCAACCACATTATTTTTTTTGGACTGGGTTCAACAAACTCTTCCAAAAGAAAGAAAGGGAAAAAAAAGTAACCATCACTTTGTTTCAACACCTGCCTTTGTACATTAACTACTTACCCTATAGAACCACTCTCTCTGAAAGCAGCCTTACTCCTTAAAGCACCAAGGACATGCAGGTGCACTGAAATTAAAAGTACCTCATTTAATTAAAGATATTTATAGCATTTATCTGAGCGCTACACAGCTCATTTGGTTGGCTAGTAACACACCATGCCATGCATGCTATTGTCTTCTCACTCCATCTCCTTCTTTACTTGCTGGTTTCATAGTCATAGGGTGGAAAAAGCATTCCCACACACTCTCTCTTGCTGTTGCTTTTGATATGGTGATTTCTAATGCCCTCAGTCCTGCTGCCACCATTTCTTCTCCCGTTGAACGCACTGAACATTCTCAGGTGATGGAGTGAAGGGAAATTTCTCAAACTTGACACACTAAAGTCTGGAAAAACAGTGAGCAGGCCAAAAAGATACTGATGAGGAAGGTTACTAATCACAAAAAGAAAGTGTTTCTAAGGGCTATTCTGCATTTCAAATAAATGAGAAGGGCAGCTATATCCCTTTCTCCATGCAATATTCCCCTCCTCCCCCCTAAAAAATTAATTCTTGGGGCTTGGAGAGAATTTCTACAGAAAACAAGAACTATTTAGGAAAAGATATTGTCTTACTGCACACTCCTATCCAGCAGCAGCATATTGGTCACAGAGGGGAACTCACACTGCAACAGGGATTTCCTTTCATTGTTCAGAGACAAAAAAAACACATGTCCTTGATCCTAAAGAAGATCCTGTATATGTCTCTTAAGAGAGCTATGCAGCCTTATAGAAAATGTGTCCTTGTAATGCTGCCAAGGTCCTTTTGTGCTTGACTTATCTTACGAGTGAGTGCTTATTATGCAAGTAATAGCGCCTCAGGGGCAACATTAACTTGAATACCCCATTTTAAACAATTTCACAAATATTCCATTGGTGAATGGGAACAGTTTACACATTCAAGATGGTTTCTTCTGCCCCCACAGGTTAGTTATCTTAGTGGGAGATTATCTATATTAATCATATGTAGCTAGCCATGCAATGTCACATTAATTTATCTGAATGGGTAACAATATTCTAAACTGATGTCATGTTTAAATTACACAACTGACTGCATATAAAGATCAACAAACTAAATAAGCCAGTTGAAGGCTTCTGACAGAGTCTGCTAGAATTCTTCTAGGAATTTGTTTCTATTTAGTAGGAAGAAAAGAAAGAGAGAATTAAGATACAGACATGTAAGTAATTACAGCTGCCTGGTTTCCACTGGAGTCAATGACTTACACACTCTGTAGTGATTGATTATTTCTGCATTAATCACTAGGCTCAGTTAGTGGGATGCAGGAGCCTTCTCTCCACTTCTGCAAACTTCCATGGGCTACAGTATCAGTTTCCTGCGGCATAGTAAACCTAGCCACTGAAGCAAGAGAAGAGGGGGAGGAGCCATGATGATACAAGGGAGGAGGATAACTCTGGATGCCAGCTCCACCCCTTCTAATTTCTCACTGGAAGAAGGTGGTTGGTGAAACTGCCATCTGGGAACACATTTCACTCTCCAATACCAATATGGCTGCTCCTCTTTACCTTCAGGTCTTGGCTTAGTGTCAGGCCAAAGGTGCATATATGGAGTGGCAGTCCTAAGAGTCAGGCTTCCTGTCACCTGGAATAGCTGAGGAGTGGAACTTTCTATAAGAGTGAGCCTGTTTGACCAGTCATAGGCAGGGAAGAGACTTGAGGAGGTACAGGGGAAGTAGGGACACGGGCAGGGGCTCTTCACAACAGCCATATGAAAAGGCCTGGCTATAGTATAAGGTAGGAGCTATAGCCTAAGAGGCATGAAGAAATATCAGGCAGCAGCACCTAGGTTTTGGAAAGAACTGTTGAGCCCAGCAAGAGGCTGAAGTAACTGGAGTGGGAGAAAGCCATGTTTGGTTTAAGTTGAGATTTGACTATATTGTTTTAATAAACTGATCCCAAGGAGTGTAACCTGACTCAAAAGCAGCTGGATGAAGAGTCCTGGAAGGAAAACTGAGGCAGGATGCTAGATTGGGTAAAACCTTGTTATACTCACGCTGAAGAATTATGTGGCAGCATAGAGAGGCTTTTCCAAAGATTCCTGCCTGGCTCAAATCCAGACAAAGTGATACACAATATAACTGAAAGATGTTTGCATATTATAAAGTTCAGAAAAATATTTTGGGATGTCACTGGTACTGCAATATATAGATATGTTTGTCATGATACATAATTGTGCAGCAGTTTGTGTAGCTTAGTCGAACTGCTTTCTCTCCTTTCTCTGATTCCTTTGTGATACAATTTTAAAATGAAAAATCCAGTTATTTAAAGAAATACTAGTGGAGTTTTAGGCTTAGTTCTGATTTATTGTACTGTAAAATTTGATCTGATCTGGATAGTCCATCAGATTCTAAATATATATTTAACCTGTCATTTTCCATCACCTCTACCCCTATAAATCCTTCATCTATTGCAAATAACTTTAAAAACGCAACAGCATGAGTAGCCTGAGCTCCCCACTTGATGTGCATGAAAGTAGAATAAGACCCCACTTTTGTAGCTCCTATAAAAACAATATTTTGTAGTATTCTGAAATTGTCTGTGTGACAAAAGTTCACAGAGCAATTTTCTGGCATGATAAAGCCCTACAGAAGTTACTGTATACTGAACACTGTTTTTAATTAACCCAGTGTATTTATGCTGAAATTATTTCAAAATATTTGTGTGGGAAACATTTGCCAAGTAGAAAAGGGCAAAACACTGGAAGGATGGGGAATTATTTTCAGGCTTCTCAGTGGAAAAACAATGAATATTAATTGTAAATGTCCCTTTAAATTATTCTAAGCACAATTTCCTGACACTGAAAATCAGCTGCATTTTCTTGCAATCATGGAAGGTCACTATTTATACACATTTATCACTAGTTATGGCATTTCCTATCTTATCTCACTCTTCTTCTAGCTGAGTGCTTTGCTTACATCTGCAGCTGTTTAACAAGTGATTGGAAATTTAGCCTCCTGATTTCCCGTTAAATACTAGGCACAGGAAAACAAATAGCACTTGTTTTTCAGTGAGTTTTGTCAGTCATCCAAAATGTAGTGCAAACCATACAACTGCCTGTGGTTTGGTGGCAGAGACCCAAAATATCTGAGCCATATTTTTTTGTCAAGTAAAGAGAGTAAACCGACTTTTGGCAGAAAGAATGACTATACAGCTTCCCTCCTCACCCTTCAGAAATGCATAAGTAACTTTTAATTACTAAGTTTTATCCTGGAATTAATTTACTTTTTCACTGCAATAAGTTTTTTTTCCTTCTAAAATCTCAAGCCAACCGACTTAATACAGTTTTTTATTTTTTTTAACTTGTTCCACTCCCCCCCTCCCCCCGGCCTCCATTTTACTAACTTTACTGACATGAGTGATTCCTTTAAAGTCACTGGGGCTGCTCACGTGAGTAAAGTTGCTCATTTGTATAAGTGCTTTCAGGGCCCATATCCCTTACTCACTAGGATGTCTTAAGTGTGTACCCTTCAAAGTAAGAGTTGTAGGATCAGGTTCTTCATAAACAGTTATAAACAATTACACATGATTTCTGCCAGAACGTCAAAAAAAAACTGAGTATAAATTTTCTATGGCAATTTAATTCTAATTTCTGCACTAAGATGTTTCATTTTCCTAGCAAAGGTGTTCCTAGGCTTTAAAAGCCAGAGGGAGGGCTGCCACTTGTAGTGAAAGCATTCACCAGCTAAACAGTGCCTGTAAAGCCCACCTCTTTGGCAGTTCCATAAAAACCATGGTTTTTGGCCAGGACATTTTTGCAACAAATCATTCTAAGCAACAACCACCACCAAAAAAAGTGGCTCTCTGATGTTGTTTTGGTTTGTTGTTGTTGTAAAAGTAAACTCTTCTCCATGGTGTTTTGTTTGTTTAGTTGGTTTTTTTGCAAGCCTCCACTCCACCCCTGAGCTGCAGCACAGGCAAGATGTTTTCTACAGGCTTTGGGAACTGCTTTTATAAATGTTCAGGCATCAGAATCTGACCATTTGAATTCTCTGAGAGCATCTATTTTACTTATTTATTTCCCTCAGTTAAGATTTTTTGTCTCATAGAAATCAAAACTATTTCCCCATTGCTACTAAATTAACCAATTAGTGCAGTGCAGAATGCATGTCCTAAGCAAGGTGTTTGAAAATAAAGCCTACCTAATGTTCAGTGCAATTTTATTCACCATGCAAATAAAAAAAAACAAAAAACCATTTAGTCATCACACATTCACTTTTTTGTGACTCATATACTGAAATTCATCATTTGACTCACTGCCCACAACTTCAACAGTCTTGATCTTGCTGCTGTTTCCTAGGTAGCCAGGACAGCTTCAGACAGAGCACACTGTCAGCAGAAGCCAAGCCCCCGCCCCCGCAGCAATCTCACCCTTCAAAATACTTTGTGAAAAAAATACAAAAGAAATTATTACTAAGAAATAGTGTAGTAAAAACAATATACTAAAATGGTGGGAATAAGATGAAATTGGCCCACTTAACCTATTGCGCAGCACTACGTACAGAGACTACAATATTGCAGTCCTCACTGGGTCACCTGTGAGGACAGGGATTACAGTATTTATGTAGACTTTGCCTCTTATGAGTTAACTGATCCCATCTTTCTCTTCACAGTGCAGACACCACTGGGCTAAATTTTCCTTTGACTTGCTTACCATGCAAGTCCATTCATTTCAACAATGTTGCCCAGGCTGTGAGTTGCTATTGTTTGCTAGATGCCAGCAACTGAATCTCAGTGATGTCCAAGACAACGCATAGTGGGTCCAAAATTTGCATCTAAATTACCATAATCCGTTATAGATACAATATTAATTATTATATTAATATACTGATAGACTAATAATATTTAGCTCTTAAATGCAACTTTTTTTCCAAGATCCCAACACATTTTGTCAAGGTGGATAAGTAATATAATCCTCAGTTTACAGATGGGGGAATGAAGCAGAAAGAGATGAAGTGACTTGAGGCAGATTATACAATAAATCACTGGACGAGTGGGAAACTTCTTACTCTCAGTCTGGTGCCCTGTTCACAGAACACCACAATTTTCCTATTTATAACACTACAATTATATGAAGCATTATCTCACGTCAACTCACATTGTAAAAAAGATTATGTTAAAGCAAACTGAAGTTAACTATGTAAAAAAGGCATGTCTGAAGTGCATAGCACTCTAAAAAGAGTGCAGTATACATGACTTCACGTGTAAATCATAGTAGATCTTTTACCATGAAGTAGTTTTCTATAGGATTTTAGTAATATTTTGGTCCACTGTTTGACTTAACACATAAACAGGAATGTCTTGTAAGGAAATGGCTAAACTGTGAGCCACTTACATTACATTTTGAATAGACACTTTAACCGTCACTTTTCCCTGAATTAAATTATATGAATAACAAGGCAAAAAAAAGTATTTAGTTTTTTTTCCATGTGCACCAAACCGTTCAGAAATGCATTTTACATTTTTCTACCTTAAAGTATCTTGCAGGAAGATTTCTAGATACTTATGCATCTTAACAACATTTAATTTATACTAAGAAACAATGGATACTTTTCAGTTCCAATTTCCTCCTAAAACAGAGTTAGACATGAAACAAAATCCTAACTCTAAGCATATTGTTAGAAAGTTCAGATTCAGATACTTGCCCCTGTCTGTATAATAGGCTACAATGGATTGAATTCCCCTGAACTCTGGGGAAGTCTTGATCTGATCTTTGTAGCCTGAACCCATCTACATTTCAAAGACAGGACCTGGCAGCAGTGTACAATGGCCAGAGCACCACAGTGGTAACAAAGAGACAGAGGTCTGGTCCTGGCTGTGCCACGGACTCACAACATAACCATGGATGAGTCATTTACCCTCACTGTGCCTTACTTTCCCCATCTGTTAAATACGGCTAATAGTGCAGATAACCTTTGTACACTGTGTGCAAAGGACTATGTTATATGCTATTACTGTTATCATCCTCTGCAGTACTGAGGCCATTTAACTGAAGTGTTTGGCTCGGGTGCTAAGCTTGCTGTTCTTTTAGTCACTTAAAATTCCATGAACCAGCCAGCTGAACATCTTTTCATGTCTTCATTTTCTTTACTGGTTAGTGATTAATCTCTAAAGAAACTGCAGATTGTATTAAAACACAGAAAGGCAATAAACTTGTAATTGAGGTAAAAACTGTATATCTATTTGTTTTGTGAAATGCTTGAAAGAAAAGCTAGAAAGTCAGCAATTACCCCAGGGAAATACTTCCATAGAGATCTCAATAGTTATGACTCTGCAGCAGTATGTGTGACTTACGTTTCGGCCTTGAACATATAATTTGTGGAAATAAAATACAAGGAATTTATTTAAATTTGAAACCTGCTAGGAAAGAACATATTAGTAATTAAGATTCAAAATAATCTGTTTTCCACCTTAACCACAAGTTCAAGAGAAGTGAACAACAGAGATAAAGCTGAAGTGGTGCATGGATAAGCCAAAATATTTTAAAATAAAAAGGACCAGGTAATGTATCCTTCATTCTACACCTAATGGAACCTTAAACTAGAACTGTGTCAGACTTCGCTGGATGTTGTGGCAAGAAGGAAGGGTGCCTTTCACTCCCTGGGTTCCATGGTTCACTTTGAAATAAGGATCACCCAAAGTGCTTCCAAACGCTGCAGGCCAGAGAAGAAAGAGTGGAAGCCTCTAGGGTACATCTTCACTGCAGATTTAGCCTGGATGATGAGCACCGGGGTTAGCCTAGCCTGGCTGTGAGCAGCTACACTATGAAGCCATACCCAATTACTGTGTCCTCACTGGTGCTGGATTCCCCGATATGAGGCGGTAGAACTTCTGAGGGGCACAGCCTGTAGTTCTGTGCGCTGCTGTAAGCTGAGCTGCTCTAATTCTTTCCAACTGAATTGTGGGCGAACTTGACTGTCCTCCTCAGCACACAGAGAGAATTGCGGGAACGTATTGGAGGACTGACAGAATTCCAGTGATTTAGTCTACATCCTCACTGCAAAGCGGTTGGGTTCCCAGCCCAAGTGAAAGCAGAACCCAGGCTCTAACTCACACCTCGAGTCAGGGCAGCTAGACCAGGTTTAAAGCATCACTAAACTGAGATGAGAGGTTTCTTTATGTGGACAGGCAGGGAGTTAGGTACAGGGCTGGCTTTAGGCTGATTCCCCCGATTCCCCGGAATCGGGCCCCACGCCCGTGCCTAAGAGGGCCCCGCAGTGTGTGTGTGTGTGTGTGTGTGTGTGTGTGTGTGTGTGTGTGTGTGTGTGTGTGTGTCCTTCACTGAATCTGGGTCTTCAGCGGCAGGGGGTCTGCGGAAGACCCGGAGCAAGGGAAAGACCCCCCCATCGCCAAAGTGCCGCTGAAGACCCGGACCACCGCCGGGTATTCAAATCGGGCCCCGCAGTTCCTAAAGCTGGCCCTAGTTAGGTATAATATCTGAGTAAGATCTCAGGCTAACTACAGTGAAGACATGCCTGAACAGTGACAGGAGAGGAAGAGAATGAAATGCTGGGTTGGGAGGTACTGCAGGTCTCAGACTGCGGCAGGTTATGCTGAGTCCGTGATATGGCACTCTTTGGATGCAGCCATCTTCTTCTCCAGGTTCTCAACTTTTATTACAAAACAAAACAACCCCAAACCTCTATTCCTTGTGGTTATGGAGAACACTGTGCATGTGGGAAGCAGGCATAAATTGATGCATTGATTCCTAACTGCATCTACAGAGCACCGGCTATTCATCCCAGTGACTAAATTAGCTCAGATGCTTAGTGATGATCCTTTAAATGTCAACACCGGTAACTAATTTGCTACTGTCCCACATGTGAGTATGGAAGGGGACGGTCACGCTTTGCACACCCTACTGTTAGTAAAGTCTTTTTTGGTGCCATGAAGTGGACAGTCTTTGAGAAGATTGGCCAGGATGGGCTGGGTCGAAATTGAGACACTGGGTTGCTACTTTACATGCTATTTTGAGTGTACATGAAATTAGCTATAAAGATGCACAGGATAGAGCTTAGTCTTGCTCCTATTGAAGCCAATCTGAATTTTGACAAACTTAACTGTAAGCAAGATTAGGTCGTTCAAAGCTTAAAACGTTAGGGGCTCAAACTCTCCTCTTCTCTTGCACCTTCAACAGCTCTTGAGGAAAATAGCAGCTCTGAACACTAGGGTTACTGGAGTCTAGCATTGCAGCTAGTCAGCTCCAGGGGGAGTTCGCAGTGAATCCTCTTCACCTTGCACTCCTGGTGGCATTTTACCTGCGGCACAAGGACTCTCTCTGAGCAGTGCACCACTGTACTGTCCTCCACTGCCAGCTGTGCCTTAAAAGCAAAATTAAGGCCCAGATGGATATCCTGCAGCTATAAATAATAATGTTTACTTCTGAGATTATGACTGAAAATAGTGAAGCTGCAATTCTAATAGAGAAGACTCATCCTGAGACATTATGTCATATGCTAAAAATCTAATCCAAACAACTAGTCTGTTTCACTACAAATAGCAAACTTGAATGTCTTGGCAAACTGAAAGTACAAGATTTACAAACAGTAGGTAGCATTTGGAGCTTGACGTATAAGCAGTGCTCCAGCCTTCTGAGAAACACTAATGGCTTCGTTTGGTCTTTCCTAGCAGTGCAACAAAACCTCATGTCAGAAATAAACTTTGTATTGTACTCACGAGAAGCTCAGCTTATACATATTTGTATTTTGGTGACAGACCACACAATTAGCAGCTACTCGTAAGATTTCCTATTGCTCTGATGTTTTTAGCATTATAGTACATTCAAGACTTTTAATCAGGACTGGTGCTATGTCCTAGGCTACACAACTTCTCAAATCAGAAATACTGCTAGAATTAATAATCACACAATAAGTAGATTCCACAAAATCAGTTTTGTTTTTTTTTTAAATTCACATAAGAAGTAACTGGGCACTTTCCCAAACTGCTTTCCCATGCCACCTAATTGCTCCCCGGAGTTCCACACTGAAACTTGATCTTCTGTTAAGTTTTTTAAAGATACACTTAAAATCCTTTAAAATGAATACCATTCACTCCACATGTTGTGTTACAGAGGACTTGGTATACTTACGAAAAAAAATCTTTGGACTCCAGATGCCAATCTTTCTGTTTTCAGCTTCCAGGTCAGGGGCTGAGGAGAGTTGAGCAGAAACACCACAGGCTTATGGTGAATGTGCACTGAGGAAATAGGATTCAAATGTAACGTGACCTGCAGAGCAACAGAAAAAGATGTGACTATTTCCCTCTAACTGTTCAAAACAAAATGAAATATAAAACTCTGATTGAATAATCAGGTCATCTTTACATACATTAAGGTTTCTAGAATTCAGACTTTCTGACCCAGGACGGATGGATTAGCCTACTCCAAAACTGTCAGTCTGTTTTAACATTTGTGTTCTGAAGTTGCAAAGTGCTGCAAAAGTGTTTAAGAAAACCTTGGGAAAAGCTGATCAAAAATAGTGTGGGCAGAAGGTCAAACCACTAAGCTGAGGGTTAGAGAACACAGAGTTAAACCAAAAGAACTGCAACCTGCAAGGGGAGCTCAGATTTCTGATCTCTAAATGAAAGACTGCAGAGGTTATCTAGCAAGAGGCCTGAACCTGCTGATACTGATGGGACTGAAATCACACCTGGAAAATACAAAAAAAAACCAACAAACAAAAACAAAATTACACACAAGAGGAACAAGTCCAGTAACACAAGAAGATACCATTACACCAGCCCTGACCTTTCTAGAGAAGGGATTCAACAGAAATCTAGGCCTACAAAGGAATACATAAGAAGGAAATTAATAGAATTTCTAAAAGGACCATGTGGAAAAAGATATGGTAAACAAGACTTTACATTACAAAATAATGGGCTTTATAACCAAGCCCCTGTATTTCCCTAGACCTGCAGGGAACAAAGGAACAGAAAGAATCATCTATGATCAACAGGCTAGGAACACAGCCAGTGCTCTATTCTTTCTAGGGAGAATATCAATAGCAGTAGTGGTCCCACAAGACAATGAAAGGAAAGTTGGATGACCCACATTGTCACTAACAGGAGGGGAGGTGTTCCACTTAAAGATTAATTAAAGAGTGGAGTGCCCAAGAGACTATTTGTGTGATTCCCACTATGAAGAAGTTTGAGACTAGCCGATATTCGGAATATCACAAAGAGCAATCAAATCAGCTACACTGTGGCAATAAAGCCTCATTTTTTTAGAATGGCTCTTAGTACAATATATCTAACTAAGGTTCTGTATGGGTAGGGTTTTCCCAGCCAATAGACCTTGCTCTACCCACTATATCCCACAAGCCTTTGCCACACAGGTCACCAGCTTCTTCCTTTTCTCCTCAAGCCAGCAATGCCCACAGGTCACTGATCAATCTGTAGTGCCTTCTGCTGTCTCTAGAGCAACAGGATGTGCTGCAGAGACAAAGATCTTCTGCTACTAGGGAAGCTGACTGGGGGAGCACAATATATTCATCTTGCTTGGAGATTGAAGATCTCCACCCAATGACTGAGGAGATGAAATCCTCCCCAGACCTTTGATCACACTGAAATTCAAAGGACAAGATGAGAGATGCAAGTGTGTCCAGCAACTCTGTCTGTAGGAGACAAAGAAAAGGATGAACCTTGCTGTAGGCATTGAGTGGAGAGGATGAGAGCAGCCAAAAGGGAACGCCCAAGGAAGAGACCTGGGGAGAATTTATTTAGGGTTAAACCAAACATAACATAAGAACGGCTATACTGGATCAGACCAAAGGTCCATCTAGCCCAGTATCCTGTCTTCTGACAGTGACCAATGCCAGGTGCCCCAGAGGGAATGAACAGAACAGAACAGGTTCAAGTGATCCATTCCCTGTCGAGGGGTTTGGAGTGTGGGAGGGGACATGGGCTCTGGCTGGGGGTGTGAGCTCTGGGGTGGGGCTGGGGCTGGGGATGAGTGGTGCAGGGGGGAGCTCTGGCCTGGGACCGAGGGGTTTGGGGTGGAGGGAGCTGGGGCAGGGGGTTGTAGTGTGGGATGCAGGCTCCAGGCTCCAGGAGGGAGTTTGAGTGCGGGAGGGGGATCAGGGCTGGAACAGGGGGTTGGAGGGCGGGAGGGGGTGTGGGCTCCGGGAGGGAGTTTGGGTACTGGAGGGGGCTCAGGGCTGGGGCAGCAGATTGGGGTATGGGCAGAGGTTCACGGTGCAGGATCCACGCGATGCTTTCCTCAGGCAGCTCCTGGTAGTGGCTGGCAGCTCCCTCTGGCTCTGAGGCAGAGGAGCCAGGGGGCTCTGTGTGCTGCCTGATCCCACAGGCGCCGCTGCCATGGTTCCCAGCCAATGGGAGATGCGGAGTCAGTGCTCAGAGCAGGGGCAGCATGCGGTGACACTGTGGCCACTCCTGAGCCTCAGAACCAAACATACTGGCCGCTTCTGGGAGCCACACAGAGCCAGGACAAGCAGGGAGCCTGCCTTAGCCCCACTGCACCACCGACCGGACTTTTAGTGGCCCAGAGCCACCAGGGTCCCTTTTTGACCGGGTGTTCTGGTCAAAACCCAGATGCCTGGCAACCCTATTCTTGGTGCCATTTCCACCCATCAATAACAGCTGATTCTTTCTGGACCCTGTTGACTCTAATATACCCCTTTCCTACCAAGTAGGGTAGTAAATCTTAATTATAAGTCCTCTGTGACTTTTTAAAAATTTAAGAGAACACCTCAAAAAACCCTCTATATAGAAAAATTAAGAATTAGACACTTGATGCACAAGATTAGAAAATAATATTAATTTATTAGTTCATACTGTCCTTTTTAAAAAAAAGTACTCCCAGCTGATTTTAATAGGGAGTTCTGATTAGAAATTCCTAACACAGTATATATACCCTGTTGAATGCAAAATACTTGACTGTGAAATGTCTTTCTACTGCAGAGAATTAGTAAGAATTCATACTATTTAGAACTTCTGGGATTTGTTGTTGTTTTTGTTTTTTAAACCACAGAAGTCAAGGAACCATAAAACTGCTATGACAAAAGAAGCATTTGTCAAGTTCTACTAACAGACCCAGCAAATTCCATCTCTGCAGCACTTGGTAAGGGTCCACTGGATAATAAGAAAATGAAGCTACATCATTATCTATATTTAAACTGATCTCAAACAACCGTGTTCAAAACTAACCACTAGAGTCCACATAACGAAGTACAAAGTTTGACTGTCTGAAGATTTTTGCTTGTCAGCAAAGTTGTGAGACACAAAAAAGAACCACATTGCTGAGGCTGGACAGTCAGACGAATTACCCTGACTGGATGTGCCATAAGAATTCTTGGTTATTATTCCAGTAGGTTTTGGTTGTTATTTCACTCTTTGTTTTTTTAAATCATCATTGCTGCTCTGGCTTTCCCCCCCCCCACAGGCTTCAGCACATGGGGCCACCTGCCATGCAGATACAACACTGCCCTCTTTGCAACTGTCATGTGGCTCCTGGCTGGGATAACAGGATGGGGAAGAGCTACACTATATGTTGCAGTCTGGAATGTGGGAAGAAAGAAAAGTGCATGCTGGTTCTTGGGAAAAGTTACAGAAAGTTAGAATTGAAAAGGAATTTTTCACAAGTAAAATCTGACTTTTTCTGAAAATTCTCTCACACACACAAAACCAACACAATTTTGCACTGTTATCCTCTCCAAATAAAAACAAACAAAACTTATCTGAAACTTGGCCTGGAAGCCTCTTAAACCCAGATTCAATGGAAATAAAATGCTAAAAAAGTGTACATTTTTTTTGAAGACTCTGTGATGATGTTCCACCAGAGTGGATGGAATTCTCAAGCCGTCGGGACCCACACTCTCTGTGTCATTACTCCTCAGGTCCCACCTAAGTCAGTGAGTCTCCATTAGCCCCTTATCACCCACCTCCATTCCTGTCACTTGCTATTTTTTTGCTAATGGGTCTGTCAGGTTTTAAAAACCGAATTAGTAATCTAGGTACCAGCACAATGCGATTTCCACAATATCTTTCATTTAGCTCTTGATCCATAGTCAGGTGTAGTTTCCTCCTATTTTTCTTTTGGGGCACCCTGAGCAAATAACTTTTCCACTTGCCTCTCTTCTGTAATACTGTTGACATCATCACCATCTTCCCCATCCCTCTGGTCTGCAGTGTGGCAGCCGTTTTTGATCACGTCACTTCCCTCTTCAAATCCCTCCACTGGCTCCCAAAGTACTACTGCATCAAGTGTAAGCTATGTCAGCACATTCAAGTCTGTGTGAAAACTCTGCCTCTCTCTGCTTATCTGGCCTTGTCAAGCTTCTTGCCACTTTGGTTCTGCCAACTGTTCCCAACCTCTTCAGCTTGTCCATCAGCTTCTTGCACAACTGCCTCGACAACATTCCTTATGTATGGCACCACCTCCCTGAGCTCATTTGCACACATCTAAGTCCCTCTTCACAAACCACTTCTGCCATGCTGCTAACAATGAATCTAGCATACACGTATAAAAAGAACCCTATTTGTTGTTCCCCTGCCCCTAAACTCTGAGTGCCTATCTATCTGTTCTTCGACTGTGAGCTCCTCAAGGCAGGGACTTCCCCCTCTTCAAAGTCTGGAAAGTGTCTAGCATACTGTAAGTACTACATAAACAAATTAATAAAAGGGTATTTGACCATTTCAAACCATTAAGCCAGAATGTATTTAAGGAAAATGTTAGTAGAAGAGACAAGTTAAATAGAAAGTTTTTCCTTTTTGTTCTCTGTTTGTATTTTGTCAGACTGAATGCTTATTATTATTATTAAATATTTATATTATGTAGTGCCAAGAGGCCCCAATAAGAATCGCAGCCCCACCATGTTAGGCTCTGTACAAACAGCTATGAAGACACAATGTCAAAACCTGGCTCCATTGAAGTTCACAGTGAAAGACCCATGGGGCCAGAATTTCACCCATGATTTACCTGAAAGCATTAGGGAAGTTACTCTATTTTATATGATACCTTATGAAGTGATACTCCCCCATCCATCCTTCTAAATTTAATTTAAACTATTGGTGTGTTACATTTTGTTGCATTCAGCATCATAATATCTTAGCCAACAGCTATTAAACAGCCATCCTCCATTTTAGATGGCACTTGTAATTTTGCCTGAGCACTTGAGTCAGACAGTATCAACATAAAATAAAAAGTTAATAATTAAATGAGAGAAAGAGCTATTAGGTCATCTAGTTCATCTACCAATCAGCTACAACATAGTTTCTAGGAATGTCTGCGTCCATGTCCTCATCAGTATAGTAATTGCGTTGTCGTCGCTTCCTCACTCGGTTTTGTAGGTACTGCACATAGAGCTGGATAATGCACGAGGTATTTACAATGGTCAAAACTGCAGCAGAGATCTGAGTGGACTCCATGCTTGCCACGCTATGGTACCTTCACGGGTAATCCTGGAGAAAGGGCGTGAAATGAGCTGTTCGGTTCAAGATGGCCGATAAAAGGCAGTAAATGGTTGTCTTCTGTTGCTTTCACGGAGTCGGTACGCTCATTAGAGCTGTAAGAGCGCGACAGTAGAGTTTGCAGCGGAAGCTGTGAGGCTCTGTTCACGATGGTCCAAAACCGGCAGGGAATTGCTGCCTTCTGTAGCTTCTATGGGAGCCCAGGACAGACAACATGGAAAAAATGGCGGAAGCGGTATGACTCTGTTCATGGTAGCCAAAAAAAAGGTGGGAAATGGTTAGATGAAAGAGTAGATAGAAAGATGAGAGGACATGAGAGGTGGAGTCATAGTACCAGGAGACAGGCGGTGCACCTTGCTGCACCGTCTGCTGGTAGTATGGCATCTGCCGTAGCTTTCACGGAGGGAGGAACAAGTGATGGCACACACCCAGAAACACCCTCAAGAATGTTTTTGCCCCATCAGGCACTGGGAGCTTATCCTCCAATTCCAATGGGCAACAGAGACTGTGGGAACCGTGGGTTAACTACCACAGTGCACCGCTCCGACATTCGATGCTAGCCTTGGTACTGTGGACACACTCCACCGAATTCACACGCTTTAGTGGCGGGATTCAACACCGAATGTATAAAATCGCTTCCTAAAATTTGAATAAAATAAGTTTGAATTAATTTCATACTATAGATGTACCCTTAGCCTCCTTTGGGTCACACTCACTCACTCCCCCAATAAATTTCTAAGCACTAAAATAATATTTTAGCTCATTCATGGACAAAATTTAACTTTAGGGCTATGCCAAAATGCATGTACTCAAAAATGATGGCAAATTCATTAAAAAAAAAAATCATTCTTGCTTTGGCAATTGTTCCAACAACAAAATATATAGTTGCAGAAGGGAAATGATAAATACAAATGTCTAGTTGTCAGGTCAGTTAGAATAATCATTTAATATATGCTGTAAAAAGCTTCAACACTATAAAATATGAGTTGAAAAAGATAGATGTGTCCCATATAAAACATGTTATCAAACTAAAGCAAGTATTACCTAGCAAACAATATTTGTGTGGGTGTTTATGATGTAACCACTGTCTATACAGTTTGTAAAAAGCTCTTTTAAGGCCTCAATTAAACATATACAATATCTACAAGGTTAAGACAGCTGCAAAGGTTTCTGTTTCCTGGGAGATGATAGTTTCATGGAAGGCTGAATATCACCACAGCAACCAAACTACAAAAACAGTCCATGGGCTCCTGCCCCATTACTCTGGTAAAGCAATTTGTACTACGTGAAAGGCTAGGGCACAAATGTTGAAAAATGATCAAAGTAAACACCGCTGTTAAAGTACCATTTTGTTTTGCTGACTTCAATGCATCAAGTCACAGACTCAGTTTTGTTATGAAAGATGAAAATCAAGTGCCAGGGATTTGTGAAGTTGAACTAACTACTCTAGTGTGAAGGTCTTGCAATAAATTCATAGCACATTTTCCAAAACAACCATTACAAATTTGTGCTAATAGACCAGGGCAAAAATATGCTATTATATCAAGTTACACTGCCCATACTAAGACAGCTGTTCAGTAAAGCAGAAGAGAAAAAGGAGATTAAACCCAAGAGTGTACATCACACCACTTCAAGTCACAAAAACTGAACATGGTGCACTCAAGGAGGACTTAGGTGAACGTAATTACTCAGCTTTGAGTATAAAATTAATCCTTTTTCCTCTGACCGAATACAAATAGGATTTAAATTGCATTTAGAATAGATATATGGAAGCATACTGCTTTTCTTCAGTTCAGTCTATAAATACTTTGAATTCTGTTCAGTCAATATTCATAATTAATCATTATCCATAGGATACAAATTATTTTGATAATACATACTTGTCATGGTATAAATCCCCACTCTGAACCTTACCGTCCAAAAGATGGGGTACCAGCATGAATTCCTCTAAGCTTAATTACCAGCTTAGAACGTGTAGCGCTGCCACCCACCAGGAATTCCAGTGCCTGGTACACTCTGGTCCCCCCAAGACCTTGCCCGGGGAACCCCAACACTCTGACCCTCTAGATCTTAACACAAGGAAAGTAAACCCTTTCCCTCACTGTTGCCTCTCCCAGGCTTCACCTCCCTGGGTTACCCTGAAAGATCACTGTGATTCAAACTCCTTGAATCTTGAAACAGAGAGGAAAATCCACCTTCCCCCCTCCTTCTCTCTCCCCCTCCCAGACTCTCCCTGAGAGAGAAAGTAATCCTAACACAGCGAAAATAACCTCTCTCTCCCTCTTCCCTCCTTTCTCACCACCAGTTCCCTGGTGGATCCAGACCCAGTCCCCTGGGGTCTCACCAGAATTAAAAAAACCAGACCCAGTCCCCTGGGGTCTCACCAGAATTAAAAAAACCAATCAGGTTCTTAAACAAGAAAAGCTTTTAATTAAAGAAAGAAAAAACAGTAAAAATTATCTTTGTAAATTTAAGATGGAATATGTTACAGGGTCTTTCAGCTACAGACACTGGGAATACCCTCCCAGCCTAAGTGTACAAGTACAAATTAAAATCCTTCCAGCCAAATACACATTTGAACTCCTTCCAGTCAAATACACATTTGCAAATAAAGAAAACAAACATAAGCCTAACTCACTTTATCTACCTAGTACTCACTATTCTGGACATATAAGAGACTGTATCAGAGAGATTGGAGAGAAACCTGGTTGCATGTCTGGTCACTCTCAGAACCCAGAGAGAACAACCACCAAAAACTAACAGCACACACAAAAACTTCCTCCCTCAAGATTTGAAGGTATCCTGTCCCCTGATTGGTCCTCTGGTCAGGTGACAGCCAGGCTCACTGAACTTGTTAACCCTTTACAGTCAAAAGACACATGAAATACTCCTGTTCTATTAACCCTTAACTATCTGTTTATGACAATACTAGTGAACAGAATTAGTGTGATGAGAAGATCAGCCTCTCTTAACATTCCACTAAGTCCTGATATCCAATATAAGAGATTCAGAAATTCTACAGGAATTCATTTGATGAAACATAATGCCAATGCACCAGCTACAATGGAGTTCCACCCAGGATGAATTACATCTATTGAGTGAATGATTTAAAAAACAAGGGATGTAGGATTATGTCATTTCTAGGGAAATTTGCTTTTTCAGTTGTTTGGGTTTTTTGTCCACAGGAGACAAGCTATCTTAATTTTCCTCCAAAAATAAAGAGAAAATATTCTTCAGGCAGGGACTGTAAATCCAAAATGGCAGCCACATATTTTATCCAGATTTTCATCTTATTTTCGTAAGATTTACTTTACTGTCTTTAAAACATTTTGGGTGTTACAGATATGAAATGAATAGGTTGTGTAGCAGAGTGCTGGTGCAAAAGCACCTAATTAGCTCCCAGCCAGCTCCAATCAGGGGGAACAGATTGAGGCTGATAAAAGGGCTGATGCCAGCCTGAGGACTGGCAACACCTGATGGCCTGACAAGCCAAGGGCTATAAAGGCTGGGAGAAGGCCAGAAGGCAGGGGGCAGCCAGGGAGAAGTCAGCCTGAGAGGGAACTGGAGGCTTCCTAGCTGAAGGCTGACTCTGCCTGTAAAGGAGGTGGATAATCCTGTACAACTTGTATATAGACAGTCACTGGTGGTGGGACAACTTTAAGTACATAAAGTTGTCCCACCACCCATGTCTTTAAGTAAATAAAGACATGTCAACCCTAAAGCCTCTCTGAGCCTTATTGGAGGGCAGCAAGCGGGCCCCCAGGAAGAGGGGCGCGCCATGGACCCTGTTACAGTTGCAATTTACAGTTTCAGGGAACCAATAGGTTCTGAGAAACAGAGAATGTGCCAAACTTTCAAAGAGGAAAAGTTCTGCACATGGTAATTACACTCCCTAAGAGAGGTGAAAACATTATCTTGTATCTGCTCACATAAAACAAGCAATTGCATGTGCAAGTATCCATCTGTATATGAAATCCCATTCCACAGTTTCTGGTTTTCAAGTGTACTTACCTGATCTTACAAATGCAACTTAAGCACAAATTTTTCAAAATTTGGCCCAGAAAGTGAGACAGGAGCATGTCTCTGTACATGCAAGACTGCAACAGAGATGACTCAATAAGACATATTGAGACCCTAAGAGAAATTCTGCCTAGAAACTTCACAAAACTCTTCAAAATTTGTGATCAACTTTGAGAACGAGAATACCGATTAACAAAAGCTTTTGTTAAAACTTCCATACTGAAGCAAAAGGAATATTTGTAGAGATCTTCCTGCTTTCTCACTTGAAACAGTCATCTAAAATACATTCTTCAGCTAGTGTTGCAAAGCATCCAGTGGTTTTTATTTTTATTATATCACTAGTTTCTGATTCAGTTAAAAATGTTAAGTAGGAAATCAATATGCACATATTGTTAGACTCATTCTTCTGAAACTCAGCTGTGTCCTTTAGCTACTACTTGGAATTGGGCGTGGTACTAGACACCGCAAAGCAACACACTGCTGACAGCCATGCTGTTACAGTGAAATCTTAAGTTAACAAAACTAGCAGTGGTCACTTGAATAGAGTAAATGTCATTAGCAAAGCCCTGATGTTCTCTCTCAGAACCTACAGAAAGAGGCTCAGATTGACCAAACAGCAGCTTTCAGCTTGTTTCACTCCAAGCAGAACCCCACTGAAACCATGGGAGTTAAGCCAGGGATTACTTTGGTCCTATATGTTTTACCTAAGAAAAACTAATACTATTGCATAACTCACTGACCCTTACAACCTGCCACCCTAACAGGAGAACCAGGTTTCTTCAAAAAGGAGGTGAGAGCACAGCAGCTTCAGAGTCAGCAGGGGCTACATGGCTATGATCCAGGGCCCAGTGCATTAGTTCCTTTTGCCCTTGCAGATTTCTCATTACGAGACACAGACAGGAACCAGAAGCCTGTAAGAGTCTATTCTTATTATTTATTTATCCTATAATAGTGTCTAGAGGCTAAGGCCCCACTGTATTAGACACTGTACAAACTTAGAGAGACAAACCCTTCCCCAAAGAGCTTAGAAATCAATGAGTCCAAATCCTATTCTTTTCATACCTGTTACAATCTATTTAAAATTTCTTCAGGGTATCCCTGTAATATAGTGTGTATCATGAAGAATTCAGAGCGGGTATCCTGGCCACACTGAAGTGAATCACAAAACTCCCACTGATTTCAGAAGGTCCAGGATTTCACCACTGGTTTCAGTGCTATAGCTCTGTGAAGAAAAGCAATGTACTGAAATACAAATACAATCTTTAAAGCGGATATAAGGTCCATTCTGAAAACCAGACATAAAAGCTGACCTGATCCAACCACTGTTAGCACAGCAGCTTTACTTGTGAATCTCAAGGCCCGCTAAAGTACTGTGCATAAAATGAAAGCTCTGGAGTTTACAGAATATCAAAATATTATCTGCAGCCTCTCTCTCTCTCTCCCCCCCCCTCAAGCCAGCTTTAGGGTCTGTTATGTCTCTAGAACAGAGGTTCTCAAACTAGGGGGCAGGTCCCCCTGGGCAGGGCGCAAAATGTATTCGAGGGGGTGCAAGCAGCTTTAGGGAAGAAAACTTACTGTGTACATTTTACCCACAGCAATGAATAACTAGCAAAACTGATTCCTCCAGACACGTCAGGTCCTCAGATGGCGCTGTGCATTTTGACAGATTTCTGTTAAGCTTGCATTGCATTATACAAAGTCGTTGCCCTCTATATATTAAACTGTTTGTTATGACATGGTGTACACATTTAATAGTACACATGGACCACAATCACAGTTTCACTTTTGCTCTTATCACAACAGATAGGAAAAAACAGGTAACATGCAATGGAACCCCCCCTCCCAACTCAAATGAAAAACAAAGAAGCCGAAATGGATTCAAGGGAAGCACCACTGCCGCATATCTGTATATGTACCTGTGTGGCGGGGGGCGGCGAGGAGGTAAATTATTACAGACACAAAGAAGAGGGGTGCAATCAAATACGTTTGAGAACCACTGCTCTAGAACTAAACACACTAAAGGTCAAATTCAGATCTGGTGTAAGAGGATGCACTTCCAATGAACTTGCATTCTCTTACACTGGGTCTCAATTTAGACACACCAGCCAGTGGAGCAAAAAAAGAGAACTGCTAGCAGCAGTTCAGTACTGGATCATGGAAAAATGGGTTTGGATATAGTAAGGAACATACACTATTATAGACGTAGTAACAACTGTACTGTATTAAAACTATTCTTCAATACCTGGCAACAGTACTACGTACAACTAATTTTTAACAGATGTTTTAGTGTAGCAGAAAGAAAGACTTTCTCCTAAATAGTTTTAAAGTTACACAACAATATTGATAGGCTCTAACTGGAGATAAAGTAGTTCAAATGCAACTTCAAAGGGCATCAAAGTTAGCAGAAGTGTGTCAGAAAGTTCCACGCACAAACTGGAATTAGGAAACATTCTCCATTTTACTTTATTACAAGTATGATCATTTCTGAACAGGACTTGTTCATATACATTTACTTTAGACAAAAACTGCTAAATCATTTCTCCTATTCCAAAGCATTTTTTTTTTAAACTACAGCTGCCAACTTGTTTAGATTACATTAAATGTAAATTATTTACACAAGTATACAGAGAAATAGAATATACACATTAAAAGAAAGGTCTTTCGAAGTGCTTCTTATACTCCTGACACATATTACCTGTTGTGTCACTGGTAAGACAATTAGGGCTTCTCTACATTAGAAAGTTGTACCACTTTAACTGTGCCAGTATAGCTTCCATACCCCAGTGTGGACACACAATTATACCAGTATTGATGTGCTCTATATAGTATATACAGAATGAGGAACAACTATAGTGATATAAGGGCTTGTCTACACTTGAAAGGTTACAGTGGCACAACTGCAGCTGCCACACTGCAGCATCTACATATGCTGACATGAGGCACTCTACCATCTGTGTAGGTAATCCACCTCCCTGGGAGGTGGTAGCGAGGTCAATGGAAAAATTCTTCCATTGACTTAGCACTATCTACAACAGGTGTTAGGTTGACTTCATTACATCACTGAGGGTGCTGCGCATTTTTCACATCCCTGAGCGATGTAGCTGAGTTGACCTAACTGTTTAGTGTAGACCAGGCCTAAGTCACCTTCATATCAGTCTAACTCCATTTACACTAGGGTTTTAGCCATTATAATTATTTTGGTAAAAAGATCAAACCCTTAATCAAAAGAGATATGCTGGTAAAACTTTTAAGTGTAGACCAGGCTTTAATGTCTATGCTGCTCAGCTGCCCATGTTAACTTCCCCTACCTATTTGCTACCAAGTCCAACTTATCCTAGACATATGGAATTGTAGTTTAAATTTGTTCTTAATAATCAAAAGCGTTAGTAAGGGTCAAGATATCTGAGGGAAGCAGAGGCAACTAGGGTCCTTAGAGCTCAGTTATGGGCAAGTGCAATAGGCAGATATTGAACAAGCAAGAAGACTTCAGAGAGACAGCGATGAAGAAGCACCCCGGGAGACTACCATCTATGGACAGTGACCTTCCTTTAAGTTTTTGTGGGTTTTTAATTTAAAAAAAATAATAATTTTCAAAAAATCCAGAAAAAGCTAATAAAGTTCTATGTAGAATTCAATATTATTTTTACCCAGCTCTAGAAAATCTAAACTTTAGCCAACTTTCTCTCCTCCCTTTATTTATCCTTTATATCTAGAGCAGGCTGCATATTTTAACAAAATGAACTGCTTATCACAATGCATCTGTGCTCCAAACAGCTATACTCTTCTTGGCCTCTAAATTAACAGTGAACAAAATACAGCAGAGCTTTGCTTTCTGTCTTCTTTTTTGCTCTGTTTTATTTAATGTAAATACTTTTTGAAAAAGAGTTTCAAAAAAACTGGCTACAACACATAGTGTCGGCAGACTACGTGCAAACTTCCCCATGTAGTTCTGCCAACACAGTTTAATCCTCATCTGCTATTCTAGTTCTGGGCACCTACTAAGCAGAAGCTGCCACACTGTTGAGTCCTGACAAATTATATGGTGGTTTTGTAATATAGACAAATGCCCATGAGGCTGAGACCACCAAACTTATTTAATCTCTAATCTAAACCAGATATAAATGCAGGCTCCTGAAGATGAAACAAAACCATCTCTGCCATCTGTCCCTTCATGACACTGTTAGGCTTTCAATCAAAATGATCTAAAACATGGTATTGTCTTAACTCTGCATAGTGGAGTGGAGGTCAATACCATTCACATACTGTACAATGTATCCTAAGGGGAAAGTCCTTATTTTACACATTTCATGGGGAAGTTTCTTGTTTATTTTAAATCTATTTAAGGGCATAGAACCCAATCCTGCAGCCCTTTTTCAAGGCAGCAGTCATGCTGATGTCAATGAGACTACTCATAAAAGGAATCATATGGTGTTGGACTCATATGTTTTACTTTCCCTAGCAATTTACTACAAGAGACGGTCTAATTAAAAAGTGTAACGTTTAGAATGACACTTATTACACTATTACGGGATTGTATTCTACTCTGTATGTAGGGCCCATTGTGATAGGTGCCATACAAACACAAACCAAGAGACACTGACAGACGAGACGTGGCGGGAGCTGCTGCAGGGTGAGTGGATGATGGAATTTTATGCTCCCTGGTGTCCTGCCTGTCAGAACTTACAGCCTGAATGGGAAAAGTTTGCTGAATGGGAGGAAGATCTTGAAATTAACTGTGCCCCCAAGACATCACATCTGACAAAGACACACAAGAAGCTTAACAAAATAAGACAAATGTGGGAAACAAAACACATGATGGTAGGTTGTGGTATAAAGATTTTATTGTCACATTTGAGAACTCCTGAGTATAATGCACTCATAACTCTGCCCCTCAGGATTTAGCAGCCATTCCACTGGTAGAAAGAATTTGCATCATCATATATATATTTATATTACACACAAAAAAACTACGTTAAAAACACATTACTAAGGTTCCAAAATCAAGCACTCAAAAGTTAGGAAATGCCAGAAACAAGGTTGCAGGAAGGGGTGAGGGGTGTGGGCTCTGGGCAGCACCTATCTCAGGTAACTCCCAAGAAGCGGCCGGCACGGCCCTCTGGCTCCTAGGTGCAAGGGCAGCCATGGGGGCTCTGTGCACTGCCCTGGCTGGGAGGCGCCACCCGCACAGCTCCAGTTGCCCATGGTTCCTGGCCAATGGGAGCTATGTAGCCGACACTCAGGCAGTGCACGGAGCCCCCAACGTGGCCTCTATGCCTAGGAACAGGAGGGACATACCGGGAGCTGCACAGAGCTCGGTAGGGAGTCTGCCAGCCCCACACCAACCAGACTTTTAATGGCCCGTTCAGCGGTGCTCAGCTGAGCCCCAGGGTCCCTTTTTGACAAGGCATTCTGGTTGAAAACCAGACACATGGCAACCCTATTCCCCTCCCTTCTCCCCTGGTCTCGTTCTTGTCCCCTTTGCATTGAAGTCAGGCTGCCACCTCCTCCACAATGACAGGGTACCAGCATGGGGAGCACTGAGAGTGCAGGACAGAGTGTCTCTCTGCTCTCAGTTCCTGTGCCTCGCACAATACAGCAATTACAGGGAAAATCCTGCTCAGCCCCTCCAGTCCTGGGCTGGAACATTCTCAGGGCAGATAGACTCTGCAAAAATGTAGCTACCAAACTCTAATCCATCTCAACTGAGCATGCAAGAAATGAGATTTTTTTGAAGGTCTGTAACTTAGCCAAATTTGTTTCATAGGAAGAGTAAAAGGCACAGCTCTGACCCAAAGGCATTTCTCCCCCACCCCCGCCACCTAATTTCTCATCACTGCTCCAAAGCAGGGAAGCACTAGAGTATCTCAAACAGTTAGACTAATTGGTTTTAACATGGGCAAAACAACATCTTTTCCTCCAATCTCATTCTCAGAAACAGCTGAACCATTTGTGCTGAAAGTTTCCAAAACAATTCAGCCTGAGGCAAACACTCTGCATGCATAATTTCAGACTGAATGGTTAAAATTTGATAGGTATCAGAGGGGTAGCCGTGTTAGTCTGGATCTGTAAAAGCAGCAAAGAATCCTGTGGCACCTTATAGAAAGTTTCCAGCAAGCTTAAACATAAACATTGCTACCAGTTTTACCTATAATTCCCACCTCGCACAAAGGTTAGGTGCCATAACCTTCCCCTCACCCCTACTCAAAAGAGCACCACCTATCTGATTCTAACACAATCCCTTACTATACAATTATTTCTATTAGGAATATATGGGATTTGAGAAAATCCATAAAACAAACATCAATTTGATCCCAAAATCCCAGGACTGCAAAATGACTCTAGAATTCGATTCTCTACAGCCACAATTAGGATTTTGTTTCCTACAGTGTGACAACATCATTGCTACAGCCGCATCTTATCTTTAAAAGAGGTCATAAATCAACATAATATGGCAGATTAATAGATTTGGGTTTGGATATCTCCAACACACTACTCATTTAAATACCAGAAGTTGTGGGAATGATAATAATTAACATGGGAAAATCCACAGAATTAAAGGCAGTGATGCCATTACAATAATAATAGTGAAGAAGGATGGTCATGTGACTAAGGCATTAGACTGGGGTCAGATGTTGAATGAGGGCCTCTTGCCTTTACTAGACTTCAAATAGTGACTGCTGAGGAAGCAGTGCCATTAATGTCTGTGCACTTAGTGACTTCAACTTGCAAAGTAAGATCAGTGCATGCCATGGTTTGTGAAATAAAGGTTATGTGTCAGCTATTATATCTCCTGGAATTTCTAAATTAGTGTTGCTTATTTGATTCCTATGTTTGTGACAAAGAATGTTGACACAACTAGGGTTTCCTGCACGACTGAATTCCTAGTTCTTCAGACCAGAAAGATCTACACCTATCAAAGAAACACAGGTATTTTCCAGAAAACTTCAGAGAAAACAACAGCACACAATGGTGCCTATTTAGAAGTGAATGAGATATTACAAGCACTACAGCAGGGGTCAGCAAACTTTGGCACGTGGCTTGCCAGGGTAAGCACCTTGGTGGGCCGGGCCGGTTTGTTTACCTGCCGCGTCCGCAGGTTCAGCTGATCATGGCTCCACTGGCCGCGCGGTTCATCATCCCAGGCCAATAGGGGCAGTGGGAAGCAGTGGCCAGCACGTCCCTCGGCTCGCGCCGCTTCCTGTAGCCCCTCATTGGCCTGGAGCAGAGAACCAAAACCTGCGGACATGGCAGGTAAACAAACCGGCCCAGCCTGCCAGGGGGCTTACTCTGGCGAGCCACATGCCAAAGGTGGCCAACCCCTGCACTAGAGGAACAATCATGGTCTCACACATGGTGTTTCATAGTCTGCTCTTTAAAGGGAAGGAACTCTTATTTTTAAATAAAAGACTAGAATTTTTACATTTTAGATGTGTAAAAACACAGAATTATTTCGGCCTTTCCATTTTTAAAAAATAAAAAAGTTACATTTACTGAAAAATCCAATCTTAGTTACGAAGTCTTAATTTAATTCAAATACATGTGTTACCCAATTTACAAATGTGATCATCCTTCCTCAATTCCACAATCAAATCCATGTGGCTGGAACCTCTCTTCTGTGGAGTTTCATTTACTATAGTGGGGCTCTGTATTAGCGTGAGTCCAGATCTTCTGTTCCAGGACTGGGGCCTAAGTGAGCAGTTTCAGGAAATAAGATGAAAAGAGACTATCTAGTAGTTTAGGGCTCATTTTTATAAATTTGTATTAAAAATGGGGTGGGGGGTGGGTTAACCAAACCGAATGTTTTATGAGTAAAAATAAATCAATGAAAGCAGTTGTTAAATAAAAAGTGCTTGGGTTTTCAGCACAACACAGAACGATAAGTGCCAGAGAATGTTTCTGACTAGTCTTGTTTTGTTGTCCAAAGAACATGAAGTACACAAAGGAAGCAAATAACAGGGGAAAAGTTTTAGGTCTTGTCTACATGGTACATTAGGCTACACCAGAGCAGTGTAAACTCTAGTGCACACTAGCCTTTTCTGCACTAACTGACCTAACTAACTGACATTGCTGGTGTACGTGAAAAGTTCCTAGGGCTCATTAATGTAGTACTCTTTGAAAGGGGACTATATCAACATTTAAAATTTGTTTGATAACACAATTAAGAACTTTAACTTGTGTACCTATTCAAATATATTTATATGTATGACTTAAGAGATATGTGGAGCTCTGTTTTGTCGAGAATCTTTTATGAATAGGACTCAAAGTGTTTCTAATATGTATCTTTGCTTTAAAGCACAATTCCATTTAAGAAAAGCTTTGTTACAGAAAACTTAAGGCTCAGTTTAATCCACAGACCCCACATACAACTCCAGATGGGTAGGAGAGAGGTGTGTCTCAGAGGGACTCAGCATAAAATGTGGAAAACACATTTGTGCTAGGAAAAAAACACAACAACTCAGTTTCACATTTCAGAGCCAGGATAATGAATTAGTCCGAATACACTATGTGTCCATGAGTCCAAAACAAAACAAAAACCAAAAAAAACAACCCTGAAAATTTATATAGGATACTTTAGAGCAGTTGCTCTCAACCTTTCAAGACTACTGTATCCGTTTCAGGAGTCAGATTTGTCTTGCATAGCCCCAAGTTTCACCTCACTTAAAAACTACTTGCTTACAAAATCAGAAATAAAAATGCCAAGGTGTCACAGCACACTATTACTGAAAAATTGCTTACTTTCTCATTTTTACCATATAATTATAAAATAAATCAACTGGAATGTAAATATTGTACTTATATTTCAGTGTATAGTATACACAGCAGTATAAACAAGTCTGGTCTCTATGAAATTTTAGTACGCACTGACTTCGCTAGTGCTTTTTATGTAGCCTGTTGTAAAACTAGGCAAATATTCAGATGAGCTGATGTACCCCTGGAAGACCTCTGTGTACCCCTAAAAGCAGCAAAGAATCCTGTGGCACCTTATAGACTAACAGACGTTTTGGAGCATGAGCTTTCATGGGTGAATACCCACTTCGTCGGATGCATGTAGTGGAAATTTCCAGGGGCAGGTATATATATGCAAGCAAGCTAGAGATAAAAATTTCTACTACATGCATTCGACGAAGTGGGTATTCATCCATGAAAGCTCATGCTCCAAAACGTCTGTTAGTCTATAAGGTGCCACAGGATTCTTTGCTGCTTTTACAGATCCAGACTAACATGGCTACCCCTCTGATACTGTGTACCCCCAGGGATACGTGTACCCCTGGTTGAGAACCACTGCTTTAGAGTACTACAAGCTTTAGGAAGGGGATGTGTGAAACTGTATTTACATAATCGTGGACATATACTGTATCAGCATGAGGAAAGAGGGGCATGCATGTGTCTGTAAACTTACTTTCACGTGGAGTTCAAACTGGATGTAGAGGAAACATCTTCATTAATTGGATTCCACATAACCTTATTCAACATAATTCTACTATCAGCACTGGGAAGATCCTCAGCTATCCAGATTATTTTTGTTTCAAATATTCAGTGTTTTCTTATTGTCATGATCAAACTTTTATTCCATGTACAAATAAAAATGGAATTGTTTAAAAGGAAAACAATAAATATAGGAATTATTTTAGTACTGTCAGGACAATTAATTGCATTTGAATAAAACCAAGGAACCAGAGTAACTCAGCTCAGTGGGACTACTTCTGTGGGTAAAGCTACTCACAAGCATAAATGCTTCCAGGATCAGAATCTACAAAGCAGAAAAAGAATATTTCCAAGAACTATGAGAAACTCATAAGTGTCTTAAGTATTTTCACAATATAGTGATGCCATACTCTTTTGACCTGCATTGTCCAGCTTCTACTTGTTTACATATTGATTTATAGCATCAAATTCCGGCTTAACTTTGAACTACTATTTAATATCCTTGTGTTACTTCCTGTTTACATTATTTGTGTGCTTAATCTCAGGTATATTCTGTGTGGCAAATTGTTCCTCCTGTAATTTCCTTCCTGTAACTATCACTCTGAAATACAAATAAATTGTTATAGGAAGGGGAAGTCATAGATATCTGTTCAGAGAAGAGTACTTTTAAAAAAAAAAAAAAAAAAAAAAAGCAAGTCTCCTGTTCCCCTGAGTTTCTTCATCTAATAATAGATAACAAGGGACTGCTACATATATCCAAGAAAAAATAAATGCTAAGACATCTAGAAAAGGTTCTAACAAAAAGCAGTACAAATAGAGGCCCCATTAGCTAACACCCCTTTTCAAGACAGCAAAGTCCCACTGAAGTCAAAAGCATTAAGCACATGCTTAAGTGCTTTCCTGAATCAGGGTCATCACCTCTGACTCTGCAATGCAATATGTTCACAATGGGTCAAGTTACCAAGTGGGCCTCTAAATTGTATTTACATATTTTGTATGTGCACAACACACATCTGTGATTGCAAAACAGATAATGTTCAACTGCTTGACTTGAACATGCATAACTGAATTTTGCACATGTAAGCAGGTGCTTACATGAAATCTGTCAATGGAATTGTATAGGTCCCTTTGATCATTTGACATAGTATATTTCTGTTACTATAAAAAAAACAAAATTTTCATCAAGATAACAAAGGCCACGTTAAAGATCTCTAATGGTTATGCACTTCAGCCTTTAGTAGGAACATAATTATAAAGACCATTGAAAGAAAAGTATGTGGAGGACATATCTACAATGAAAGAATTTAGGAAGAATACAAGTCTAATCTGTAAAGCCACAGAATCAAGGTTATTTCCAGCAAGATAACGTTTGATTATGAGAGTTCTTCCCCATTACTAGGGTTCTGGACCACCACCAAATTCAGCTCTCATTCTAGCAATGTTAACTGACACTCATGCTCATCACATATATGACAGATGGACCATGGCCATCAGAAAACATTTCTGTATTTTAAACTATAATGGCATGTAAACAGGAAACATGATTACTGTATTCTGGCAGTCTTCTAGGTAGCTGTTCAAAGGGATAGTGTCAATTTAAAATCTAGGCAGCTTCCAAAAACAAGTTAAAAGTATTTTCAGGTACTACACCTGACTCCGAGTCCCTGATTGGTATTAATCTTGCTGGCTCAAAGAGTCTCTATAGGCAGTAACTCTAAACAGATGATCTCTTATGACCCTGAGAAGTGCTGGATCAAGCACAAAAACAAGAGCTTGAAGAAATAATGAAAACTACCCAACTTGTCTATGATATAAAGGTGCACCTAAAGCTGCCATCACTTTCTTAATTACTTTTCCAAAGACCAGGGAATTGAAGACAGGGTGGTAGTCGACATACTCCAGAGTGTATCATGAAGAGATCTTGTGAGGATGGGTCAAGGAGGACAAGGACTGGAACCACAGTTGAATTTCAGAGAACCCAAACCTAATGTATCTGTCTGAAATTGTGTGTGCCCGCATGCATGAGTGGAAAAAAAGGAAAAGATGCATCTTTCGACCATACATGCCAATCAATCAATCAATCAATAAATAAATACATACATACATACATACCTTTGAGGGTCTGTGCCTCAGTGCCAGCAGCCTAATTCTCATAAGAACCCTACAATAACAAATCAGTATCTGTGTGCACACAGTGCAAGAGAGCAAATGTCAGTAAAACAGATTTTCATTTCAAGCTCCAACAGGTCATTTAAAATAACTGGGGAGGGGCTACAAAAGTGACACTGACATTTTCCTTTTAGCCCTTTTTCTTGTTTGCCTTGCCATTATTTCACCGCCAGTTCCAGGCATCTTTGTGAAACTGTATTTTCATGGTCACTTTCAACGGGCATATAGCAACCATCTCATTTCTAAAAACAGAAAATACTTGGGGTTTTACATGGAACTTTCACCTCATGAAAATTCATTCCTGTTTCTTTAAGCATATAGTCATCAACTGATGCTTCTGACGGACATCATGCTCTAAATAAGAGACTCTTCTGGCTGTCACACAACTTCCTCCTGAAGTTCTGGTGGGTAAAAGTTGAAAAAATTGCCAAAATACAGAGACTAGCAACTTCTGATCTGACTTATATAACAATCTACAAAGACTTCAGTCCAGGGCAAACAAGATGAAAAGCCACATTCAACATGGCTGGATTTCTGTACTAGCATGAATACCTTAAATTGCTCACAGGAGGCGTGTGTGTGTGTGTCCCCGTCCCCGTCCCGATTTTTTGGGATATGGGAAAACACCATGCATCAACCAGTGTAATTAAACTAATTGCACCTGTCTCATTATTAGTTGTGTAGGAGTCCCTGCTGTCAAAATGAGAACTGTTCATTCTAACATGTACAGCATCACATTTGAAAGTAATACTGAGTGACTTACCACAAGGACTTACCAGAGAGTATTTTAATATAAAAAAAATACCACTTAATGGTGGTCTCAGAACTGTGAAAGTGCCCTCTTCTGAAGCCCTTACTCACCAGAGTAGTCTCATGTAAGTCAAATAAACTACTCCAGCAAATATGGACAATAGAATCAGATCATTAAACAGGACAACCTGAGTATTTCGAATATTTCTAGTGGGACTCCTATCAGCCAGAAGCAGACTCAAAGGTCCGTGTTCTGGGTTCTTGTAAAGCTTCTAAGACCACTGACCTGGCTATCCCCAATTTCAGAGGAAGCCAGTCAGTTTGACAAAGGCTCATCAGGTCTAGGAGGGCTGTAAAAATGGCTGGCCTTATGTTCACTGAGACTGTACTTGAGAAGTTCCAGAGCAGAGTGAGAAGTTTAGAATAACCCAAGGGGATATTACTGAGCGTCTATTAAAAGGAGGCTGGTAAATCAGGGCAGTGGTGTATTTTAACAAATGTTTAGAGGATGAAGTAAATGTATAAATCAACTCTACACATAACACCAGATTAGGAGGGATCGTGAACAGAGAAAAGGACAGAGATAAATTGCAAAAGGATCTTGAGAGCATGGAGAAAGAGATAATTATTAACAAGTTGAGATTTAATTCTGATAAATGCAAAGCAATATGCTTAGGGGGAAAATAATAATGAGAAATACCAGCGAAGAGACCAATGGTTAGAATGTAGTAATGTAGAGAAGGATATATGGGGTGAACTGTAATACTGAACTGGTCAAATTAAGTGTGATAATGTTAAAAAAAAAAAAAAGAGCTCATGCAATTCAGCAAATACTCAGATCACTCAACCCTCGTAACTAAACCTCTTGATTAACAAATCTGAATTCTTTCTCCTCCTCCCAACACCTCATCAAGAACTGTATAGACATAGTAACCCTGGATGAGAACATTCTCAGCCCAAGTCACAGCCCCTGTACAACAAGTCAGTCTCTTTTCAGTGCACTGTGTGCGTGAACTCTTTATTTGAAGGTTGTGGTTGGTCCCAAAGACCTTTGGATACTCAGGGTCAACGGGATGCCCGAACAAGGACGAATTATTACACTGAATATAGCATTAGTAAGGCCACATTAGTGTCCTTTGTACAGTATGAAGCATGTTTTTAAAATAAATGATACACAAAATAAAAACACTGATAAAGTGGAGGGGAAACCCAAAGGGGTTCAGGAATCATAAGGGAATTACAAAATATGATTTATGCAGAGAGAGTAAAGAAATTTAACATGTACAGCATAGAGGAATGATATAAAGCAGATGTAACTATCCAAACACTTGAGAGTTCTGAGATTTAAAGGGAGAACAGTTGTAAAGCTTAAAGAAGTGTCATGAAAATAAAACCAGAAAATTTAAAATAGAAAGCATTTTTAACTAAAGTTTAAGTCCTTGATTCTGCAGAGACTTACACACGCTGAGTAGTAGCACTGTATAAGCCTTATGCACATGTGTACATTTTTTGCAAGAACAGGATGTAATAGAAAGACAAATTATTCTGTAGTTTAATCTACAAAGGGATGGCGTTAGATCCCTAATATTAAGGGGTTCATTTTCAAAAGGACCTTTACCAGCCCTCCACTTGTATCAGCATAAAACAACATGCAACCATACACATGCCCACCTTTAGCACACTCGCAGGCCCTTGAAACAGTCTAAATCTTGGGTGCATACAGATGTTAGACTATTGTTTAAGTGTACACACTGGTATTTGCACCTCTTCAGGGTGTGAAAACTTTGCAAATAACATATTCAACTTGAAGTCTGAAAATGTATCCCTAAAGGTGTATCCAAGTTTTCTTTTGAAAACAGCTGAGATTAGTAGAGTGGAAAATCCACTACTCATGCAGAAGAATGGATTAGAGGACCCAGGATTCCATTCTAATCCCCATCATCCAAAACTCTATAGTACTAAAAACAAATAACTTTGATGGAGAATGAAGAATAATCTGTCATCATGAAGTTCTACAAGAATAACTGTGAAAAATGTTGGTTCAGGATACGTTGCCAAAGTCTTATGGTAGGAATAGTTTATCAGATGGTCTATGTTTCAGTTTGTCCAGACCTAGATGAATTAGTGTCTCTTCTGTTCCTAATTTTACAACTTCTAAAGAGTCAAAGCTGGATCTTTTAGGAGTGTCTCTTATAAATTTGGGCTACGATAATTTCCTAATCACATGAAGCAGCCATTACACAATTGGAGAACTTATCATAGCCCAAATTTACTAGAGATATTTAAAAAAGATCCAGTTTTGAATTTTTAGAAGCAGTAAAGCTGGGAACAAAAGAAACACTAATTCAGCAAGGTCTGGACAAACCTGCAACTTTACTGTAGGTACTGCATCTTCAGATTATTGAGGAAGAGGATGTAAGTGAAAACAATGGTGAATGTATTGCCAGGAATTCTGATTTAAATTCTAAGTATTCACATGAGATTAATTTTGTATTTCTTTCCCTTTAGCTATTTTGATCATTAGCTGGGTGATGAAGAAACTCAGGACACTTTAAACCAACATTTAGTAGTAAGAGAATCTGCCACTAAGATTGTGTTACACTTTTATATAAACAGTGTTCTTCATCTTTGAAGAAATTTATTTATAATTTTATCTCTATGTATATTTCTCTGGTGCTAATCTCCGCACAGTGCCTTTACAATCATCAGTTAATTCTCCCAACAGCTCACAATAGGCAAAGATTATCCTCTTTTTACAGATGGAGAAGTTGAGGCTGAGAGGCTGCCCAAAGCTAAAGAGAAAGTTAGTGCTAGAGGTAAAATTAGAGCACATTAGAACGTGGTTCCCATATTAGTTCTCAGACCAAACTCACTCTCTGGTGACTATTTGATCAAATAAACCAAAAAACGTCTTCCATTCCAAAGCCAACATTCACACTCATGTCTATTACGTATCCTGTATTCAACTTTCCATGATAAAGTATGGCAAAACTGAAATGTTAGGGCACAGAACATAAAACACTAATGGCTGAAAAAGACTGAAGTTCAGTATCAGAATGGTCATTTGAAGAAAATGCCTTGATATTTTCAGAAAATGAGATGCCACCCAAATAGTTACAAAATTAATGAAGTGAAATGGAAATACAGGAAAGCAAATAAACCCCTTGAAAACAGCAGCCATGATGCAGCATGTCATCACATGACCTTTTCATTTAGCAGGTTTTAACCTTAACCTGCATGATCATCAATTTAGTACAGTTCTGGCTGCTGCAAACACTAAGTTTTTAAGCCAGCTATTGTTTTCAGTGTAACGTGCATAAATAATTCCCATTAACCTTACTGGGAACTTTGTGCATGTGGCGGAGGAAGTCAAGATGCTCCCAAGTACTTAAGATCAAGAGAGCTTGTTTTCTGCATGTTCTAAAGAAGTATCAATGTAAATTACTTGTGTGTACGTGTGTGTGTATGTGTGTGCACGCCTTGTACATTTATGAGTATCATGCTAACTAAAAAAACATGTTTAATGCATCAGCCCTACAGAAGATTTGCTGCAGGGAGGGTGTACGCTCCTCTCAGTAAGTAAGGAATGTCTAACTTAGCAGTACCTGTAATAGGACAAGTTAAAAAAACAAAACAAAGTAAAACAAAAGAAAACCCACACCACACTTACTCCAAGACTTACATAATTTAAAACATTTTAAGTCCTATATTCCATGCTATCAGAACCTTGACAGATCACAGAGTGCATGTGCAATCTGTTTTAAATGCTGCATCTGAAAAGAAGGTATTTGCAAACAAAAAGACTATTTTTATTTCTATATACATATTGTACTATAAACAAATAAATCTCTGCCTTTGCTATCAGCATTTGCAGGCATCAGGAAACATCCTAAATGGTGAAGTGACCTGACCTAACCTAACATGAGGTGATGGATGCATTTTACTTTTTAAGTCAAAAGGGCACTTAGAGTTGATTTTTACAGTGATGAAAAAGATAACATTTGCTCTGCTTTGTTTTCAGACTCTTATCCTATCAGTAAAATCTGATCTTTCTGAGTTGTTTACACGCTTCTGCTCTCTGCTGTCGCCAGAAAGGCTTTCTCTAGCTTCCTGTTCATTTTCAGAGGAATCATCTCCAAAGGCTATGATTGTGGTCGGGTTGGGAGACAGGGGAAGGAGGTTAAGGGCTGCAGATGTAAAATATAGTGTATGCCACTACAGCATCAGTGTATCATCTAATACACCAAAGAACACTGGAAAGATAGATACGGACAAACTGTTTTGATAAAATAAGCATGGTAGATGTGACATAAGCAGCCTCTTTCTGCTAGACAGAAAACATTTTGATCTAAAAGTTAAATATTTATCTGCTATAACTGTGTCTATTAGATGTTAAGTGCCGAGTCCTGCAGCCTTTATACTCACGACTTCTACTGAAGAGGTGTGCCTATGCAACAACTGCAGAATCAGGATAATCAAAAAATAAGCTTTCAAATTACAATATGGGCTACATGCCCATATAATAGAATGTATAGCACCTGTATCTTTGTAGACATTTATACTGCACTCAGAGTAGTTTGTAAATACTTAATGAATTCTAAAAATGCTACACCAAAGCAGCTCTACTTTTCTTGCCCATCCCTAGCAAGAGTGGTATTATATCTGTATTTGTTGCAGGATGGTTAGTTTGAAGCAGATCTCACATGTCTGGCTGAGGGCAGCTAGTGAGGATGTCTACTGAAGAGATAATGGATCACCTTTCCATCATAATCTGGAATTTTCAGACTGTGCAAACAGTTGAAATTTCAGTTGGAACATACAATATACATTCCACTGACACCACAGCCTGGGCTCAGCAGTCACGTTCCCATTGAAGTCAGTGGCAAGATTTCTACTCACTTCAGAGGTGACAGTCTATGACCCTATATATTAGAAGTCAGTACACTTTAACATTCTTTTAAGCACAGACTTAAGATCCTAAGCCTCTAAGCAATAAGTTTTCTCCCACTGGATCTGTTTCTTTTTCTAATGCTACCAATTCAGTTAATTGTATATATACACATGGTGCTTTCACAGGCAGCAGTAGTGGTTTGGGGGTTTCTTTTGCTTTGTTTTTTGATGTCGTTGTTGGTTTTTTTGGGGTGTAGTGTTGTAAGTACAAGAGTTAGGGAGCTGAGCTGTCCTGACATGAAATGTTTTCTTTCCACTTCAGCAGTCTGTTTTGATGTGTTTTCAGAGTAAACAACAGTACTGCACAAGTTAACATCAAGAGTTTTCTGCTGCTGCTGCTTTCACAGCAGCTAGAACAAAAGTTCTCTCCAATACATCTGAGTGAAGCCTACATAAATAAGTAATTGCACCGTGCTTAAGAACTACTATAGTCAGCAACAGTTGCTATCTGAACTACATTCCTTAGCAGTTAAGAATTAAAGATGTATTACAAGGGTAAAAGAATCTGAATTTAAGTATTTGTTTACAGAGACCATGGCAAGGATCTGAAAGTATTTGTGATAATTTACAACACATTTTGGTAAATGATCTAGTGCTGAAGATGGGCAATTCAATACAGGCCTCCTCTAGATGAAAATCTGTTTCTTATTCCTCATTCTATTTTTTGTTAGTGAACTTCTTGCTTGTGAAAACTGTGGATGGAATGACAGCTTGGAACACCAAATGGATTTGTTCCTATACCAAGCAAAGCATGGACAGGCAGCAATAGTGCAAACACCCTACATTTCCCTGTAGTGCTTCTGCTTATGTTTAAGAAATCTCCTTCTTCAGTAAATTAATGTTAAAAGAAAACCTTTTACAGCTATTTTGGTACTTTCTTGCTTGGAAAGTGCTCAATCTCCCATTTACCTCTTTTTCATGATGGTCAAGACCTTCCTCTGGATTTCTGAGGTTGAGGATGTGCACCTCCTGTGGCAGGCCCATTGTGCCTCTGCTTGCACAACCAGATAAGACGGTAAAGCTCTCCAGCAAGGCATGAACTGGGTGGGAACTGTTGACAGCCGATAACACACATTCACTCCTAGGCACAGGACCTGTAGAAGAAATCACAGATACACACCATTCAGAGACAAGAGCCAGAGTAAATGACATCTTTTAAACTAGAATTGTGTTTTTGACTACAAAACCGGTTGGAACACAAACAGAGGCTTCAATTAGTTATCTGCAATATATAACGGAAATAACTTTTTTAGTTATTATAAATAATAATTTGTTTCAATTACTTTGCTTATTTACTTATTTTGTCATTCCTTTTTGGTGCTAGATCTTTAATTCATTTCTCTGACAATCCTCATTTGAATCATGTATTCCTCTCCTTCCCAAAATTGTAGGAAGTCCACCATAGACCAAGAAAATAAGGAAGGAAATAAGGACCGAGAAAGAAAAGAATAAAACAAATAAAAAACGGGGGGGGGGGGAGGATTGGTTTGCCTGAGATGCAGATTGTTTATCTATATGAAACATCTTTATGACAAAAACAGAAAACATAACTACGCAATCATATACATTCCTTTTGAAGTAGAGTGGCTATATAATGCAAACATAGTTCAGGTGCCCTGCCACATTACTGCAGACATTTATCACATGGCAAACTGAAATTTTGTTTGCCAAGTCTATTTTGAATCTGACAATGATGATCTAAACTGGTAACAGCTATCTAGTCCAAAAACATAGTCAATGTCCTTTCAAATAATCACTGCCATGCTTTTATGTTGTATTTGAGACAGTGTGATGTGATATAGCAGGATAGCGCAACAGTGAGTGTGTATGGAGTAGTTTACATATAAACTATATCTGAAGGAAACTAAAGGAAGACAAATATCTATGAAAATCAGCCTTACTTTTCCAAAATGGTTCAAACACACCATTATAACAACAGATATAGTATGTTTTTGATTGCGAAGGTCACTGAATTAGGCCCAGATGCATGCCAGGTCAACTCAAAGATTATACATAGAAAAGACAGGGCACAGGCTTCAAGAATTGTGATATCTCAGCCTGCTACACATTTGCTAGAGGGAGGAAAAAAATGGTTTCCACTGAAGAAACTTTGAAACGAAAAAAAAAAATTTTTCCCCCCAACAGAAACATTTTGCAGACTTTTGTATATGGTTCATAAGCAGTTACATATCACTAAAGATCATCAGACTCAAACTGTATAATCAGCAAGTATATATTTTTTTAATTCTTGTTTTAGCATTGACCCATAGTTTGCTTATTAAATAAAAAGTAAGGTCCACAACTGATCATTTTAAAAGAAACTATCCAACTCTCAAACAGACTTTTTCTAAAGGAAGCAAAGGTGTTGAGAACAATGAGATTTTTGCAATGTCTTAGATCATGCAGGTCCTGTCCCATGAAAGGGGCTGTTTCTATTCTCGTGCATACTACAAGTCCTGCCAGCTCCCAGAGGACAGGCATGCTTTTTAAAGGCATTGCTTGAGGCATGATTTACACCTGCCCAGACATGGAGTGCAAAGGATGAGCAAACAGCACACTCTCAACATGAGAAGTTTGACAACAGCACTGAATGAACACTGAAAGGGTGGGAGACTTTGAATATATTTTTTAAGCAAGAATAAATGATACAGCCATGTAAAATAAAAATACCAGTCCTCAAGCAATGATACATACTATACTTTAAGAAAGCCTAATAAGAATGTTGTTTCTTTTATTGCTTTAAAAAAGTAGTTATCAGTAACAATAATACAACTGACAAATTAGTATATTATTATTATTACTGTACAGGTATAATGATAGTGCCTTGGAGCCCCATTCACGGACCAGGACCGGATTGTGCAAGGCACTGTACAAACACAGTGCAATGAGACAGTCCCTGTCCCAATCAGCCCAACCAGCAGCGTATCAGTCTTGCAGCTAAATGAGTTATTATACGAGCTTATAGCAGGGTAATTACCCTGCTCCTGCCCTGAAGGACTTAAAACAGCCCTGGGGGAAGCTTGTGGCTGGGAGCTACGTAGCTGGGCTGATTGGGAAGGTAGGTTCAGCTGTGGCCAAGCCCCAATCAGGCCCAGCTGGTCCCTATAAAAGGCTATGAGCCAGAAACCCAAACAGTCTCTCTCATGTTGTAAAGGGAGAAGGGCCTGGCTGTAGGGAGCTAGACACAAGGTACCTGAGTGAAGCAGGGCTGGGGAAAGGTTGGGGACCTCTAGCCTAGAAAGCCCTAAGCTGCAGCCTAGCATTGGGATAACAGGTACTGGGGGTTGCAGAGGGCAGCCCAGGGGTAGGCCAAGGCAGCAGGTCCAAATCCTCCTTGCCAGTGATGAGTAGGCTGATACTGCAGTCTGCCCCCAGGCGCAGCGGGCTAGATGATGACTGGCAGTAGCCACATACTAAGGCAAGGTGGGGATAGTGGGTGGGGGTTCCCTGAGGAACGGAGACCCTAAGACTGAGGGGATTATTGCTAGGGAGCAGCACCCCAGGTAAAAGGGCACTGGGTCCTGGGAGGGACATGGGGCCAGAGGACAGGTGAATCACTGGCCTGCAGAGGGTGCTCCAGAGCTGGAACAAGCTAACTCCCAGGAGTCACCAGCAGGAGGGGCTGCAGGGGTGAGTCTGCTCATCTACAGAGCTGCACAATAAATATTCCCAAATGCCATGCCAGATACTTGGGTAAGGGAATGAAAGAAGGATTAAGGAATGGTCATTCACTTGAGCTCCTTTTTGCTGGCCAATTTACTGAATGGATTTGGGGTCTGTCACCCAGCCTCTCTTCCAACTGCAGAAGCAATGCAACAGTAGAACAATTCATTCATAAGAGGCTCAACAAAAATACAGGGCGTCAGCAACCTCTACCTAAAGCACTGTCAGGTGCTCATCTGAGCCAGCATTTGCATCAAGGGCAGGGCAGGCTAAGTGAAGGGTGCACACCAAAAGGTTCTTGGAAGAAGGCAGGAAGAAGTGAAGTTGATGAAGCAATGTTGACAAAAGTGTGCACTTTTCTTCGTGACATTCTGGAGGAAGATCAACTATCTGTTTTCCAACAGGAAATTTTGGAGCCTCCTAATTAATTTCTAAAAATATCCACCCATCCTTCCCTCCATTGTACAGCCTGGTTTTTACTTCTGTAACAACAATGTGCATTTGTTTTGGGTGCTACACAAAGCTTTCTAGGGTTCTCAGATTCTCAGGAACAGCAATTCCTTCTGATCTGGCAACACTGGAAATCACATGAAGAGAGAACTGTGCAGTGACTGGCATGACTTTGCAAATCTACAACCAATATCCCATGGAAATCGTTAAGGTTTTCATGTAGTTCCATATATTTTCACCAGGTCTGAATACGACCTGAAGCAATTCTTTCTAGCACTGCATACAGGGTGCCTCTTCTCATAAAAGAAGTCCTGTTATCCCTGCAACTCTGTCTATATAGCAATGGTTCCCAATGTCGTGCCCGTGGGCACCATGGTGCCCACCAGGGCATTTATGTGCGCCCATCTAGTGCCCAGCAGGGGAGAGAAGCCGGGGTCCCACCCCTGCTGGGGACAGAACTCCAGGGCTGCAAGCTGCGGGCGCCAGTGATCTCTGTTGTCCCGGCTTCTCTCCGCACTGCCCAGAACTGGCACCAAAAAACCCCAAAACACAAAAACAAAACAAACCACTCCAACTCTGCAGAATGGACAGAATGCCGCCCCATAGCATGTGCTGCCCCAGGCACGTGCTTGCTCCACCGGTGCCTGGAGCCGGCCTTGTATGTGAGTAATTGTTGGCGCCCGCCACACTCTTCTGAAAACATGAATGTGCTACTGGCCACAAAAAGGTTGGGGACCACTGCTATATAGGGTCTTATACTGCATTCATCACCGTATCCAACATGTACAATTTATAATGCTGGAAAACCAAACAGATTAATTACAAAAATAAAAAAATCTTTGTGATACCACTAACCATTTTATTTATCTTCCCCAGCACAGCCTGCTCATAGCTGAAGCCTTATATAAAACCACCACCTCATCCAGACTCAGCTTTACTTTTCTGTTGTGGATCTAAAGCTTGTGCATGGCAAAACTTCTGCCAGTCTTCTCACTACATGCCCACATCCTGTCCTTCCCTTTTCTACTTCAGTGTCATCAACTATGCTAACACACCACCCATACCTGACATTATCACTATTTTACAGAATACAGACTTACCCCTATTGAGACTATGTATTTTAAGTTGAGCTTGTACTCACCTGTCTTGCTATTGTACTACATGTTCCATTGCTTTAACAGTTTTCTTATTTAATAAAAATCCCAGCTTGTATTGCAACTAAAGATTAATTAGTTAAGGTTTGTAAAGCCCTCTGAAGATGAAAACCAGGTTAAGTAATCTCATTATAACTGATATATACTCCTATGTAGCACAACATATTGCAGGGTTACAAATGTTGGAGAATTGTATTAAACATTTTTTCCACTTTCAATAAATAGCAATTTTTTAAAAAGGCCCTTAATATAGATCCAATTCTGTTTGATACTAACATCTGGAACTTATTCAGCATCATTTAAGCACTCTGTTTCCCATATCACCCAAGCTCCTAATGAGTAACGTGTGTTCTGTTGTAATAAAAACAGTAGAAATGGGGTGGGGGCAATATTATAACCCAAAACCAACTCATAACTATGGTGGATTTGATTCAAATAATAATATAGGCTAATACAGTTTGTTATATTTCCATAGGGACTTCTGCAGCTCTGTCAGAAGAAAAGCATGACCAACTCCTGCAAACTGTGTGAATCTGCATGGCAGGCTCCAAAGCATGTAAACATTGTTCCACAGGAATCCCAAAAGGCCCTGCAGGAGCCTGCAAACTGCAACAACAGAATCCAACACTTCTTAGAGGAAAGCACAGATTTAGTCTAATTGATTTTCATATGGGGAATGTTCCATATTTGGGCATTTTGCATAAAGGCAAAAGTTTCAAAACATCTGGAAACAGCAAAGTCCAGAAACACCAGGGATCTCTGAGCTGTTAATTTTGAAGTAATGTAAATTACTATAGACCAGCTCTGTAGGCCTTTGGGAATCTAGCTAGACTTCACCACTTTTAATATATAGACTCCACATACTTTTGCTGGTAAGACTATCTCAAATGGGCCTAAATGTCCAAACAGGAACCAAATATGCCCAGGCGACAAACTTGTACAAAGAAGTGGCTTGGGTGTGTGTGTGTGGTAATTTAGTGACACTTTTTATTGGTTTGTAGCATGATGAACGGAATTAGACAAAGAGGGTCAGGTTTCAGGAGAGACTTAGTTTGATGTGTCACTATGGGGCTCAGGAATGCAAGCAGAGGCCAAGCTCCTATCTCCCCTTCTGTAGAACCTCTGCATGAAACACTGACCACCCTGGATACTCAGTAAAGATCTTTCATATACTTCTGCTGCACCACTTATGACTAATGAAAAATAGCCAATGCAGGGGGCGGAGACAGAGAAACACCATTCCATAGACAGCTCAGGAAGGGATTATATTCTCCTGTATGTTCTCCTTTGATCAAGGACTTTTTACTGAAAAAGCACATTTACCTGAGCATTTACACTGTACTAATATGCCACGGAGAGATCCAAAGCAAAGAAACTGGTAAAGGCCTCAGTACTTCAACTCTTTCAAAGAGAAAATATTAAACTTCCACTTGCCTTTCTTGTATGTAAACTATTCTATGCTATGAATAGACCACCCTATGTGACCCATCCTGGGAAACTAGAGCCTTTGCATTGCTTTGCTTATGCCACATCAAAATTACACACAACAAATTTTAAAGAAATGTCACTAAACTGATAAAACCAAGTGAGAAAAAGCAAGTAGTAAAGTGTGGAACCAAAGTGAAAATGGGAATATCTAGGTGAGGTAAGGGGATAAAAAACCATCCAATATCCCCTAGAACCCAGAATTTCTCTTAGGAACCCAACATCTAAGATCACTCAACTTCAACAAGGAAAGAAAAGCGTTAAAGAATTAGTAACAATAAGAAAGAAAAAGAGAGAAAGAGAGAGAGAGAGAAAAAAGAACCTTCACTCATAAAAAAATTATACTGAATTTAAGAGAACTATTCCCATATGGCACCTTTTAGAAGGAACCCAGTACTGTGACACAAATATGACTTACTATCAGGACAAATGAGATTTCTTTGAAGATTTATGAGTTTTCTGCTGATGGTAATGGCACAGTTTCCATTGCCTCATATGGTAATCTGTTGGCATGGATTGTGCTCTGAAGTGCCTGGATAGTAAAAACCCAAGAAACTGTCAAAGTAAAAATTACACCACAAGTTATTGTTTTTAAGAGTATCTGTTTGAGTGAAGGAACAGGAGTAACAGCAAGAGGAAGGCAGGTAGGTAGTCTCTGGATAAGGGAAAGTCAAATAACTGTGTCAAGTTAGTGCATGCACTCAAGCATATTAGATTACAGGCCACATGAAATGGTAAATTCTAGATATCTGTTACTGCATATTGCTAATTATATTAGGAAAGAAATTTTACCTATGTTAGTGATAATTAGCAATACCTACAATTAGCCATCTCATTTAAGAGATAGGGAGGCGTGTTAAAATTGTATTTACAAATGAGTAGGAGATATCCATTCACTGTTACATATTCCTTTGGGACAAAGAATTGCACCATTAGCCATCTTTTTGAGAAGGAGCAAGCGAATGAGAGGGGAAATCTACAGTCACTAACACATGGCCAGACAGTCTCTCATCCTTAACTTAAAACCCACCCGAACACCAGAGTTTTTAGATTTAAACCAGAACCCTTTGAAGATCCAGTACCATTTGGTTCAGGTAAAAAGCAAGTTCTGGATGCTCTAAAACTTATCTTATTCCTTAGCAGTAGAACAAGGATTACTTTCGAACAAATAATCTTAATTGCTTACATAGCTTCTACAGCTAAATGGATGTTTGTTCTATATTCTATTAAACTGACAATTTACTGAAAACAAATTACAGTTCTTTTTGCAATAAATCAAAAATATTTCACACAACCCAAACATTTTTGGAGGGAAGAGAGGGAAAAGGGAATGATTTTATGGTATCAAATAACTGTTGTTTCTTTTGTTCTAAATTGTGATATTTTCTCTTTTTTGCCATTCTGATGTGCATGTCGAGCAAAAAATAAACTAACAAACCAGAGAGACTTTCAGAAATGCTCAGCACTGGCCTAACTCCACTCCAATTGACATCAATGGCAATATTGCCATAGATGTCAGTGGGTGCATAATTAAACCAACAATGAACACTTTTGAAAAACCTGCCCTGAAAGTGTTAAGGGATTATTATGAGGATGCTCTCTCAAATATCATAAAACATTTCCACAGTCATTATCATGGATTAAATCCTAAACACAAATCTCACATGTAGGCCCAGTGAAGGTGTCGGAGTAGGCCCAGAGTAGGCTTCAACATGTGAAGGAGACAACTTGATTTCTACAAGACTACTTACGGATGTAAATTAAGCAGGATTTTGTCCCAGGAGTTGCTCTACAACAGTAGTTCTCAACCAGGGTACATGTATCCTGGGAGGGGAGATGGGGATAGGGGACACAGAGGTCTTCCAGGTGTTATGGCATTATGTCCCATATTCTTCATAGTAATATTATGATGTATTTTGTGCAAGGTAAGGCACTGATTTACTGAATATGATTACCTTATTCGTATGCATGTATCATTTTGGTATCTGAAGTTAGGAATATTGTCTATGCATCTCTTACAAATGTGTTTACACTTGGGGAATGCCCACTAGTCAGAATCCAATCAGTCTAGCTGGTTGGGAACGGCCATTAGGGAGAACTATAGGTCTTAGAAGATGCTAATCTCCTACTAGGGGAGCCTTCCTGAGAAGCCTTCCTAGAGATGCTGCAAACAGCCTCTGAGTCATGGCTGTGATGGTCCTATAGGGACATATGACTAAGTCAGCTGGTACTGGACTCCACAATACTACTACTGTTTTTCCCATTAACGGGACGAAGAAATCGAACTGGGAGACAAAGGATTCCCCCCCCATATGCTAAAGCTATTTAAGGCAGGGGAGTGACATCATTGTGGTTCGTTCTTTACTGACTCCCTACCCAAGAAAGAAGACTGCTTGAAACACCTGAGAAACAAGACGATTGAACTGGGGCTGGGGGGGAAGGGCTGAACCCAGGCTAGAGGGTTGCCTACCCTGTGAAAGGAATAACTGGAGTTTTAAGCTGTAAGGAAGTGCAGCTTGCGTTCAAGAATCTCTGCAATCTGCCTAAAACAAAATTTAGTGTGAGAATTTGCTACTTATAACCAATTTCTTTAGTATATTAAGCTTAGATTGCATGTTTGTTTTATTTGCGTGGTAATCTGCTTTGATCGATTTGCTTTCCCTTATAAATCACTTAAAATCTATCTTTTGTAGTTAATAAACTTGTTTTGTTTTGTTTAAGACCAATGTGTGAGAAACATTACTGAGGGGCAAAAGCTTTTGCATATCTTCTCCACATTGAGGGAAGGGGCGAATTTCATGAGCTTAAGCTGTACAGATCTCTGTGCAGTGCAAGACAGTACGATTTTGGGTTTACCCTCCCATAGTGGGTTGTGCACTTGAGTACTGGGCAGTTCCTTAGCTGAGCCTTCCCATGCAGAGCTGATTTCAGCATCTGTGTGTTTCTGCAGCTGGGTGTGTATGTGTATTGGTAAAGTGCAGTCTTAAGTCTGAGGGAGGGCTTGCCAGGCTGCAGAGAAGTACAATGTAAAGGGAACCCAGGCTGGTGGGTCAGGCAGGCTCAGTGGTATCCCAGTTCCAAGTGGCACCCAGGGGGGTACGGCGGGCATCACAGGGGTACATCAACTTACCTAGATATTTGCCTAGTTTTACAACAGACTACATAAAAAGCACTAGCAAACTCAGTACAAACTAAAATGTCATACAATGACTTCTTTATACTGCTCTATATACACAATACACTGAAAAGTAAGTACAATATTTATATTCCAGGTGATTTATTTTATAATTATATGGTAAAAATGAGAAAGTAAAGCAATTTTTCAGTAACAGCAGGCTGTGACACCTTTGCATTTTTAGATCTGATTTTGTAAGCTTAAGTGAAGTGAAACTTGGGTCTCCGCAGGACTCCTGAAAGGGGTACAGTAGTCTGGAAAGGTTGAGAGCCCTGCTGTACAAAATTAATGCTTTTCACTTGTATTTGTTCTCTGATTTGAGTATTTATTATACATTCAATTCACCTCACACATTAAATTAGTGTCAGTGAATTTGGGCCAGATCCTATTTTATTTGAAGTCAAAACACACATGAAGCAGGATTGTGGTTGAGCAACATTTCTGGAAGCACATGTAGCATGTCTTTCCAGAGAGGAAAGATGAGTAGGACACTAATAACTGTTGATGTAAAGCAAGGAGGCAAACTCTGAGACACATGTACCACAGGCGATGTAAAGGAGCTGCACCAAACATTGGGCAGTATACAACCTGTAGTGTAAAACCACAAAGGGCAGGTGGGTAGAAATAAGCAACTAGTAGGGACAGCTGTATTTGTTTACTGTAATATTGAAACCATCTGAAGGCAGAAGATTCAGAAGTTTGACTGTTTCTCAAATGTTACTGGTTTCATACTTTGCATAGAATAGATGGGAGGAAAAGAATGAGGGGGTGGAAAAATGCAGTGAGAAAATGGTGTGCAAAGAAAATCAAATACAGAAAGAGTGAAGAAGGAGGAGAAAAAAACCAACCATTCCACTGAAATAATAAATGACATAGATATCGTATGCAAGTCTACATATACTGCTCTTAGGGGATCTTAACTTTCTGAGGTTCTTTTATTGCCAACATTTAGCATAAGATTACTTTCAGCTAGAAAGGTGTATTTTCGGTAGTGGTTTTTTTGAATTGAATTACCCCGAGGCAAGGGAGAAGTGTAGAATTAAAGGGGAAAAGTTCACACACTCAGACTAGTTTTGTCAACTCAAACCTCACTATGCAACACCACCTAATCTCTGCAAGGAAGTGAATTTGGCCTTTATATTACCTTCCCATTGGTGTATTTATGCAATAGCATATTAAGATACATGCCAATCTCTGATTTGTTTTCAGGTTGTTCAGCAATCCTGCATACAACCAGAATACCAATGAATGCGCTCCTCATCCCAATATTATCACCTTTACTAATTCCTATTCTGTACTATGATCAATTCTATCCCAGAGTATTTGCATGCAATGCCCAATCCACTCTGCTGCTTTCACATTGCATTGCAAGTCAAATGTAAGAGTACATCTACACTACGGGATTAGTCCGATTTTACATAAACCGGTTTTGTAAAACAGATTGTATAAAGTCAAGTGCACGCGGCCACACTAAGCACATTAATTCGGTGGTGTGTGTCCATGGTCCGAGGCTAGCGTCAATTTCTGGAGCATTGCACTGTGGGTAGCTATTCCGTAGCTATCCCATAGTTCCCGCAGTCTCCCCCGCCCCTTGGAATTCTGGGTTGAGATCCCAGTGCCTGATGGGGCAAAAATCATTGTCACGGGTGGTTCTGGGTAAATGTCATCACTCATTCCTTCCTCCGGGAAAACAACGGCAGACAATCATTTCGCGCCCTTTTTCCCTGGATTGCCCTGGCAGACGCCATAGCACGGCAACCGTGGAGCCCGCCCAGCGTTTTTTTTTTTTTTGTTTTTTTTTTACTGTCACCGTATGTGTACTGGATGCCGCTGACAGAGGCGTTACTGCAGCACTACACAGCAGCATTCGTTTGCTTTTGCATGATAGCAGAGATGGTTTTCAGTCGTTCTGTACTGTCTGCTGCCATTGTAAATTGGCAATAAGATGACGGTTATCTGTCATTCTGTATTGTCTGCTGCTATCCTGGGTGCCCCTGGCTGAAGTCAGCCGGGGGCGCAAAGGCAAAAATGGGAATGACTCCCTGAGTCAATCCCTCCTTTATTGTTTCTAAAAATAGAGTCAGTCCTGCCTAGAATATGGGGCAAGTATACTAGAGAACCAGTGTATCAGAGAGCACAGCTGCTCTGTGTCAGATCCCGCAGAAATGATGAGCTGCATGCCATCCACGGGGGGTGCCCCTGCAACAACCCCGCCCGTTGCTTCCCTCCTCCCCCAACCTTCCTGGGCTACCGTGTCAGTGTCCCCCCCATTTGTGTCATGAAGTTATAAAGAATGCAGGAATAACAAACAGCGACTTGTTAGTGAGATTAAATGAGGGGGAGGCAGCCTCCCGCTGCTATGACAGTCCAGGCAGGACACTAAGCGGTGCGGGGGAGAGGAGCCCAACATCCCGCTGCTATGCTAGTCCAGGCAGTACAGAATCTTTTCTTTACACATGAAAGGGAGGGGGCTGATGGAGCTCAGTTCCTAGTTGCTATGATGAGGATGGTTATCAGCCGTTCTGTACCATCTACTGGGAACGACCAGGAATCATTCCTATTTTTACCCAGGTGCCACCGGCCAGCCAGGAGCACTCACAGGCTGATGGTGACGACGGATAGCAGTCATATTGTACCATATGCCATCGGGGAGGGGAGAGGAGTGGATACTGCTCTTCACTGCCGCAGCATCGCATCTACCAGCAGCATTCAGTAGACATAGGGTGACATTGAAAAGTCAAGAAATGATTTCTTTCCCTTTTCTTTCACGTGGTGGGGGGAGGTAGTAAATTGATGAGCTATACCCTGAACCACGCCGGACAATGTGTTTGAACCTACAGGCACTGGGAGCTCAGCCAAGAATGCAAATACTTTTCGGAGACTGCTCGTGGACTGTGGGATAGCTGGAGTCCTCAGTACCCCCTCCCTCCCTCCATGAGTGTCCATTTGATTCTTTGGCTTTCCGTTACGCTTGTCACGCAGCACTGTGTAGCCTGGAGATTTTTTTCAAACGCTTTGGCATTTCGTCTTCTGTAACGGAGCTCTGATAGAACAGATTTGTCTCCCCATACAGCGATCAGATCCAGTATCTCCCGTACGGTCCACGCTGGAGCTCTTCTTGGATTTGAGACTGCATCGCCACCCGTGCTGATCAGAGGTCCAGGCTGGGCAAACAGGAAATGTAATTCAAAAGTTCGTGGGGCTTTTCCTGTTTACTTGGCCACTGCATCCGAGTTGAGATTGCTGTCCAGAGCGGTTACAGTGGTGCACTGTGGGATACCGCCCAGAGGCCAATACCATCAATTTGCGGCCACACTAACCCTAATCCGATATGGTAATACCGATTTTAGCGCTACTCCTCTCGTTGGGGAGGAGTACAGAAACCAATTTAAAGAGCCCTTTATATCGATATAAAGGGCCTTGTAGTGTGGACGCGTTCGCCATTAAATCACTTTAATGCTGCTAAAATCAGTTTAAACACATAGTGTAGATCAGGCCTAAGTTTAACCAAGATACTATTTTCCTCCTTTATTTTCTGTAGTGTTTTTAGAGGATTTTTACCATGTATTAGCATAAGTATCTGACTTCTCCCACCTGCCCATTCGGAATCATCCTAGCCTCCTGCAGAAGTTGTGTGCTGTTCTCTTGTTGGATTGTAACTATGTACAGCACAATCCAACGTCTGATTTTCTCCCTGTGAAGAGGGATTTTTGATGCCTCTTTTGAAATATTTATTCCCTTCATTCCTGGCTACTGATAAACCATACGGCCCACTGTCTCTGCCTCAGCAGAAGTGATCTAACCTTCTCTACTGCTGCACACTCTGGCATTTTCCCTTAGACAGGAAATGCAAATTGCCTTTGGAACTAGAAATTTTTCCTTCCACTTTTTAAAAGTAAGTTTCTGCCTCTGTGTGTGTGTTTCTGTGTGCGTGCACACTGCCAAGAAGCAAAACTGAGGTTAGTTAAATTATAAATGGTGTGCTTGGAATACTGCAGGATTAATTTGAAAAAGATAACTATCAGATAAAACTCAGATTTTGTTGTAAGGTATGGTTACTAATGAAGGAATAAATTACAAATAAAGGAGTAATTTTATGAATAAGATGACCAGGTCAAATTAGTTTCTGATTATACATTAAAGTCCAGTTCAATATCTGCTGAAGCAGAGGAAAGTTAGCCAATGTAAACAATATACTGTAAACCAAGTTTAGCAAGAGACTACAGTTGTTTAGGTACATAGTAATTTGATTAAACAAAACACAGGGAATGAATGAGAAACCTGTTCAGCTCAACATCTGCTGAGCACAACTTCATGACAGTATTACAAATACAGCATTACCCTAGAAAACAAACATCTGTACCTGGAAAAAAAAAAGTCCAAGCAGATGTACTGTATGTTTTATTAATGTGCCGTACTAAATTTTATACAATGTTTTCTGTACTTATTTTATGACCAAAAACTGTCAAAGTTCAAATTTCTGCTTTTCTGGATTTTGCAGTAACATGCTGTTTACGGGGAACTTTTCCCCTAGTACTTTTCCATCTTCAAATAATACTCTTCCTCCCAAGTGAGCTTTCAGGAAACATTCAGGAATTCATCTTTTCTCTGAATAATCAGCATAGTCCAAACGGATTGTTTTTCATTTAAATAATCCTAACATGCAAAGCTTTTGTTTTCAATGCCGGTGAACTAAAGACAATAGTTTGTGTTACAGACTTCATCATTGAAAATATTCATACTAGGCTTTTGGGTTGTGGATCAGCGAAGTTTCCAGTGACCAAATTTTAATTTAGGTTATTCTACTGTGCATACCTATGCTCCCCCTACAGTACTAAGTGTGTTTAATATTCTCTTTCTAACCAAAACTGTTATTTAGTGTTGCTGTGTCCTATTAACCATAGTCCATACTAGATGTGGATGCATTTCAGTGATGGCTGACTTCCAGATGTATAAAGATTGTAACACACACTATGAGATAGGATGAAATTTAATAGTGAAAAGTGCAAGGTCATGCACTTAGGGATTAATAATAAGAATTTTAGATATACATTGGGGACGCATCAGTTGGAAGCAACAGAGGAGGAGAAGGACCTTGGAGTACTGGTTGATCACAGGATGACTATGAGCCGCCAATGTGATATGGCCGTTAAAAAAGCTAATGCGGTTTTAAGATGCATCAGGCAAGGTATTTTCAGCAAAGATAAGGAGGTGTTAGTACCGTTATATAAGGCACTGGTGAGATCTCACCTGGAATACTGTGTGCAGTTCTGGTCTCCCATGTTTAAGAAGGATGAATTCAAACTGGAACAGGTTCAGAGACGGGCTACTAGGAAGATCCGAGGAATGGAAAACCTGTCATATGAAAGGAGACTCAAAGAGCTTGGCTTGTTTAGTCTAGCCAAAAGAAGGATGAGGGGGGATATGCTTGCTCTTTATAAATATATCAGAGGAATTAATATTAGGGTGGGAGAGGAATTATTTAAGCTTAGTACCAATGTGGACACAAGAACAAATGGGTATAAACTGGACACTAGGAAGTTTAGACTTGAAATTAGACGAAGGTTTCTAACCATTAGAGGAGTGAAGTTCTGGAACAGCCTTCCAAGGGGAGTAGTGGGGGCAAAAGACATATCTGGCTTTAAGACTAAGCTTGACAAGTTTACATATGGCAGAGGCCCTGGAGGTTTTTCGCCTTCCTCTGCAGCATGGGGCATGGGTCACTTGCTGGTGGATTCTCTGCAGCTTGAGGTCTTCAAACCACAATTTGAGGACTTCAATAACTCGGACATAGGTTAGGGGTTTGTTATAGAAGTGGATGGGTAGGGTTCTGTGGCCTGCTTTGTGCAGGAGGTCAGACTAGATGATCACACTGGTCCCTTCTGACCCTAAAGTCTATGAGATTCGGTCACATGGAAGTCTATGTAAAAATAGGATATGGCTGTTATTTGAACAGGGATTAATGGGGGAAACAAAATGGAATATTCTCTCTTGACATTTTTGTTAGTAATCAGTCAAGATGTGTTTAAATCCATGGCTACTGAAAGAAGAAGAAATGAACAAATCTAGAACTACTGCATTATTTCATTATTCATTTCATTATTTCAAGCTGTGGCTAACTTTAAAAATGCTTTTTGTTGTGAAATGGTTCCTTTCCCCAGAGATAGCTCATAATTGTCTTGGATTTTAACCTTCTTTACTGTAGAAAGGATAGGAAGTTGCATGGAAACAATGAATGGAAGTGCATTTTTTTTTTTTTTTATCAAACAAGGGCAGGAAGCATTCAGCTGGCTTTATATTAGAATTCCATACTGGGGCCAGAGAAAAAAAATAAACCATGTGGTTTTTTTAAAAAAGCCTATTTAGATTCAAAACCATTGTATTTTTAATAGATTGCTATTGAAACTTCACAAACCAACCTACCCACATTACTGCTGTTATTGTATTGCTGAAAATGAGTCATAATAAACTTTTGGTAAATTAAAGACAAAAAGTAATGAAATTCCAAGCCAACTTAAGGCCAATTTGATGAGGTGAAAACAGCACTCTATTTATTTTTATATCCAAATAGACAGGAATTCATAAGGCGGTAAACAACACACACACGACTTCAACATCTACATTAGGAGTTTCACAGAAGCCAATGTCCTCTGACTTTTCCTTTCCTTTAAAGGAAAAGGTTACTTATTTAAACTGAGAATAATCAGATCTCAAATCTAACAGACCTTTCTAAGAGCAGCACATGCTATCTATCCATAGGACTTATACAGCCCCTATCACTGTAGTATCCGAGTGCCTCACAATCTTCAATCTCTTAACAGCACTATAGCATAGGGAAGTCCTTGGACTCCCATTATACAGATGGGGATTGAGGCAAAAAGACACTAATGGTAAAATTTTCAAAAAGCACCTACGTGCCTTAAGATATATCCCGTTTCCAAAAAAAGTCCTATTGATTTTCAAGGTCACACAGGAAATCTGCAGTAGTGCAACGAATCAAACTCAAGTCTCTCAAATCCCAGGTTAGCACTCTAAACACTACACCATCCTTTCTGGGGATATTCCATGGAGAGGAACTGCTCTACTGGAGCAAGCTAGTGTTCTATCTAGTTTGGTATCCTGTCTCTGGCCATGTCAGTACATGTAGATAAACATACCAAAACATGCAGAAACTTTGTGCCAATGATAATGCAGTTAGTTACTATAATATCAAGATTATATATGCCACACTTATTAATTTCTTGGAGTCTTTTTAAAAGACTAGATGATTGAAAAAATGATGACAGGAGAGATTTTTCAAAGGCACAAATGGCATTTAAGACACCTAACTTCCAGCTGAAAGTCAGAGAGTCAAACACCTAACTTCCATTTGTGCATTTGAAATTTTCCTCCAACATGTCCACAATTACAAGGTCATTTACTGGTCCCACTAAAAGGGCAGACACAGTGCAGTACAACAGTCTACAGCTGATGTTTTTATACATGTCTGATGTGGATGACCTCAAGGATGCCACCCAAGATTGTGGCTGGCTACTCAAGTTAACCTCTTGTAGTACAACACACCACACTCATTAGCTATGCTTCCCGTCCGGCAATATTTTACAGCTATTGCTCTTGAAGCCAGGCAATTCTACTATAAAGACAGAATTAAACCACACACAGCTATGAACCCATTACTGTGTTAGATTATAGCAGCAGTTCTCAAACTATGGGGTGGTCTCCCAAGGGAGTGCAGGAATGTGTCAAAGGAGGCATGAGCGGTGTTTTTTTGGTTTTTTTAAAAGAGCTCTGGGTGTCAGCCTTGGGTGGCTGGGACTCAGGCAGAAGAGCCATGCAGATGTGGGAGGACAGCCAGAGCCCCGCTGCCCAGGGCTGACAGCTGAAGGCCCGCTGCCCAGGCTCAGGCTCTCCTCTCCTGCCTCTCCATCCATCATTGGGAAGCAGCCTGGGCTCGAGCTTTCCTTCCTCCCTCTCCCCAAATCCCTCACCTGGAGGAGGCGGCAGCCAGCCCTGGATGTGGGGGGCTCTGCTAACAGCTCAGGCTGCCAGCCCCGGGGTGGCAGCAGCAGTACAGAAGTCAGGGTGGCAATGGAGCACTAGTCTACTGTGAGAAGTGATATTGACAAATATCACAGAGCGTTTTAATATTGTGTGCTGCAAAGAGCCACTTACAGCTGGCAATCCTCAATCTGAGTATCATTGATATATACAAACCACTCAAACCTTCTCCCTGTGGTTTATGGCATCACCAGATCCTCACCCAAACTCAGAAGTGGAATTATAACTATATAGTTCAAATTTGTCTGTTTTTAAGTTTTTTATATGGGACAAAACCAGCTTGTCTCTCTCAGACAGGCAGAGGCACTGAGCTCAATGGGATTATATGCATAACTAAGGCAATCAGAATTCAGACCTATATTTATCCACTCCCTCTTTTCCCTCTATTCTTTCCCTTCCACACCGCTTCCAGCCCTCCTCTTCATTTGTTTCTTCCCACCAACTCTTCCCTCTTCATCAAATGGCTGCTGTGTAGCCCAGTTTGTCTTCAGCTGGGATGGCACCATGTCACGCATTGTCTCGGAACACAAACAGAGCAGTTCCTCTTTGTATGAACCGGGTTGTTTTTACTTCTGCATTAGTGGCAGCCACAGCAGGTATATCTTCATTGCAGCTGAGAGTGAGCCTCCCAGGCTGGGGAAACAGACCCACACTAGAGGGACTCAAGCCAGCATGCTAAAAACAGCAGTATGGAGGTTGTGGCTCAGGCAGAGACTCAGGCTAGCTGAGATCCAGGAGGTTGGGTGGGCTTGAGAGCCCTAGTTGCCACCTGAGCCGCAGTGTCCATGCTGCTATTTTTAGTGCACTAGCTGGAGCTGAGCAAGCATGAGTCTGACTACCCGTGCTAGGAATTACGTCTCCCAGTGGCAGAGCAGACATACTCTATTGGAGCCACTTTGTCTGCTCATGCCAGACTAATTTCCTTCTCCAGGGAGGCTGGAAGCAGTGACCCCTGCCCAGATTGGGCTATCACTGAAGTACCTGGGCCACACCCCAGAAGATTCACATATCCAGGCACTCAAGGAGAGAGGAGGAGCAGGAGACACACGGCTTTCCTTTTCCTTCTTCTTGGCCTTGTCTGCCACAATTCTCTCTGCATGGTTCACAGAAGCTCCAGCCACTGCAGAGCTTCAAGCAAGGACATTAAGTAGGAGACTTTAAATGTACTCTGTTCTCTGAGCCCAGCAGAGCCATGGAGCACAGCTAACAATTAGAAAGTACCAATTTATTCTGCTAAAAATAATAGGGACATTTTACTTTGAGCTGTGTCAGGAAGGTCTAATGAACTCATCTCCAGCTGTTGAGGCAGAATGAAACTGACAGGCTCTGAAAGGAGAGTGATTCTCTCCAATCATGGACAGCTTTGATTCTGCCTCACCCCTACCCCAAAACGTAAGCAGGCTGAAGACCCACTTTAATGGATGTGGACCTTAGTGCGATGAAGAAAAAATATGGTTGTCGCCCAGGTTTATAGGTCTGGTTAGCAACTTCAGTTTGTCTCAGTAAGTTGCAAGAATGTTACTCCAAAGACAGAATTTGGCCTACTACTGGTAAAGGTCACATTTACTCTGTGCCACCAAATGCAGACACATAGGTCTCAGAAAAAAGCCAGAGGCCAAGTGGGAGGAAACAGGCTTAGGGGGAAGAGGAGTCCATAACTTACAACGTGCCAGTCCTTTTCTAATTAAAGAAAACAAGATTACAAGTTCAAATGAAGGTTGAATTCCTATAACTGACCCTTTAAGGGTAAGTTCACTATCATTAAATGTCTCATTGCACAAACCTTGAAAACTGATCTTGTTTCCACAGCTTAAGCAAAACAAACCTCCCTCTTCATAATACTTTAAGCTTCAGCCTGGTCTTTTGTTCTGCCAAAGGTAACAAAAGTGATGGCAAATATTTATTTTCTTCTTTCTCCCCTCTTTCACTCAGTCACTGTTACTTAGTAGCTCTGCAATGTAAAGGGACTGCAAAGCTAACCCAGCTGAGTAAGTGCAGCAATGATATTCGCTATGCAAGCTTAAAAGATTTTCTTGTTTGTTTGGGTTATTTTTGGTTTCCTAGTTATTTTTTAAAATTTAAGAAGGAAGGAGGTGTAGGGCTGAACTCTGTGCCCAGAATTGTGAGGGTACACAGCGGAGAAAGAGGACACAAAGTCCTCTCCAAATCAAAGACTGTATACAGCATCCTTGCACTATTCTGAGCTCAAGAACTTTGAGTCTAGAACCCTCAGAAGGGATGTGGAGAGAGGGCCTATACCCTCCTATTCACCGGTCAGTGCGGGCAAGCCATTTGTCTGGTTTGAAGCCAGGCAGTCCTGTTTTTCAATGGTTTGTCCCCTGCTCATTACTGAGACAAAACCCCAGATGAGGTTCTGTCTGGTATCACGCTTGGGGAACACCATTGCAAAGAGCTCACTGCTCTGCCTGGCTGGTGAGACTATACCTGTGAAGTCATGCTGGAGGAGGAAGGGCACTCTTCAAAATGGCATCCTCCATATGGCCTGACCTCGGATGCATGGTCATGGTAGTGGGGGCAGAGTCACTCAGGCAGCAGGGAGGGATAGCTCAGTGGTTTGAGCATTGGCCTGCTAAACCCAGGGTTGCGAGTTCAATCCTTGAGGGGCCATTTGGGGATTGATCCTGCTTTGAGCAGGGGGTTGGATTAGATCATCTCCTGAGGTCCTTTCCAACCCTAATGATCTATGATACATAAGTGGTGGGCTATGTCATTCCCAGAATGTTTGGTATTGTGGGTGTGCACGAGTGGTCGCCCAAGGCCAATGGCCAAACAGTGACACACTGTGCTCCCCAAGCTTCACGAGACGTTACACCTGACACTCAGTGCTTCCTACATCTACTGCTGGGTGGGCGTGGCGCCACATGATCCCCTGCTGTGAATAGCAATTAAAGCCCATGGTAGAAGCAACAAATTTAGTAAAGTTTAGTATAGTACTCACTCAGTACCAAAAAAATTCCTTCTGTGTCATACTGAATTCCATTTAATTGGTCTCCATGACTAGTGAACAAAAAACTAAAATCTCCTTTGTGTTCTATGGAAATTTGTTTTGAATCAAACAGTAGCTATTAAAACTTCCAGTGGAGAATGGAGAGTCCAAACACAGCTCCGTAGCAGTGAGCCTGGTGCTATAAACACATAACACCTTTTATAACTTCAGAAAAATATAATGTGATGAAAGATTTAAATACAAGCTACATTTTTCTTCTCTTCCCGCCTCACTCCCCGCCCTGAAACCACCACAAAAAGTTGCTTTTCTTTTGAATACCCTGGGCCAAATTCTGCTCTCTGGGTCACATGTGTACATCCTTAGGTGCAAAGTTACACTGGAGCACAGAGAAAGAAAATTAGAGTAGAATTAAATATATGGGCCAAATTCTACAGTAGGGTGAGCAGCTGACTTAATTTAGGCTTATGGAAACATTTATTTTCAGCTATTCCATATGTTCTGGTTATTCCTCAAAAATCTTTCATGATGAAGTTTTTGTGTGGGTGCGCACGCACGTTTTTAATTCCTCTATGCCTATAGCTTTCGATCTATTCAATAAATACACATTGTACTGTAAATCAATTGCAGGCTTGGGCGAACAGCAGCTAGCATTAGACAATATGTTAATACAGAGCTCCATGAATCTATGTTTTTGCAAACAGAGTATCAGAGAACATCTCGTAAAACAGAGTAAGGAAGGGCATTTTCTAAAGTCCAGGTGCTGTAATCTTTAAAACATGATTTAAGATATTTATTATCATAAATGAGATTCAATTCCCTGCGCCACGACAAGGTCAACTACAAAGAGACGTTATGACCTGGGTTTAAACACTCAAGACAAATAATTGCAAAAATAAAAAAGCAAGACCTATTTAAAGCTTCAGCATATCTTTTGTTTACACTAGAAGAATGATTAAAGAATGGGCAACAAACTGTCTTCAAGTTACCATAGTGATATTCCTTCCCCATGCAGTTTACCATTGTGAGCTAGTCCCTGTGGACATCATTTTTAAAACTGCCTGAGCACAACAAATGTTGGCCCATGTTCTCCAGCAGAGCCATGAATATTCTGAAGGTCAGAAACAAGCATGGATTATTTTCAATTAGAAAGCCAATTTTGTTGGATAATATCCAGAAACAAAGTTTGGCCTGGGCTCAGTGTGTTCAAAAGCATACAAACCAGCAAGCATTAAAAAAAAATCCTCCATTTTGAACTGGTCTGACACCAAGCATACTATTTTAACAGTGAGAAAAAGGAGATGTGATTAGCATGTACTGTACACTCAGTTTCATTCCATCAGTCTATCAACTGAATTACTCTGCATTTACAAAAACAACGAGGAATCCCTGTGGCACCTTAGAGACTAACAAATTTATTTGGGCATAAGCTTTCGCGAGCTAAAACCCACTTCATCAGATGCATGGAGTGCTAACGAGGCTAATTCAATGAAGGTGGAACTGGCCTTTTCTCAACAGTTGACAAGAAGGGGTGTAGGTAATTACTCTGACATCAGACCCTCTGTGAAAACTGGAGATAGGACTAAACCTCCATTTTAAAAGAAATGCAGACTAAAACAAAAGGTGCCTTTAATTAGGCAAAAGAGCGGTAGATCACACAAAGGATCCCACAAAACAAGGTAAACATTGTTGACAACTGTTGAGAATAAGCCACTTCCACCTTAATTGAATTAGCCTCGTTAGCACTGACTCCCCACTTGGTAAGGCAACTCCCATCTTCTTATGTGCTGTAATATTTATACTGCTTTGTGTTTTTCACTCCATGCATCTGATGAAGTGGGTTTTAGTCACAAGGTCTCCTTGTTATTTTTGCTGAGAGAGACTAACACAGCTACCACTCTGAAATCTGCATTTATGCTTATGTGAATGAGGGTAGAATTTGGCCCACTGAACTGGATATGACTTATTTGAAGAACAATCTGAAGAGACTCATTCGAATAAATTACCCCTTTATGTACTATTAATTCTGTATAAGGATTATGGAACAACAGGAAACAAATGTAAAGAGACCTTCCTATACAGGTACAATTCTTTTTTTCCCTCCTAGTCCATGTTCAGCACAGTTGTAGCACAAAATACTAGCTCAAGAGCTTAATTTGCATTCTCACTCTAACACTTTCAGCAGTCCACCTAACATACTGCATGCTTACAGAATCCCAAGTAAATGTATTCTCGTGATGTCCTCTGTTTAGTGGATCTGCTATATATTCATTACCTTTACACATATATCATATATCTCTTGGGATGTTGTCAGGAATATGTTTGGGAGAGAAAATGAAGTGTTTGAGGCTGTAATTACATGTAAATACGCATCTGGGCCAATCTATTTTTTTTTTAATGGATGTGGAACAAGGACCCTAACCCTGGCTACATTCCTGCTCTCTAGATTAATATATAGAAGATGTACACATACAGTTATTGAAAACACCATATGGTTAAATAATTTTATGATACTTTTATTCCCTTGCAGATGCTATTTGTTCATTTTTGACAAATCTGATGTCACAATGGAGAGTACAATAATTATACTCAGGGGCGGCTCCAGGCCCCAGCATGCCAAGCGCGTGCTTGGGGCAGCATGCCGCAGGGGGCACTCTGCCGGTCGCCGGGAGGGCGACAGGCGGCTCTGGTGGACCTCTCGCAGGTGTGCCTGTGGAGGGTCTGCTGGTCCCGTAGCTCCAGTGGTCCACCAAAGCCGCGGGACAAGCGGACCCTCCGCAGGCACGCCTGCGGGAGGTCCACCGGAGCCGCCTGCCGCCCTCCCGGCAACCAGCAGAGTGCCCCCAGCAGCATGCCACCCTGCTTGGGGCAGCAAAATGTCTAGAGCCACCCCTGATTATACTAGCATTGCCTTGGCATGCTTAATAAAATGTATTAAATTGCTATTCATATTTTAGGGCTGTCAATTAATTGCAGTTAACACAAGCGATTAATGCAAAATGAATTAACTAGATTAAAAAAATAGTCGGGATTAACCACAGTTTTAATCGCACTGTTAAACAATAATAGAATACCAACTGAAATGTATTCAATATTTTGAATGTTTTTCTACATTTTCAAAAATACTGATTTCAATTACAACACAGAATACAAAGTGTACACTGCTCACTTTTGTAATTTATTACAAATATTTGCACTGTAAAAAAGATAAAGAAATAGTATTTCAATTCACCTCATATAAGTACTGTATTGCAATCTCTATCATGAAAGTGCAACTTACAAGTCTAGAATTGTTTTTTACATAGCACTCAAAAACAAAACAATGTAAAACTTTATAGCATCCAAGTTCACTGAGTCCTACTTCTTGTTCAGCCTATTGCTAAGACAAACAAGTTTGTTTACATTTATGGGAGATACTGCTGCCTGCTTCTTATTTACCACATCACTTGAAAGTGAGAACTAGCATTTGCATGGCACTGTTGTAGATGGCGTTGCAAGGTACATCTGTCACATAAGGTATATCTGGCAGGTAAGAAACTTGTTTGTCTTAGTGACTGGCTGAACAAGAAGTAGGACTGAGTGGACTTGTGGGCTCTAAAGTTTTAAATTCTTTTATTTTTGAGTGTAGGTATGTAAAAAAAAATTTTACATTTGTAAGTTGCTTTTTCATGATAAAGAGATTGCAATATGGTACTTGTATGAGGTGAATTGAAAAATACTATTTCTTGTTTATCTTTTTTACAGTGCAAATATTTGTAATTATAAAAATAAGCACTGTGTACTTTGTATTCTATGTTGTAACTGAAATAAATATTTTTTGAAAATGTAGGAAAAACATTCAAAATATTTATAATAAATTTAAATTGGTGTTCTATTATTGTTTAACAGTGTGATTAAAACTGTGATGAATCACAACTATATTTTATCTCATGCTTAACTGCCATAATTTTTTAATTGACAGCCTTACACTTTTTACTTAAAAATATGCCTCGTGCAATAAATCAATCTAAATTTCATATTCATATCTACTCTAAACTATTATTTGACCTATATTTACTGGAAATTTAGTGGAAACAAGCACAATCAATTACAGTTAAGTCATATAAAGGGATTTGTTCCACTCTTGGGAGCACACAGGAGATTGTTGTTTCAAAACATAAAGCTTTTCCTGGCATAACTTCATTTACTTTTCTCAGGATTACTAAATTCACCCTTTACAATGGCAGGACATTGTCGTCATGACATAAGGTCTCTCACTAGCGCCTCTCTCCCCAGTCTTCCCGCAAACACACTATTCATACCTCACAAAGGGATGGCCAGGCTGGGTCTATTTCTTAAAAGACAGCTAAACAGCACCATGTCAAATGCTGAAAATTTAAAACAATTTTTTCTCCTTTTCCCTTATTTTCCATTTGCAGCTCCTCAGTACCAAAAAGAGCAATAATTTAGGGGAACACTACAAAAAGTTCTCTCCCATGCATCATCTGTTCTCCAGTGGTAGAGATTTGAGGTCCGGAGCAGTTTTAATGATTTTTTTAAACAGGACACACTGTAGCCTTGATTAATTTACACATAAAGACTATTGTGATAGCAGTCCTTTAGATACCATGGAGTTACTTATTCTTTTTGAAAGAATCAGTCTCTTTACTTAATGGTCTAACCCAGTGGTCCCCAACCTTTTCGTCAAAGGACCATGACGGCGCTGGAGCATCCGCCGAAATGCCGCCGAATTTCTGTCAATTGACTAGTACTTTCAATTAACGTCTACACTGCAAAAAAGATTCTCTTTGCTAACTAAGGTTAAAATGGCAGTGAAGACACAGCAACGCTGCTTTTAACTCTCGTTAGCAGCTAAAATTAAAGCCTATATGGGACCATGGGGTTGAACCTTAGCTGCTAACCAGAGTTGAAAGTCAAGCTGGTCTGTCTTCACCACTTTTTAACCAGAGGTGGGCAAACTAGGGCCCATGGGCCACATCCGGCCTGCAGGACTGTCCTGCCCGGCTGGGGAGGCTAGCCCCCAGCCCCTCCCCTGCTGTTTCCCCTCCCCCATGACCTCACCTCACCGTGCCGCCGGCGCTCTGATCCACCGCTCCTGCTGGGCAGCCTGGGTGGCGTGGCTGGCTGCCGCAGGATTGGAAGCTTCTGCTGCTCTGAGCAGCATGGTAAGGGGGTGGGGAGTTGAATAAGGGGCAGGGGGTCCCTGGGACAGTCAGGGGACAGGAGGCGGTTGGATAGGGCGGAGGTTTGGGGAGGGGAGTCAGGGGACAGGGAGCGGGGGGGTTGAATAGAGGGTGAGGGTGCTGGGGGGGGACAGTTGGGGCAGGGGTCCCGGGAGGGGGCAGTCAGGTGACAAGGAGCAGGGGGGTTTGGATGAGACGGCAGTTCTGAGGGGGGGCAGGAAGTGGGATGGGCGGATAGGGGGCAGGGGCCAGGCTGTTTGGGGAGGTACAGCCTTCTCTACCTGGCCCTCTATACAGTTTCACAACACCAATGTGGGCCTCAGGCCAAAAAGTTTGCCCATCCTTGTTTTAAACCCTAGTAAGCTACCACAGGTTAGCTAATTGAGTTAAGAACACACAGTTTTTTTGGTTTACTTGTTTTTGCAGTATAGACAGAATCTCCACAACCAACTCCCTCTCCCAGCTTCAAAGAAAAAGAGACTGCTTAAAAATCTAAGAATGGATGTCAGGGGTAAGAATACTGTCCTGACTGAATTGCCTGGATTACAGATATGTGAAAACACATTGAAATGTGTTATTATGTATATGACCAAAACCAGTATTTTAGAGCTTTTAAAAGTGTGATTACAACTATAAATGTACTTGAGAGTTGAAAACAACTGCACATCTTATCTCTAGCCACAATTGCCTTGTACATCATCTTTTCTATATTACTGGCCAGCTGGAAGCCTAACCTAACCACCATGCCCACTTGCAGCTTTCACCAAATAATAGTTTGCTAACAAAACAGGACTATTTCCAAAAGGAACACAAGTATGTTAGAGTAAGAATTTACTGTACTGCTCTTCAATCAACATGTAGAAATCTTGAGGAACAGTCTAAAATCACTTCATTCACTAAAAGTAATGGTACTGCAGCAATGAGATAGGGAAGAAAAAATATCAAATAGAAAGCATGAAGTATTGGAAGTGTAACACCATCAAACATAGGCACCAACTCCATGGATGCTCCAGGAAAAATTGGTGGGTGCTCAGCATCCACCGCCAGCTCCCCGCCGCCCCTCCCCTGGCCAGCTCACCTCTGTCTTCTTCCCCTGAGTGCACCACATGCCCACTTTTTCCCCCTAGCTCCCAGCGCTTGTGCCACGAAACAGCTGTTTCATGTGGATGGGAGGGAGGGGGGAGGAGGGAGAACCCAGCACCCTCAGGGAAGAGGTGGGGCCAGGGCTGAATAGGGGCAGAGCAAGGGTGGAGTTGTGGCAAGGACTTTGGGGAAAGGATTGGGATGGAGCAAGGGTGGGGAAAGGGTGGAGTCAGGGTGGGGCCAAGGGTAAAAGCACACACCAGTGCTGGGGAAAGTTGGCGCCTATGCCATCAAACCACATACATTTTAACTTCACTCTTCCGTAGAAGGAGAATCAGTGATTTTGCTCATCACTGAAGTAGGAAAGTTCACAGGTTAGAAAGCACTTATGAATAAACGGTGATTTTTTAAAAATACTTTTAAGTCTCACTGGTGCAAAAGGGTTAAATTTGAGGAAAACTAATGGCTATTTACATTCCAGTATTTTTTTTTAAATTTTGCTCCTTTGAGGAGCTAATAACTCACATTCGCAGTGGACTCCAGTTCTAGTTTCCAGTAGCTGCAGATTAAGAACTCCCCATTAGTAGGTCCTAGGTCGGGGTGGGCAAACTTTTTGGGCCGTGGGCCACATCTAAGAATAGAAATTGTATGGTGGACCATGAATGCTCACAAAATCGGGTTTGGGGTGCAGGACAGAATGGGGGCTCTAGCTGTGGGTGCGGGCTCCAGGGTGGGACCAGAAATGAAGAGTTCAGGGTGCGGGAGGGGGCTCTGGGCTAGGGTGCGGGAGGAGAGGGGATCAAGGCTGAGGGAGGTTGGAGCATGGGAGAGAGACTCAGGTGTGCATGCTCCAAGCGGCTTCTAAAAGCATCAGCATGTCCCTTCTCCAGCTCCTATACAGAAGCACAGCGAGGCGGCTCTGCACGCTGCCCCATCCACAGGCACTGCCCCTGCAGCTCCCAGTGGAGCGCTGGAGGGGGCCACTGGAGCAGGGCCATTGGAGTGAGTAGGAGCTGGAGGGGGTCCATGCCGCTGCTTCCGGGAGCTGTGTGGTGCGGCCCCCAACTCTGCTCCCTGGATGGAGTGCCAGTGTGGGGCAAGCCCCAGACCCCACTCCCCAGCAGGAGCTCGAGGGCCGGCTTAAAACGGCCCACAGGCCAAATCCAGCCCGTGAGCCGTAGTTTGCCCACCCATGTCCTAGGTGATAGTTACTCAGAACTCTATTTTGACTGGAAAGCTCCTTCCTTAAGGAAACTGATGTAGTCTAAATTCTACTGAGATTTGTAGCCGGACAGAGTGTGTAGGCACCTGATAAAAAATAAGGCATAGTAGCACAGAGAGTGTAAAATGCATAATACATCTCACTGTTGGGAGGGGCAAGGAGGAGTTGGATCACATTTTCGTATTTACTCTGTGATAGAAATGGTCCATAATACAGGGTGCCTGGGATTAAGTATATCCTCATGAAGCAAAAAAACATTACTGACCTGCATTGTAACCGTTGTACTTCAAGATACCATGCAGGTGTGTATTCCACACAGGTGTGTATGGGCTCAGCGCATCAAAGCTGGAGAATTTTGCCCAACAGTACTGTACGAGCAGCACTCACACCGTGGTTGTAGTAGGCCCTCCCTTGGCTATATGAGATGGCACTGCCCCAACCTTTCACAGTTCCTTCTCACCAAACTTCAAGAGCATAGGCTCCGATGCAGAGGGGAATGGGGATGTGTTGTGGAACATGCATCTGCATCACATCTCGAAGAACAATTATAGTTCAGTTAAGTAACTTTTTTATTTGAGTAGATGCAGCTGGTATTCCACATAGGTGACTCATAAGCAGCTCTCGCAGGAGGTGGAGTTGGGAACCTAGTTAAACAAGGATTGCCGAACTGCCTTCCCAAAGTTTGCATCTGCTCTAGATGCTGCAGTAATGGCATAATGGTTCACAATGTGTGTACAATTGACCAAATGCTAGCCCTGCAGATAGCTGTTTTTAGGTGACATTTCAGTATTGAACATTGATGTAGCCTGCACTCAGGTAAAATGAGCTTACACCCTTTGAGGGGTGTGCGACCAGAGTGAAGATGCTGCTCTGCTGGGTTGAATGTGGCTTAGGACAGAACACAGGTAAATACATCACCTGGTTTAAATGAAACTGAGAAACCACATTAGATAAAAACTGAGGGTGTTGTCACAAGGTCACTCTGTCTTTGGAGAACTGCATGTAAGGAGATTCTGCCATCAAAGCCTGCAACTCAGACACTCTCCTCGCACATGTTATTGCCACCAGGACCACATTGTTTTGACACAAAAGACAAAAGGAAGAAGATGCTAGAGGGACTCAAACAGAGGTCTCATCAGAGCAAGTAAGACTGTAATAAGGTCCCACAAAGAACTTGTTCTCTCAATGGCAGGTAGAGACAAAGGACTCCTTTCAAGAACAATGTTACCATGGTATTAAAAAATATCCGCGTCCTATGGATGGGCAGATGAAACACTGAAATCACCACCAGATGCACCATCAACAAGCTAAATACAAGACCTGAGGACTGGAGATATAATATGGATTCCAAGATGTCCCGGATATCAGCCAGCTTTGACTTAACTCCGTGGGCCAACAAACATATCGAAAAATGCTTCCATTTGGCCAAATAAGCCATTCTTGTAGAGGGCTTCCTACTATGGAGTAGAAGCTGTCATACAGCTTTCAAATATCACTGTTCCTCCTCCTGTAACCAGGCACACAGTGTCATGGAGAAACCTGAGCACAGGATGCAAAATCTGGCTGTGATGCTGAGTCACGGGTTGGAATGAGAAGGAAAGGATTTGAAAGGCTGAATCATTAATGCGAGAAGGTCCGAGAACCAACATGGCTTCAGCCATGCCAGAGCAATGACAATGAGTCTAGCACGGTCCAATTTCAATATGAGAATGACCTGCAGAGTGATTGGAATCAGAGAAAAAACATACAGGAATGCAGATTCCCAACTCAGGTGAAAAGTGTTGGCCAAGGAGCCTGGACTACGACCCCCTTAAGGGTAAAACTGACAGCATTCCTAGTTGTCTCTCATGGCAAACAGGTTGATCATCTGGATACCCCAAGCTGCAAAGACAGATGGCAGGACACAGAGCTTCAGTGACCACTTGTGACACAGGGAAAAATTCCTCCTGATGTGATCCACAAGTTGATTCTGAACCCCAGGTAAGTGATCAGCCACTGGAGTAATGCTTTACCTGATACAAAACCAACAGAGCCTGATCACCTCCTGACACAGAACACTTGAGTGTAGTCCCCTTTGTCTGTTCACATAATACATTGCAGTGGTATTGTCAGTGAGTACATGAAATACTGAGCCTTTGATGCGGACTTGGAAAGTGTAACAGGCATTGTAGGTGGCCCAAAGCTCCCGGACTTTGATGTCAGGCAGTGAAGTTTCCTATTCTGACCACAGGCCCAGAACTTTCAGTGACCCCAGATGAACTCCCCAGACCATCAAAGAGATGTTGTTGACAAGAGTCCTAGTCAACAAGGGCTGAAAGAAACATCCTGGCATACGTTGCTATGAATTGTTCATCACCATAAGGAGTCCAGGATCAGCAGAGGAAGTGGATCAATCCATCCAAGAGATGATTGGTTGGATAATAGACAGACAAGCCACATCTGGAGAGGGTGAAGATGCAATCTGACAAAATGGGCCACTTGCGTGCATGCAGCCATGTGAGTTAGCACCCTCAGACACAGTTGAGCTGTGGGAGAGGATTGAGACTGCAGCTCCAGACAAATGTGGAAATGGCCGGCCAGCAACAATGCTCTCAAACTCAGAATCTATTAGGGCCCCAACTAATTTGCTTTTTTGATTGGGGACAAACATTGACTTCCTATTGTTTAGGATAAGGCCCAGGCAATTGAGTCAGTGTAATGTGACACGTCCATGAGAGAGGACTTCTTCCCTGGACTTGCCTTTCAGTCACCAATCATCCAAATACTGCAACATATTAATTCCTTTCAGCCTGTGGTAAGCCATCACTGCAACTACAATTTGTTAAAGACCTGGGTAGCAGAGAATAGGCAAAAGGGAGTACGGTGTACTGATAGTGCTAGTTCACCATGACAAACCAGAAGACTTTCCTGTGGCTCGGGAGAACCACTATGTGGAAATAAATATCCTGAAGGCCCAGGGTAGCAAGCCAGTCATTGTGATTTAACGTGGGGAGGACCAGTTGTTAGGGTGACCATCTGAAACCTCACAAACCTAATATATTTGTTGAGGTGTGGCGGTCAAGAATTGGTCTCACCTCTCCCTTGGATCTGGGAACCAGAAAGTACCAAGATTAAAAAAACCCAAACCTGCTGCTGCAAAGGAACCTCCTCCACAGCTCCCAAAGCTAGCAGAGACTGAACCTGCTTGAGGAGCAGTGTCTAAGAAGAGGAGTCCCTGAAGAGGGATGGGGAAGGAAGGTAGGGAGGAAGGATGAGAAAAAAAACTCGATGGCATAACCTGATTTGACAGTGCTTAGGACTCAGTTGTCCGTGGTAACTGAGTCCCAAACACTGTAAAAGTAAGCCAGCCTATCCCTGAAAGGGGGGACGGGTATGTAGAAATCATGACTGGATCACTGACCCAGACACAGAGTCAAAAACCAGTCACTCAATAGACACTGGGGAGGACATGAGTTGATTGGCTGAAACTAGAACCAGAAGGCCTTTGCCTCTGAGATCCAAGACTTTCTGGGGTATTCCCACTACTTTGCAGGAAAGAAGGACTGCCCAATGAAGTGCCGAGAGCAGTACTGCTGTTGCTGACTGCCATAATGGTGCCTTTGTACCACCACAGGATACACCCCTAAAGAATACAGCATGGCTCATGAATCTTTAAAAGTATCTTATCTGAGAATAGCACCTGACTGTAGAAGGAAAGGCCCTCAATAGCCTGTTTCACCTGAGAACCAATGCCTGAATTCTGCAGCCGTGACACCTTCCTCATAGTCACAGCTGAGGCCATAATTCTGGCCAATGTAATAGTCATGTCCAATGCTGACTACTGAGATTTGACCACCAAATAGCCTTCAACCACAAAAGCATTCTGGAGTCATCCAGCAACTTGTCTACAAATTTAGATATGACAGACCAATTAACAGAAGTCGTATTTGTATAGCAACACACTTGTTAGTTCATGATACACATTTGCAGGGAAGGAGGTATAAATCTTTCTCCCGAAAAGTCCATTTTCTTGGATTCCTTTTCCTTGGGAGTAGATTGATACCTATCTTGTCAAGCCCTATGGTTTGCTGCAGTCATAACAAGAGAATTAGGGACGGGGTGAGAATAGAAACTCACAAAACCCTGCATAGGGATGGAAAAAGCACTTCTCCAAATGCTTGGTAGCACAGAAGCCCTTGCCTTTGCAGGTTCCAGGACAGTGTCATTAATAGAGAACACTATTCTCCCCAGCACAGACAGTTGGAGAACGTTGAGAACTTGTGCATATTCTCCTGTAAAAATTCTGCCTGGATGCCCAAGGAAGCAGCCATATGTACCAAATGCCGTATTTAAAGAAAACCTTCCAACTTTCCAGGGAAAAGAAGGCAGAATGGACTTTCCTGAGACTTCAAGCAGTGTAGTTCCAAAATAGAGATCTGAACGTCCTTCACAAAATTTGTAAACCTAATATTCAAGTGTCTGATTTTTCCATTTTACGATATGAATAATTCTGGTAAATCTTAATAGGATTATTCCTGTGCAAATACTCTACAGTGGGACACTTAGACCTTTGTTCTTTGGGAAGACTCAGGGTAGAGCAAACAGCTGCCTTTGAACCACACTGGACTTCGTCTCTATCTGTAGTAAAGACGTGACTGTTTGCTTCAGCTGTAATGCAATACAGAACTGAAAAAATATGCTCTGATTGGTCCAACATTTGCCTGAAATAACAAAAAGGTTTTCATTTCAATTGGCACTTTGAGCCTCCTGCTGGAAGGAGCCATCCTGATTAAAAGGGCAGTCAAGTTGTGTTACTAGTGATGTAGGAGCCCAAAGTAGGAATACAAGCTAGTTTCCAAACTGCTGTAATAGTGTTTTAGCAACCCAACACAAATAACTCTATATGGATTTATGACATTTATACTACACTTTTGAATCACTTTATCTTAAAGTTTACACACATTTTGCTTGCTGGACTGTGTTAACAGAATTGGTGAAATCCATGTTTCATCATTTACTGTTGTTCTGGAAAAGGCCAAATGGTAATTTGCTAACAAAATACTCATATCAAATATGACAAAGAGTGAGACAACATCACATTTACCATATACAGAATAGTGAAAACAAGTAGTATGAATCATCCGATTCAAATCAATTTACCATACTGGTCTGATTGTGGTGATGTGATGTGTAGTCTGTTGCCTCAAATGTGAAAGGAGAGAGCTTTTCAGAGGGGGAAAAAAAGGATGTGTTCTCTATCAAGAAAAGAAGCATCTCTGATTACACAGAGACTTTGGAAATACATTACACTGAATTGCAGATAGCTTTAATCCATAAAAAGTACTTTTCCTATCCTACCATAGGTAATATCTCATAGATTCACAAATCATAGAACCAGAAGGGACCACTGTGATCATCTAGTCCAGTGGTTCTCAACCTTTCCAGACTACTATACCCCTTTTGGGAGTCTGATTTGTCTTGTGTATCAAGTTTCACCTCACTTAAAAACTACTTGCTTAGAATGTCAGACATAAAAATACAAAAAAGTGTCTCAGCATATTAGTACTGAAAAATTGTTTACTTTCTCATTTTTACCATATAACTTAAATATTGTACTTACATTTCAATGTATAATAGTATATAGAGCAGTATAAACAAGTCATTGTCTGTATGAAATTAAATTTGTACTGACTTCACTAATGCTTTTTATGTACCCTGGTGTAAAACTAGGCAAATATCTAAATGAGTTGATGTATCCCTTGGAAGACCTCTCCATATCCCAGGGGTACACATACCCCTGGTTGAGAACCACTGTCCAACCAACTGTAAAATACAGGCCATAGGACTTCACACTCCTGTTTGAACTAGATGCTTTTAGAAAAGCATCCAATCTTGATTTTAAAATTGCCAATGATGGACAATCCACCAAAAACCCTTGGTAAATTGTTCCAGCGGTTAATCACTCGCACTGTCAAAAACATATGCCTTATTTCCAGCCTGAATTTGTCTAGCTCCAACTTCCATCCACTGGATCTTGTCATACCTTTGAAGAGTCTTCAATCTGCCAGACAATCTATCAGTTTTTCCCTCATGTAGGTACTTATAGACTGATCAAGTGACCCTTTTAGTTTCCTTAAGAGAAGGTAAAGAGATGGTGCTCCTTGAGTCTTTCAATACAAGGCACTTGCTAGCATATATATACCTGCCCCTGGATATTTCCACCACATGCATCTGAAGAAGTGGGTATTCACCCACGAAAGCTCATGCTCCAAAACGTCTGTTAGTCTATAAGGTGTCACAGGATTCTTTGTTGCTAATACAAGGCACGTTTTCCAATTCTTTAGTCACTCTCATGCTCTTCTCTAAACCCTCCCATATTTATCCACTTCTTTCTTGAACTGTGGAGACCAGAACTGGACACAATATTCCAGTAGTGGTTGCACCAGTGCCAAATACAGAGGTAATATAATATCTCATCTCTTCTACTCAAGATTCCTGCTTATACATCTCAGGACTGCATTAGCCTTTTTGCTGCAGCATTTCACTGTGAGCTCATGTTTAGCTGATTATCCTCCATGAACCCCAATCCTTTTCTGAGTCACTGTTTCCCAGGACAGAGTCTGCCATCTTGTATCTCACTATTCTGTAACTTACATTAAAGGCCCATTTAGTAGAGTTTTCCATAATATCTGTCTAAATAAGTGTGTTTTGCTTATCTTTTATCTTCTATTTCTGTAATGTCAATAAATTTACTTTTATTTAAGCCAAATGTCATGTGATTGTAGATGTAAGGTGGCAACAATCTCTGGCAGGTGTCTTGGAAAGATACAGAACTTTGATCTTGGATAAAACTGACTCAGTAATGCATGGCAATCTCAATACAAGGCCAGGGGCCAAGTGGCTTGAGATATTCCCACTATGAACACGGCCACAAAGGGACTGACAAGGAAAAATATGGGTACCAGAAAATCTAAGCAAAGCCCAAGTACTGAACATTAGTAGGTTCAGTACTTGGGCTTTGTAATCTGTTTAAATTAACACTACACATTAAAATTTTCCTTCTACTAAGCTAATAATGAAGAGATCAAGAAACTCTCTCCCTGGCCCTAGGTTCAGAAATGCCAGCTCTAATTATAAATCTAAACAAATAAGTTTCATAATATTTCCAAAAGGTCAAGGGCTTCATACCTTGAACTTCTAAACTGTTTTGCCTCAGCAAAATGGGTGCAGTTTTTCTAAAGCCATCATCATTCATTTAAAGGTAATTTTGAGATAAATGCTTTGCACAAACATGACTGTGACTACATTCTCCTTTTTTACAACTTCTTACTGTTAGAACCACTAATTTACAAGGCAAAGGAAATATAGGCGTTTAAAGAGTTTGCCCCTTAGGCAAATAATTCAATGGTTTTAAATTTAAAGACTTCCAATTAATTTCGATTTACCTAAAGCAGCATGTTGCTTTTCAGTGCTAGATATTAAAAACACCCTTCATAATTAATTACCTCTTATAAAAAAACCCAAGCATGAATAACATTGTTAAACATACCAGATGGCAAAGAAACAGAAGGTGAAAAAAGGGTGACTTACACTAGTGAATCCAAGCACTAACAACCTTGGAATACGTACAGCATATAGAATGTGTACAGTTTATAACTTTAGCACACACTTGTTGTCCTTCCATTTTTTTTTTAATTAATGGCCCCTGCCATGGAATGTGATGCTATTCATGAATGGGAAGTGATATGGAGCATTAATTAGGCCACACTAAAAGAATGTCTGGCTTAGCAGCACTTTCATAACTATGGGTCTGTCAGAAAGGACCATCATGATAACCTGGTTTGACCTCCTGCACATTGCAGGCCACAGAACCTCACACACTCATTCCTGTAATAGACCCATAACCTCTAGTTGAGTTGCTGAAGTCTTCAAATCCAGATTTGAAGATTTCAAGTTACAAGAAATCTACCATTTATCTAGGTCAAACGAGCAAGTGAGCTGTGCCCCATACTGCAGAGGAAGGCAAAACAAAACAAAACAAAAAAATCCAAAATCTGCCAATCTGGCCTGGAAGAAAATTCCTTCCTGATCCCAGATATCACAATCAATTAGTCCCTAAGCAGGTGGGTGAGACCCACCAGCCAGACACTTGGGAAAAATTATCTGTAGTAACTCTGAGCCCTCCCCATCTAGTGTCCTATCTCCAGCCATTGGAGATATTTGTTAATAGCACCTCATGGATAGGCCACATGTCATTGTAGGCAGTCTCATTACACTATCCATTCCATAAATTTATCAAGCTCAGTCTTGAAAAAAAATTAGGTTTTTGCCCCCACCGCTCCCCTTGGAAGGCTGTTCTAGAACTTCATTCCTCTGATGGTTAGAAACTTTTGTCTAATTTCAAGCCTAAACTTGTTGATGATGGCCAATTTATATCCACTTGTTCTTGTGCCAACATTCAGCTTAAATAATTCCTCTCCCCCTCTGGCATTTATCCCTCTGATATATTATAGAGAGAAATCTTATCTTCCCTCAGCCTTCATTTGGTAAGGCTAAACTTGCCAAGCTCCTTAAGTCTCCACTTCTAAGGTAGGTTTTCCATTCCTCCGATCATACTAGTAGCCTTTCTCTGCATCTGTTCTAGTTTGAATTCATCTTTCTTAAACAAAAGTGACAACAGAATTGCACACAGTGTTCCAGATAAGGTCTAACCAATGCCTTGTATAACAATAAGAATACTTCCATATCTCTATTGGAAATACTGGACTGATGCATCCTAGGACTACATTAGCCTTTTTCACAGCTGCATCACATTGTTGGCTCATAATCACCCTGTGATTGACCAATACATCCAGATCTTTCTTCTCCTCCTCTTTCCCTTCAACTGACATATCCCCAGCTTATAATAAAAATTCTTGTCATCAGTCCCTAAGTGCCGGACCTTGCACTCTGCATTACTAAATTTCATCCCATTTTTATTACTCCAGTTTTCAAGGTCATCTAAATCAGGGGTTCTCAAGGAGGGGCACATGTACCCCAGGGGTACAAAGAGGTCTGTCAGGAGGTCTCTCAATTCAGGAAGGTATCTGCCTAGTTTTACAACAGCCTACATAAAAAGCAGTAGTAAAGTCAGTACAACTAAAATTTCATACAGACAATGACGTTTATACTGCTGTATATACTATACACTGAAATGTAAGTACAATATTTATAATCCAGTTGATTTATTTTATAATTCTATGGTAAAAATAAGAACATAAGCAATTTTTCAGTAATAATGTCCTCTCACACTACTGTATTTTTATGTCTGATTTTGTAAGCAAGTTATTTTTAAGGGAAGTGAAACTTGGTATGCAAGACAAATCAGACTCCTGCAAGGGATACAGTAGTCTGGAAAGGTTGAGAACCACTGATCTAAATCTTTGATGATTTTCTTGTCCTCCTCCAAATTGGCAACACCGCAACTTTGTGTCATCCGCAACTTTATTAGCACACTCCCATTTTTTGTGCTAAGGTGTCATAAACAGATTGTTAAGAGTTAATGTCTCTTGTACCTGTAAAGGGTTACAAGCAGGGAACGGGACACCTGACCAGAAGACCAATCAGAAGACAAGATACTTTTAAATTTGGGCGGAGGGAAGTTTTTGTGTGTGTTCTTTGTCCGTTGTGTGTTCTTCTCTCGGAGGGTCTGAGAGAGACCAGACATTACTACAGGCTCTCTAAGTTTCTTTTCTAATAGTAAGTAAAAACAGGCGGTTTAGGTTTTTTAATTGTTTTACTCTATTTGCAATTGTGGATCTGGCTGGTTAACTTTTATGTGTGTTGTTGCTGGGAATATTTTGATTTGTATTGGTACTGGGGGGAAAGTCTCTTTCTGGTGTCTGTAAGCTATAGAACCCTGTAATATTTACATCTTGAAGTTACAGAGATAATTCTTTACTTTTCCTTTCTTTTATTAAAAGATTTCCTTTTAGAGAACCTGATTAATTTTGTTTTGTTTCCCTTGTTTTAGTCCAGGGGATTGGGATTACTCACCAGGACGGGTGGGGGGGAGATGGGAGGAGGAGAGATAGAATCTCTCTTTGTTTTCCTTGAATCTGTTTGCCTCTTTGTGGAAGGGAAGGGAGATGCTTCTCTGTATGGTGATTTAAGAGGTTGGATCAGTATCTCTCAGGATAGCCCAGGGAGGGAAATTCTGGGAGGGGGAAAGGTGGGGGAATGGTTATTTCTTCTTGTTTTAAGAACCCAAGGGATTTGGGTTCTTGGGGCCCCCAGGGAAGGTTGGGGAGGTCAGAGTGCCCCAAAACACTATATTTTTGGTTGGTGGCAGTGCTATCAGATCTAAGCTGGTAATTAAGCTTAGAGGATTCAGGTGCTAGCATCTCATTTTCTGAACTCTAAGGTTCAGATCTGAGAAAGAATGCTATGACATAAGGTCATTAATGAAAATGTTAAATAAGATTGGTCCCAAGACCGATCTCTGAGAAACTCAATCAGTAACCTCCCTCCAGCCAGACAGGTCACCTTTCACTATGACCCATGGTAGCCTCCCCTTTAATCAGGTCCTTAACCACCTTCAATTCTCATATTAAACCTCACCATCCACCTTTCAATTCTCGTATTAATCCCCATCGTCTTCAATTTAACCAATAATTTCCCCTGTGAGAAATGCCTTACTGACATCCAGGTAGATTAGATGTGCTACATTTCCTTTGTCTAGACGTCAAAGAAAGAGATCATGTTGGTCTAACACAATATACCATTTGTAAAGCCAAGTTGTATTTTATCCCAATAATGGTTTACCTCTCTGTCTTTAACTACTTTTTCCTTCAAAATTTGTCTTACCAGGACCCAGGTACAATTATTATTTTCCAAAGATTTTGAACATAGTTTGGTGCACATCCAACAGCTTCTGTATGTTAAACAGAACCAGAAATTGGGGACAACTAATTGAATTAACGGAAGAATTTCATACAAACTAAAGGAGCCGCTAACAACACCCATTACTACTCACAATTCCTCCTCCCTCTCCAATCACAAAAAGGCTCCACTGAAATTAAAATCTCAGTTATAATTTAGAAATGTGGGTTTTGGAAGTACTCTTCTGCAGCAATAGCCAGAAGCACCAGGGCAGGGATAGGCCCAGCTGGAGCCCCATAGAAATTAGCAGGACAAGCCCACTCCGGTCATGAGGCCCTAGCAGTCTCCCTTCCCCAGCCATATGGGCTGAGAGATGAAAGTAGGACCTTCTGTGGGGGGGAGGGAGGACGGGAAGCCATCCCTCCCCCATATACTCGTGATGTCAGCGAACTGCTCTATATGTTGTGAAGTCTGGATGCTATTTTCTGTCTGCTGACTGGCTGTGCGCCTTGATCTCCTTCCCCCTTTCCTTTCCCTTGAAGTCCCTCACTTTCCTGTCTCCTTGCTCGTCTTTCCATTTGCTCTACTCTTCTCTCCCTTTCTTCTCCACTCATCTCCCCCCTCACAACCCCATTTACTCACCCCAGCCTCCATAATAAAAGACAAATGAATAGGAGGGTGAAATAGAACCAAGTCAGGAACCCACTACCAGCCTTATCCTTCTGCTTATACACTGCACCTCTTATCACCACCACACTTTGTCGTTTTTTTATAGTAAGCATTCTGCGGCAGGGATCACATCTTGTGTATTTCTACTGCACCTAGATCTGGACCCTATGTACTAGACTGAGATCTTTGTACACTATCACAATATCAAAACAAACAATTATTTTAATAAACATACATGAAGCATCTCATCCCAGAAATTCTTTACACCTCTGCACAGTTACTTGGTTTAGTTATTAATTATTATCATCTTTGAAACTTGTTTTGGAATTAGAGTATAAATTCTAACATATTTGTCTTTAAATTGTACTCTGCTTTGAGGGCTTTTTTTTTTTTTTTTTTTTTAAAACAATTCTTCGTTCTAGGAAGTTCCAAAAGCAGAGCAAAGCATAAAACTATGTTATCCATATCTGCAGCTAAAGTTACTATCCAACTTTGCTAATTGTTAATATACAGTCTGATTCTCTTAACGTTTGCTTCTGTGTCTTGATAACTAGCTATGAACTGATTATTTTTGATAAATGTTTGCAGATACCTGTATGTTTAAGGAAATGTAAGATGAATCATCATCAAAGACTGCGTCTGGGTCCCAGCCAATAAATCTTAGATCTTACATTCCATGGGCCAAATACCACATGGAAACAACTTGCCCAGACTCTTGTGTCCATGAAGATTCTACTGCACAAATGGTGTCTATATGAATAAAGGTGCTCAGCATAGATACATCTGATGTAAAGTAGTGACTTCAGGATTTGGTTGTGATATAGTTCACATGCTTGCTGGCCCCTAGACTGGTTAAACTGCAAGTATATTACCATGATTTGAATTCTCTGTGGGAAATGAAATTGCTTGGTCTGTGTGTAGACACTGTGGCTCATTGAAAATTAATTTTCTTTTTCTGAACACAGTTATCAAGACCTTCACAAAAGGTGGAGGAGGACTTCAACTAGGGGTCTCTCACATCCAAGGTGAGCACACTAACCACTAAGCCAGAAGTTAGGAGGAAGGAATCTTTATCCTCCTTCTCCACACCACTGTGTTGTGTAAGCTCACCTACTGGGGCCTGATCCAGTAGGTGAGCTCAGAGCATGCATACCAGATTGGTATAAGCAGAGGGATAAGGGTGGTGATGGGTTCCTGACTTAGTTCTATTTTGTCCTCCTATTCATTTGTCTTATTATGGAGGCTGGGGTGAGTAAATGGGGTTGTGGGGGATGAGTGGAGAGGAAAGGGAAGGGAGAGTAGAGGAAACGGACAGAAAAGGGAGAGGAGACAGGAAAGCGAGGGACTTCGAGGGAAAGGAGATCAAGGCACATAACCAGTCAGCAGACAGAAAATAGCATCCAGACTTCACAACATATAGAGCAGTTCGCTGACATCACGAGTATATTCATATTTTGAAGGTAACCACAATGAATGTAAAACATGCAGTTTACACAGTCAAAATGTGGAAATGAAACTTCCATTTGGGGCTGTGCCCTAAGGTTACCAAAGGGGGCGGGGGGGGAAAAGAAATCGATCCCGAAAGCAAACCATCTAGGGAAGACTAAACTGATTGATGTGCTCTCTTTCCATCTGCCCTGATCTATGTTTTGTTTAGGAATTTCTCTGTTAAACATTAAGCATGTATTTTTCTTCATTCTCTGACCAACACAACATGCGCCCTGTTACCAGCAACTCCCATATCACACCCCCGCCCCAAAGTGGACAGATTATTTTTTTGTTCCTGTTTTCTTTCTTCCCTTCTTTCCAAGCGTCCCCTCCCTTTTAAATATATGCTGTTTTCCATATCACTGGATTAGTCTTGTCTTGTTCTGAGGTAGTGATATTTAAGGAAGCCAGAACTGTAGCTCTGCAAGAGTTAACTGACTCTGTATTTTGTTAATGCATTGACCAGCTGTTTCTTGTTAGCTGTAACAGAAGAGAGCGTGCACATTGGTGGCTAACTGTTAAACTCATTTTCCACAATACTAAGAAGTTAAAAACTATTCAAGTCCAGGACAGCAGCGTGCTGTACTCCCAAAACATCATTAGCCACAAAAGGAGAACTGATGTGGTCACCCTATGAAAGCACAATTGTCCTTCTCCTTGAAAAATCTTTCATACCATTTTCTTCATTAAGGGGAGGCAGGGAAGGGAGTTAATTCATGATCTAAATCATATGTATCTAATAGAGATACATGTATTATAAAGAATGTATCCCAATGATCACTGCAACTTGGATAACATCTAATGGAAACATAAAACTGATTAAAGTTTAATTGAAAACACAAATGTTCACAAACAGTATATTAGAAGTTCATCTCTTGCTAAGGCCTTGTTAAAACAGGGAATAACTCTCTCGTTATGCTGTTTTAGTGAGCAAAGTGTATTTATTCTCACTTGTCTTTGATTAGAATTATTTAGAACTAAAAAGGTCTCCAAAATGTATGTTTTGGAGACTTTTTTTTTAAGTGCTTGGTACCCAAAAATCCTGTGGTGCCTTAAAACAAAACAAGTTATATTTAAAGAAATCCAAACAACCGTTTAGTGATTCCAATGTTTATGGCTAGAGTCCCACATTTGCAGTTATTTGAGTATTGCATCTGAGCTTCTGTACTGAAATATACACACACTGGGTTGACTGTAGAGCAGGCAAGAAGATCGTGGAAGCCTATTTTTAATACCCCGGTTTTATGCTTGATTCCATCAAATCATTATGATTGGAGGTTCTTGAAGCTGCCACAGATCGAAAAAAAAATTTGGTTTGGTATGAAGTAGGTGGTGATGGTCCCATTACCTGGACACACATTTACAGTTAGAGCCTTAGTTGTGGCGTGGCAGTGCACATGTATAAAGGAGTGAATTCGAAGACAGAGTATAGTGGTCCTCAAGCCATGATCTTTCACTACGCGGCAGTGCGAATCAAGTCACACCCTGCCCTTGATTAAACCCAAGCAACCCTGTTGACTTCCTAGCACAATGGCATCCTACTTCCGGACTAGGCCTGCAAGGTGCTACTGTAATAAACATCATACAAATTAATAAGTTTGCACATGTGTAATGCATGAAGAGTGTGCTCTTGTCTGATTTCAGTTTTACACTTTGTACTAAACTAACTTCTGAAAGATTGTATCCAGTAATCACAGGTACAGCGATATGTTTATCTTAGTATGTTTGTACAGTAACAGTAAGATTAAAATTTTTCACATTACCAGTGACTGAAATTATTCTCATGTGTATTTTCTGAACATGTACAAAGCCCTTTTTAAGTGTTAGCAAAGATGCTGAGAGTTGTCAGGCTTTGCCAAATTATGTTTTGCATTTCTCGCATATAAAGAAATCTACACACAGCTGCAGTCTCTCTCATACATGTGCAAATGTGGGTTTAACTCTGGGTTTAGATAAGGTACTGCAGTTGTGTGCAGTGGCTTATTAACAAAACAAAAAAATGTTCCATACAGCAAGATTAGTACATGGGCTTTCCCTATTCTTGCAGTACTGTAAACAATTGAGGCCTAAAAGGTTGTCCATGTACTTTGAAGCGGTCACTTTCCCCCATAAAAGGCATAAAAAGCGCACAACAGAGCATTAAGCAATATGAGTAATGTGACCTCCTGCTAAACATTAGAGATATATGTACAAGCTATTATTACTGAGTCAGCACTCAGCTGGGGCAGTTCCCATCATAAAATCAGTTTTGCAGGAATCTATAACTGCTGATATTTCATCAGACTGATCGTTGCCTGACAAGTTGTACACCAGATTCAGGGGACTCAGAAAGCTGGTCTCTACTTCCTGGTGTCTCCTACCTAAGACCTAGCGGAAAGAGGTCTGTCCTCCTCTAAGCCCACATCCAGACTAACCCGCGGCATCGGCGGGTTAAAATCGATTGCTCGGGGACTCGATCTATCGCGTCTAGTCTGGACGCGATGTATCGATCCCCAAGCGCGCTTACATCGATTCCGGAACTCTATCAACTCGAACGGAGTTCCGGAATCGACATGGAGAGCCGAGGACATCGATGCCGCGCCGTCTGGACGGGTGAGTACCTCGATTTTAGAAATTCGACTTCAGCTACGTTATTCACGTAGCTGAAGTTGCGTATCTAAAATCGATTTTAATACCCTAGTCTGGACGTGGCCTAAGGCTGGGTCCTTCTGAACTGGGCTTCTCCCATTCCAAGCTCCTTCTCCAAGATTGGTATGCCTCATGGATGGGGTCTGCCTGAGTCCTCAGCTGCTTTTTAGCCCATACTGACCTGGTACGGGGTTTGTGTACCCCATCACAAGGAGAGTCTAACTCTAAAAACCCTTGCATTAATGTGGTGCCAGACACAAGCCTGTTCCTGATCCCAACAGAGACAATGGTAAAACCTCCACTTACTTCAAAAAAATCAGGACCCCACTGCATTGTAACAAAAATGCCGCTGTATTTTATTTGCATGTCACAAGAAGCACGATAAATAAAAGATTATATAATGCAGAAGCAGTCTTCTGATTGCCTCAGTTTCTCATTTCCTTTGCCAGTGTGGCATAGGAGCTCTACAAAAGAAACATCCTCGTTTCCAGTGAAACAATGAAAGGGAGAGCGTGGCATTGCCTAACAACGACCTTTTCCTCAGTAATTAAGAAATGGCAGAGATACAGGCTAAAGGGACATTTTCATCTGGAAGGACGGTGAGAGCAACATGCAACTTCGAGAGAAAAATGGGGAGGGAGGATTCCTTAATGATCAAACTGCGAACAGGAAATTTGGCTTAGCTGGAAAAAAAAATAAATCCTTGCTTTAAGCACAGCCATACTTGTTGGGTTAGGAAAGGGCAGGCTACCGAATTATCTGCCATGTTTGTTTGTAGCGTTTTTGTTTGTTTGTTTGTTTTTTGGTAGCTGTGTTGGTCCCAGGACACGAGGCAGACAAGGTAGGTGAGGCAATACCTTTTATTGGACCAACTTGGTGAGATAATTCCTCACCTACCTTGTGTTTCTCATGTCCTGGGATCAACACAACTACAAGTATGGTTGTGCTTAAAGCAAGGATTAATTTTTTTCCAACTAAAGCAAAGTCCCTGTTCTCAGTCTAGCAAAGTTCCAGTTATGATAAATGTATTAGAAGTTTGTGTTCAAGTGCATCTCTAACCACTGTCTTTATAACTGCCCATGACAGTCACTAAAAATGCAGCCACATGATTAATAAAGCCAGCTGCAATTTTCACTCAATGTGAATTCAAACAGACACCAAAAATAAACACTGGGTAATCCCATTTCCATTGCATGCATTTATTTTGTTTATGTTAAGAGACTACAATTTAAATACATTGTTGAGATTAAATGTTCCTGAGATGATCTGGGAGATTAGGAGACTGGTTGTTTTAAAATCCTAGTCATCTGATGTCCATTTAAATGCACATGCGTATTTTAGAAATACTACAAGCATCAAATACACATTAGGAATACATCACTCAAACGATAAATCAACACATTCCTGTGATAGCAGAGACACAAGGTGGGTGAGGTAATGTCTTTTAATGAACCAACTTCTCTTGGTGAAACATCCTGGGATATCAACATTTACATTATTTATAACAAAATATTATAACTAGGAGAAACACGCCCCAACATCCCCCACAAGATAGCAAAGAGTAGCAGTGTCACAGATGTGATCCACTTTATCTCTGGGAAAGATGGATTATGCTTATTGGGTCACTTTGAAGAATTTGACCCTCTGATAGCAACCTCTCACTGAACTGACTACTTCACTGGCTAAATTAGCACCAGCTATGGCTTGCATGACAAAAATTAAGGATGAAACAAGTAATGAAAAGCAGGACTGGGGGCATGGAGCAGGGCCGCTCAGAGGGGGAACAGGTTAAGCAATATGCCCCATGCCCCGCAGGGTCCCCCACGAGAATACAGTATTCCATAGTACTGCACCTTTTTTTATGGAAGGGGCCCCCAGAAATTGCTTTGCCCCAGGCCCCCTGAATCCTCTGGCAGGCCGCGGCGTCGGTGGAGGGGACACATATGGAAAAGAAATTACCACATCAAGACAATCAGGTAGTCATCACCTCAGCACAAAATCTCAAAAGCAAATTCCTTGGGGAATCCCAGGAATGAGCTATACTAATCTGAAATTCCCCCAAAAGATCTTCCACCATTAAGTCATTAAAAATATTGCAACATGTGATCCCACATTGACTCTGAGGGAAATCAGAGATCAAATCTTGAACTCATTCCTATTTGCAAGTACTGGCTGCACTACAGAAGAAGCAGACTGAATCCCCAGGGAAGAATGCTTCGTGTTATTCAGGAAAAAAGCCTCTCATGTAGTTCATGTGTGCCAATGCATGGGCTAGCACTGAAAAGTTCCCAAAGGAGTCACAGCCAGCCCTTCCCCGCTAGAGAGAGTACTGCTGTAATCAAAACCACTGAAAGGAGTTGGGGAAATGGAAAAAAAGGGATATCCAGAAGATCCCCCAGAATATAAAGTAATAAATGATCATCTAGTCTCACAGTTTGTTCATTTAGAAAAACAAATCCAGCTCTAAGAAATTCTGACTGGTTTGCTCAAGAAAAAGTTAAGAATCTCTTAAGATCACGACAGGTACATGAACACTTGGACTTTTAAAATCATTACTAAGTACAATATGATTCCTTTGGGGAATACACAGGCAAGGGAAGCAGTGTGGCACAGTGGAGCGGGTATGGGGCCTTGGACTTGGGAGACCTGGATTCTATTCCTGCCTCTACCATGGACCTGTTGGGTGACTTGCCTGGGCAAGTCACTTCATTTCTCTGTGCTCTAGTGGGCAGGTTTGGCTGGCAGGCAGTTCACATAGGCAAAGGAAAACTGTTTTCAAATCAAGAATGTCAGAACTAGCCAGCTGGTTTGTAAAAGTTGTGCCAATCACAGGGGCTCTATGGATCAACACGGCTAACTCTAGCTAACAGGGCAAAACAGGTATGTTTATGCAGGGATAAGGGTCCTGGCAACTGGCCCAGATGAACTGACTTGGGCTCACTGTGCTAAAAATCACTGTGTAGACATTTGGGATTGGGTTGGAGCCCAAGACTTGGACCCTCCACCCTGGCAGGGTCTCAGAGCTCAGGTTCCAGACTGAACCTGAACATCTACACAGTGATTTTTCTGTCCCAGAGTCCAAGCCCCATGAGCCCAAGTCAGCTGACCAGGGCCAACCACAGGTTTATCATCTATGTGTAGACATACCCAGTGAAGCAATACCCAGTGAGCATACACAACGAGACTCCTCAGGGAAGAAATATTTCCTCTGCAAACAAATACCACACACAGTTTTTATGTATAAGATTTGTTTAAGGCATTTCAAGTGAAGAAAAACAGAAGAAATAGCTGGTTCTGTTATGCCTTCTCTACATACAGAAAGATTTAACAAAGCTAATAAATGGCTCAACACTGAGAAAAGTTTAATTAGAATTCTTTTCTTCTGAATCACATCAATAAAGTCAAGGACTGGTCTGGTATTTGTAAGTGTTGACTTTCACAGATGCTTCTCGCTGCAGATGTACAGCTGAGAGATCCTGTAAACATAAACACAAGGCTAGAAAATTATACACAGTGGTATTTTAGGCCCGAAACTGGTTTAAGAGATCTCGTTTTGCTGATTTTATACAAAGGGCAATAGAGAAAGTTTATCAGATTACATGAACAACAGAGCAGGATTTTTTTTGGTGTCATTTTAATGTCATTAATAGCAAAATAACATTTCCAATAACATTGAACTTTTTGCATTAATAACGTGAATCTACTGCTATTGCAGAGGCTACAGCTAAAGTTAACCAGCTGGCCTCCTAAAAAGAAACACTTAGGAAGTATTTAATTAATGCAGTTTAGGAGATTTTACTTCCTTTTTTAAAAAAGAAAACATGTTAAAGAAATTCCGTCTGACAACGCATATTTTAGCCGTCCTACTTCCATCTATGAAGATATCTGGTATCAGAGAGATCAAACATTAGTGCCTGTAGAAATGAAGGGAAATGCAGGGAACAATATGGCCATGAGCACTATTTCGGCAAGAAAAACAACTCTTACTGGCCAAGATCCAAAAAGCAATTGAGACGGGTAATGTCCAACCTAATCTCTTAACGGTTTTCTTGCCAATTTTCTAAAACAGCCATCAGTTTTTCAGATTGAGCTTCAAATGGTAAAATATACCATAAAACAATAAATTACTGCTTTAAATTCATTAGCACTATACAATGAAACTCTGCCAGACTGTTTTGTTACAACATTTCAGAAACTAATTAAATGTTCTTTTAAACTGAGGAAAACTGGCACCCAGGATAAGCTTTTCAGAAAGTGTGAAGTTAATGAATCTTAGAACTGCTCCATTCTCTCTAAAGGTTAAGCTTGCCCCAGTGCAGACAGCCCAAACAACTTAAGTCTCACTTAAAAATCCTTACCATGTAACTCAAGCAGTGTATGTGAGATCTTGTGCAGGCCACATGCACAGGTGCAGGGTCATCCTAAGTGATCTGTCAGGAATGAGTCACAATGTATCGAGCCTGTAATTTCACCTGAAAAATCTTTTTGCCTATAGTGAATTAGAAGCTCTATCCCATACCACTTCTGCTGTTAATTTTAGTATGGCTCTTCCTAAAAAGTGATGTTTAGATTATGGATGGGACTTTAAACAAAAACAAAATAAGCAAAATAAATAAATAAATAAATAAATAAAAACTTTTCAGGGCATAATAAAGTCACAATTTCCCCATTTCCAAAACCTCAGCTTGCTGCTCTTTCCCTACCTGAAAGCACAGAGAATTCCTAAACGCCTGCATACATATGCATAAACAAAACAATTAACTTTTTAATCAAAGTTAGAGGAAAGCAACAAGAAGTCTGGCAGCATTTTCATTATACTCTTTGCAATTTTCATACCTTAAAAAAAGGGGGAAGTCTGAAGAATTAGGAGATTATTAATAAAATAGCAGTATTTTAGCACCTAATTTGATCCAAGTGTAACCCACACCCCTTCTGGGTGTCGTGTTCTGTCCCATCTAGTGGCACTGAGACCACTTAGAGAGATAAAATGAGCTAAAAGCCAACTGGCTTTTAGCAGACTCATGCTCATGCTCTAAGCTCCAGAGATCCCAGGTTCGATCCCGTCCGCTGACGACCAGGCCTGTCGGCTTTACACAAGCGCTTTGCAGACATTAAAATTAGTCCTCCCATATCCCTGTAGAGGAGGTAGGCAGGCTAATATGCCCATTTTACAGCTCAACCCCTTCAACAAAAATATTGTGCCCTGTATTGTGAAAAATTCTCACTTTTCAGAGAATTCTCCAGAGTAAACCAAATATGGAAAGAAGAAAATGTAAGCACTTCAGACTTCTTTGCCTCTTTTTTCTTCTTCACTGACCTCTGCATCTCCTCTTTGACACAAGTTTTGAAAAAAGGGCACTGCTCCATGATGCAAGCTGCTATCTATACCCATCTTGGATGATTACACATGCCTAGTGCAGTGGTTCTCAACTAGGGGTGCACAGAGGTCTGCCAGGAGGTATATCAACTCAGAAAGATATTTGCCTAGTTTTATAACAGGCTACATAAAATGCACTAGCAAAGTCATTACAAACTAAAATGTCAGATAGACAGTGACTTGTTTATACTGCTCTATATACTATACACTGAAGTGGAAGTACAATATTTATATTCCGATTTACTTTATAATTATATAGTAAAAAAAATGAGAAAGTAAGCATTTTTTCAGTACTAGTGTGCTGTGACACCTTTGTATGCTATGTCTGATTTTGTAACCAAGTAGTTTTTCAGCGAGTCATAACTTGGGAAGAGAAATCAGTCTCCTGAAAAGGGTCCAGTAGTCTGGAATGGTTGAAAGCCGCAGCCCTAGTAAAATGGGTACACCGCTCTGTGAATGAGCAAAATTCTAGTGTAACACACAAAACACAAGTCTATGTAGCTTGAAGAGGATTTCAAGGTTGAAACATGTTTCCATAAATCTGGCTGAGGTGGAAGGATCAATAAATATAGACTAAAGCTGGACTTGCTCCCCAATAAATAATAAAAAGCTTTTACAGCTACAGAAGTACCAGGCAAGCATTTAGGATGTAGTGGATCACAATGAATATTCTGCTTAGAGGAAGGCGAAAAGAACCACAATAAAATTTTCACCCTCTTTTGGTTCTCAACAGCACATTTTTTTCAAAAAAAGGAAAGTAAGGTATCTTGAAGAGGAAAAAGGGCAAACTCTACAAAAACTTTCTTCTGCATAAGCTTTGAATTTCTTCATGTGTGACTCCTTCTGTGTACTACTCTCTCATAATTACCAGAGATGGAAATATATTCTCAGTTTACCATTTACCCTGCCAGGTAAAATCCCCTTTTTAATAACTGACTCTTAACAAGTCCCACAATGCAGCAGCTGTCAGATGATGAAACAATAGCTCCATGTTCCATAAACTGTAACAAGTACAAGCTCTTAAAACAACTATATCTTTCATGCAATTCTATGCAACTTTGGCTATTGTCAATTTGGATCAAAATCATCCCATCCCTAGTTAAATTCCATTGACTTCAAATGAGCCTACACCAAGGAGGAATTTTGCCTAATGTCTTCCAATAAAGGAAAACTGAAGGATACAATTTTTGTACTAAAATACATTTTTCCCTCAAAATTCATCTGTGCTAGGATATATGGACTGAGGAATTTAAAACTCCATTTATTCTGTCATTAACAAAAGAAGATTCTAGACAGCAAAAAGTCAGTGTAAGACATACATCTGGCACAATGTTGGCACATGCAAATATTATTCCAGTGGAAAAGACAAGAACTGTGGGATCCCAATAATTTTAATGAGAACATCATGGTGGTGATTCTTTTTCCAACAGCAGATGCTCCATTTCTCACTGAGACATTTACAACCATATTCCAATTTCTTTTTGGTATTACTGTGTGTGTAGCTTAATTTCTCCTCCAGACGTTCTATACCAGTGGCGATCAAACTTTTGTACTAGTGACCCCTTTCACATAGCAAACCTTTGAGTGCAACCCCCTTTATATATTAAAAACACTTTTTAATATATTTAACACCACTATAAATGCTGGAGGCAAAGCGGGGTTTGGGGTGGAAGTTGACAGCTCACGGCCCCCCTGAGGGTTCGACCTCCAGTTTGAGAACCCCTGTTCTATATTGTTTGACAAGCATGTGTATTCTCTACACAGTATTCAGAGCTCTACAGGCTGTCAGTTATTTGGGCACATCATGTCATGGGGACTACCTTTATGTGGTCACATTAAGAGAAACAAACAGGACTATCCAGAAGATCCATGGAGACAGACCAACCTACTGAAGAGGCTCAAGAAGTTCTACTGGAAGAATTTATACTATATTTCACAGTACAGAAAATAACTCAAGAGAAAAGGGATGTCATTCTCCTCGGTATTCATTCTTTTCTGCATACTGCCATGAACGTGGAATAAAATTATGGTTCTCTAATTCTCTAATATGGTGCTTCATATTATGATGAGGTAACCAGGTTCAAGATACCCATAGGATGGAGCAAGTAAGGCAGCTGAAGAAATCATTAGACGGTATGAAGAGAGATTAATTTAAAAGTTATGTCCCAAAACACATATGGGCTCCCTTTGCACACTTCTGGATTAAGGCAACTGCTTAGGGCCTCTGTTTGAGCTGAGGCAGGAGAAGAATGCGGATTTTTATTTAATTAAGTATAGTCTTTGATATTCTTCATCTTAATTTCTCTTTTCACCACTTATTTCTTAAAACTTGAAGGAGAGATGAAGAAAAGGACAGATGAGGAAGAGAAAGGGAAAGAACTTTCACTAAATCAGGGCCTACACAGGGAGAAGGGGAAAAAATGGAGCTACAAGAAAGGACAAAATCTTACTGCCCTCTTGCAAATAGTATACAGATGATTTTTTGCATATTATTTATGAAATGGTTACATGATATTTTGAGCTTATTAAAAAATGTATTACAGAATTTAAGATAATCTATTTCCTGACAAAGATAAAGACAATGTAACTTCATTGTAATATACAATTAAAGACCCCAATTTTTAGAAATGTAGAAATTTTTATAATCCTGAGCTTTTCCCTCTAGAAGTATTGGGAGATACTGTTAGGTGGGATTGTACAATTAAAGTACTGCATGCTCTGTTCCTTTCCCTGGGGATTTCACCTTGACATAGTGAAAAGGCATGTGTGTTCCAGTGACCCTGAAGGTATGTCTGTACTGGGGAAAAAAAAAAAAAGTTCTTAATTTGGATTACCTAACCCATGTTGGCTAATTTGGGTTAAAATAGCAGTGAAGACATGGAAATTTAGTTTTTAACTTGGATTAGCAGCTCAAATTCACACTCAGGCTCCCTTACTGGCTAAAACTCAAACTTCTAGCCTGGGCTAAAAGCTAAATTGTGTTCTCACCACTATTTTAAACCAAGCTAGCTAATGAGATTAGGTAACCATGAGTTAAGTACACACTTCTGCAGTGTATACATACCCTGAGAGCTATGTTAGCAGGAGTTTTAGCTCCTAGTAGGGACACCCAACCTGGACAGGTCAAAGAATAGGGAACAGATGAAAAGCAATCTATTGGTCCTCCCTGTTGTTTTGCTGATGAAGGGAAAATGGATCTACTGTCTGAACAATTTTAGCTCCTTTTGCACAATTCTCTTTCCTCTAAAATGGGTAACCCTGTTCCCTTCCCCTATCATTCAAATGATGAAATCTTCGCACCATTTGTGGAAAGCTGAATATTACTTCCAAATGACTTCAGTGACGTAGGACTTGACTCTGTCAAGTAAATTGTGCGAAGAAAAGAGTTAGGCAGTGCCAAAATAGTGAGTCTAGAAGACCAGAGTAGAAAACTAAAATATACAGAAACAGGTGAGCAAAACTTCAGAGCTGAATTGGTGAAACCATTAGTTCAGAACAGAATTGTCAGACACATAGATGAACGTAATTTGTTGAGGAAGACTCAACGTGTTTTTTGTAAAGGGAAATCATGTCTCACCAATCTACTAGAATTCTCTGAGGGAGTCAACAAGCAAGTGGACAAAGGGGATCCAGTGAATATAGCATACTTAGATTTCCAAAAAGCCTTTGACAAGGTTCCTCAAAGGCTTTTAAGCAAAGTAAGCTGTCGTGGGATAACAGGGAAGGTCCTCTCGTGGATTGGTAATGGTTAAAAGATGGGAAACAAAGGGTAGGAATAAATGGCCAATTTTCAGAATGGAGAGAGGTAAATAGTGGTGTCTCCCAGGGGTCTGTACTGGGACCAGTCCTATTCAACATATTCATAAATGATCTGGAAACAGGGTAGGGGCAGGCTCTAGCCTCCTCCCCGCCAGTTTCGCAGAGGAGGTCTACTCACCCTTGCCCCAGACGGAGCTCTTAACTGCAATAGCTTAAGGGTGATATGTGATGAGTTCGGAAGCTGGGAGAAGCACAGTCTTTGTGCCCGGGAGTTTGTTTATAAACAAAGGCAGGGTGATTAAGATAACAAAACGCTTAACATTAAAGTAAATTAAGAATAGTTAGATGATCCTGAAAGTATTGCCAGGCACTTAAGTTAAAAGACAGAAAACAAAGGGTTGGAATAAAAGGTGAGAATGGAGAGAGGTAAATAGTGGTGTCCCTCAGGGGTCTATATTGGGACCAGTCCTACTCAACATATTCATAAACGGTCTGGGAAAAGGGGTACACAGTGAGGTGGTAAATTTGCAGATGATACAAAATTGCTCAAGATACCATACATACTCATTAATAAGCTGAATTTTTTAGTAAAAAAAGGAAACACCAGAGAAGGGGGTTGGCTTATGAACAAGTATAGAGAGGGAGAGGTGGGACACAGTCCCTCCCCCCAACAGAGGAAGCAAGGAGAGGCAGCACAGGTAGCAAAGCCAAAAGAGAAGGGCAGAGCCAGAGTCTCTCCACTTCTGGCCACGCTGCTCTCCCCCTATCCTCCAAAGCAGCTGCAGCTCTGGGGCTGGCAGGCTGCAGCAGTGTTGTGCTGCCCGGCCCGCTGGACCATGCTGCGGCCGCACTGCCCAGCCTGCTGAAACTGCTCCAGCCAGGCCAGAGATATCCTCCCCTGGCCCTCCCCAGATAAGGTGGGAAGGGATGGGATGGGAAGAGTGTGGGAGGGACCCCAGGCTAGGGTGGGATTATGTGGGGGGTGGTCAAAGGAGTTACTTCCCTGAGCCCCAGATTCTCCCCCAAAAAAGGTTTCCCCACCAGTTGTTGTCCCAGCTCGTGAGGGTAAGCAGCTGGCACACTGGGACACTTCGTTTACTTAGGTTTAACTCTGTGCCTGCAGACGCTCGAGGTAAACAAACCATCTCTGCCTGCCAGCGGCGTATCCTAATGGCCTGGGAGCCAAAGTTTGCTGACCCCTGAAGTATAGGGTCAGCTTATGAATGGATCATTAAAAAAATTCAAGTTTTACTTCTCCATCTTACAGGGGTCGGCTTATAAACGAACTGGCTTATGATCAAGTATGTACAGTAGTTAAGTCCAAAGCAGACTGCAAAGAGCTACAAAGAGATCTCAAAAAAAACGGGTGACTGGGCAACACAATGGCAGAAGACATTCAATGTTAATAAATGCAAAATTTTGCCAATTGTATTACATAATCCCAGCTATACATACAAAATGATGAGATCTAAATTAGCTGAACCCATCCATAAAGAGATCTTGGAGTCATTGTGAACAGTTCTCTGAAAACATCTGCTCAATGTGCAGTGGCAATTAAAAAAGCTAACAGAATACTGGAAATCATTAGGAAAGGGATTGATAATAAGAGAAAAATATCATACTGCCTCTATATAAATCCACTGTACGCCAACATATTGAATAGTGCATGCAGATTTGGTCATCTTATCTCAAAGAGATCTATTGGATTTCGAAAAGATATTGAGATGGGCAACAGAAATTATTAGGGTTACAGAGCACCTTCTGTATGACGAGAGATTAAAAAGACTCGGACTTTTCAGCTTGCCAGAGATGATTAAGGGGGGATATGACAGAGGTCTATAAAATCAGGAATGGTGTGGAGAAGATGACTAAGGAAGTGTTATTTACTCCTTCACATAACACAAGAACTAGAGGTCGCCAAATGAAATTAATAGACACTAGATTTTAAATGAACAGAAAAAGTATTTCTTCACAATCAACATGTGGACCTCTTTGCCAGGGGATGTTGTAAATGCCAAAACTGTAACAGGGCATGATAGGTTTGGTCACAGAGACTCCTTGGGCCTGCTGATGTGCTAAGACTACCTCCAAGTCTGTTTTCCCTGCCAGCTTGGGACTTTGGAACCCTGCCTTGCTGAGCCAGACATGCTAGCCTGCTGCAAACACAGACCAAGGTCTGAACCACATCCCGCAAAGCTGCAGGCTTTAACTTAAAATCACTTAGCAGGTATTCCTCTCTCCAGTACCCAGATACCCAGTTCCCAATGGGATTCAAATGCCAAATAAATCCGTTTTACTCTGTATAAAGCTTATACAGAGTAAACTCAAACTATCTGCCCTCTATAACACTGATAGAGAGATATGCATAGCTGTTTGCTCCCCCAGGTACTTACTTACTTACTCTGGGTCAGTTAATAAACAAACAAGTGATTTTATTAAGTATAACAAGAAAGATTTAAGTGGTTCCAAGTAACGACAGAACAAAGTAAGTTACCAAGCAAAATAAAACAAAAACATGCAAGTCTAAGCCTAATACATTAAGAAACTGATTACAGATAAATCTCACCCTCAAAGATGTTCCAATAAGCTTTTTTCCACAGACTAGATTCCTTCCTAGTCTGGGCCCAATCCTTTCCCCTGATACAGTCCTTGTTCCAGCTCACGTGGTAGCTAGGGGATTTCTCATGACTGCCGCCCCCTTGCTCTGTTCTACCCCCTTATATAGCTTTGCCACAAGACATGAATTTTTGTCTCTCTGGGTCCCCACCCCTCCTTCTAAATGGAAAAACACCAGGTTTAAGATGGATTCCAGTACAAGGTGACATGGTCACATGTCCTGGGAGACTCCAAGCCTTCATTCTTCCTGGCCTGACTCACAGGAAGCCTTGCAAATAAACAGCGCCATTTACAACCGTCTTAGTTGATGGAAGCCATCAAGATTCCAAACCACCATAAATGGCCTACATTTTGCATATTATAGTAGGACCTCAGAGTTATATTTCATATTTCTAGTTTCAGATACAAGAATGATATATTTATACAAATTGGATGACCACACTGAGTAGATTATAAGCTTTGTGATGATACCCTACAAGAAAACTTTTGCATGAAGCATATTCCAATTACATTATATTCACACTCATTAGCATATTTTCATAAAATCATATGGAGTACAACGTCACACAGGGTTCCAATAAGAACTAGATAAGTTCATGGAGGATAGTTTCAGCAACAGCTATTAGCCAGGGTGGGCAGGGATTCAACACCAGGTTCTACATTTCCCTCGCAACAGGGCAACTTGATTACCTATTCTATTAATTCCTCCTGGGGCACCTGGCATTGGCTACTGTTGGAAAACAGGATACTGGGCTAGACGGACCATTGGTCTTACCCAGTTTGGCCATTCTGATATTCTTATATAGAACCCAGATATATCTGCTTCCCCACTGTAACTCACTAGACCCTACTCTCCACCCAGAGCTGGGTTAGAACCCAGGAGTCCTGATGGTTTCTCTCACTCCAGAGTCAGTAACAAATTAAGAATATACATTAAAAATTTTAAACCTAATCAGTGTCCCTTAAGTGACTTGCCATAAGATGTCAAAACATGCTTTTAGAGCTGAGTGGGTCTAATATTTACTTAATTTTCTTTAATAAAGGAACTAGATAAAGGGCTTCTGTCAGATAATTGCTAAGTTATCTGCCAAAAATCTAGTTTTCAAGTGCCTAAGTAGCCCCAGGAATCACAAAGTTCACCCCCCACACACACACCAAGTCAGAAATGGTACCCTTGAAAAAGGGGTAAACTGATACAAAACTACTCAAGATAGTTAAGTCCAAAGAAGACTGCAAAGAGCTACAAAGGGATCTCACAAAGCTGAGTGACTGGGCAACAAAATGGCAACTTGTGTCCTTCACCTTACTATGGAAGGACTTTCTGTTAGACTATTGGGGTCTGGATTGCTTCTGCAACTACAGAGGGAAGTTGGGGAATAGGGACAGGGGAAAGTTCCTCTTGAAAGAGCGATGGCATGGTATGGCCTGTTTAATCCTACTGTTATGCACATTTCTGTGGTGGCCCATCACCACAATACCACGGGGCTCAGATCCAAGATACATGTTCATATAAATGCAAGCAACCTTACCGAAGATGGAGTGTCATATCAAATGGGACTTGAGAAAGTAAACTGCAAGCAAGTAAATTGCTTCTCAAGCACGAGGTTTAGAAGAACTAATGAAGCAATTAAAGAGACGTAGAGAACCAATTTAGGAAGAAAAGTAGTTTTTTAGCTAAAATCTTAAAGGGCAGCTTAAACTAGCATACGTGAATAAGTCTAGTGGGAAACCTATAATAAGTCTTAGATGTCCATTTCTCTCCTCTTCAAATGCAGTCTGTCTTCCTGATCACAAATATGGCAATTTGGCACCGGGGGAGGGGCACTACCAAACACCGAGGAGCCCAGAGACAGTGCACAGGTGCAAGTAACTGTCAGAGCTCCACTGACATTAATGGAGTTATGACAATTTACACAAGCTGAAAATCTGCCTCACGGCTTCCGAATGGATGTCCCTGGCCTATGCAGATCCATAAGATGTAGGAGACTAAACCTCCTTTTGTTTTGCATCACCTCTTGTCATAAACAGATAAGTAAGAGTTAATAGAACAGAAGTACTTCATATCTCTTTTGCCTGTAAAGGGTTAATAAGATCAGTGAGCCTGGCTGTCACCTGACCAGAGGACTAATCAGGGGACAGGATACTTTCAAATCTTGAGGGAGGGAAGTTTTTGTGTGTGCTGTTAGATTTTGGTTGTTGTTCACTCTGGGGGCTCAGAGGGACCAGACGTGCAACCAGGTTTCTCTCCAATCTCTTTGATACAGTCTCTTATATGTCCAGAATAGTGAGTACTAGGTAGATAAGGCGAGTTAGGTTTATGTTTGTTTTCTTTATTTGCAAATGTGTATTTGGCTGGAAGGAGTTCAAATGTGTATTTGGCTGGAAGGATTTTAATTTGTACTTGTATACTTAGGCTGGGAGGGTATTCCCAGTGTCTATAGCTGAAAGACCCTGTAACATATTCCATCTTAAATTTACAAAGGTAATTTTTACTGTTTTTTCTTTCTTTAATTAAAAGCTTTTCTTGTTTAAGAACTTGATTGTTTTTTTAATTCTGGTGAGACCCCAGGGGACTGGGTCTGGGTTCACCAGGGAATTGGTGGGGAGAAAGGAGGGAAGGGGGAGAGAGAGGTTAATTTTCTCTCTGTGTTAGGATTACTTTCTCTCTCAGGTTGAGTCTGGGAGGGGGAGAGACAAGGAGGGGGAAAGGTGAATTTTCCTCTCTGTTTTAAGATTCAGGGAGTTTGAATCACAGTGATCTTCCAGGGTAACCCAGGGAGGGGAAGCCTGGGAGAGGCAACGGTGAGGGAAAGGGTTTACTTTCCTTGTGGTAAGAGCCAGAGTGTCTGGGTCTTGGGGGAACCAGAGTGTACCAGGCACTGGAATTCCTGGTTGGTGGCAGCGCTACGGTTCTAAGCTGGTAATTAAGCTTAGAGGAGTTCATGCTGGTACCCCATCTTTTGGACACTAAGGTTCAGAGTGGGGAATTATACCATGACACCCCCCAATTGAACGAGAAAGTGGAAACACCAGGAGACCAAACTAAAAAAAAAAGTTTTCTGTCTCCTCACATAAATAACCCCCTTATTGGGGGATTTGGCCCTTGGGCTTTGCAGCATCTATTCTTTTCTGTTCACCTCTGTTAAGTCATTTCAGCACCATGTACACAATGTGCTCAACTAACAAATATTTGCCAGATAGTAAAAGAAATGTGGTTTAAATCCAAGACTGAAACCAATCACACTGATTACTCAGTGCGAACAGCTGTACTTGTAAAGGCTACAAAGCCAAACTTGCTTATGAGGTTATCCAAGGTTATGTTGTTTGCACTTCTAATTATTTATGTGAAGTTCCTACAATCCATTCCAGGCTGCTAGATTTTTGTTTATTCTCACTTCAAAGGTAAAATTCTTTTAGACAGCCAGGTAGTTTGGCAGCAGCTCACTACTCTGCCTTCAACAAAGGACTCCAGGATTTTCCATGGTGAAAAGAAATTTTTTTTTTAAATAGAAATCCAGATTTTCCTCCCAGAACTTTTACCTAAAAGTCAAAGACCATGAACAAAAGATTAAATGAAATTTGTTTGCGAACGAAGTAAGGTGTGATTTTGGAAAGCATCCACAGACGCATCTGGGTAGTAAAAAGGGACCCAGAAATGGGTATATACCCTCTTGGCTATTACATGGATCAATTCCAGTGCAGTATTTGCAAAATTTATATAACTATCTATGAGCTAGAAAATCAACACATGGAACACATGCAGTTTTACAGCTTAGATCTGAACTAATTCTCCTGCACATCGTGACAGCCTTCTCATTTTTCGTTATTAACCCATATGGCATCTGAGGCACAATTAACACTGATACCTTTCAGGGCAATAGGAAAAAAAATCAGTGGTCATTTAAGCAGAAAGAGCAGAGTCAGTCTATAAGTGCCTCATTTTACCCATAACCAAAATGCAACATTACTGAAAATAAGAGAACAGGTCAGCATCAGCAAGTGTGTCAGCAGCACAGAAGTCAATTTAGGCCTGGGCTTCACAAAGAGGTGTCCTCTTCTATGAAACTTTACCATTTAAGAACATTAAAAGGGCAGAGAAACTCTAGCTGGGGAAAAAATTCAGTGTGTACCAGATATCTGCTCAGGGAGGTGGTGCCTCACTTATCCTTCACCACAGAGACAAAGGGAAATATTTTTACCAATATTTCTTATTTATACTTCTGCTATCAGGAAACAGTTAATATAAAGGACCCAAGCCTGAAAACTCTCTCAGTATAGAACTCCTACTGATTTCAAGAGCCACCCTACGCCACTGACACTCTCATAGCTGAGATATGGCAGAGAAGCATAATATGTTGTTCCTTTGGGCACAAACCTATGGAAAACCTCTTTCAGCCTTACCTACAGTTTTTCCAGCCAGCACCATAATACCATATCTTTGTTTAAAAAAAAACCACCACAATTATTATTTGATATAATAGCTCTAAAAGCTCAGTGCTGTCCCACAGAAAACTCTTACAGAGCTCTATTTTAAAATATAGTCTACTTCTATGTGTCTTTCCCCTTAATTTTAATTATTAATTATTGTAAGGGATATTTGAATAAAAACATTACCTTTGTTTCATAAGAGCATCTGCTTGTGGGTCTCATTTCTAACCTGGAATCAAACTCCTCTGTAAGTGACATGAAAATTAGCTATTTGGAAATTATCTTGGCACAGATAGATGAATGACTAAAACAGATATGACAAAGGCAAAAAAAAAAAGTCATAGGAGGGTGTCAGCATATGCCATGGTCACCATGCCTCAGCTGAACACTGACAAATACATAACTGGAACAGTCTGGCTCACTTGTGTGTTAATATTGTTAAAACAGGTATTACACTTCTAAGAACGTGTTTAGACTTTATGAAATGCTTGTGAGTTGCTGCACACCTAATCTCACTTATAACCTTTGCAACATAATATATGACCATTTGCATCATAAGCCTCTGCAGTTATGGAAATCAGCAGATAGGAGAGAGACATTAATTAGTGTGAAATGCTGGCATACCCTGCAAAGAAGACCCAACACATGATGTTCCATAATAGTTCATCTAAGAGGACAAAAAGACTGTTGATTACTCTCCTCCAGTCCCATAGAGGGGAGATGTGCAAATGTATTTCTCCCACCAGCTGAGCTGGTAGTTCAGAAAAGGGGGAAATGGAATAAAAATTCCTGGCAAGGAGAAACTATCTCTATGCTGCTTGGACTCTGGAGGGTAAGGTTTTCTAGGCATAAGTAAGACCTCCCCAGGGTTCAGCCTGGGTTAGCCCTAAGGGACATATGAAATTTGCTTATTATAGAAGTTTCTATCAACTTTTGAAACAAAAGTAACTCATTTGAGTGTGTTAACCTGGTTTAATCTCATAAAATAACTCTTATTTCTTTTCCTAGTGAATAAATCTTTAGATAGTTTATTAAAGGACTGGGTACAAGCATTGTTTTTGATGTGATATCTAAGGTGCAACGGACCTGGGGAAAGTGACTATCTTTTGAGACTGGGAGTAACCTGAATATGGTTGTGATTTTTGGTGTAAGGGACTATCTACAACAAAGGCAAGCTTGCCTCGCTGAAAGGTAGATCAGAGTACCTGTGACTCCATAGCTAGGCTGCTAGTGCCTGAGGAGTTTACACTTGATAACTGGTTGGTGAAATTTAAGTATAGACCTTACAGCCAATTTGGTGTTTGTGCCCTACTTCTCAACAGTCTGCTCTGAGGTTGGTATTCATGCTCTTGAGCCACTGCAGGACAACTTGATAGAGGGAAATAGATCCCACAAAACCATTTCTAGCCCACCTACTCTCCCGCTCCAGATTCACCCATTTTTGCTCCCTTCTGCTAGCGCAAGTGAAGGAAAGCATCAAGCTCTGAGTAATGTTGTTTTCTTGAAAATATCTAAAGCCAAGAGAAAAAATAAATCCACAAAGAAGTTTCAAGTTGGACAGGTACTCCAAGGTTCCCATGAGGTGTGAATTACTTTTTAATAATGATACTGAGTGTGATATCACTATATTTGATGTAGTGCTCTTCGTTAATATCAGTGTTAGGGTGTAGCTTATGCTTGGATTAGTAAAATGCCCCTTCAACAGATGACATGAAAAGGAACTGCCAATACAATTAATAAGAAATAAAAATCAACAAATCACATTTACATACTGGCACTTCTTTAAAAAGTAGGTTTCTTTCTTTTTAAAACAGCTATGATTTCCTCTACTAAGCAGTTATTCTTTTCCCATCCCACACTGGCACTCATATCCTCATCTGCACATGCAAACATGCTCACAGACAGACACATCCCATATTGTGTAAGATTACTTACAACACAATAAGCTCATTGCAGAACCTTAGCATCAAGTACTATTAAATAATCAGAGTTACTTGTACTGACTGGATGCTTACAGTGTAGGTCAGCCCTGGACGAAGTCCCTCAAGGTCTGAGGGCATTCTTGAAACAGCATTTTCCATGTAATTGATGAAAGGAAGCCAGATGGCAATGTACTTGATTGCTTAGACATGTCTCTTCCAAAGTTGGTAATCTTTTCCACAATGAGGACATCTCAAATTTAAACAAGTCATCCGTCCAGTCTCCCCACTACCTCATTTTGACTGGCTGCATCTCTGTTTGCCACTCCTCAGTGAACAGTTTTGGACAATATTCTTGCACACGAGGAGAACACAAAGCGAAGGGTGCCTCATTAAGGCGAGACAACTTTAACAAACATACCTAAATTTAGTGGACTTTTCAGAGCATCACAGAAAATGCATGTGTGTGTGTATGTGTGTGTTTATATAGAGACTTTAACCTTCAGATCTTTTTATTGCTGCATTTAGGAGATGTTATAACAAACTAGTTGAAGAGTATTTACATGTGATAAAAGATGGAGCAGATCCAATTCCTATAAATGGGAATGTATCTCCCTTGTCTATAGAACTCCTGTTAACTTTAATGCAATAGTCACCATTAAAAGTTTTTACAACTGTCCTTTAAGATAAACAGTGTTCTCCATATCAAGTACAGGCCCTAATCCTGCAAACATCAAGTCCATACGTAACCCCAGCAACCCTATAGCAAGGACCTGAAAAATTTACCCAGGACCTAATAGCCCAAGGATTAAGTCTACTCCCCAGACAGAAAATATATTAGTACCTGAGCTTTGACCAGCTCAAGACTGAAGAGGAGAGGCAGATACTCACTCTCACAGGACCTTCAGACCCAAGAACTCCCAAATGACTGAACTCCTCACCCCCAGTTAATACTACATATACAGCACATGCACGCGCACACAACTCATGTTGTAATTCACTTGTATTATGAGCGCCTAGACGTCTCAACCAGAACGGAGGCCGCATTTACTAGGCGCTGTAAAAAAAATACAAAGACAGTCTCAAAGATCCTTGCTGGTCCCAGCCCTAGCCCCAGCTTGGGGATATTTACTGGCTCCAACCCAAAATTCTAGCCTAGGGAGCCTGCCAACTCCAAACCTAACCAAAGCCCTGACTGGCTTATCAGCCCCAACCTCCCCCATCCCACCAACAGATGAATTCATTCTCAGTTTTTACACCAAAACTTCTTTTCAAGTGGCAAGAACATCCTTCCTCCAGAGCACTCTGCTGGGATGACAAGGTCATTTTGGCAGGATCCTCCCACACATGTACTGGGTGACTGACCCTCTGCCCTCTCATCCTGGGATACCTGCAAAGATGGACACACTGAGAGCACAGCTGCCATACCCACACTTCTCAGACGGGTATGTCTTCACTGAGTTTTAGCCCAACCTCTCCCCACCATCCCCACAGAAAAACCTCTAATCAGATTAGGAGGTGCTTTAAGCCAGGGCTAGTTTAAATGGATGAGGGGGATCAGTTAGAGCCTGTTTCAACTCAGTCTGGAACCAGCAAATTTTGCAGTCAAGACACAAGCAAAGACAGATAAGTGTTGATAGTTAATAATTCCCCCAATGACCAGTTCTCCTGCAATTGACACAACCGACTGGGAAAGAAACCTAGAACATCACAGTACAGGACCATGGGATATGCCCCCAAACACACACAGGCAAGTGCAGAAACAGTGAGGACAGAGTAACATAGGTAGAGCTTTGCTGAGAGGATGCTTGCAACTGCACTAGTCTAACCTGGTCGCTCAGACCCAGGTGCCAATCAACCAGGTTAACTACCAAAGACGACACACACACTAACTGTGGCAACAGCACTGGACTGTCTCTCTGCAGACTGAGGAAGACATTGATGCACCATTTACAATTAGCCTACATTTGGAAGGATTTCTTCAAAACCCAGAAGACCAGAAACTTAATTCTTTTTCAAATGAAAGCTTAGATTCTGCAGAAGTTGATGGCACTCACCCACACAGATTCCTACTGGCCCGGGACAAGACAATTTTTTCAAGTCTTGGTCATAGGGATTACCATAAATATTGCCACTGACATAATAAATCGGTAAGGCATCTTATAAATTTTATCTATTTAGGATTTCTAATAGAATGAATGCCAGTGAATATTAACTATTTGAAAATAATTTAAAGATTCTAACGATTCTAACAGCAACCATAAGTAAGAGGGCTCCATTACAGAAGCAGAGTTATTTCTCATCAAACACTCACACCAGAAAGTACTATCACAATCATACATTATTGCTTCATATCTGCAATTAGATTCTACACAAGTCTTACCTGACCTAAATTCTTCCAACATGAACATTTATTATTGATCAATAATTCCCAACGCACACAATGAGTTACAATGAACACATGATTTACATAATGCCACCTACCTGCAGCTGCTAAACACAAAATCATCAAAGCAAACACTGGAAACACACAACTTGAAGTCATTTTTGCAACACTGGGTCTTCTCAGATCAACTCCTTTTGTAGCTCTTCATGTAGATGTACTTCCTTTGAAATCAGTGATATATGCTTTGAAATCAAGTCTTCCAGACTTTTAATTATCTACTGAGAGAGAGAGAAAAAAAACATTTAATAGAAATATGTCTTACAGAAATGTCCTCACCTATTTAAAATTATATCTTTTTGCATCATATCTAGCAAAACAGAGATAGTTCTTAAAGGAGAATTGCACACATATTTTTTACATTGTTGAATATCCTAAGCAGCAAAAGGGACACTTAGCAAATAACTAATCTTTTCCCCTTTCATTTTTCTGTCTTGTCCATCCTCCCAAAATAATCACACCAGCTGTGTCCTGTTTCAAACAGATGTCCCAGAATGCATTCTGGAGGACAGCTAGATTTGGAGTCCTGCTGAAGCCCAGAAGAAGCCCATATGGACTCAGGTAAGTTTATTTTAAGCATGCAAATTTCTTTGGGTCACTGAAGTTAGAAGATATATTACCCAATCTTAAGACTACCATGAGAGGAGTTCCCCATACACAGTTTGAGTAACACAGTAACTCTGACATGCATTCCTAAATTGGCACCACAAACACGAAAACCATTTGAAAGATCCTGAAACTAAAACATTTGCTAGAGTAAACACAAACTCCCCTAAACCTACAACTAACTTAATATACTTTTATGAAAGAAAATAGAATACTCCTACCCTACGCTGGCTCTCCTTCAGGCAGCTAGCTGCCCAGAACAAGAATCTGAAGTCAGCAAACAGGGAACAGGAATGCTGATACCATATTCAGTCAAATAAAGCAAATATTATATATCACTACCAGCTTTCTCAAACACAAAATGACAGAAGATGCCTCAGCAACCAACAGATTACTATACTGCAATGTAAGATCTTAAAAATCACCACCACAAACTGGGTGATAGAACAGAGATGAGCTGATAGAGAATTCCAAACTGAGGCAAGATTACCACCACTTAAAATGTACTTGCTCACCTTAGACTCAAAATAGTATCAGGCAAACTCAGACACCCCACTATGGTGATCTGCACCCAGATCATAGGGTAATAATGGGTGACTCTGTGACCACTGACATCCTACAAAGGGCAAATGTGATCCTACATCATCCCTTCCACAGAGATTCTGTGAGTAGGAAGAAGATTCCAACAACTTCCTTGCAACATTTCTCCAAAATAATTCTGAAGAGACAGGATTTGCCCCCTGCAGAATAAGATGAAGTTACTCTCTAGCAAAAGCCATCAATGCAGAGATTCCATTCCGCCACACTGACTCTGGTGTGGACCCCCAACTATCCCTCCACTCCCTTTCTGGTTCTGGGATTCCTATACAGCTAGTAGGGCCTCCACTGATCACAGCTGTCTTACAGACCTCTCTCGGAGAGAGGAAGGGAGAGTTCCCTCCATGCAAATAGAGTTGTATTGAAAGCTGTATTCTAATCATTGCAGGGCTGTTGAGAGGCAAACAATGCAGCACATGGCCCAACAACCTCATACTTAAGTTCCCACCCTTCCCCTCCACTAGATCTTGACACCGAAGAGACCCCTTTGCAGGGTCGCATAGAATGGAGGAGTAAGAAGACAGTGCAGCAGAAGTTCCATTGGCTGTAAAAAAATTCAAACAAGAAATAAATCATATATTAATGAGAGTCATTAATCATTTGAACAATTTACCAGGGTTCATGGTGGATTCTCCATCACTGACAATTTTTAAACCTAGATTGGCATTTTTCTAAAAATATATGCACTAGAAATTATTTTGAGTAAATTCTATGCCCTATACTATACTGGAGGTCAGTCTAGACTGTCACAATGGTCCATTCTGGCCTTAGAATCTATGAGTATGTTTACACTACGAAAATTAGGCCCAATTTATAGAAGTCGATTTTTTAGAAATCAATTTTATACAGTCGATTGTGTGTGTCCCCACTTAAGACCATTAAGTCGGCGGAGTGCGTCCACAGTACCGAAGCCAGCGTCAACTTTTGGAGCATTGCACTGTGGGTAGCTATCCCACAGTTTCCGCAGTCTCCACCGCCCATCAGAATTCTGGGTTAAGCTCCCAATGTCTGATGGGGCAAAAACATTGTCACGGGTGGTTCTGGGTAAATGTCGTCAGCCTCTCCACCCCGTGAAAGCAAAGGCAAAAAATCATTTCTCGCCTTTTTTTCCTGGGTTACCTGTGCAGATGACATACCACGGCAAGCATGGAGCCTGCTCAGCTCACTGTCACTGTACGTCTCCTCGGTGCTGCCAGACATGGTACTGCACTGCTACACAGCAGCAGCTCATTGCCTTTTGTAAGCAGATGGTGCATTATGACTGGTAGCCATCGTCGCCGTCTCCTGGGTACTCTTTTAGCCAACCTCAGCAAGGTTGGTTGGGGGGGCCTGGGCAGACGTGTGCTCCTGGCCGGTCTCAGTGAAGTTGGTCAGAGGTACCTGGACATAAATGGGAGACTGCGATGGCCAGCAGTCGTACTGCACTGTCTTCTGGCGAGCATCCAGGAGATGGCAACGGTTAGCAGTCGTACTGCACCGTCTGCTGCCAGCCTAAGATGTATAAGAGAGATGGAGTGGATCAAAACAATAGAGACCCCAAATTTGTTCAGTATTCATTTGCTTTCCCCCCACCCCTCCGTGAATAGTAGCAGGAGGAATAGCCCAGTGGTTTGAGCACTGGCCTGCTAAACCCAGGGTTTTGAGTTCAGTCCTTGAGGGGGCCACTCTGTGTGCCAACCCTGTAAGCCATGTCGTCAGTTGCCCCTCCCTCTGGCAGAGCAACAGCAGACAAATCGTTTCACGCCTTTTTTCAGTGCAGACGCCATAGCACGGCAAGCATGGAGTCTGCCCAAATCGCCACCGCAATTATGAGCACTGTGAACACCACATGCATTATCCTGTAGTATATGCAGAACCAGAACCTGCAAAAGCAAAACCAGGCGAGGAGGCAACAGCAGCACGGTGATGATAGTGATGAGGACATCGACACAGACTTCTCTCAAAGTATAGGCCCCGGCAATGTGGACATCATGATGTTAATGGGGCAGGTTCATGCCGTGGAACACCAATTCTGGGCCTGGCAAACAGACTGGTGAGACCGCATAGTGTTGCGGGTTTGGGACGATTCCCAGTGGCTGCGAAACTTTCGCATGCATAAGGGCACTTTCATGGAACTTTGTGACTTGCTTTACCCTGCCCTGAAGCACAATACCACCAAGATGAGAGCAGACCTCATAGTTGAGAAGTGAGTGGTGATAGCCCTCTAGTAGCTGTCTGGCGTTGCAAACTTCCAGTCAGTCGGGAATCAATTTGGAGTGGGTAAATCTACTGTGGGGGCAGCTGTGATCCAAGTAGCCAACACAATCAAAGAGCTGCTGATATCAAAGGTAGTGACTCTGGGAAATGTGCAGGTCATAGTGAATGGCTTTGCTGCAATGGGATTCCCTAACTGTGGTGGGACGGTAAGACGGAACCCATATCCCTATCTTGGCACCAGAGCACCAAGCCAGTGAGTACATAAACTGCAAGGGGTACTTTTCAATAGTGCTGCAAGCACTGGTGGATCACAAGGGACATTTCCCCGACATCAACATGGGATGGCCGGGAAAGGTACATGACGCTTGCATCTTCAGGAACTCTGGTCTGTTTCAAAAGCTGCAGCAAAGGACTTTCTTCCCAGACCAGAAAATAACTGTTGTGGACCCTGAAATGCCTACAGTTATCCTTGGGGACGCAGCCTACCCCTTAATGCCATGGCTCATGAAGCCATACACAGGCACCCTGGACAGTAGTAAGGAGATCATCAACTATAGACTGAGCAAGTGCAGAATGGTGGTAGAATGTGCATTTGGACATTTAAAAGGGAGGGGAGGGGAGGGTGGCGCAGTTTACTAACTCAGATAGCCCTCAGCGAAACCAATATTCCCATTGTTGTTATTGCTTGCTGTGCGCTCCACAGTATCTTGGAGAGTAAGGGGGAAACGTTTATGGCAGGGTGGGAGGTTGAGGCAAATCACCTGGCCGCTGATTACGTGCAGTCAGACACCAGGGCAGTTAGAGTACAGGAGGGCGTGGTGCGCATCAGAGAAGCTTTGAAAACCAGTTTCATGACTGGCTAGGCTACGGGGTGAAAGTTCTGTTTGCTTCTCCTTGATGAAATCCCACCCCCCCTTGGTTCACTCTACTTCCCTGTAAGCTAACCACCCTCCCCTCCCCACTTCGATCACTGCTTGTAGAGGCAATAAAGTCATTGTTGCTTCACATTCATGCATTCTTTATTAATTCGTCACACAAATAGGGGGATAACTGCCAACGTAGCCCGGGAAGGATAGGGGAGGAGGGAAGGACAAGGCCACACTGCACTATAAAATTTATTGAATGCCAGCTTTCTGTTGCTTGGGCAGTCCTCTGGGGGGAGTGGTTGAGTGCCCAGAGGCCCCCCCCCCACGTTCTTGGACATCTGGGTGAGGCTGCTATGGAACTTGGGGAAGAGGGCAGTTGGTTACACACGGGCTGTAGAGGCTGTCTGTGCTAAAGCTGCCTTTCCCGAACCTGAACCGCCAGAGCATATCAGTTTGTTCCTCCAGTAGCCTCAGCATTGCCTCTTGCCTTCTGTCACCAAGCTGACGCCGCCTATCATCTTCAGTCTGCCACATATCTTCAGCCCGCCACCCTGTCCTCACATTCATATTGTTCTTTCCTGGACTCTGACATTGTCTGCCTCCATGCATTCTGCTGGGCTCTTTCAGTGTGGGAGGACTGCATGAGTTCAGAGATCATTTCATCATGAGTGCGTTTTTTTCGTCTTCTAATCTTCACTAGCTTCTGGGAAAGAGTAAGTGTGAGCGTTGGAACATTTGCAGCTGGTTGAGGAAAAAAAAAGGAGAGTGGCAGTAAAAAGACATTTTAGAGAAAAATGGGTAGACTCTTTCACAGTAAACCTTGCTGTTAACATTACATAGCACATGTGCTTTCGGTACAATGTCGCATTTTGCCTCTTACTGAGGGTATGCGAGTTTGGTGTGCGAGATCTTTCACGCAGGGCCAGGCAACAGAATTTGGCTTGCAGGCAGCCATGGTAAGACACAGTCTTTTGGCTTCTTTAACTTCATAACATATGGGAATGGTTTCAAACAGCAGTGCCCTCATTTCCCATCCCAGCCGTTGGGTTGGTCATTTAAAATGGGTTGGCAATTTGAAAGGAGGAGGGGCTGCGGTTTTCAGGTTAACGTGCAGCACAAACCCAACTAAACCCCCTCACACAGACCTCCAGTTCTCTGGGAGGATCACTTCACCCCTCCCTGCACCGCGTGGCTAACTGTGGGGAACATTTCTGTTCAGACACAGGCAAACAGCCCAGAGGAATGGGCACCTCTGAATGTCCCCTTAATAAAATCACCCTATTTCAACCAGGTGACCAGGAATATCTCCTGAGGATAACACAGAGATAAATAACTGATGTTGTTTGAATATCAGCAAACACTGGGACCGTACGCTGCCAGGCTTTGCTATGCACTGATTCCAGACTACATGCTACTGGCCTGGCATGGTAAAGTGTCCTACCACGGAGGACAGAATAAGGCTGCCTTCCCCAGAAACCTTTTGCAAAAGGCTTTGGGAGTACATCCAGGAGAGCTTTATGGAGATGTCCCTGGAGGATTTCCGCTCCATCCCCAGACACGTTAGCAGACTTTTCTAGTAGCTGTACTGGCCGCGAATGCCAGGGCAAATCAATCATTAAACATGCTTGCTTTTAAACCATGTATAATATTTACAAAAAGGTACACTCACCAGAGGTCCCTTCTACGCCTGGTGGGTCCGGAAGGCAGCCTTGAGTAGGTTTGGGGGGTACTAACTCCAGGTCCAGAGATAATGGTTTCTTCGCTTCCTTGCTGTGAGCTATCTTCCTCGTCCCCAAAACTTGCATCCCTGTTGCGTGCTACTCCATTAACAGAATCAAAGCACAGGGGTAGGGTAGTGGTGGCTGCATGACCTAGAATGGCATGCAGCTCAACCTGGAAGCCGTTTGCTTCTCTGGTTTTTTGGTAGGCTTGCCTCAGTTCCTTAAGTTTCACACGGCACTGCTGCGGGTCCCTGTTATAGCCTCTGTCCTTCATGCCCTTTGAGATTTTTTCCAAATGTTTGGGCATTTCGTCTCCCCATACAGCAAACAGATTCCGTACTTCTCATTCGGTCCATGCTGGGCTCTTTTGCGATTCTGGGACTCCATCATGGTCACGTCTGCAGATCGCCAAACAGGAAATGAGATTCAAAAGTTCATGGGCCTTTTCTGTCTACATGGCCAGTGCATCTGAGTTGAGAGCGCTGTCCAGAGCAGTCACAATGGAGCACTCTGGGATAGCTCCCGGAGGGCAATACCTTCGAATTGCGTCCACGCTACCCCAAATTTGACCCGGCAAGGTCGATTTCAGCACTAATTCCCTCACTGCAGGAGGAGTAATGAAATCGATTTTGACAGCCCTTTAAGTCAAAAATAATGGCTTCATCGTGTGGACAGGTGCAGGGTTAAATCAATGTAATGCTGCTAAATTCGACCTAAACTCGTGTAGACCAGGGCTATGACTATTTGCCCCACCCCCTTCTACACAAAACAAAACAAAGTATATCTGCTCCCAGAAGGCTCCTTTCCCATAGGGCCCTGAGACAATCCAGAGCCTGATTTGGACACTATAAAACCAGCTCTAAATCAGTGCCCTTCCTTAGTGCTGCATCCCCCTCTGCATCCATGCTGATCTCAGGGCACTGAGCTGGCATGGTTTATAGGAAATCATCATATTTAAGGAGGTAAGATTTCTGGCGTAAGTAGATTATTCCTGCCATTGTTAATTACAGAATTTTTGTTGGTCCTAACTGTGGGATTAAAGGTGCCTTCATGCATCATGTATGTTGCATGTCTGAAGTGACAGCATGCTACATGTATTTGTATCCTCCGAAATATTACACAGGTTGGTTGTAATATCCCAAGCTACCAGTGATATTCCTTAGAAACTACAACCCAAAGCAACTTAATTCCTTCTCAGAAAAAGAGAGGATTGCCAATTCAGGAGAATAATTCTGGAGAAGTACAAATATAGTAGTGGAGACAATGAAAAGCTTAAAGAAAGAAAACCTCCAGAAGATGACTGCTTCCCTGGAGAATTTTATAAGGCTTATAAAAGCTACTGGTCCTGAAACTAAATTCCAGCTTCATCCCCCACATACAGTGTAAGAAGCAGTCATAACATTAATCCTCAAACCCAAGAGAGATCCTAAAGTCCATGGTAAGTTAAGGCTAACCTTTTGATTTTATTAATCAAAGATAATAAACTGTTGACAAGCATATTGAACAATCACCACGGCAATTCTGACCACAAAAGGACCCGTATCAAGTGGGCTTAATGCCAAAAGGTAAGCCATGAAGAATTTATGTTGGATCTTGAATCATCATCTTGGAAGTCAGAGAGAAGCTGAAACCATTTGCTGCTATTTCTCTGGATGCAAAGAAAGCTAAATCAGTTCAATAAAAATATTTGGTTTCTGACTCAGCTTTTTAGAGTAGTTGCAAAGACAAATGATCATATACAGTAAATTCAAAGTTTTTAGGCAAAGCTATTTATAAGAGAACATCAAAATGTGCTGCAAGATGTCATATATGCAAATAGTCTATGAATAAACACTCTGAAACTTGAATTTGCTATACACAGCCATTTCACGAACAATGAACAAAAGAAAAACCAGAAGAGAGAGACTAGAAACAGAAGAGCTAAACAGAGCATATTCAATAATACATTGACTAAGAAATTCCTAAGCATTGATTAGATCATTCTTTCATTAACGTAAGTGTATAATCCAACAATGACATTTTTTAAAATATACAGACCTATGCAAAAGTAGCATGCACAGAGAGAGATAGGAGATAAAGCTACAACGGTCATTATTATTTAAGACCCCCACCCTTCCTGTAATCACAGAGACTACCATGTAGGTTTATGCAAACGAGTTTTAATTCGGTTTCCATGGCATTCTTGGGGGGTGCGGAAGGCACACAGTTTTGCCCAATGAAGAGACAAGAAGTTGTACCTCTGCCCCAGCCTGCAGATCAACAAAGATTTCTGGGTACCCACTGGAGCTGAAGGGTATCCAACAGAAAGCCCTAAACCTCTACTCTGCTGCTTGATCTCACCAGATCACAGAGCATGAATTCTGGAGATTATGGCTAAATCGGTCTGAGTTGCACTAAGAACGGGCTCTCAGAGTTGAAGATTTGTTAGAAAATAATTTGTCTCTTTCAGATTTACAGAAATAAAGGAGGGTTATGTACAACACATTTTGAGCAACTGAGAGCTAATATGAAACGACTCATAGGCCCGGCCTTAAGATAACTTGACTGCAAATTTCAGGAATCTAATTTAAACTATACCCAATTTCCCACCTACACAGATTTTCGATTTAAAGCAATCCAAGTGTAACAGCACAATTAAGGGCAGTATTGAAATGAAAAATATCAATACCCAAGCATACACTAGGCAACACTCTGGCGAAATGAAATATACATCTTTAAAAATTACAACAATCTAAACATTGAAGAAATTATATATGACAATGTTGCAAATGCATTATCTTTACCTCAGAGATGCAAGTACATGTTAGTGATAAATAGGTTTCAGAGTATGTTACATAGGTTAAGGCCATTCACAGCTCTTTATGAAAATAGAAGGAAAGGAAGAAAAGAAGCTATACAAAGACATCAAATTGACAATATCAGAAGGCTTTTCTACTTTAGACCGTCACATGGATTTCCAGGTGTTTCTAGTTTAACCTGGTTAAAAACAGCTCTGATGCTTACCAAAGAGGTAACTTGGGAGAAATTTATGAAAAAATGAAACTATTTTCTGGAAGCACATGCATTTTATGAAAGGGTATCATAAAATGGAGAAAAACTTGAAAGGAGTTATACTAGGGATGCATTTGGCTCAGTATGTTTAATGAGATTTGGATACACAAATGCTTTTGGCAGTCTTAACAGATCGTTATTTGTCAATAATGCATATTTGCTATAGAACAGAATGAATATTGAGAAATCATCATTTTAAAATGAGTCCTTTGTGTTTAAACTCTAATGCAAAACATAAAGGACTCCAGTTGCAGGTTAAAGCCTACTGTCAGCAAAATTAACATGTGAAAGTCTGGTGGTTAGCACAGCACAAAGAACAGACAGCCCACTAAGTGGGAGGGATGACTGCTTTGAATTAAGATGTGAAAAATGTACAGAAAAACAGGAACCTAAACTGTATAACTATAGTGGCAAAGTAGAGTTGAGACAAGAGACATTTACAAGAGACCCATACCCACAAGAGTACACCTGGATAATTACTTTTGTGAGCAAGATCACAGGAGGGCAAATCAAAACTGTGGTTACTGAAGGATCCCAGTGAGGAAGAGTGAGAGAGGATGACATGAAACATCCAAAAGCAGAATTTGCATCTCCAACCCTGGCTGCCAAAAAGGGTCTCAGAGACAAACTGGACCACAAAAAAACCATACTATAGAAAAGCAAAATATGCTATTTTCCTAAAATGACACACAGGGAATACATCTAGATTACTTAAACAGAGTATAAAACTAGATACATCATGCATGCTGTTTACTTGTTTGAATTCAATTGTCTCTGCTTATTCTTAATAAATCTTGTGTTACTTTTGAGGATTTCATGCACACCATCCCAAAGATGTGAGACAACCTTCAAGCTATAATAGAGAGCCAAGGAAGAGCATCTAGAGCCCAGTCCACTGAGGATTTTTCAGTCAAGAAGGCACAGACAAGAGGATCAACTTAATTTAGATCTCCTGCAGTAAGGTCCATGGTCCTAATGATGATGAAGAAACGCCTAATAACCACAGATGAGAATCAGGTTTAAGGGGACAAAAAGCAATAATCAAGGTGTAATCACCACCTATTCAAGTCAAGAAAAACATTTATTCTACATGGTAATGGAGCTAGAAAGAGGCTCAGTGAAAAACCTATACAATAATGAAGACTATTATGGGGCAGAGAGACTGAATTAACTGCTGAGTTTTAATTTGCGTGTTAGAAACATTCAGCAAACTTGTGTATTTTGATATATGAAAAATTGAGTCTATGTAACAATACAAGCAGCAAACAATGTAAAAAAACAAAACAAAAAAACATAACCATTAAGGTTCTAGATGGTTGTCACTATGCTGAACATTATGGCTGTTCTGAATCACACGGTAACAGCAGGGATAGATCTCCGATCCTCCTCCCTCCAAAAGTACAACTCTCACTACCTCTTGAAGAATTTGTTATCTGCTAGCACAGTCTATGGCAGACAGCAGAGAAAAGCTGATGCCATTCTGCTAGAACAAAGTGGTAAAAACACATACAAGACAGTTCACTACAATATCTCATTAACTTCTCTACTTTTACATTTGCTTCATATTTGTTTCTTTATAAGTATCTAAAAATCAAATTTCCCCAGAACTTCCAGGCTTCTCACAGGAGAGTCTCTAAAACTATATTCTGCGTCAGCATAAAGACTGTGTGAGAAAGTCAGTTTTAATACAAAAACTTGCTCAAGGTTTTCAGAAGTGAAAGCATCCTGCTTCAGATAATGTCCTTACTTAAACATGTCTTTCTCATAGGCGGTTTCCTGTTCACACTGACAGAGACTGCCAAGCTCTGCATACTGAATACCCAAGCACACTTTTACTTGGTCTACTTCTATATTTTAGCTAAATGACTACTGCATCATATTCCTACTAGCAACTTTTCTCCTTTCTTCTAATTCTTCAAGCTACTTCTCCCTACTACTCCTTTTTCTCTAAGGCCCAGCACAGTGATAAACATGTCTACATGAGGCCACAGAAAAATTCTGGGGTGTGTCCGTTTCCTATTTTGGACTTGCATTGCATGAGAGCTGGACATACTCATTGTTCAACCAGGTCCTTAATGCTCTAATTTGACCTTTTATTTCTGTTCCTCCAAATGCTTTTTCCCCAAATGTCACAATCTGTTTCTTTAATTATATCCTACCCTCCATATGTATGTCCTGGCTTTGCTTTAAATCCATTCCCTCTATCATCTTCCCCATGTACCCTTTTCCTTCACTGACTGAAGAATAGCTTCCACTTCCTCTTTCCCTTACCAGAACAGGCTCTCTTTCATGCTGTCTCCCTTCCTTGCTCACAAGCTGAGGTTGTTAACTTCAAAAGGTAAAATACCACCGCACAAGAGACTCTCCTCCCATCATATTGCAACAGCTCAAACCTTTTGGTTACCAATGTGAGCCAAATCCTATTCACCTTAATCACTGACTTCAATGGGAACTACTCAGGAGAGGCAAGCAGGATTTGTCCGAGTTGTTTTGCCATAGCAACGGAAACCCAAGTTTCTAGGATATCCAACAAAGCCCTTCAAGGTCAAAGCTTTTACACTTTTTGTTTGTTTTAAACATGGCAACCATTTTACTTATTTAACCATGCTCCCATTGGTTCTTTATACAATAAAATGTGCATTCCACTTCACAAATAAAAAGCCAATTGTTTAATCAGGTATGCCCAAGCCCAATTTAGATGCTAGATTCAGTTATACAAGCATTCAAAAACCATGTTTCACTTTGTATATTGAAAGAGAAATATTATAACCCCAATCCTATTCAACATCCATTTTTCAGGATATGTCTTTTTTTAAAACTTGATGACACTTATTCTCTAAATACTGTATGATTTGCATATGTAAAGGCTGGAAGGCAGACTAACTGTATTTGCAAATATTATTGTGGGATTCAAAATGCACATCAATTGTTTTCACGTCTACATTCAAGGTATGCACGCAAATCCCACTGTGCAAAAAACTTAAACAGTAACTTATTTATAAACTATTAAGGAGACTGATTCTGCTTTATAAACACCAAAGCAGTTTCATTTCCAGGGAATAAGGAGAGTAATAAAACTAAATATCCTGACATATCAAAAAGGGAAAAAGTTATTCTGATGCCTAGCAGTTCATATGCTGCTGTGCTTGTAATGGGACATTTCAACGAGTCACAGTAAAAGGCTATGGGAACTGGAACAGAGCCAAGGGAAGAGGCTTTATGCCACTTAAAAACTGTGCCCCCTCTATTCCAGATTGCTTTTGTTTTAACATTTTGTTTATTTGTACACTAATGTTTTACAATATGTTCTGTCAAATTACAGGAAGCTACAAAACACGCACAATCGGTCCCTGAAAGAATTAGACAATTTCATCTTTTTTGCTTGCAAGGCCCTGACAGCAGCAAATCACGTGCACCACAGCACGAATATTGCACACATTTGGCACAAAGGTCTGGCTAGGATCGAAGACAGCCATTCTCAATGTACACAAGTTTCCTTTCAGCCTACACAGGATTTGCTGTCAATTCACTTTAATTGTTGTGAGTTTACATCAGAAAAGCAAAATCATTAAACCAGACAATGTGGGAGTTTTGACTGAACCACCACTGCAGGATAGGGCCTGAATGCAAAAGAATAGACTAGAAGAAGAGAAACTATCTTCTTGTAGGTTAGAGATTTTTCCTAGAGAGCAAACTGGGGGGGCAGCTCTTTCTAGGGTAAGGGCAGGGTTTCTTTGCTATGGGAACTAAGGGATAATGCACATGAAACAAGCACTTGAGATGTCTCTCTAAGAGAATCGGGGGGACATGGAGGTAACTCCTCATATTCAGGCATAGGGGGCTCTCTTCAGGTGGAAGTACAGATGAGAAAGTCCTCTCAGCAGGAGTACATGAGTGTCTCCTCAAAGAGAAGTAGGCCAGAGCATGCAGAATTCTCTTTACAATAAGGTAGCAATTCCTGGGGATCATGGGAGTGCATCAGGAGAAGGGAGAGTGTATGGCACTGACTATAGAATTTGACAAAAAGACAAATTAAAAAAAAAAGGGACTAGTGGCAGGCACCTCATACATAACCTGAGTTGTAAGTACTAAATCAGAGCTTTTCTCCTCTGAGATGGAGCCTTCAGTGACACCATGGATCACAGCAGCTCTAAAGGAGATCAAGACTGATCTTGTGATGGTCTGTGCCTAATGTACTAGACTGTGACTCAACTGATCTAATCACAACTCTGCCACAGATTTTGTGTGGAAAACTGGGTTACTCAATTCTCCCATCTGCAAATGGGGATAATTATAGGTATTCTGACATTAGAGTGATAAGGCCATATAAGTATCTAGACCAGTGGTTCCCAAACTTGTTCCGCTGCTTGTTTAGGGAAAGCCCCTGACGGGACGGGATGGTTTGTTAGCCTGCCACATCCGCAGGTTTGGACGATCGTGGCTCCCACTGGCCATGGTTCGCTGCTCCAGGCCAATGGAAGCTGCTGGAAGCAGCAGCCAGTACGTCCCTCAGCCCGCGCAGCTTCCAGCAACTCCCATTGGCCTGGAGCAGTGAACCGCGGCCAGTGGGAGCCGTGACTGGCCGAACCTGCAGATGTGGCAGGTAAACAAACCAGTCTGGCCCATCAGGGGCTTTCCCTAAACAAGCGGCAGAACAAGTTTGGGAACCACTGATCTAGACAGATCATATTAACTTATCTCACAGGGTTGCGGTGAGAGTAGTTCTTTTCAAGACTGTGAGATGCTCAGATGTTATGTGATAAATGCAACAGAAAAAGACTATGAACAATCATTAAAAAAAATACCTCTGCCCTTAACGTGTAATAGCATTAGCAAAGTTGTATAGCTGTTTTCTTGTTGACAGTTCAAGTAACAGCAGTGGGTGGAAGAAGAAGCAAAAAAGTCTGATGACATATTAGATGATAATGTGCCAAAGGCGGCACACAAGCTGATTTTCAGTGGCAGTCACGCTGTCCGGATCCTGGCCACCTGTCCGGGGGGCTCTGCATTTTAATTTAATTTTAAATGAAGCTTCTTAAAACATTTTAAAAACCTTATTTACTTTACATACAACAATAGTTTACCTGTATATTATAGACTTATAGAAAGAGACCTTCTAAAAACATTAAAATGTATTACCAGCACGCAAAACCTTAAATCAGAGTGAATAAATGAAGACTCGGCGCATCACTTCTGAAAGGTTGCTGACCCCTGTATTAGAGTGAGGGCAACATTTTCAAACATATCAAAGTGACTTAAGGGCCTAAGTCCCATTTTCAAAAATAACTTAAGTCTCATTAAAAGTCAGTGAGAGCCTAGGAGGCCAAATTCCATTGCAAGTAAATAGGAGCCGAAGCCATTTTTGAAAATGGGAATTAGGCTCCAAACTTAGGGTAAAATTTTCAAAAATGCTTAATAAAAACAAAAAACAAAACAGTAACTACAGCACAGAGATCTGCAGGACAGACCTAGAAACCATCAAAAAGGTTAGCAGGCTCTAAGGAATAGGTCTATGCAACCTTTCCCCTTCAAAAGTTACGTTTCTTTAGCCTAATCACCTTATTTTTATGATTTCTAATTGGAAACCGAATAAGTTTCCTGGCATTAGAGTACTTTACTCTCTACAAATACAATGCTTGCCAACTACCTCACACAAACACCATTAATCTTGGTTTTATTTGGCTCGGTCCCTAATTGCACACCTAAGCCAAAATGATAATCGCTCAAACATACATATCGAGAACCTTTGCTGTAACCCTGGATAAGGCATCATCTTCTTACGGCCAGTCATAGCAACAGAGTCACAGCAGGATGGAACCTTACCTCCACCCAGGTCCTGTCTAGGTAAGATCTCATCGAAGGCACTCTCTTACAAATCCTTGATGCAATTTTTTCCATACATAGCAAAAGATTATGTAAAACAAGTCCTAATGGGAGAACTCCCTATCAGAAAATAAACTGCATTAATCTTTGGTGGATTTAAATCTGGCGTAGAAGCCATGTTCCCTTAAGGAAGTAAAATAATGATTGTTTGCAAGTTTGCACACAAAGAATACCGAGGCAGGGAAAAAGTGAGCAAACTTTTTTACAAACAAACTTCCCCATGGTCATGTGCAACAGGAAATTAAAAGTAAAGATAAATGGATTACAATATTAGGAAACAGTTATATAAAAGTGGCAAAAAGATGCATTAAAATGTTTATAAGATCAATAAGAGATAAAAGTTTCACTCTGGAGCAACGTTTACTGAATTTTACTCACTAAAATACATACTTTAGAAAGAAAGCATAACAGTTTATTTTCTAAAGCTGCTAAGCAAAAATCCCATTAAGATAATCATCAGTCAATAATTCATCTCTAAATCTTCAGAAGCACATTTATGAGTTAGGAAACTTCTCCCACATATGTGGGGAAGACCTTATAGTGCAACATTGTTTTACCAATGAGTCAAAAGGTGCTTCCCTTTGAGTAGGCGTCATCTATCCTCCCACAAATCGTCTGCCCGATAATCACTGTGGTCTATTTATTATGCAGAAAAGCACAGTTAAGTTGAAGTAAGATATCTGTTCTTAAAAAATGAACATAGGAAAATAAAGGCATGTTTCAAAGCAGTGTGCAAGAGGATTTGGCAAATTTCTGTGCATTACCTGCACATGCCACTCAATTCGACTGACAATAACTTGTGAAAAACTTGGGATTTTTTTTAGGAAAAGGGACGACTTTCAATTGCCTAATAAACATTTTAAAAAACTCATTTCTCCATATGGGATGCAAAAAGCCCCAAACAGCATGTAATTAGTTATGAGTGCAAGGATCAAAAGGAGTGGGATGGGAAGACTGCAAGAAGTCTATGAGCCTACACAAATTGTATGCAAACCTTATAACCCATGAAGACTGGCTCAGCAGGGGATCTTTGCACCCTAGTGAACTTTTGGCTGGGTGAACCAAGGCCACTGGATCTATAACTATTGGGATATGCTGGGTATAGCTCCCTATTCAAGAAGGTAGTAGAGGAAAAGAACAAGTTATAGCAACTGTGGCTCCACCACTGCTCAGGGCCCTTAAGAGGAACTGATCCCTATTGACCTCTGGAGACTTTCTTAGCACACAGTACTAGCTGCATGTGGGGGAGATGATTTGGCCTTTTCATGTGAACTGTAGCAGTCATACCAAAGAGAAGCCTTCTCAAGAACTCAGAAGAGCAATTTTGTAAATCGTAACAAAATTTGCCTAACCTGTCATAACTAAAATACAAAAAGTATTTTAAGACTATTAATACGATACTACCATGGTTCTCAAGTACATTGGACCAAATGTATCCCTAGTATAACCCCAACGCTTCTGTAAATTTAAGGAAGATTAAAACATTCAGAGCGTGTCTACATTTGAAAGTTGTGGGTTTTGTTGTTCTGAATCACTTAACACAGATAAGCTGTTTTTTGAGCAGTACATCCACAATGCATGTTATTCCCTGTTAAACTATCTTCCTTTGGGATCAGTACACCTACATGACCCTGAATTGTTTCAAAATAAGTGCTCAGCATTCTAGGCAGACAGCCCATAGCGCAATGATCTGCCAACAGGCTCTGTGCATTCTGGGATTTTTCTCAATCCACCATGCAAACCACTGCTAAAGGACTCAGCCAACAAGCATTGACTGGTGGGACAGGATAGTGATACAGCCTGGCATGACCAGTAATGGTTGCTGAACTTCAGGATGTCAAAGGCCACCTTCTTAGAAACCTATGCAGAGCTCACTCTGGAGCTGCAACTGTGGAACAACTACAGGAGAGTTCCCCTCAGTGTAGAGAAGCACACGACCATTGTTATCTGGAAGCTCATCATCTCCTAATTTCTACCTGTAAGTATCTAACCAGTTTGGTGCTGGTAGATCAGCCATTAGGGCAGTTGTAATGTAGCTGTGGCCTGCTACCAAAGAAGTACTGTTCCCCCAGATAACATGGCTAGGCAATGCATACAAAGCTACTGATGGACTTGCACAGCTGGAGTTACCAAATTGTACTAGGACCATTAAAAGGACTCATGCCCATTCTTTACCCCACAGACCCAAGCAGGCCTCAGACTCCATCAACAGAAAGAGCTGTTTCTCCACGGTGCTCCTGGTCTGGTTGATCACTGTGGAAGGTTCACCAATAATATGTGGGCTGGGCTGAAAAGGTTCATGATACCATGATCTTTAGAAATTCTAGTCTGTTGTCTGCAATGAGAAATGGAGCTTCTGCTCCTATTGTCTCTGTGGACACATGATGTTGACATTCCTCCAGTCACACTGGGAGACTGAATTTACCCTCTGCTTCTCTTGCTTATGAAACTGGACACTTGAATAACTGAAAGGACTCATGTAAATATACCCTATGCAGCTGCAGAATGGCAGTGGAGTGTGCATTTGGAAGATGGTAAGGTAGATGAAGGTGCCTGATGTTGAGGCTAGTGGCTGATGAGTGGTACCTGCCTCGTGTGATAGCTGCTGGCTGTGTTTGCAGAACATATGTTCGAGGAATGAGAGTGTCTTTCCAGAAGATGGGAGGACAAGGTGGGAAGACTTGCTGAGCATTTTGAACAACCAGAGAGGCGGCCTCTATGAAATGCCACAATTGATCAGGGACAGTGTCAGGGATGCATTATGTTTTTGAGGCTTAGGCAAACTTGTAAACGTATGCACTTTTGTATGGCTTTTATCGTGATTTTTATCATACCACTCTACAAAGCTTAAAACCTCTGCAAAAGGATTTTAACAAGCTTCATGTGAGGAGGTTATCATCCTTCAGGGGTGTCTATTATAGCACAGGTGGATATTTTACTTATTGGGCAAGGCTCCAGTGAAATTTTCAAAAAATGTCATGCCATTTTCAATAATTAAATAACCACACCAAGTTGAACATTATTTAATAAAAAATGTTATTGGACATACACAAGAGTACAAAGTTAAACCCAGTGCAAAAGATTAAAAAAAAGTTCAGCATGCATTCAAATTAGTGTTTTTGTGGTTACAGATTTGTGTAGGTTTTGGAGTGTGGGTCAGAAATGTTCTATGCATCTTGGGATGTGGAAAGAGGTAGAAGGGCCTGAGTCCTGTGATTGAGAGAGTGAAGGGGGTTCTCCAAGTATGCACTGTTCTCCTTGTTATCTGGTGACATGGAATTTTGAGGAGAGGGCCTTTTCCTTGAAGTTAAAGTGAAGGGTGTATCCTGGCATACAGAGTTCTGAGGGAGAGGGCTGCAAAATACGAGTAGGTTGGGGTGGTGTCCTTCAGTATAATGACACTATGCTCTCCATTAGAGTTGTCTGCCTCTCCATGATCCTCAGCAACTGTGCCTGCGAACTACTAGCCCGTGCCCTGTCCTTTTTCTCCTCTACCGTGCTTAAGGAAACCTTCCCTCCACTCCTCTGTCCACACACTGAGGTTGGTAAACCATGTCAACCCTTGCCCTCTTTCTCTTCATATGTAGATTGGTCAGGTATTCACTCACTGATAGTACCCCTGTCCATGGTCATGCCAATGTATTACGTGCTATGGAGGGAAAGAGGGGGAAAATTAGTTATTGTCCAAACTGTACTCTCTATGCCAACAGTGATAAAATGCTGCTTTTTCCCCAATTTTGGAATCCCTTTCCTAAAGACTCTCCCCAGTCTTCAGTGAGCTTGGAGATGGTAAGATGTTTTCAGACATTCTTCCCTGTTTGTGTAGGACTGCTGGGCCTGTGGTGATGAGAGGTGGTTGGAGGATGGGTTAGGTCACCTGGAGGGAAGTTACTAATTGCATGTGCACCTTTGCAGACTGCCAGTGGCAGGGCAGAGAGGAAGACAGGCCAGCAGGGAGAGGCCATTAATTGCACATGTACCTCTGCAGGATGCTGGCAGGCTGGGGATTGAGTTTGAGGCAGGGGAGAGAGAGTAGCAGATGCAGGCTAGTAACTGCATGCACACCTTGGTAGCCTGTCTTTATTTTGAAGGATGTTACCCTGTGGCATGTTCCCAAACAGCAGAAAATGATTTTGTTAAAAAAAAAAAAAAAAAAAAAAAAAGGCAATGTGCAAACCAGGACAACATGCCATACTATTACTTGCCGGGGTGGTGCTCTGAGAGCTTGTGCAGAAGTGGAAAGGAACCTCAAGGTATACGAGCAATGCTGAGAAAGCTGCACTGCTGTGCAGTCAGCATGCCAAAACAGAGCACTATCGTTCTCTCTCTCAGACACCCGAGGATCAGCATAAAATGAAGCAAAAAATAAAAACAATTCCCTTTCCTTTTTGAAATGTCTGTGTAACATGAGTTGGATGATTTACCTCAAAAGAACTCAAGTTTGCTCAAAGTTGAAGGAAGGCATTAATAAAACAGAGAGTCAGAAAAGTGTTTGTAGTGCTTTTTCTTTCCTGTGTCTGCTGCTACAAGAAGTGTGCCTTCCTTTCACTCTCATTTTTACCCACATGATGGTGCGCTCTTGAACAGAAGGAAGGAGAGGGCTGTTGACAGGAGAGAGATGGAGCAATAAGCACCATGGTAAATGCTGTGGGGGTGGGACCTGGTAAGACTGAGTGGTGGCTATGTTTGCATATTTCAGAGAAATAAACAGTACAGAGTTTTTAAACTCTCTGGCACAGCCCTCATTTTGAACATCAGGGATGTTGGAGATTAAAACCAGAGGAAGTGGAGGGAGGATAGCCCAACATGGTGGCATCCTGACAGTATCTCCCACATATACTCATTTATTAGTCCGTTCATTTATAAGCCGACCCCCCAAAATAGATAGGTAAAAATAGCAAAAACTGTATGACCCTTTCATAAGCTGACCCTATATTTCAGGGGTTGGAAAACTTTGGCTCCGAGCCCATCAGGGTAAAACACTGGCAGGTCGGGACGTTTTGTTTACTTGGAGCATCTGCAGGCAGCCATTCCCAGCAAATGGGAGCTGCAGGAAGTGGCATGCTACTTCCCACAGCCCCCGTTGGCTGGGAATGGTGAACTGTGGCCACAGGGAGCTGAGGAGCTCTATGCCTGCAGATGCTCCAGGTAAACAAAATGACCATGTATTAGATATCCAATTCAATGATTCCATAGAGTTTTAAATCATAAAATTTTGGTGTAGAACTGTTTATAAGCTGACCCCGCTGTTTGACGCATCACTTTTTTACCAAAGATATTCAGCTTATGAATGAGTATATACGGTAAGTTGTTTAAATCAGCCGGTACAGTTGTATTGTAATATAGCACATCACATTCACTGGAAGAGGTTTCCTCCCCAAATTGGGTTTCCACCTAAGATTCAGACTGGTCCTCTGCTTGTGATTTTGAGCGGAGGACTTCTGGATCTCTGGCTCGGGATTCAGTGGGTCGATGAGATCCTGGATTTTAGGAGAAATCCCTCTGGATCTGCATCTGCCAGGATATCCTCAATGGAGTCCATAATATGCTGTGGTTCAGTGGTGGCATCTCTGTCAAAAATATGGTCCAGCTAATCATAGTAGCTGCAGATCACACAAGCTCTTCCAAAAACCTTATTATGTCCCTAATATTCTTACGACAGGACCACGAGAAGCACAGTGCATGGCTGCTGGATAATCAGTGTTTTACTTGATATGTGTGAATCTGCCATAAGCTGTAGTCACAAAGTGCCTCTTCTGGCTGTGGCCAACATTTTAACAGAGAAATAGTATCTGGTCATGATAACCCAGGAGAACAGAGAGCACACAGGTAAAACAGATAGGCCAATCCAGGTAGCCAGCAAAGCAGTGTAGGATACCAGGGAGAGGATTTCCAGATGCAAAACAGTTGTTTCAGGATGGGGATGCAGCCAGACCTCTTTGTTGCTGGTAAACTCATCTCACAGTTTATTAAACCTCAAATAGTAAACCTGCTTCCAAAGTGGGTTTCTTATCATCTGGTGTTTTACCTTGTGATTTGCAACAAGAACTCTGGCAGGTGGATGTAAGGCATTTTATCACAAAGTAACTCAGGTCAATCTGCAACATCTTTCACATGTAAATAAACCCTTAGTCTCCTAATCTACCTACCTGGCTCTTGACAAGAAGAATACAAGCAAATACATAGTATGTGTTAAGAATGTTGGACATTAAAGAAGTTTTTATTGCCCTGATGTACACAAAGACGTCACTGATTTCATTGGGAAATGCATATGTATGCAGAGGAAGATATAGCATAAGCTTTAAATGAATTTCCATCATCTTTTCCTCATCATAAAAATTACTTCACAGTCTGCAGATCCCACTCTCTTTGCCTACAGAAAAACAATGTATGTTAGTCCTAAATTTAACCAGCTTCAGCTCATGACCTTTAGATAAGCCATTCTCCTGGAATCTAAACCAGTCTTTTCAAGGTCACAGAGGCACCCTTTTAAAATGGGAGTTGTCCCCCCGCAGTTGAATTTTCTCTTCATCTTGTGACATACTGTTACAATAACACAAAAACTAACTTGGGTCACCTGTATTACTTAAGTTAGACACTTACTATTAAGAAATACTTTTATTGCAGTGAATGAATTTTGGCAATGGCAAAATAAATAATTAAAAATGATCCATTTATAAGTACCAGTCACACCATGCACATGTGAAACAATACTGATATATCTCAGTTTCCCCACAAAAAACAAACACTTATTTCTTTATAAATGCTGTCCTAAACTAGCATACAACTTATCAATTAAAAAAAAGTTTCTCTCTCAGGACTATAAGAGTCTGCTCTGCTGAACTTTACAAATCGGAGACTTTGCATTCAGCAAAAGCTAAGGACCTTGCTTACAATGACAAATGATGATTTAAGAAATTCTCTCTTTTGTCAAATAAGCAAACAAGAAATTCTGGGACGAAAAGAGACCAAGAAACTACTCCAATGTTCATCCCCCAAGGGACTTCCAGAGTTGTGTTCATTTGTTTCAATTTGGCTATGAACAAAGCTAATTGCTGCTGTCACAATACTGCACTACTGGATGATCGCCAGTTCTGTGTGATGGCTTTCCACAGTTATAGAACAAAAGCAATTTCCACTTTACTACTACTTAGTGGATTAAGTTATGCTTAGCTATAAATATACTACTAAAGAAGTTGTTAAATGCTACTGCACATTTATTAAAGTCCAATACATATTAGAGCTATGGAAGAAATAATCCCATATTTATTGTATACATACATCCTTTAGAATTAAAGGTCAATATCAAAAATGCACTGGAAAGCTATTTCTAATCTGCAGCCCACAAAAAAAAAAATTATACTCTGGATAAAATGTATGCACCTACATAATTCATTTAAGATAAGTATATATTTGGCAACCAAATTATCAAAGAAAACATTATAAAGTACTAGAAAAATATTTTTAAAAGCTCTAGTTAATTTGAGTTTTCTCCAAGTCTTTGCCAGTTGGCTGCACCAAGTTTCACACACCCTACTGAAACAGTAATGGCTGAGTGTAGCATACACATGACCATCAAAAATAATGCTTTTTTTAGTAAGTACCTCATAGCACAGAAGAAACCAGCAAGCAGATCAGTACAGACCAAAATGGAAAATCATTTGTTTGACCTTTGATAAAATAAGCAAACCATGGGTCAAGGACATTAACAATTCCCTTAAATATGAAAGGGTGAACTTCCATATCTAAAAATATTCCCTTCTGTAGCAAAAATCTTATGGCAATTTTAAACAGTAGGAATGGTTTTGAGGGAGCTTAAGTTCCCTGGTGATATACAGTAGAAATCCTGACAACTTTAGCTCCAACATTGTAGAAGTATGTTATACCATTGCCCAGGTTAAATGCATTTAACAATTTATCATAAAATATCCCTCAACTTTAAATGCCTGAATACTAACTTTCAAACATTTTTAAAGAGCAATTTCACTTGTGCATCTTAGGTAAACCCTAAAACGTGGACTAAATTCAACTCTGGCACAATTTATGCAGGCATAACTCTCATTCAAATCAGTGGTCGACATGCCAGCAATGCCAAGGCTGAATTTAAAGCACAGTGATAGAAAAGCACAACAAGTTAAAGTGCCTTAGCATCAAAGCCCTGCAATTTTATCTTGTGGACTACAGTTCACCTTTGAAGAAATACTATTAGACGTACAACCCCCAAATTTAACTAGCTGCAATTAGTTAGAAGAGCCTACATGAATAGTGTTTGGTGTTCCCCCTGCTGGTTTTCCACTTAACTTACAAACACTATTCCTCTGGGTATCACTTGATAATACTGATGTTTAAAGGATGTTTTGGCATGACAAGGAAATGGAAAAGGGAAAAATAAGATGAGGCCTATTTAGTTTAGAAAATAGATGATTAAGGGAGGTCAGGGGTGCAGGGAATACGATATAAGTCTATAAAATGAGTGGTGTGGAAAAAGTGAATAAGGATGTATTATTTACCCTTTCACATTATACCAAAGCTAGGGGTCACCTGATGAAATTAATAAGCAGCAAGTTCAATACAAACACGAGCTAGTGTTGAAAAATTACAATGCAGAACTGCCTTGTAGCAATTATAACCATGGGAATGTTATGATGGCCAAAAGTATAATTGGATTCAAAAAAGAACAGGATAAGTTAATGAAGGATAGGTCCATCAACGGCTACTAGCCAAGATGATCAAGGTCACAACCCCATGCTCAGGATGACCCTCCACTTCTGACTACCAGAAGTGGATTACTCCAAATTTCCCTGTTCTGTACACTCCCCTGGAGCTCTGGTACAGGCCACTGTCAGAGACAGGATACTAGGAAAGATGGACCATGGTCTAACCCACTATGGAAGTCCTTACGTTCTTATTATGCTGAAGTTGTGTTTGTTAAAAGAAAGAGGCATGATCATTTAAAATACATTTTTATTCACATAATCTGACTGACTATCTGAAGTTCTGGATACATGTCCAAAAGCTAAATAATCAAATGTGTATTAGCACAAGTGCCCAACATGAACCCCCTCCCAACTAGAACTCTCCCATCACCCATTAAACCCCACTTTTACAGAAAAAAGCCTGAGATAAAAGAAACTCTAAAGTGCGACCTCAAAGACCTCAAATTTGGGTTTGAGCAAACAACTGAGGGAAGCAAGTTCCAGAACTGAAGTCATGTAAGTGTAGTGCTAGAAGGGACCTCAAGAGGTCATCAAGTCCAGACCTCTGCACTGAGGACCTTCATTGAAACAAACAGTATACCTCCAAACCTCTCCTGATTAAACCAAGGAGTTTATAGTTCATACACCTCAGCTGATTTCAACTGCAGCAGTATCTTCCAGAGAGAGGGTCAATCTCTCCAGTAGCCAGGATACAAACCATCTACCACTTTAGAGGTTAAATGAAAGTTGTTCTAAAGAATCCATTTTTCCATGAAAACTTTCATGAAAGTTCTTGCTGAGAACATCTTTATACAGCTCTAGTTAAAACCAATCAGTACCTGGAATTCAGTAGGTAAGATACTTTTTGCAATAAGGGCTACTAAAGAAATGAGAATATATACTTTGCATTAGTTTTAGTTACTGGGTAGTTCAACTTTTAAGATGTGTGTGTTTCATAAAAGCAATCCTGGGCATTGCTGCTATCCGAGCCTTCCAACTCATCTTTAGACTAATCAGACCCTGAGGCTTTGGACATTAGTAACAAAAAGTGGGCACACTTCCTCCATGAAGGGAGCCAATTGTCATCTCCAGCCTTTCTTCTGCTATTTACACAGTCAATTAGCATTTTCAAGATCTTATCTAGTTTGAGTTTCAGCCAGCTTGCCCTGACATCCAAGCCTCAGCCCCAGCCACAAAGGTAAATAATATATGTTCAAACAGAGGTGGACAGGACTATTTATTTCTAAGTAGAAGGGGGGGGGGAAAATCAGACTATTTTCATTTTATCAAACAGATTACAATGACTATCTGCATGCAAGAAACAGGAGTCATATAAAAATATTTCCTAGTAAAACTAAATTATATTGATTGACACCTATTGGAGAATAAAATTATGCATAGAAAAGTTAAAATGAATTAATAATAATGATTTATAGAATTAATGTCACTCAGAATTATGTCATTTTGATCAATATCCTGGAGTTTACCATGGAAAGTAAACGCAAGGATAGAAAGAGGGAAAAAGGCAATGCACACACATATGTGCCTTAAATAGGGGTGTTTCAAGCATAAGTTAACAACTTAGTCAGGATTTTTGCTATTTTGAGAACAATCACAACCTCCCTCAATGCCGCTCAATTTCGAGTGACATAACTTTGCAACTATACATGAAGCTGAGGTTGTGAAAGGTCCGATGTTTTTTTTACTTACATTTAACTCTCCTTTAATTGCACACATTGCAGTACTTCGATTATTGTTATTCACAGAAGTAGTAAATACTTACAAATCTGGAGTTACTGAATTGCAGTACTTTCACTGCAAAATATGCAGCAGTAAATCCCATGTGTCAACAACCAAAAAGCTATCTTTTTCTATACTGTATCAATGAAATTCTACTAAAATGACATACCACTGGTATTTGTTCTATCTTCCAATACACTAAACATTGTAAAATCACACACTGCAATACTACACTAGAAAGTTCATAAGCCAAATTCACTGCTGGCATGATGAAGTTCCAGTTTATATCAATAGTGAATTTGACTTGATGTCTTTATATACAGTCACTAATGGACTACAAACTTCTGTAGCTTTCTTTAACATATGGGCCTGAAAAACAAAAGAATTTGCATTAAAACACCTGTAGCATTTAATAGGAAAACTGCCTGCCTCATACTTCCAGTATTTTTTCAAATACAGTGCTTTACACTACCAACATTCCTCCATCTACAGGGGATTCTTTACAAACATTAATGAACTGAAATATTTATCACACCAGTGGACATGATTATCCTCTTTTTATATATGGGAAAAGAAATACACAAACAAGTTAAATACATTCCCAAAGTCACTAAGTTACGCACAGAACTGTAAACAAATCCCAGAAAATATTAAAAATAATAAAAAAAATCTTTGCTACCAAACTATAAGACCCAAGTTTGTGCTAAATATAAGGCCCCTAATTTGCTCTGTTATAGTGGCGCCACCCAATTAAAAACCAATAGGATGCACCAGTGTAAGTGATAAGCAGTCCCTACTGTTTAAAATAATGTTTTTGTTTATTAAAATCTAAACCTACCAAGATTCTAACAGTCATGGCCAACAAATCACGCCAATAACAATAGCAATGTTTGCACAACAGCAAAGAATGTGACAGAAGACAATATGCTCCAACTACAGTCAGGCTTTTCCTGAGTCCACAGCCTACACAGAAAATGTCAGAGGGCCAACTTAAATGTCAGAGCAGAAAATTCTGCCGTTAATTACTCCCAGACACTCCAACGAAGTCAAGTTCTTCTTCGGGAACAGCGAGCGTGACAGGGGTGTAACGGGGGAGACTGTGGCCCCTGTGACTCAGCTCCCACCAATGTTCCGCCACACCGCAGCTGAAGTGCAGAGACACCCAAACCCAGCGGAGACGGGCCCACGGGAGAGAGGGTGAACGCACTTGCGGTGAGCCTCCCCGGGACTACACGCGCGCTACTTCCTCTTCCCTTAGGATGATGCCGAGCGGGGCACCCCGAGGGCGCGCAGCTCCAAGCGCAGGGCGTGCGCCGGGCTCACCGCGGACAAGCCCCCAGCAGGGACCCCGCTCAGCCACCCCGCAGGGCTGCGGCCAGCAAACACCCCGCTCGAGGCGGGGGCGCCCCCGAAGCCCTGCTCGGGGGCGTGAGGTCAGCTGCTCACGGGCAGCTGCAGAGCCAGGAAAAGCGCCGAGCAGCCCAACGCCGCGAACCCAGGCAGCAGGGAGGCTGCCAAACACGCATCCCCAACAGCCCGCAAGCTCCTCACACACCCACACCCCCGCGCGAAGGGACCCCCTGCGCTGCCCCCGGGCTGCGGCTGAGGCAGCCCGGCCCCCCGCCCGGCCGGGGCAGCGGCTTTCCCAGACCTACCTCTCAGCGGGTCTGTCAACCCGGGACACCCCCCGGAGCAACTGCAGAGGAAACGGGCAACAACCTTCCCTGCGCTCCAGGGCTGCAGCCCGGCTACGCCATCCGGAGCCAGCTACCCCCGGCGGAACGGGCCGCGGCAGGGGCCGCGCCGAGGTGCCTGCGAGCGGGAGGAGGAGAAAAGCGCCCACCCGCTCCGCCAGAAACCTGCGATTCACCCCATCGGGCTGCGACTCTGAGCAAGTCGGAGCAACACGCACGGGGGCGGGGCCTGCCTCCCGGCCGCGTCAATCAGCGCCCAGCGACCCTGCTATTGGGCGGGGGCGGGGACTGCGCTGTGATGGGCCCACGGAGACTCCTCCTCCCTCCGGCCCTCTCGCTCTGCGCTCCTCCCCCCTCCTAGCGGATAGATGAGCCCCGAGCGCTTCTTCGCCCGTTTTCCCTGCCCCGGGGCGGGTCGTTTCCTCGTTGCAGCGGAGTGCGGGGCTGCGAGGACATGCACAGCGTGCTGCTTGGAGGACCAGTCCCTCCTTCCAGCGGGACACACTGGCCGCAGTTCGATTTGTACGTTTTACTTCGGTTTAAACCCCAGACACGTTATGCAACATTCCAGCTCAGTTTTTCCAGGACAAGTTTTGGATATTTTAACTTTGTCTTTTCAAGATCTGGGTAAAAGATTGCCAGATCTAGCTAATGGGGCCCAACCTTGCTAATTCTTCCTGTTAATAATGGACAAGTGTAGATGTAGGCACTCCTTTGAAATTAAAAAAAGAAAATCTAGTCATATTGCTGCAGCTGGATCCAGATTCTGTTGGTGGATCTTCCTGGATTTAGACAGTTCTTGGTTGCAGTCTCTCAAATTCTACTGCCTAGATAGAGACTATTGCCACAGTTGCTGCATTTTATAAATCTGGACCCTACTGCACCCCAGTGCAATAGCGTTACCAAAAAAAAATTCAGATTCAGCATCTGTATCCTGATGGATTCTGCCAAATAGTACCATCATAAGACAGAGCAAGTGTTGCTTCTACTATTACACACACACGCAAGTGTTGTTTCTGCTATTACACGCACACACAAATTGGCTCCAACACATCCTAATACTGCAAAAACTCAGTTTTGCTGTTGTATCTTGATGCAGCTGGCTAATTTTGGGCAGCATAACCCTGAATTTTACTGACAAAACCTTTTCTGACATATGCATCTTGTCCTAATCCACTGTAATAACTCAGATCCCAAAGTATCATGGTGCAATTTAGGATGATATAGGAATTATAAAGTCACAAAGTGATTGGCTAGGATGTCCTAAGGGCACTTTTAGATCCATGTTAGGTCACTAAATTCTCTATGAAGTGTATTGACTGATCCGCTAGAAGATCAATTGTTGTAGTAAACGGGCTGAATATTTGTTTTCTATGCTAATACTGTAGGCAAACATTTAACAGGACATTTAAATTTCATGTACATTATAACTCTGTAGGGAAAACGTAACAGTGGTAATAGCTAGAAGAAGGAAAATAATTTGAAAAGGAGAAGATGGTTGGTTGCTATTGTGCTCTGTAAGTTAGATGTGCGAATCTGTGCCAAGTTCTTTGTTTTATAGGTGGAAGTCTCCCTTCTGCTTACAACAACCTTCAAACGGACTCTTATTAATAAAATGAATTGGGTATTTTCATTATGCAGAACAGTGGAAGAGAATGATAGTCAGAAGTGGAGTGGGCTAACTGTAATTGTATTGGACTGGAAGGCACGACACTTGGCTCTGCCAAGAACTCACTGCATGACCTTCAGTAAGTGACATAACCTGTCTGGGCCTAATTCATCCTTGTTGTAACTCAGCAGAAGTTAAGGGCAGAGTTGTTTGGGAACAAGTATTTCCGTTCTGTGGAGAATTCTGACACTTTGGTGAAGAATTGTTCCCAACTGTAATGAAAAGCCAAAATTTTGAAACTTCCTGCAAAACAAAACAAAAAAGAAATTTGATTTGCAACCATCTAAATGTTTTGTTTAGATAATATCAAATAGTTTTATTTTTAAAAAGTCAGAATGTTTCATTTTGTTAAGGTAAAAACATATTTCAATATAATTAAAATGTTTTGTCTTGACTATGGTTTCAATTAATTTCACTTGGACTTTCACTACATTAAAATATGATTATACATATTAACAGTGTGTACATATATTATAATTAATATTTTAATATATAAAAATCTAAACTATGAAAACAGTAGTTGAAACAAACCATTATTGAAAACCTTATTGAAACTAAATATTTTGATGTTATCAAAACAAAGACATTTAAATAATTTGTTTTGACATTTTCCTGTCATTTTTTAAAATTAATATTGTTCCTGCAAAACATTTTGATTGTCGACAGCTGCATTTCTTTTATGAAAAACTGTTCTGTAAAAAAAAAATTCAGCCACCTCTAGGTAAGGGTTCATAATAGATGAATCCTTTAAGCCTCATTTTACCAATCTGTAAACTGGGTTTGATAATACTAACCTCTCTGACAATTAATTATTATGAGAATTAATTATTAAGGCATTTTTTTGGTCTGTAAAGGCTGCTTTATGGTGCTCAAGTGTCCATTCCCCAATTTCCCCTTTAAAAATAATCACCATACTTAGCACATATAGCGCCCTCAAATTTTAACAAATTAAGGGCCTGCTCCTCCTCCCCCTGAAGTAGTTGACAAAACTCCCATTAACTTTAGAGAGCACAAAACTGAGCTGGATTCTTGACAACACCCAAGTAAGTAAATATCATCATTTTCAATGTACCTCTGGCGAAACTAAGCTACAGAGAGGTGAGTGGCATTTTAGGATGCTTTTAGATAGGTTTATCTATTTAATCTATTTTACTATTGTAATTGTTTTAACTGTTTGTGCAGCACGCTAAGCACCTTGACTTCAGTAGAGATCAGTAGTCTGATCCTGTATTGCAAATCCTATGTTCCTATAAAAAGCGACAAAGAGTCCTGTGGCGCCTTATAGACTATCAGACGTATTGGAGCATAAGCTTTTGTGAGTGAATGCCCACTTCATCAGATGCATGTTCCTATGACTCCTTCAGGGAATTGTAATGATTGGTTGAATAAAATGTATCAGCCTACACATTTCAATTTGCAATTAAAATACTTTGCTACTACCACTAGCTCTACTGTTTTCTCTTTTATCCCTTCCTTCCCCCTCTCCCCTTAACAGGGCCAGCTCCAGCTTTTCTGCCACCCCAAGGAGGGCGGGGAGGCTGATTGGCAGCACTTCGGTGGCAGCTCAATCGGTGGCGGGTCCTTCACTCCTTCTCTTCCTCTTCGGCAGCGCGATTGAGCTGCCGCCGAAGTGCCGCTGATCAGCTTTCTTTTTTATCAGAGGTGCTGCCCCGATATCAGATGGAGTGCTGCCCCTTTGTATTGGCCACCCCAAGCACCTGCTTCCTTCGCTGGTGCCTGGAGCTGGCTCTGTCTCTTAAAAATACTAATTCACTGCTTCCTGCAGCATAAACCATACATCACACCTGCCTGCAAGGTGCCAATCACTCATTTTCAGTGGCACTGTTGAGCACCTCCTGGAATTAGGCCCAAAATCTTTATTCTCTGAAATTACTCTGTATTTCAGTGGTACTTTATCAAGTGAATCTACAGCTGCAGTCATGACTACTCACTTTAGATTAAACAATTTAGTAAGTAATCTTATAAAACCTGCAGAAACAGGCAAAGCAGAAGTTGGGGCTGTTTCCTGTCAGCCTCAACCCACCTAGACTCTTTTTGTAATTAATTTTGTAAGTGTTTGGAAAGTTTTGCATGTTAGAACATGACATGCCCCCCCTATCTTATCAGTTTCAGGCTACATCCAGGTTGCCGACTGTTTGTGTGTAACAGAGAGGTATGGGTGGGGAAAGTCCCTGAACAAAGAGGAAAAGTAATATACTGCAACTCTGAAATGCAAACTTTGCTATTTTAGAATCTTATTCTGTGTCTACTTATAGCCACATATTCAAATTGAATAATATTGGTTAGATATGAAATCAAGCTAAAGAAAAAGGAATGTGTTTTGTTTTATTTTAAATCTTAATGTAGGCCCCAATTCTGCAAAGATTTGTACGTGTTTAAAACTACCAATGTGAGGGTTCCATTGAAATCAATGGACTAGTGAGGTATGTGAAACGTGTATAAGTCATTGCAGGATCAGGGCAGAACATGCCTTTGTTCCCTTTGAAGTTAATAGTAATATTCCCATTGTTTTCAATTGAGACAGAATTAGACCCTTTGGGCCCAATTCTATAAGATATAGAGCAGCTCTTAAAAGGTGCTTGTCACTGGGCCTGGCCAAATGGCACTTCAGGCAAAGAGCATCTTCTGCACCCCCCCTCCATTGGTTAAATTTTTGAATACCTTATTTTTATTGCATTTATAGCCCATTTCATGACTTGGATGCACAATTTAACCCTGTCATATAAAGCAATAAATCTGCATGCAAGATCTGTAAATCTGTATTTATTCATGCCATATATAAGCAAATAAAAAATTATTTCCTCTAAGCTTATAAAAACTTTTTAATTTAAAAAATAAACTGAAATATAGTAGCATCAAGACATTGGACCAGTATTAAAGAGTGTTACAGTAGGTGACAGTCTTAGAACGTTAACCCTAATCCTTTAGTTCAAAAGGTTGCTTTTCTCACCTTTGCCCTCATGAAACAGAGCAACAGCAGAGAGATCCAAAGACTGGCCAACGTATTTTCAAGCGATAAAACAGCAAAAGTCTATGTTCCGCAGTCTTAGAAAGTCATCAAACGTTACTTGTTAAACATGGCAAAAGAAGTAAGAGTATTTAATGTATATTGTTGCATAGATAGGGATAGATAGATATCTCTGGTTTCTCATTAGATAGGTCCTTTATTAGTCGCTACTTATACTCTTCAAGTCTTAAAACACAAGTACACTTTCACAATTACACAATAAAACGAAGTTCACAATATCACAGCTGGGCTCTCACTTCACTTCTTTTTTTTATATCTCACTGACTGACTAGCAATGCCCCTCCCCTCATATACCCGGTGAGGGCATAGCTGACAACATTCTAAGAGGTTCAAGGAAAATGTAGTTCTCAGAAAGTCTGAAAGGTTCCATGAGATTTTACAAAGGTCCAGAACATTCTAGGAAGTTAGTAAAAAATGAATCCACATATGGAATACCTGAAACATTTTACTTCAAACATTCTATTTTCCCTTTTGTCATTAGCAACAAAAAGAGCACCCTGAGCCCAGTGCCCCCACAAGTCTGACACCCCAGGGTACCTGGGTCACCTGCCCCTAAATCCAGCCCTGGCAGGCTGGCCCTGTAAGGGGAGTCACAGACCAGCTTACTTGTGACAGGCCCCTATAAAGGGAGAACTAGCCAACTCAGACCCACTTGGAAATAGTCAAATACTGAGGTGGCTGGTTAGTAGCTAATTAGCTAAGGACTTAGAGCCTACTAAAGGGTTACCAGGGTTCTGATGAGGTGATTTCTAGAGCTTCCAGGAGACCTGAGCAGGAGAGCTCACCAGAGCAAGGGACCTGGAAGGTGTGCTGAGGAACAAGAAATTCCCAAACTGTGGCAGGAAGTCCAGCCTGTCAGGAACTACTTGCTGCCCCAGAGTCCAATGAATGAAGATTCTGAAAAATGTTATAGCAGGGGTCGGCAGCCTTTCAGAAGTGGTGTGCCAAGTCTTCATTTATTCACTCTAATTTAAGGTTTCACGTGCCAGTAATACATTTTAACGTTTTCAGAAGGTCTCTTTCTATAAGTCTATAATATAGAACTAAACTATTGTTGGATGTAAAATAAATAAGGTTTTTAAAATGTTTGAGAAGCTTCATTTCAAATTAAATTAAAATGCAGAGCCCCCCGGACTGGTGGCCACGACCCAGGCAGTGTGAGTGCCACAGAAAATCAGCTCGCGTGCCGCCTTTGGCACATGTGCCATAAGTTGCCTACCCCTGTGTTATAGTGAAATGCAGCTAGAGTGAACAGCTTGTCTGATGGCTAATTTTATTGTTTTAGTTTCATGGCAGAGTAAATAGGAAATACCTAATTTCCTACTAAAACCAAAGAAAATTCCTGTAATCTTAGATTTTGTGTTAAATCTTGGCAGATGTTGAGCACATATAAACATATGTAATTTACATTTTGTTTATTTTTAAACTTAGCTACTCCAGTGGTTATGCACTTTTTGTCCAGGACATGACTGAGTTATTTCACTTTATAGCCACTGGGCCCTATCCTACAAGATGCTGCATGCCCTCAACTTTCATTGAAGTCTATGAAAGTTGTGGCAGTTCACCTTTGCAAGCACCACTCAGCACATTGCAGAATTAGGTCCTAAATAAATGTCAGTCCTTTTCTTAAATTACTAGTTTCAATTCCATGTTCTTTTTCTGGGAGAAGAAACTAGCCCTGATATAAATTTCTAAATTTTTCAGGCCCAATCCTGTAACTTGCACAAATAGTCCCATTAAAATCAGTGGGAGTAACTCACAGAAATAAGGACCACTCATGGAAGTAAGAGTTTGTAGGACTGGGCCCTTATCATTTACCAGCTTCAGATCATGGCCACAGTCCTCTAATCAGAATTGGCTTTTTCAAGGCCCACCTATCACTGTTCTATTTTCAGTGCTGAACATATTCAGATCTTGAAGTCTCCTTGTGTTATGGATCTTCCAATCTCCAGAGAAACCTTCTAGCCTTTCTCTTCACTCTTTTATGAATGTGAAATTTGTTTTTAAATTTGATACATAGTACTATGGGCACAATACTCCAAGTGCGATCTTCCATAGGTTTTGTATAGTAGAACCATTTGACATTTTAAAAGGGTTTAGGATGTGAATGGTTTGGGGCAACAAACTTTCACCTGATTCTGATTTCACAGTGGTTTTGCACCAGTTTAATACTATCAATTTAAGCGGAATTACTCCAGATTTACACCATTGTGGAAGCAGATATCAAGTGCTTTGACTTGTTGGTAAAATGCTCTGCATGCTGTTGGCCCTGTATAAGATCTCTGCCCCACAAGGTGCTGAGTGTGCTAGCACCAGTCCAGCAAAGCACTTAAGTACATAAGCAATGCCTCCAACGTCAATGGGAAGTCAGTAAAGTCACATTTAAAACTGAGTATATGCTTCAGTGATTTACTAGATCAGGGCCAGAGTGCTCATCTACTTGAAGGATCAAGCCCTATATAACCCAGATGAGGTGGATGAAAATTGATGTTTTTGGGGTTTTAAAATAAAAAATATCTGATTTTTTAATTTAAATTAAATACAGGAATTTTTTAAATAAAACCTATCCAAATTAAATTGGAATTGACAAGCTATGTTAAGGTCTAACCTTATTATAATATGCAAAAATAATTTAAATTAAATACAAAAATAGTATTAAGCAGTACATATTAAGCAAGTTTGCAGATGACACTAAACTGGGAGGAGTGGTAGATACGCTGGAGTGTAGGGATAGGATACAGAGGGACCTAGACAAATTAGAGGATTGGGACAAAAGAAACCTGATGAGGTTCAACAAGGACAAGTGCAGAGTCCTGCACATAGGAAGGAAGAATCCTATGCACTGCTACAGACTAGGGACCGAATGGCTAGGCAGCAGTTCTGCAGAAAAGGACCTACGAGTTATAGTGGACGAGAAGCTGGATATGAGTTGACAGTGTGCCTTTATTGCCAAGAAGGCCAATGGTGTTTTGGGCTGTATAAGTAGGGGTATTGCCAGCAGAGCAAGGGACGTGATCATTCCCCTCTATTCAACATTGGTAAGGCCTCATCTGGAGTACTGTGTCCAGTTTTGGGCCCCACACTACAAGAAGGATGTGAAAAAATTGGAAAGAGTCCAGCAGAGGGCAACAAAAATGATTAGGAGGCTGGAGCACATGACTTATGAGGAGAGGCTGAGGGAACTTGGATTGTTTAGTCTGGAGAAGAGAAGAGTGAGGGGGGATTTGATAGCTGCTTTCAACTACCTGAAAGGGGGTTCCAAAGAGGATAGATCTAGACTGTTCTCAGTGGTACCAGATGACAGAACAAGGAGTAATGGTCTCAAGTTGCAGTGAGGGAGGTTTAGGTTGGATATTAGGAAAAAACTTTTTCACTAGGAGGGTGGCGAAGCACTGGAATGGGTTACCTAGGGAGGTGGTGGAATCTCCTTTCTTAGACGTTTTTAAGGTCAGGCTTGAGAAAGCCATGGCTGGGATGATTTAGTTGGGTATTGGTCCTGCTTTGAGCAGGGGGTTGGACTAGATGACCTCCTGAGGTCCCTTCCAACCCTGATATTCTATGATAGTCTATGATATTTTCTGCCAAATTTTAAAGAAAGTCAGAATACTGAATTGGTAGAGTCATTGGCTAAGCACGTGTAACCAGAATTTACTTGAAGCGCTAAGCCAGCTTTTGACAGTAGTAGCCTCTTCTGCAGGTGCACAGAAAATATTTTCTTTGTTTCAGTTTATTCAACTAGTTCACTTTAATGACAAGTTCATTCAAAGTAAAGAAACCAATTGGGAGTTGGAAAAACAGGAAAGCTCGTTTTCCTCATCCATTCTATAAATACTAAGTGTGAGAGAATGAGATCGACTAGTTCTAAAATCTTGAAGGAGGTAGTAACCAGAAATCAGTTAAATTCAGTAACTGTAGACAACACTTCCTTTATTTAATAAGTGCTAATTTTAATTGCAATACATGTTTGGATATTAACTTTTTTCTTCTGTATCCAGCACATAAGAATAGTGTCATTTTTATGCATTTTTAATTGAATTTGAATTTCCATCCTAATAGAACTTGACACAAATAAAAAAAAATTAATCATTTAGTAAATGCATCATTCACTATTTTCCAACATAATAAAAAATGAAAAAAATTAAGAAACTGAATAAATGTAAGTTAACTTGCATACCTGTTTAAATAAATGTGTATAAATGCAGTATATCTTCCTAGTTAGCAAAAAGCATCACCACATTTAGTCTAAAGGCTATATTTAGTTGAAAATTAAACACATTTTAATGGTTACCAACCAATAAGAATGAACCTTTCTTTAGGAAAATAGCTATAAAAGTTAATCACAATTAAAATCACTGATTTAAATCAATGTTTCCTGCTTTCGGATTTAAATCATGATTAAAATTGGTGATTTAAAACAATTAATATAATATATTGAGTTTGACATACAATTTGTGTAGGAATTAAGTAGTCCTCAAAAACTTTACCCTATAAAAATAATTATTAGTTAGCTAGATTCTTCAGCTTCCCTGAACGCAGACCTCTCACTGACTTCAGAGTTCTATTAGAATCACAGAATCCTAAAAATGTAGGGCTGGAAGGGACCTCGACAAATCATCAAGTCCAGCCCACTGTGATGAGGCAGGCCCAAGTAAATGTAGACCATTCCTGAAGGGTGTTTGTCCAACCAGTTCTTAAAAACCTCCAGCAATGGTGATTCCACTGTCTCCTTCGGAAGCCTATTCCAGAGCTTCACAGAATGGCTCTACCATAGGACCCGAGGGAATAGAAAGACCTCATATATACTGTAGCTTGTGCTGCCCTCAAATTCACTTTTTGCTAATAAACATATGCTCATGCTAATCTACTGTCAAAAGTCAAAGTAAAAAGGCATACTTTAAATGAAAGAATTACTGTACAAAATATATGGGCAGACAGTTTAATGATCTCTTGCATTTATATTTCATCCTTCATATAAATGTCAAAACATAATTCATACATTGGAATAAATCAAAGAAAAAATAGCTCCACAAAAATGTCTTAAATTTGGATTTACATTCTCACAGTCACTTGGACAGCCTATTCCATAAATGAGCAGCATAGTATGAAAAAGACTATTCTCCATACATAGAATGGCTAGTAAGCTCTCAGATAAAAAGACTGACCCGGAGGTGTGAGGTGAGAAAGTCATGAAAGTCACAGGGGCCAAGAGTATGCAGCAACTTGTACTGTATATGAATTTAAAAGCACTGTTTTACATTAAATCAGTGGAAGATATAAGTGGTCAGTGACCCTGGAACTGGATGTAGCAACAAAGTCCCAGACCCTCTAAAAAAGTTTTAGATTAACTAGAGAAAGTCCAACAAAGAGGGAAATAACCCAGTCATGAAATTCCAAAACAATGGATACAAGATGTAGGGAAAATGGATGCTAATGGGAAAATAATCAATTTATTTCACATATTCTGCTTAAGACTCCTACTGGAATAGGGATCAAAGGTTTGGCATCTTTATATGATTTTTAACTAATAAAACTTAAGCCATACCAAATAAGATGTCTACCCAATAACTCATTATTACAAAACAGTAAGAAAAATCTGCATTCTTTCCTAAGGTCATGATCCTGCAATCTTTGCACACCTCAAATTTCCAATGAAGCAATGGAATGTAAGATTTGAAACCTTAGTGGTATAGGGCCCAATCCTGTGCTGAGTCCTCAACTCGCCATGAAGTTTTGACACAATAGTATATGCTATTTACATTAGCTGCTGTTGAAGACTTCAGATAAAGAAAAACAAAACAAATAACTCTGTGACTAAGCATCCCTTTTGTGTCGTCCCAATTTAATCCCTGTACCTTCTGCATCATAAGGCCTCCTAAATCTGCGAGAACTCTTCCTCTCCTTAAAATATACTTCTTACAAGATGTTTATGAACTGCCATCCTAACAAGTTCACACAAAAGAAACCAGAAGAGGTAGGCAGGGGCGGCTCCAGGCACCAGCATGGCAAGCGCGTGCCTGGGGCAGCGAGCCACGCGGGGCTCTCTGCCGGTCGCCGCGAGGGCAGCAGGCAGGTTACCTTCGGCGGCATGCCTGCGGAGGGTCCGCTGGTCCTGCGGCTTCAGCAGACCTCCCACTGCCGAATCCGCAGGAGCGGGGACCTCCTGCAGGCAAGTCGCCGAAGGCAGCCTGCCTGCTGTACTTGGGGTGGCAGAATACCTAGAGCCGCCCCTGGAGGTAGGAAAGAAACAGAGGTTATGTGCAGGAGGAAAAATAACACCCACAAAAAAAACCAACAACAAGAAAAGATCAAGAGAAAAATGTCGCTGCTCAATCACTTTTGTTTGGTTGACTCCATTCCCATCCTGTAAATTGTCTGTTTAAAGCCTAATCCAAAGCCTATTGACATCAATAAATTGTAATTTCTTCAGAACAGTGCCCTTGTCTTCATACTTGCCCATAAAGTCCACATAAATAAATAAATAAATATCCATGACCTTTCCAATTCAAGCCTATATAGTAAATAATTTAGGATTCAATACTGCAAAAACATACATGAATACATGAGTTCAATGGGACTACTCATATAAGTAAAGTTATGCATATTCATGTTTGCAGAATTGGGACCTACATTACTAAATATTGTCTTAAAACTGAAAGATGTGTGTGTCCTTGCAAATTGAAGTCCATATTATGAATTGAATTCTTTGCATGAGTTGTAAATATCTCAGGTTAAAATCTTTTCATGTAAATAATTGTCTTTTGATATTATTATGGCATTATTTCTTACTTATTTTCATATTGTGCCTAAGGTGTGACAGCTTCTTTGCTGACAAGTATGAAGACAAGTTCCCTAGAGAGAGTTTACAATATAATACACAAAAGAAGAGAAAAGGGATGCAACAAAAGTGAAAGTGACTAAGCAGTAAAGTTGAGCATTTTCAGTTAGTTCCATGGTTTGGGGTTTTTCTTTTTTGCTTTTGATCTTTTGATTTCCTACCCTCCTTCCCCCATCTCTGAAATTTCTCTTTTCTTCTTATTCTGGTCTGTTTTGGTTTGTTAGGGCATGAGTTTATAGGGATCTTATCAGGAATAAGATTAAGGAGGGACAAGAGCATGTCAGTATGGGTCAGGGACGCAGGTGTAGAGGGCCTCATAAAAAAAGGCACAGAGGTGAAAGTTGAGTCATGTAGTTACATTTTTAAGTGATTATTTTCCCTAATCCTCTTGTGTGTACCAAAAGTTAGACTCCTGTATCCTTATTTTGGGGGCTAAATAAGTATGGCCTGATATTCAGAATACACCAACAAATCTCACTTAAATCTGTGGGAGCTGCAAGTGCTCAACATCTTTGAAATTAAAACCACTTTTTTTAAGCGTCTAAATATGGATTTAGGAGAAGTCAGGTTTGAAAGGGGTTTTTAGGAGTAGGCAAGACCCATATAATACATATCTATTTAATATATATTGTTTTCAAAACTGCTTCTTCCTGAGAACTATCACTTCATATAATTTATTAACTGTGTTAATTTAATTACCAATCAGTAGCAAAATGTGTGGTTTTGGGAATCTCTTTGAGTAATATATTACCATAGCCTGTAATTTCTTTTGTGAACTTTTCAATTCTGACCATGGAACAACAACGTGTAATGCCATCGTATTTTAGAACTAGCTTTCTTTTTCTTTTTTCTCTCTCTTTTTTGGTGCAGAGGAAACTAAAATTTTTGAATACTGTAACTACTGACTAATATGAAAGATTCTCATAGACTTTAGGGTCAGAAGGGACCAGTGTGATCATCTAGTCTGACCTCCTGCACAAAGCAGGCCACAGAACCCTACCCTTCCACTTCTATAACAAACCCCTAACCTATGTCCAAGTTATTGAAGTCTTCAAATTGTGGTTTGAAGACCTCAAGCTGCAGAGAATCCACCAGCAAGTGACCCATGCCTCATGCTGCAGAGGAAGGTGAAAAACCTCCTGGGCCTCTGCCAGTCTGCCCTGGAGGAAAATTCCTTCCCGACCCCAAATATGGCGATCAGCTAAACCCTGAGCATGTGGGCAAGACTCACCAGCCAGCACTCAGGAAAGAATTCTCTGCAGTAACTCAGTTCCCATCCCATCCAACATGCCATCACAGACCACTGGGCATACTTATCTGCTGGTAATCAAAGATCAATTGCCAAAATTAAGCTATCCCATCATACTATCCCTTCCATAAACTTGTCAAGCTTAGTCTTAAAGCCAGATATGTCTTTTGCCCCCACTACTCCCCTTGGAAGGCTGTTCCAGAACTTCACTCCTCTAATGGTTAGAAACCTTCGTCTAATTTCAAGTCTAAACTTCATGAATCCCATGAGTGACTCTCAGGTTTAACTTTGTTGGAATTCTGAGTGTCATTTAAGGGCTCTCCCTCACATATACGCTTTACATTCTTTGCTATTTAATGTTATGCATGGGACGAGAATTGCTTTTGAACTTATTAGTACTCAGTTTTTTCCCAAATGATTTATAATACAATTTGTTTCTTAAATTATATGTATTTAAAGTTCTGCTGCTATTAATGTCTCATGTGGATACTGGTTTGATTTTCCTGTGACTGTCTTAGACTACCAGCCTCGGAGTTATAATTTCCTCCTCACCCTGGATGGAGGTAAACTGACAGAAGGATGCCAGAGAATGCATCGTATCAGCCCTTACAGTCCTTGGCTAAGGGTCAGTAGGAATGGCAGGCAACTATGTATAATGTATCAAAGGTTCATACTGTAT